>NC_141689.1:1948951736-1949598713 GCF_964263255.1 Lissotriton vulgaris
TATTTCTTTTTCATGGCAGGGGCATTGACATGATAATCAGGCGGAGCCATAATGTCCCATCCGACTCTCTTTTCTAGCAGTTTGTGAGCCTCAGGTTACAATGTTACTGTGTACACCCGACAGCTAAGGGTAAGTGCTCAGCCTGTGGTGACACGCGCCTCTGCACTGGGAAATGAATGTCTGCTGAAAGTGTCTGCTTACTGGACGTGGACACGTACGTCTGTCTTTAATCATTGTCCTTTAGAAGCACGTCTCTGAAGCTGTAGGAGGGAGAGCGTTATCGATTTTTTGCCACAGAAGGGCGACGTATCATGACTGTGAACATATTTGAATACGGAGCGTTGGAGGTCGCAGTTCACCATTAGCAACGCATTAGCAGCGAGAATATAGTGTGTGTTTTGCAATGGGTGCACCGCAGTCTGCATCGAACTGAAGTTCAACGCGACATTATCATTCTAGTTGCAAACAATGCACGCTGCATTATAACTTTGTCAGACAAAAGTATAAAGATAGCATTCAAATTCGTACCTTAGGGTTTATTCTATGTTTAGAGCAAATTTATAACATTTTTCGATTTGTCAAATAATTGCAGGACTATTTAATTGTGTAAGTGGTTGTGCCTGCAAATTGTAATGGAGGCCTAATTGTAAATAAATATTTTAAACATAAATGTGCATTTGTATATATATCTTCCTTTTATTTCTCCATATGGGCATTTTTTAACCCAGAGAGAAAACAGTGCCCACACACACTAAAATATCTAAGAAGTGTCAGCTCCATTCCCCTTTCTGTGAACCACGAACCAGGCTGTGCTATCTCAAAACTGGGTTTTTTTGCACAACTAAAAAAATTACCTTGATTGTACACACATCTATGCTAATTGAATCGCTCACTAAGATTTAAAAGATTTAGGGGCATATTATCAAGGGGGTTTATCTCCGCTTTTTTGGCTTTAAAAGCCAAGAAAGCGGAGATAAAATTATCTCCCTATTACCTAGATGTCGCTAACACCAGTTAGTGACAGCTAGTAGGAGATAGCGACCATCTTGGGCCCCACTTTGCATGTCAGTGATATTTATCACTAATGACATGCAAAGTGGGCGTGCCAAGATGTTAGCGACTGGAAACAGTCGCTAACATCGCTATCTCCTATTACCAACTTTTGGAGATATTCGCGCTAAGCGCGAATATCTCCAAAAGCTAACACCTGCCCCTGAGCAGTTCTTAGCCATGTTATCCAATGGTAGGTGGATAACATGGCTAAGAGCATTAGCTCGGTAATGCTTGAATATCGCGGACTTTTCGGCGATATTCATGCATTGCGGCCGATTATTATCGCATTTGCGATAAACCTTGGTAATAGCAAGGTTTGTTTGCGATAAAAATCGCCGCAGCTCAGCGGTAAATTTTTGTCTCTAACCAAGCAATAGCGATAATTATCGCTATTGCTTGGTAATATGCCCCTAAGACTTTATGAAGTTTATATCCCCATCTTTTAACAACTCAAACAGAGCAGTATAGATATGTTACTTGAAACACCACTTTGAGCTTATACATGTTATAAAAAATGAAACGATCCATTAAATAAGTTGTAGTCCTTTCATCAAAGCATAACCCTGGTGACAGACAAAGTGAGTGCGCAGCCGCCGGTCAGCTCTCTCATCGATCTCTGCCTCCCAACTTCCCTAGTTCTAAAACGAATGTCCCAAGGAACAACAACACAGGTTCAATTCATAACACTTACCCACTGACGTTTGCACGTGTAGCGCTCGAGTCAGGATTGATCTGGCTCGAGACACAACAATATACACATAGAAAAAGAACACATGTAAAGTGTGCTTTTTGAGCTTCACATCCTAGCATAAAGAAGGAAGCCCTTGCTGAGTGCCATCTATTGATACAAATTGACACGCATGCCAAATCTGCCCTAGCACCCCAGATAGCAGCATTCATGCTACAGCACAACTGGTAAAAGCACTAAGATCATTGGATCATATCATACCCGTTCAGGCATTTCACACTGCCCATCTGTGGTAGCCTGAACGACTTCAGATATGTTGAGCAATGCTTAATTTGAGTCCCCCTGTAACCTTCACATCAGAGACTTTGTGGGTGCCACAAGTGTGCATTGGCGAACCCACCAACATTTAAAAAAATGCCAGCTCCCATCAGGGAAGCCTGTAGTGGATCTGGGGCTCCTCCTGCTGCCATAAACAACTGGTGGCTTGTGAATGCCCTGAGTGGGCACCTGGACACCCACCCAAAAATTAAAAAGTGTCCAAC
Organism: Lissotriton vulgaris; assembly: GCF_964263255.1. Taxonomy (NCBI): domain Eukaryota; kingdom Metazoa; phylum Chordata; class Amphibia; order Caudata; family Salamandridae; genus Lissotriton; species Lissotriton vulgaris. The sequence continues at coordinate 1,948,954,020 of NC_141689.1, forward strand.
ACCCGCCAGGGAAGCTAGCAGGGACCATGTGGACCTGCGGCTTCCCTGCGATCTCAAACAAAAAATAAAGATGCTGGTGTCCCATTTGGGCAACATATCACCTAACAGTATATTTAAAAATAAGCCACCCATTTACTATTTACTGCTCCAACATGGAGCACACCATAATGCCCTAGGGCATTTTTTAATCATTTATTTTCTTTATGGCGGTCCAAAAGGCTTATGAACCTCAAGGAGAATGAAATGCAAGCAGAGTAATGGAAAAAATAGAAGCAGAATAACTACAGGATGTGAAGAGGAGCAACAAAGCACAGGAATGTTTAACACAATCTCCACATGGTATATTATCTTGCTGAATGTGATGCAAAACTGTTGTGAAACAACTAAGTGAGGAACTAATTCTTGTTTTTAATCCCCAGAGGTTTATACATGTAAGGTAGCAGAGCTGGACGGACAGCACTCGTGTTCACTGACACATGTTCTTTAGAGTATGCTCTGTTATGGTATGCTTGCACTTTGGCCTCACTCCAATCAATGGAAAAGACAACCTCTCCTACCCATTCTTGATGACCCATCCCGGAAGTCCAAATGTTCTCCTTCTTGGTATGGACTCACTCATCATGGTCCTAATCCTTGTCTATATCTGGTCAAAGCCCCTGCTCCTTATCCAATCTGAGCATATGTATCAAGCCCTTTTCCCATTCGCAAACGGGCCGATTCTCAGAATCGGCCAGCTTGCGAACAGGAAAAGGCCTTTTGGGATGTATCATCCCAAAAGGGCATTTCAAATTAGAGAAATGCAAAATTTGCGATTCTCTTTTTTGCAATTGCATTTAAGGAATCGCAAATTGCGATTCCTTAAATGCAATGTATGAAACACAGAAAAAGTGCGATTTGGCCTTAAGGAATGCGAGTTCTTTGAAAAATTCACTTTTTTGCATTTTTCAAAGTGCCATGTGGGGCACATACATGACCTTAGGGCATGTATGTGCGCCACATGTGCACACATACATATTTCAGGGGTGCAACAGGGTGTCCTTTTGACACCCTTGCACCCTTGAAATTGCATTCTCAATTTGCGATTCTCTAATTGCGAATTGCAAATTGAGAATGTCTTCCCATTCATTCCCATGGGTCTCCTAGCCCATAGGAATGAATGGGAAGGTATTCCTTAATTGCGATTCGCAATTTGCTAATCGCAATTAAGGAATGCCAAGGAATCGCAAAATATTTGTGATTTTTTTATTACATCCTGTTTTGCGATTTTCAAATAGCGATTCTCTAAAAATCGCTATTTGAGAATAGCAATGACGGCTTTTGATACATATGCCCCTAAGTGGCTTATTTACAAGCCCTGTGCACTGTCGGAACATAACTTTTTATGACATTCTGACCACGCATTGGGCTTATCCACATCTACTTGGCCACATAAAGCCACACTGCATGGCTTTTCATGGCCTTTTAGATATGGCGTGATGCAACACAGCGCAAGTCACTGCGTTGCATCACACTGCAATGGGGAGGCATGCCATGGGCGTTATGGTGGGTGTTCCTACGTAACACCCATATCATTTGACACATTCCCCAATTTACAACATGCTGTAAACCTGCAAAATGGATCAAAAGCCTACGTCTCCCCAGGGGTGGCATAAGGGTTGTTTTTGTGATGGAAGGTGCCCCTTCACCCACAAAAACAACATGATTTCAATGTAGACACCCGTACACCATGGTGCAAGAGCACCTGCATTTGTGCTTTGGCAGCCATTTGTGCACCAGCACTTTTGTAGTAGGTCAGCGCAGCAGGGAGCCTTGTGGGGCTGCCCTAAATCTAAATATTGTAAATGAGGGCCTTAGTCTTTTTTCTGGATGTCAAAATCCTTCAGTGGGGCAAAGCAGCAGGATGTATTGGAGAATGGCTTCACAATGTTGGACGAGGTCTCGTGAAACCATTTGTTTTCGCGGGCAAAGTTCTGAGCATTTGTATTTTAAGATCAGGGATGTCCTCTAGATGGTTGGATACTTTTGGCTTCTCCCGATCACAATTTTAACCTTCAGATTTAGTCTCGATTTTGGCGCTCGAAACGCCCCGTGGGGTAAGAGTGCATGCCTTGTCTTACAAGAGCTCCATGATACCTTCTTGCAGCCAAATTGATTTGCTGCTGCAGAAAAGCTTTGAGTGAGAAAAACTGTTTCTTCAGGCCAGAGAGGTCACATCTTGGGCAGATCGACTTGCCAATTTTCTCTTGGGCTTTTATGAGTGACAGGAGAAGTTCAGTTAGACACAGCCAAGGGTCCCAAGTCCTCAGGAATAGCACTTGAGGGTAAAGACACTCCAGCAGAGACCAGGTCCGGTCCAGTTGGTACTGGTCAGCTAGGCAATTCAGGAAAAGGCCTCTTGCATATTTTTTGTGGCTCTGTAGCTTATGCAGGTCAGTGAACTGACCCTAGGAGTCCACTTTATTGACTTGGATCCAAGTGGGAGCAGGCCTAGCCCTTCAGGTCTCCTCACAGGACTCAAACATCAGATGCAGTACTTCTTCTGTTCTTCTACATGCACAGAGCATTCTGAAGAAGGTGACTTTGGGCGCCACCTTTATGAAAGGTACTGTCATGCAGTTTCTACGAATCTAGTATGACTGAGTCTTCTTATATAATCAGTAAATTTTGGTCTTTGTGGCTAGCTCACAGTACTACATCTAAACTTCTAAATTTCCAGAGTTATAGATGTTGTCAGTAACCTAGAACATGACTCTCAGATTCCAAAGAAAATACAGATCTAACCCTTTCTTTGTGTCACTTTTGCATACCTAAAGTGTTCACAAATAAGATACAATATTGATTTTTCAAATTCTTACTAAAAAGCTCTATCGTTGTAAATAAAACATGAACTACGATTATGAGAATGATGAGAGACGTCATTGTTATAAGTGTTATAAGAATGGTAAAATCAGAAACAATTCAACCATATTAATTGTTCATAATGTTGCTAAACTCCTATCTATTACTGATCTTTATGCTAAAAACAACATATCAGGAGTACCTATTTGCCAGGCCGGTTGAAATGCCCATATCTCATAACTAGGTACTATATGTCAGGAAGCCAGACTTAGTGCATCCACGAAGACACCTCCATCTGAGTGTACAGCTATCTTCCCTAACAGGATGAAGGTCGGGGACAGCCTGTTTATTACAGCTCACAGCAACGTTCCATGAAGACTCCGGTGGGAAGTGAACCTCTCACCGACCTCAGAATGGATGCTGTTTTTATAATAAAATGGCAAGCTTATCACACTGTGCCAGACAGTCATCTCATTATGAGCACAGAAAATAAAACAATGCATCGTGTTCTGAGTTTGTGCGATCCTGGAACTAAATGTGCAGACTACAGGGCAACAATGCCTGCGCGCAAGGCCATTGTTTCAAGAGGAAAATAGTGGGAAATTCGATTAGAAAATGATGCTAAGTTAGAACGAGAAACTAAAGTGGAGACCAAATTTAAGCCACATCATCAGCACTAGCTTCTAGATGAGGGTGACTTATGTCCCCTCACTAACCAAAAGGTTAAACGTTCCGATAGGTAAGCATATCCACATTTTCAGTAGTCCCTGTGTGCCCTAATGCAAAAAGTACAACTCACTAACTAAATCCAAGATGGAGAAACCCTTCTCCCCTGTCAGGAGCCTGTGTACCCACCCAGAGATGTGACCAGCCTAATGAGCAGTCACTCCAAACCGGAATTGGAGTGAGCCCCTCACTGAGGTTCGTCCATGCCTGACTGGGAAGACAAAGAAAGGGGCCTTTTCAGACATTATCCGATATCATTGTGTGACAGGAAAGGCCCCTTTGAAGGAAATTAAGTATCTGGGCACAGGCCAAATGGTCCTCCTACCAGGGAATAAAAATCACCTCTACACCCTGGTACTTGTCTCTGCTCTGGGACACAACTTCACACCTCATCAGGGTTATATAGAATTAACAATCAGGGTGACATTAGGAAGCTCATGTAAATTAGTCTCTAGGGGCTTTAGGTTGGGAAAAAGTTAGTTTTTCAAAGTCCCTTTTCCTTACTATTTATAAAAAATCCAACTTCACCATTAAGTTGAGCCTCTAACAAATATTAGCAAAAGACATTTAATTATTTTCTAGCTGGTCTCAAGACTGAGATAGCAGAATTAATATTTATGTTGCTTCCCAGTGTTTCTCTAGGGGCCAGACAGCCTTCCTAGAGTAAACATAGCTTTTGGGTGCCAATCACTTTAAGGACATGGTAACTTTAAAGTTCTGCATGCCACAGTTGTATATACCATGCATCCTGCCTTGTGGGCTACAAGGCCCACTTAGAGTTGACTTCTTAATATTTAAAAGGTAGGTTTTCACCTGCCAAGAGGGTCATTTGGACAGATCAGGCCCCAGTTTGAAAACTGTAGCAGTCAGGCTGCAGAATTAGGCCTGGAGTCATGTTTGTCTTGTCACACTAGTTGATGGCAGAGTAGTGCTGTTGTCCATAGATGATATTTTACTTTCCATGTCAAAGTTGCATTTTGAGACATCATATACTATGGCCTTACAGAGCAGATAAGTTAGCCAGTTGGAAGTAAGTCAATTTCAACATGCTTTGAAGATCAAAGCGCATGCACTAGTCCCTGGTTAGCATTGTCCCAGTGCTATTTTAAAAAAGGGGATCCCTACAAAACAAATGTGCTTGCTATACGTTGGGATAATAGAATTTTCTGTAAAAAGACTAATAGCAAGCTTCTATTTGACCAAACATCTAGGTGCAAATACGTAGTAACCACAATTTATCACAATCTAAAACATATGAATCACCACTTTACTTTTTAGAAAAATATACTTTTGATTTATTTTTTATCTTTTATCTGTATAAAGCTTTGTTTGATCAATCATACAAGAAACCTTGTTCCAAACACAATCAGCAATTATTAAATATTGCAATATATATAACAACAACAATACATAGACAAAAATATAATGACATAGGGACAGTCTTCTTGATATTGTCAGAATGATTTTTTCCAGTGAACATATTCAATATTTCTCAATTGATTTAATAAGGCACGCAGAAGATGTGCACTTGATGAGGGTAAGCGGTAGATGAGAACTACGCGCGTTTCGGCACTACTGCCTTCATCAGGGGCCCGTCTATTGCAAAAAGCTAAATAAAAAAAATATTAAGCAATAACACAGTGGTTACTAACTGATATTTTTTACAGGCACCTAGACTATTTATTATACATTCTTGCTTCAATATATCGAAAGAGATTTAATTTTGTTCACGGCATATTAATTCATTATAACTCACATCATTTATCAAAGGGTGCAATTCATTGTTCAATATTTTATATTTCTTACATCGTATATGTGGACAATTAAAAAAAAAAAAACATACATTGCTACAGTTAACCTTACTTATATACATGCCTGAAAAGACAGTCTATATTCATTTAATACACATAATCGAGAAAACATTTAAGTCCATAATATTGAGTGAGTTGCATGAGGTGTATTTTTACTAGTTCCCTAAGGATGTAACATGTATCATAATAACTGCAGTGGAGTAGCTTGGGGCCATGGGTCCTAGTGCAACAATGACACTAGGCAACCCAACCCCCTCCCCCCCACCCCTGCATGTCCATTGCATCCCTGGATCCTGGTGTCACTGTACCTGCTCTGCAAATGTAATTTATGGGTCACGTTCCTCATTCTACTCCTATTTCCCTCTCGACCCCTATTCTTCGCCCCACTTTTCTCTCATCTCATTTATTCATTAAATGGTCTCTTTTCTAAACCCTTTCTTAGTCTCCCCTCCACTTCTATTTCTCACTCATACACATCTCTTTCAATCCTTATATCCTTATTTCTGTTTCCTTTCTCTTTCTTTTTCGTCGCCCAGTTTGCTCATCCTTATTGTGTTTCTCTTTCTCGCTCAAACTTATTTCCTCTCCCATTCTGTCACTTTTTCCTGTCTTCCTCCCTACTTTTTCACCCTCTCCTTTTCTTTTATGCCATTCCCTCTCTTCTTTATTTTTCCTAATCCTCTAATAAAACAAAAACACATCAAAGCCCCCCGGCATGCGTTCTGTCTAAAAAGAAGGCAGCCTCTGAAATAACAAAAGCTGGTACAGGGTAGACTGTGCTCCCTGCCACCTTTAGGCCCCGGTGCATTGCACCGGCTGCACCAATAGTACCTACACCATTGAACAATTGAAACAATTGTGGAAACATGGCTTTCGCTTCCTGCCCACATTTGGCATTACAACTAGTTCATATGATAGTTATTTTGAATCATTCCTGAAGAAAAATATAATGAAAACCAGAGAGCAGCAACACTGAAACACTGTCACATTGACATCTTTGAATGGAAATCACTCTCAGCAACATTGCTGTCCTCGGCAGAAATGAAAAGGTGACAGAGATGTGTCAAAAATCATGTCAAGGGAAATTCTTCTGTCCTGATTACATTATCTATAAAAACTGCACATCAAACACGCTCCATCATTCTTGTATGCTATGGGTCAAGCTGCCAATTGCTTATATATAACAATTCTGTTTTGCCAGTGATCCATGGCCCAAGAAAATAGTCACTTTAAGCTGGTGAAATTCCCTGAGCTTTTGTTGCTTCACAAAAGAACCAAGATGATGCCAATGAGGCGTGGACAGCAGCTATCAGAGTTTTATAGCCCCTTCCCTTTGTTTTCCTATGGATGGTTGCATTCTTATAACAAAAAGGGGGGCATGAATCAATCTAGCTGAATTGTGTGCTTTTCCCCAGACAGACGAGAACAGCTTAACCTTCAGAAGTCCTTCTATGACATAAATTCTACATCGTTTCAGCCCCTCACTTTAGAAAAGGAAAATAGGTGTTTCCACCCCTAAGCGAGGCTACAGCTTCTGCACTACCGGTTAAAGGATATAATCATTTAACAGCATTTTGAAAGACATTTTCTTGATGATAGCCTCCTCTCTGTCCTGGTGAATACTGGACGGACCTGGAAAACAGGCACTTGACGCCTCGTACAAGTTTTAGCACTGAATCAGTGTCTCAGCTAGGGTCTGCCATTTAATCTTCTTGAGGTTCTGCTTTTTCACCATAACATATGCGTCACATCATAATTTTAAGAATCTTGGGCAGAGTTGGCGAGTGCAAGTGAGGAAAATCAACCTCCAAGCGATATTTTTCCTCATTTGCGCTCGTCAACATCAAGTTGGCGAACGCGAGCATGGAAAATCAATCTTACAGCGGGATTTCCCAACGCAGGGGGGTCAGTTTTCTCGTTGCAAGTGGACACGATTGCTTGCGACTGCTCGCTTTGAGAAAATGCCCATTCACTTTGAGAAAGTTGCCGCTCAAGTGAAAATCTACTCGAGTGGCAGAAAAGGAAAGCAGGGACTGCTTGCGCTTTGCAAGGTGCCGTTCGCAATGATTGCACAGTGCGAACGGCACTTTTCGATCATACTCCTCTGCTTGCGGAACACCGCGTAGTGCGGCAGAGTTTTTTTTTTGCACTCCGCGAACTCCGCCCAGGGTTAAATTTCAAGAATTTTTCAGTGTATTATGTGGTTGGGAAAAAGTGCCTCTTTTTGCATGGTCACTTCCAAGTCAAGTCAAATGTATGTTTATTATGACCATAGTCTTTAAACAATGCAGTGAACATGACGCAATATGGAGTATGCACAATAAATTCATAAACCTATTTTTAAAAATTAATCCATTAAAAAGATCCTACACACCATTATCAAAAATACAAAATACCAATAAAATTTACATTTACCTTAAAACTTATATTTGCATGTTAAAAACCTGGTCATATTCCTACCACTACAAGTAATTTCATTCAGCTAAAATTCATACAGTACTACAGATTATTCCTTGGATCTCAATGCACTCAGGGCCGCCTTTATAAATTTCCCGAGGGCAATTGCAATATCAATGGAAGGGCTTTCTGTTAAAAGGCTGGCTGCCTGCGACCTTGTTTTTATATCATGTTTTAGAAAAACTGGGCGCAGCCAAAGTTTTCTCTGATCTAGGAGTGTCAGACAATCTGGCAAAATATGTAGCAGGTCTCCTTTAGTTCCCAACTTACACCTGCAGCGACCTTGCTGGTCTATCATTTTTGTTTTAAGGTCTCTGTTTATTAACCATGGGTTAATACCAATCCGAAGCCTCAAGATCTCTTGCCTGAACCCGCGGTTGGGTAATCTATGAAGGTAGGGGAACCAGTTTTCATTGGACCAAGCATTTAGCATATGCGCCACTGATTTTTTCTTTGCTAAATAATCTATATCAATCAATCTAGAAACTTCTTTCCCCCTTTGCTTCAGCTCACCTTTGGTACTAAGGACTTGATACGTTTCCTGGTCCACGTCGATCTTTAATGATTTACAAATTCCCATCAATTTTTCCCTACTGACCTTTGCCCATTTTAGCTCACTTTTCTGAATTTCTTTACAACACCAGTGTGCTACTTTTTGCCTTTCTGGGTCTTCTAATCTCTTCCAAAATCTAATCACAGCCATCTGGGTTTGTATCACCCAGGACTCTGTGCCCATTTCTGTTCTTATGGCTTGTATCATAGAAGGTTGAGGAAGGGATAGGAGCCTTTTTATGCAATTCCCCTCTATCACGTCCCAGGATCCCTTACCGCTCAAATAAAGGATCTCTGCTCCATACAGAACTTGGGAGGGGATCATTGCCTCAAAAGCTCTAAGCATTGGTCGGTGTGACATCTCTCCATAGTCCCCATTAAACCTTTTTAGACCACATATGGAAGAGAGTGCCTTTGCTTTGTGTGTTTCCAGGTGGGTATTCCAATTTAAAGCCCTATCGAACCATATACCCAGGTATCGATATTCATTAACTGTCTCCAATTTGAGATCACCTATGTACCAACTGAACCTGCTTATCTTTTTCCCGAAGCATAAGGTTTTAGTTTTATCTAGATTGATAGTTAAAAATTTACTAGCACAGTATGTATTAAAGGCATTAAGCTTTCTTTGAAGACCCCTCTCAGTCTGATCTACTATTACCAGATCATCCGCGTACAATAAACAGGGTATCTTGTTTCCATCCATTTTAGGGCTGGCACTACCCTCCACCTCTAGATATGCCGGGAGATCTGACAGGAAGATCGAGAAAAGCTGGGGGGCCAGCACACAGCCCTGTCTTAATCCATTGTCAATGGGTATTTTTGGGGTCAGAGATCCCACAGTATCCTTGATTACTTGCCCCCAGTTTTCCCTATGTAGTTCTTTTATTATTGTGAGGAGATCTTTAGGAATATGTAACCTCTTTAGGGTATCCCATAGGCAAGCCCGATCTACTGAATCAAAGGCTGCTCTGAAGTCGACGAAACAACAGCATAACTTGCCATTTTGTTCCGTCGACTTCCTAGCCATCGCCCATAGAGCAAATCCATGATCTATTGTAGAGTGGCCCGCTCTAAATCCACCCTGTTCCATGGGTACTATTTGGAACTCGTCTACCCATGCATTCAATTGTTTCAGAACAATTTTAGAAAACACTTTCTCACCTATATCTAGGAGGTTGATCAGCCGGTAGTTTTGTGGCGCCTCTTTACTCCCTTTCTTGTGGATTGGCCTAATTATGGCACCCTTCCAGGTAGATCGCATTACGCCTTCTTTTAGAATTACCTGGAACATCTTGGCCAGAAATCTTGCCCACCATTTAACCTTCGACTTCAGAATTATTGCAGGAAGATTATCTGGTCCTGCTGCACGGGTTAGCTTAAGTTCTTTTATTGTAAGCTCCACTTGTTCTTCGTTAAATTTGGATAATAGGTCTTCTGAGATTTCTTGCCATATTTTGGCCTCCACATCCTCTCTGGGAGTCCTTACCCTGTTCAGTTCCCTTATGTACGCTTCCCATGCGGCCTCACTCACCACGCAGTTTAATTCTCCATCTGCTGTTCCAGTTGCAGCTTTTACTAGTTTCCAAAATTGCCTTAAATTTTTATTCTCTATGGCTTCTAATAGTTCTAACCAGCATTTCTCTTTATATATCCTTTTTGCGGTATTTACCATTAATTTGAATTCTTTTTTCTGCTTGATTAGCTGTTCCTGTCTCTCTTGTGTGAAGTTTTTTTTTTGTCTTCTTTGTACTGCTCGTATCTCCTTTTTCTTAGTTTGGCACGCCACAGAGAACCCTTTACCTCGGTTTATTTGTTTTACCCTTATGGGTTTCTCCCTCTTTAATTCTATTCTTAGGCATTGAACCACTTTTTCTAATTTCCCTATAAACCATTCCAGTTTTTTATTCTCACAGTTTTCAGGTGCCGTTTTTATTTGCATGGCCTTCAGTTTTTCCATATATTCATCAGTTAGTCGTGTCGTCACCCGTTTGGGGTACTCGACCTCCTGGGTAATCACCGTTTCTCTCTGCAATTTCCTTCCCCCCGATATTATTATGTGGAGAAGTTTGTGATCACTCACCTCTTTTTGTTCTAGCTTAAAGCCCCTAATCTGGGGGAAGTTCCAGGCCTGCAAGAATATATAGTCAATTGGGCAGTTCTGTTGCCCTTGATTAAACGTCTTTCCTGCGGGTGAGTCTGTCTCTATTCTCCCATTTACGCAGTGAAAGCCCCTACCTCCTAAGGTGTGTACTAAGTTTTACGCAGTGAAAGCCCCTACCTCCTAAGGTGTGTACTAATTTTTTTTTTTGCACTCCGCGAACTCCGCCCAGGGTTAAATTTCAAGAATTTTTCAGTGTATTATGTGGTTGGGAAAAAGTGCCTCTTTTTGCATGGTCACCTCCAGTTTTTGCGGACAAAGGCTGTGTTTTTACCTCTGCACACTGGGACAATGCTAAGACATCTAACCTGGGCTTCTATTGGAATTCTATAACGCATATTAGCAAGCCCATTATCACCGTGTTAGCTTCAGTTTCCTGCTGCTAAAACGGCAAAAATTTTAACAAGGTTCTTGCTAATATGCCCCTGAGGGCTCCCTTTTAGGCATGGTAGGTTGATCAATATTATAGCTAAACAGTAAAATAGGTTAAAAAGCAAAAGAATTAAAGATTTATGAAAATATATTCACTGCAGCATCTCAAAAGTAAAACTATACAGTCGACTTTTACCTAAAAGGACGACCCGCTTCGTTAACAAAGTGGGAAAACATATTAAGATAATATGGAGAGAATGCAAGCCAATAATTTGTTTACAATGTCTAAAACCAAACGTGAACCACTTTTCAACTCTGTAAATAGCTAGTGGAACAAAGATCGTCACTCTCAGAGACTAGAAGGGATACTGATTAATGTGCAGTTCGCTTATGTGGTGCCCAGCCTGTCCTTTCACTTAGTGCGCACAGGTTATCGGACCTGCATCATCCTGTTTTGTACCTGGTTAACTTTATCCTTCCACTGCTGTTTCTTTGAAATCTTTGATCTATTTTTCCAAACTGGTCTGGGATCCCTTTGTGGTGTGTTTTCACCATATTTCTGCTTGAAGGGTTACACATTTACTTTACATTTTGCTTCTAAGTTAAGCCTGACTGCTCTTTGCCAAGCTACCAAAAGGTTTAGCACGGGTTAATTTGAGGTTGCTAGTGACCTCACCCCAAAAAAGGTTGTGGCTGCTACTTGACCAGAGCTCACACCCCAGTCAATCAACAACCCAATTTTCTAACAAACGGGTACAGGCCCCTTTATTACGGATCACTATGAAGAACATACAACATAAAACAGACAAAGTCTGACCTCAGAGAAGTTGCTTTACTTGGTTTAGAGTTTGCATACCTACTCCACTCAGGGCTTTTTCAGTTGGGCATTGATGGCCTCCTACTAATTGTAATCCCTTCCAAACATTACCCTCTTTGGGCACCTAACACTGCCCATTATCCAAGTAGTGTCTTTTGGTTGAATACGCTGCGTGCTCTTGTCCAAAGAACATGATTTTATCAAAGAAGTAGTTATTTCAAAATGGCAGTCAACATTAACAAACATCTCTAACACTTTTTTGTTTCTTTTAATGTCCTGATATTCTGAATTTTTAGGTGCCAACTAGTGAAACACGTGCTTAATATACACAATGTACAGCACTGTTTTGCTGGGCTGCTTTATGCTACCTAGATGGGCTTTGAAAGGTTTCACACTAGGAAAAAGGAAAACCTAACACTTAATTTCGAACATTAGGTCTTAGAACATACCTGGGAGGAAAGGATTAAAACGCTGCTCACCTTTTATTAAAATGTGTCACCGTATAGGTGTGTGTCCTGCCAAAAGCAATTTTGTTTGTTCTAGATAGACCGTGTTCTTCTCAGAAGTAGAGATATAGCTTATTTTGGTGAATAGAAATGTGAACAATATTTAAGTCTGATGGCTAAGTTATTGAATTATTACTTCTAGTGCAGGGGTGTGTGTTGGGCACTATCGTCTGTAGTTAAATCCCAGCGGTTCATTGTGCCTTACCCCCCTGAGGCACATAAAATGAGCACTGCTGATTTCGATAAAAAATAAACATTTGTTAACTAACACCACAAGACCAATTGGGGTTGACTATAGACTATAATATACTTCTTTGTCAGTATCTACTTAAGGAGCATAGTTCTGTTTTTTTCGATACATCAGTATTGCCTAAATCACTGGGATGAGATTTGCATGGTAGCTATGTGTATTGAAATACCATGAAAGCTAGATATTATTTCAGAGAATGTGCAGGAGAAGGTGTCTTTAATCACATTTCATCCTAATAATGCACGATTTTGATGCGCACAGACCCCTCTCACCCAGCAGCGCCCGGGCAGGTAAGAGGGGTGGGGCGTTGCAGCCGGGTGGGGGGGGGATTTTGACAGACTTCGTCGAGGGAAAATGAATAATTTATTAATTTTTTTCTCATGGTCGTCTGTCGAATCCCCCCAACCTGTCCCCACCGCTCTTAACTGCACGGGCCGCTCCTGCTCTCACCTCTTCCTCACTTGATAATGTTAGGTATGTTCACTTCGATTATAGTGATAGAGGTATAATCTCAGCAACATGTTTGATAGTGTACCTCCTGTACCAGGGTGGTTTCACTGTGGTTGAAATACTCTATTAGAAGAAAGATCCGTCAGAGCTCTACTCACTTATGCACCACAGAACAAGGCTATATTCTCTTACTTCCATCATGGATAGCATTTTGTCAATCTTCTTTTTTTTTGTAATGTGCAGCTGAGACCTGTGGGCTCTGATTGTAGGGCCATTGTATCTACTGCATCCTAATAGCTAGTATTTCTACTGAACGTATAGGTAAGAAAATTTCCAATTTGGGCTCCAATTTGAGTTAGTAGAAACCTTAGAACAGCAACAGGTCAGCACAAGTTGTCTTGGAAGGATGCAACATCAGTAGGGCCTCTGCTTATTTTTCAAAAGCAAGGAAGGCTTACTGGCCAATCATTACCAATGTGCATAAAAACGTCTATTTACTTCTCTGTTTATGGATCAAACGCTCAGTATTCTAAACCATGGGGAACCTTAATGAAATATGAACATTTCATGAATAATATTGATAATAGAATATGTTTTATTGATATTTTCTAGGGATTATAATTTTATGTTTTATTGGAGATTATTAGGTTAATGTTTTGTGTTACAATTTAGGGATACTTATGAAAAACATTTTATTGTGGTCTTTTCAGTACAACCGTGCATTGAGCCACTTGTATGGATTTCTAATAGTTCACCTATGGGGGTATTGTTAGATCTGGGGGTTTCTAGTTGGCAGAGGTAGGTACCAATGTCCAAATAGGGACCCTTGCTTCTAGTCAGGGTAAGGGGGATACACTTTTTGGATAACCCCTGCTCACCGACTTGGTAGCTTGTCACGAGCAGACAGACTTATCAAAGGCAATGTGTAAAGTATTTGTACCAGCATTCACAGTAACACAGTGAAAACACCACAAATGGACCCCACACCAGTTTAGAAAAATAAAGTATCTTTATCTTAACTACACAAGACCAAAACGACAAAAATCCAACATACACAGTTCAAGAATATGATTTTAAAAGAGTTCTAGGGTTTACGTCAAAATAACCCACAGTTGCGTCACTTTTAGTCCAAAGTACCTGTAGATGCGACAAAAGTTCCAAGTGGAAGATGCAACATTGGAAAGCAAGCAATGCGTCACTCCTGAGACCCTGGGAAGGCGGTGCGACAATCCCGCTGCACGCAGCGGGCGGGTTGCGTGGAATCCAATCTGTATGGGGAGCGATGTGATACCTTGTATGGATTCCGGGTTGCAGGTTCAATAGGAAGCGTCTCGCACAGGCACAATGCGATGATCTTCGGCACAGCGACGATCTTTGGTGCAGCGGCGATGCCGGCACAGCGCTGATCTTCTTCTGTCGCAGTCCCTCAATGCATTGACTCTGCGACGATGTTCACAGCAGCGTGATGCGGTCCGAAAGCAAGCTGTGTAACGGTTCTTCACAGCAATGACAGGCTTTGCGATGATATTTACAGCAACAGGAATCTTCCCGCACCGGGGCGATGCGCTTGGCAAGCGAATGATGCGTCGGTTCTTGCAGTGGCAACGGGCACTGCGACGATCTTCGAGGCGACGGGAATTCTCTTGCACTGTCGGCGATGCGCTCCGCAAGCGAGCGATGCATGCAAATTGTAGATGTTCTTCTTTTCTTCTTGTCCAGCTCCCCAAACAGCAGGCAACAACCTCCAGAGGACCCACTAATGAATCAAGCAATCTAGGAAGGGCAGAACTCACTCAGCAGAGTTCAGGGGGGAAGCTGGGGTTGAAGTCCTTTTGTTCCTGGGACTTCCTAACAGGAGTCTTAACTACAAGGAGCTTCAGGGGGAAGAAAAGAACAAGGGTTTATACAGGCCGCCCCCCATTCAATATATCTTAAACAAACAAAGGTCTGCCCTAATGCAGTATGGGATCAAAGACATGTGCTAAATAAAGTCACCATTTTGAAGATAAAAAGATAAAACAGATAGTATGTGTGCGTGAACCCCATGTGCTGATCCCACACCTCACTAGACCTTTCTCAGAGGGTGGAGCCTTCAAAAAAAGGGGGAGGGAAGTTGGCAGAGCCTCACTGGAGCAACACCCGGGGGAGGACTTAACAGGTTGGTACTTGCCTGTGCCCTCACGTTCTCATCATCAGCAACTGCCAACCGGTAAAAAAACGGGGATATAAACAGTGCAGAAAAAGAAAAACCTGTGTGTGTTATGTGTAAGTGACCCACTGTGGTATGCCAAACTCATGAACTTGAGATCTGGTCCCACCACCTTAAAAAGAGCTAGGCTCTTGTACAATACCCTCTGTTGAATATATTAAGGCATAGCAAATAGGGGTCTTTGATCCCATACTGCATTAGGGCAGGCCTTTGTTTGTTTAAGATTTCTTAACAGGAGACCAGCTCTTCTGAGACCCTTGGATATCTCTTCAAGCAAGGGGACACAGCAACAGCAAAGTCCTTCCCCTCTCCTTAGCAGAATAGCAACTGCAGTTCAGCCTACAAACACACAGCAGGGCAGTCCTTCCTCTTCAGTCTTCCAACTTCTCTCCTTGGCAGAGGTTCCTTCTTGATTCCAGGATGATCTAATTTTCAGGGGTCTGGGTATCCCTATTTATACCAATATTCTCTTTGTTCTCTGAAGGCAGAGAGACCATGTCCTAGTCCAAACCAGTTCTGGTCAGTCCTGGAGCACTCTGTTTACATGACTCCTTCTTCCCTTTGAGAGAGAGGGGCCAGGTCCTCAGCCGCCCAGCAGGAGGTGGAGCCAGCATTGTGGAAGGCAGGCACAGCCCGGTTCAGGCCCAGGTGCTATCCCCTCCCACCACTCAAGATGCAGATGAAGCTATTCAGCCTAGTGCAGACTCATCCAGCCTTCCGGGACCGCCCCAGCCCCTGTCACTCACAAACCAGACAGTCAATTCACAAACAGGCAAAGGCATACAGAAAGATCAGACAAGAAAACAGCCACTTTCTAAAGGTGAGGTTTACAAACACAGTATTTAAAAACTATCCTTCCTAAAAGATGTGTTAATAAATTCTGAGTTCAGGGATACCAGACTTCAATTTTCTATCTTGCTCCTATGGGACGCTATGCAGTTAAACATTATACACAGGATTCCTCATTATAGCCAATGGGCAAGATAGCCTTTCAATAGTGAAAAACAAAATTGGCAGTATTTCACTATCAGAGCATGTCACTCACACTAGTACATGCTCTACCTTTCACATACACTGCACCCAGCCCAGGGGGGTACCTTGGGCCTTCCATAGGGGTGTCCAATGTGCACAGAAAGCGAAGGGTTAGGGCTGGCCAGTAGGGACACTGGTCAGGTCAGCATGGCAGTTAGCAACTGCACACAGGCACTGCGGTGGCAGACCTGAGACACCATTTTAGGGATACTTATGTGGGTGGCACAATCAGAGCTGCAGGCCCACTAGCAGCATTTGAATCACCAGCACTGGCACACTTAGTGCACTTTACTAGGGACTTACTGGTCAAACAAATATGCCAATCATGGATAACCAATCACAAGAACAATTTACCTATCGAGCACCTGCACTTTGACACTGATCAGCAGTGGCAAAGTGCCCAAAGCATCTAAACCAGCCAAAACAAAATCCAGCACAGCATAATAAATACAGGAGGTAGAGGCAAAAAAGTCAGGGGGAAACCACGCCAAAGATGCCAGGGCTAACAGGTATAGTCCCCTCACATAGACTCAGTCTGCGTACTAGGAATTTACAAGTCACACAGCATTTTAAGCTGTCACCAGACCTAGGCTCTTTCTGCAAAACGATTATCATTCTTTCATCATCAGCCTCAGAGCATCAAAATCTGTTATCATTGCAGAAACCCATAAATAGTTAATAATGGTGGGTGCTGTCCTGTTGCCCCTGATGGGTGCTGGCTACGTGTTTCCTCAGCTGCCAGGGTTCAAAATGACCTCTGGGAGAAGAAGGAAGGGGAACACTTGTCTTCACTGAATTTCGTTCCACTTATTTTTATCTTGTGATTACATGAAGAAGAAATACCATCCAAATACAACTCCACTAACTGGCCTACCACTACTGTATAGCTGCTGCAAGTGCTTTCCATACAGAGATATCACATTACAGGAAAAGCAAATTTTCGACAATATTGAATTTATAGCTCTGTGCTAGTATTAAAATAGGTAAAATCCATAACAAGACACAGCCAATGAAGGAGTGACTTGTTATTCAGGCCAGTGACAATTCCTATATATAAAAGGCTATATGCCTTAAAAGAGTCAGAACACTGGTAGCTATTTTTAACTTTTTATAGCATTACATGAGCCAGCTTGATATTTGTTTCATAATACCTTTTAGTGGCATAAATCTAAGTCAGTGTATGTAAGGAATCATTCTTTCCACCCCACCTCTGCTACATATTAGGACTCATACCCTTGCGTATTTCAATTGTGCCTGGTGCATTGCAAAATGATCTTTCCCAGTTAAGATCATTGAAAAGCTTACCAATATATGATGTTCATACCTCATGCTCCTGCTGTGTTCGCTGCAGTGCTGAAGTTGACGTGTTACACATAACACAGCTGTGACAACAGTCCGGAGTCTGTGTACCAGTACCACCCATCAGTTGAGGCAGATGCTAGACCATCCAAACTACAGACTAAAGTTTCTAAAGGCCTGATTATAAGTCAGAGGTGCAGCAGTATCCTTGGGTGGGATACTGCTCTGCTTGATCACAACTGATCTGATTTTCCTGGGTGTGGAAAAACTGCACCTGACATAAAATCTGGGCAGTAAAATATCATTGGGCTTTGACAGCAATAGTAGGCAAGCCTCGCCTGTGGGATGTGTTGTTTATTTTCTCTGGCATGGGGGGGGGTCTTGCATGATTCGACTTCATTGTCTGTCACCTACCCCCTCAATACTCCTCTCACCCTCACCCCTGTTTCAATTCAGGCTCGGTAGACACATTTACCACCTGCTCAAAGCAGGTGGCAAATATGTGCTTTAAAGCACATGGAACTAAGAATACAGGGGCATATTACCAACAACTAGCGATGATTATCGCTATGTTGGTTTAGCGGCAATATTAATATCGCCGAGCTCGCCGATTTTTATCGCTTAGGAGCCTTGCTATTATCAAGGTTTATCTCCTAAGCGATAAAAATCGGCCGAAATGCATGAATGTCGTAAAGTCAGCGATATTCATGCATTACCGAGCAAATGCTCCTAGCCATGTTATCCACCTACAATTGGATAACATGGCTAAGAACAGCTCTGGGCAGGCGTTAGCTTTTGGAGATAATCGCGCTTAGCGCAATTATTTCCAAAGGTTGGTAATATGAGATAGAGATGTTAGTAACTGTTTCCAGTCGCTAACATCTTTGCAGGCCCACTTTGCATGTCATTAGCGATAATTATCGCTAACATGCAAAGTGGGCACCTAAATGCCCGCTATCTCTTACTAGCTGTCGCTAACTGGTGTTAGCGACAGCTAGGTAATAGGGCGATACAATTATCGCCGCTTTAGCGGGAAAAATTCCTGCTAAAGCGGCGATAATGCCCTTGGTAATATGCCCCACAGTTTCGACCCAGTAGAATTGGGTCTGCACTGTAATTCCCCATTCTGTGAGGATTAACTGATAATGACAGGAATTCCATGAGGAAATAATGATATTTTCGGTTACCCCGAATTTCATCAAGCAATTTCTTTCTCATTTTAATCAGTGCCTCAATATCCCTATTTTTTCTGAAGCATCGGCGAGCCAGAGACTGTTCTACCTCCTGCAATATATTTTCCAAACAGATATTTGTTTTATAAAACCCTGCTAGGTTTTTCAATCATTTGTTTTTCCATAAATGGGGTACAAAAAAGAATTGGATTTTAACAGATTAATATTAAGAGATTGTTTGAATTTGTATCATATAATGTGTATTCCCTGGGTGAGCTATATAAAAAGGACCCTGACAGATTTGAGCCTATTGCAAGTTTTTAATTCACCAGAGCAAATCTTCAAATCAGATATTGTAGGAGTCAAGAAAGCATTTAATGAGTATACCCAAGAATTTGGAATGCTAGACTCACAATGTAAACTCTGCAGTGCACATTATGCTATGGTAAAATCTATTGATAAAATGGAATGTTAATTAACATTGGATATGCCGGTTACCCACAGAACACTTTTAACATATTTTCATTTGAAGTGTTTCAGTAACTTGTAGCAGAATTGCATAAGCTACAAGATCCTCCCATGTGCTCATGAGATGAGTTCTCTGCACTGGGTACTTTACATATTGTTTTTGTTTGCCCAAAATGGACCATTTTGTGATGAAAGAATATTCGCCCATTACTTGTACATTTTTTTAAGTTTTAAAGAAACTTTATTGAAAAGAAAGATATTGCCATAATAAAACTTACAAAATCGTCAATACAGAAAGAAAGCAATCAATTAAAAAAGGGAGAATAGTACAATATAGGAAGAAGAAAAGGAAAGGAAAGAGATAGAGAACGAAAGGAAAAGATGGGGAGGGGAAAAGATAAAGAGCAGTTTATATTTGGAAAGCATTATAAGCATAAAACAAATAAGGCTTCTGTACAAATCATCATATAATAAGAAGAAACAATCTGTTATTAAAAAGGAATAAAGTCATAATAAACATATCATGGGGGTTTAGGAACTTCTTCAAGGGAAGGGGTATGTAGTGGGCGAGGTTGAGCAGATATATCCAAAAAGTTAGTAATTGGTAACCACAATAAATCACGTTTGATAGCAAGGTGAATGGGATAAACATATGCTCTATCTAATCTGTGATTATAGCAAACACCATACCACCAACCTTAAAAAGAGACATTTGATGCATTCTTCCAAGACTTAGTAATCTGTTGAAAGGCCACCGCTAGAAGAAGATCAATAATGGAAATATTAGAAGAAGTTTGGGAAGACCATATGTCAGAGAGGCTACCCAGAGAAATGTGGGTGAGTGAAAACGAAAATTGAGTGGAGAAAATAGAGTTAATTTGATTCCATACTTTGGTCTAAAAAATGTGAATTAGAGGACAAGTGAAAAGCATGTGTTTGAGGTCGGCATGAGTATTGGGACAGGACCAACATGTAGGAGGGATAGAAGGGTCAATAGCATGCAATTTAGATGGAGTGATTAAAAGTCTGTTATATACAAAAAATAGTGTCTGAGTAGTTTTAGCTGCTCTAGAAGATTTCCTTAATTTATTCCATAAGTTATGTCATACTGGGTTAGTCAAAGAGACATCAAGATCAGATTCCCAATCCTGTTCTGTTTTAGATTTGTCACGGAGAAGAGGAACATCCTGTAATTGCTTATAAATTTGTGAGGCCGAGGAAGAAGACAAGAGAAAAGGAATAGTAAGAAAGAAGGTGCAGGAGGAGCGGGAGAAGCTGAAAAAGAGTCATAACAAGACTGAACGGCAGTGCGTAATAAGTTATACTTATTAAGGAAGGAAAGAGGAAGAGAAAAACGAGATTGGAGAGATGAAAAAGAAAGGCAAAGACCATCCTGAAAAAGTTGATGAATCCAAAGAAGACCAAGAGAATGCCAGTCTTTCCAGAAGAACGTTTTATTTTTGATTTTAATAAGAGGATTATACCAAATGGAGGATTGTAAGAAACGAGCTCGGTCATCAAGACCATGAACAAAGAGAGGAAGAAAAAGTTTCCTAGAATTTTTAAGAATAGGAAGAGACATCTTCGGAGGAACATGTGATAAAGAAATACATTCTTTAAAGGAAAATGGATGAAAAAAGGAGGATTCAAGAGCAACCCACAATGGAAGAGAACAAACATCCTTGGTGGGATCCAATAAAAAAGGAGTTGAGTGGGAAAGAAAAAATCCGGAAACTTAACACCACCTAAGAATTTAGGACGCTTGAGTTTGGCAAAAGACATCCTCGCTTTTTTGTGTTGCCACAAAAATTTGGAAAGGATAGAATAAATGGACTTAAAACAAGACTTTGGAATATTGAACCAACATCATTTTAATGGAGTCTAATCTACCCCACCAGGATAAAAACAGAGGATGCCATCTAGTTGTGGAGTCTGTTAATATGGTGAGCAGAATTTTAATGTTTAAAGCAACCGTATCTTTAATAGATAGAGTGAACCAAAGGCCCAGGTATTTTATTTTAGAGGGACTCCAATGGAATGAGGAAAGTAAAAAATCAACTTTGAGTTTATAACCTGAAACTGTGGCATAGGAAGAGACCTCTGATAAAAAAGCTGGAATAGAAGTGAGAGGATGAGAGATAAATAAAAGAATGTCATCCGCATAAGCAGAGAGTTTTAAATGGGTGTCTCCATACGTAAAACCAGTAATATCTTTGTTCAATCTAATTCTTGTTAAAAATGGTTCTAAAGCTTAAATAAATAAAAGAGGAGAAAGAGGACAACCCTGACGGACACCTCGAAAAAGAAGGAAAGAAGAAGAAACAAGACCATTTGCAAAAATAAAAGACCTAGGGAAAGAATATAACAGAGAGACATAGGAAATGAATTTAGGACCGAAACCAAACCAGGATAAAGTAGAAAGCATAAATGACCAGTTGACCCTATCAAAAGCTTTCTCAGCGTCCAAAGCGATAGCAGCCAGGGATTGGGAATAGGTAGGAGATTTACTGAGAACGCTGCTGAGGGCGGTCCGGCAAACGTTGAAGTCCCTCACTTTCACCCGCTACGCTTCTGGAGGAAGGCGGAGTCAGCTGCGGAGTCGAAGTCGAACGCGGAGTTCAGAGGGAAGCCGCAGGAGTGAGGAGAGGCGGCAGGGTCAGCTGCGGAGCCGAAGCCGAACGCGGAGTGCAGAGGGGAGCCGCAGCAGAAGAGAGAAGCGGAGCAGAGCGGTAAACGCCGCTAATAGCTGTGCTGGTCAACAAGAGAGATATCGCCTGCAGAGAGCTCGGCTCGGAATGGCACTGAAACTGAATCAGGGCTCAAAATCCACAAGCAGAAAGAAAATGCAGAAGGAGGAAGCTGGAAATGCAGCCCCAGACGTCTCATGCGGCGATGAAATCCCTATGCCTGATCTACAACAAAAAAAAGGCAACAAGGAGCTCCTAAGACCCGGCTGGCGACAGCGTCAGTACTGGATCTGCTGGTGAAAGCGGTTAAGGAGAAGGGGGTTAAAGACACAGGAGAGAGCAATGCTCCTGATGTAGCTTACAGTTGGGTCCCCCTTGTATCCCCCCCCCAATCCAAATGCCGGAATTATTAACTTTGACAACTGAAAATACTGAAAATACTGAAAATAAAGCAGAGACAGAGGCAGAGGCGGCAAATCCAGTTCGCTTGCCTTTAAAAAAAATGATGAAAACCTGATAGCTACTGATACTCCACCGGCTCAGGAGCAGGATATAAATACTCAGCACCCTCAGGCAAAAAATACTAAGGAGGATACCATTAACGCTGAAGGGGAGGCAATTGACTCCTTAAATCCCCCTGTAGCTAAAGAGGAACTAATGTCAAATGGGGCTACAGGAGGAATTGGAGTCGACAAAGAAAATGACCCTAGCGAAGCGTTCTTCTCTGTCTCAGATGGGTTGAGTGATCCGAAGACGAAGAGGAACATAGCTCCTGTGTTGAGTTGGACGCTGACCTGGAGAATAATGCCCCGACTACAGCCATGAAGGCAAAGAAAACTGTTTGGGGTCAAGAGATGGAGCAACAGGAGCTAAGCTGAGATCATTCCTCCGCTCAGCCCCTATTAGGTAGCCCCTTGTTGGTACAAGCTCAAATGTCACTACTTGAGACAATACATCAGGAGATATTAGCACATCGTGAAGAAACACGCCAAGACAGTCGGAAATCACAGGCTGCAATGAGAAAAATGCAGGGAGTAGTAAGAAAGCTTACTAAGGCTTGTGCTACCACTGGGGACAGAGTATCAAATCTAGAAGAGAGGGTGGTTGCAACAGAGACCGAGATGGCAGCGGCCACTTCCAAAGTAGATGCCCAGAGTTCCCAAGTGATAGATATGCAGTGGAAGCTGGAGGAGATGGAGAATAGGCTCCGAAGAAACAATCTGAGAGTCCTAGGAATTCCCGAGGGAACAGAAGGGTCAGATATCCGAGCTTACATTGTCAAACTCTTCCAGCAGGCTTTCCCCGAACTGCCCGGTTGGGATTGGTCAAAGGAGATACAAAGAGTGCATCGCACCCCCTTCAAACTAAGAAGAAATGCTAAAGAGGGGGATAAACCTAGGGCGGTGCTGATATTTCTGGGTAATTTTATACTTCGTCAGGCAATCTCGGAAAGGGCTAGACCAAATGCCAGAAAGAATTGTGATGGGGTATCCTTCTTTGTCCGCCCAGACTTTTGCCATGTGACAGTAGAAAGATATTGGTGGCTAAGGGGGCTAATAAAGCCCTTTCAAGATAGGAAACTCCAAGCATATCTAATAAATCCAGCCCAGCTAAAAATCATCAATGAAGGGAAAACAATATATTTCTCATCTGAAATCAAGGCCAAGGAGTATTTGGACAGCCTTGATAAATAGTCATGTACAGTATCCACTTTTTTATAGCCTAACGGACAGAGTCCTCATGTGTGCTAAATGCTTAGATTGCTGCTGTTTAAGTTTGGTTTTCACTATCCTTTTTCTCATTTTCTTTTCCGGCGGGTGTTTTGCAACTAAGTAAGGTGTTTGATGTGCTCATCGCAACTGCGTGTCCATCACATGCACAAACTAGTGTTGTGCGCCTCACAGTGTGGGTGGGCGAGCAGGGGGGTTGGGTAGAGGGAAGGGAGGGTGGGGGGGATGGAGGGGGATGGAAAAATGAAAAAAGATTTAAAATGGAGTTCAAAGTGCATCGCTACGGTTTTTAGTATATTCGGGCATAGGAAGCAGTTGAGAATGAATAACAGGATCAAGTGGCAGAACAGGATGGTAGGTCAAATTAAAAGTAAAGATGTCAGACATTAAAATATGTACAGTGAATGCTGGGGGGTTAAACGATTGGAAGAGGAGACAAAGGTTGGCCTACTTTGCTAAGTTTAATAAAATTGATGTGTTATGTCTTCAAGAGACTCACCTCCCATGGGCAAAAAGGAACCTCTTGTTAACACCTTGGCTGCTAGGTGTTTTCCCCTCCTGTGCTGGAAAGTGTGACTTTGCTTCATTTCATGATGAGCTCAGCTCGTCATCAGCACAGCTCAACCATGCATCATGACGAGCTGAGCTCGTCATCAGCATCAAAAGGGTTAATGAACAGGTTTGACTTGGTTGCCTGCTCATTACAAACTTCAATGATTAGAGGGGTTGCCATTCTGGTAAGGAAATCTCTGGGAGGGGTTAAAAATGTAAAAGCAGATAGCTGCGGTAGATGGGTGATTGCAGAGCTGGAATTAGGCTTTACCGTCTGCATAATTTATGGCTCGAATGGCGATGACCCGGAGATCTTTGATTTCCTAGAGATTGAATTGGTTGCCTGGATGGCACCTGTAATAGTTTGCGGAGACCTGAATATCTCTGCTAGTTGGGAGGATAACGCAAATTATATTGGTCGGAAGCCACAAGTCTATAGGGCAATTAAAGATCTGATGGAATCAATAGACTGAGTGGATATTTGGGGTGCCAAGGAGCCTCTTAATTCTGGTTTTACCTACTTTTCAAACCCAGCTCAGAAGCACTCTAAGCTGGACTATTTGTTTATCTCCTCATCAGAGATTAATACAGTAACTATAACTAAATTACCGAGAGTGCTTTCGGATCACAATCCCTTAGTAATTATATATCAGAGGAGCTATTGTAGAAGAGCCAGACCCCCATGGTCTTTTGAGAGGAGACTACTGGAGGATGCTAGATTTATCGCCCATATCAAGAGCTGGTCCGATGACTTCTTCTCTGCTAATAGATGTAGCTCCTCCCGGAATATAGTATGGGACTCCTTTAATGCGGCTTTGAGAGGGGAAACCATTAGCTATTCGACAAAACTAAGGAATGAAGATAGAAAGGCCGAATTGAAACTACTAGAGAGACTTTCAACTATAGAAGAAGAGCATGTTAAGGTTATTGCCTTGGGCGGGGATGGTAGTAACAGCCATAAAGTACTTATAACTATTAAGGCAGATCTTCAGAAAATGTCCACTCAGAAGGCGATGGGGGAATACCAGGCTACAAGAGCTAATCGATATGAAACCGGCGAACACGCTGGTAGAGCCCTGGCCCTCCAACTTCGGCAAGAGCGGTCTAAAAACACTATTAAGAAGATAGTAGAAAGGGGCAGAGAATATACAGAAACCAAAGATATTTTGCGTGTTTTTAGAGACTTCTATCAAAGTCTATATGATGAGGAAATAATGAATGGGGAACAACAGACAAATTTAGAGGATTCAGGACCACGCCTTGATACCTCTCTCCAAGAGGAATTAGATAGGGACATTACTGAATTGGAAGCTAAAACCGCCCTCCAGGAGCTAGCCCCAGGAAAGGCTGCCGGTCCCGACGGCTTACCCCTGGAGGTATATAAATGCATTGAATCAGAAATCATAGGCCTCTTGGTAGATCTTTTTAATGGGATAGTATATACTGGAGAGACCCCGGATTCTTGGAAAGATACAAATATCATCATCTTTCATAAAAAAGGGAAACCTAGTGAGAATCCGGGGTCGTATAGACCGATCTCTCTAATTAATTCTGATACTAAGCTATACTCCAAAATATGGGCCTCGTGACATGGCAGGATTGTAGGCGGCCTTGTCTCGCCTTGGTAGCATGGGTTTGTTCCCGGACGTGGCACGACGGATCATACAAGCAGAGCAATAGCTATATTTGATGCCCATGCTGCCACGGGGGGGGTCGCCATGATCCTGCTCGACGTGGAGAAGGCTTTCGACCGCGTGGTTTGGAGCTATCTCTGGAACATTCTGCTAGGAAGAGGTTTTGGGCAGAAAACTATTGGAGCATTGAAACCAATGTATCATGATCCTGTAGCCAGAGTCACGGTCATGAGTGAAAAATCTAATATTTTTCCTATAAAAAGAGGAACACATCAAGGATGCCCATGCTCCCCAATTCTTTTCTCCCTATATAGTGACCCTCTCATTCAGGCTATATTAGGGTGCCCCAGGTTAAAGCCAGTGATAATGAATGGTTTTGAAAACAAAATATTAGCCTATGCGGACGATCTGGCTGTATTTACTAATGACCCCCAGCAGGCAATGGCAACTTTGGTTGATCTGACAAAACAATTTGGTGCTAATTCAGGATATCTACTGAACGAAGCAAAGACCCAGATAATTTGCACAAAGAATATAGTAAAGACAGATTCCAGATATGTGGATGCAGCAGTATACTTGGGGGTAACAATTAATGCTACAGTAGAGAAAATAGTGGAAGGAAATTATCTACAACTCATTAAATCAATAGAGACTGACTTGAGAAGATGGGATGGTCTGCACCTTTCACTGATCGGAAGGATAAATGCAGTCAAGAATTCAATGTTCTCAAAGATATTATATCTCTTCAGGGCCATACCACTATTCGTTGAGGAAAAAATAATATTGAAGATGGAATCTGTGTTTATTAAATTTATTTGGCAATATGGCTAAATATGACTGTCTATAAACCTTCTCTCTCTCCCAAGGGAAAGGGGGGGATTAGCTCTTCCTAACTTAAGGCTATACCATTGGACCTGTCTTTTAACACAAATGACGATACTCTTCCAATCAGACGCCCCTATCAATAATGCTAGACCTGAAGCATACCAACCCCCCACTATCTTTGAGCTATTGCTAGGAAGAAAGGCGATGGGTATTATGTTATGTGAGGTAGATTGAAGATTTTATAAAAAAGCGAGATACAAAATCATCGATAGTGTTTGGAGGGTATGGAAGTCCAGTAGAAATTTGTGTAATATCCCCAAAATTAACGCATATATCCATATTTGTAATTCTAGTCTCTTCTCAAGATTAGTGATAGAAAGGACCTTAAAAATTTGGAGGGAGATGGGTATTAAGACCTTACGGCATTTAATGGATGGGGAGGGGATTATAAGCTTTGAGGCCTTACAAAAGGGCTTTGGAATTCCAGACAATTATTGGTTTGTTTATACCCAACTGGATCGTTCCCTGAAGGCTATTAAACCAAAACGGCCTCCTCCAGGAAACAGTCCCCTCCTGGACGCATTGACTAATGGATGTAATAAAATTAAGTCTATATATAACATCCTTCTTTTAGAGATCCACGATGATGTCGACAAGACTGAGGTTGCATGGTCCAATAAACTTGGAAACCCAAATGTAGACGTTGACCTGGCTTTGGCACTGAATAAAAGGATATTCAGAGCCACAAACTTAAGAGCTCAGCATTATAAAACGCTGTTTAACTTATACTATACGCCAGCTAAATTATTTGCATGGGGAGCTAGAGCAGATGATAATTGCCCAAGATGTGGGGGGGCACAAGTAGACTTACTGCATATGTTTTTTATCTGCAGACTCCTGACCCCAGTGAAGAAAGAGATCGAAAATTTTTGGGAGGGGCTGCTAGGTCACAAGATCGATCTATCCCCTACCCTGATGATCTTGGGCACAGACTCTAACTTAAATTTAGGCAAGGAAGAAGAAGCTCTGGTCTTTATATCTGTGGCTGTCCTCAGGATTTTGATATCAGCGGGGTGGAAGGATACTGCTGCACCGTCCTTCCAAATGTGGCTATCCAGGGGGCATATTACCAACAACTAGCGATAATTTTTGTCTCTAACTTGTTTAGAGACAAAAATTATCGCCGCACATCGGCGATTTTTATCGCAGATAAACCTTGCTATTAACAAGGTTTATCGCAAATGCGATAAAAAACGGCCGAAATGCATGAATATCGCTGAAAAGTCAGCGATATTCATGCATTATCGAGCAAATGCTCTTAGCCATGTTATCCACCTCCCATTGGATAACATGGCTAAGAACTGCTCAGGGCAGGTGTTAGCTTTTGGAGATATTCGCGCTTAGCGCGAATATCTCCAAAAGTTGGTAATATGAGATAGCGATGTTAGGGACTGTTTCCAGTCGCTAACATCTTGGCACGCCCACTTTGCATGTCATTAGTGATAAATATCACTGACATGCAAAGCAAGGCCCAAGATGGTCGCTATCTCCTATTAGCTGTCACTAACTGGTGTTAGCGACAGCTTGGTAATAGGGAGATAATTTTATCTCTGCTTTCTTGGCTTTTAAAGCCAAAAAAGCGGAGATAAACCCCCTTGATAATATGCCCCCAGGTTCCTTGGAATACATAATATTGAGACCTGCTTATATGAGCGTAAGGGGGTGAAAGTACGGGGCTTTGGAAGAAGGTTTTGGGTCCCGGTTACTAATTGGAGGGAGACGAATGCAATAAATGTATGAATTGCTACTTTGCACAATATTTTGATATATATATTGGAAATAGGCTTTTTATAACGAAATATTGATAGTTTTATGCACTTTTTTAATCATTGGCCTTAAGTATTTATTTAATGAATCCGTGGATCAATTGTTGTTCTTATGTCCAAATTAATCTAATAATGTATTTTACTTATGTGATGTATTTTGACTCCAAATAAAAATAAAAAAATAAAAAGAGAACGTTAAAGAAAAGACGAGTATTATCCGAAAGATGACGACCCTTGATGAAACCACATTGCTCTCTACCAATGAGTTGGGGAAGAATTTTATCTAAACAGAGAGCTAAAATTTTTGCGAACATTTTGTAATCTAAATTAATTAAAGAGATAGGCCTATAATTTTTACATAAAGTGTGATCCTTATTATCTTTGGGAAGAAGACAAATGAGAGCTTTCTGAAAAGAACCTTCAGATTTTTGAGAGGAGATAAAAAATGAAAATAATTGGTGAAGTTTAGGGACTAGAAAAGAAGAAAAATGGGAATAAAATTCAATCAAAAATCCATCTGGACCCGGGGCTTTGCCTTTTTTAAGAACATGGATGGCCTCCAAAATGTCTTTGGAAAGAATATCGTTATCTACAGTGGAGAAATCGACATCCGACACTGGAGGGGGAGGAATGGAGGAGAGGTAAGTGTCAATATCCGAAGAGAAACGAGGAGATTCTGGGGTATAGAGAGTTTGGTAAAAATGTGTGAATTCTTCCAAGATATCTTCATCTTTGTGGAGAGTGATATTGGAAGAAGAAACAATCAATTCAATTTTCGTGCGCTCTTTTTTAACTTTAAGGTAATTAGCCAGAACATTACCAGCTTTATTTTGTGCGGTGTTGAACTTAGCACTAGATTTAAATAAGACCAAATTGGCAGAGTTAGTAGATATTTTATTAAACGAAAGTTTGGCATTAAGAAGTTGAGCAAGGACAGAAGGAGATTTAGAAGAGTAATAAGAATGTTCAAGATGTTTGATTTGAGAAGTCAAGGTAGATAAAGATTGATGTGCAAGACGACGTTTCTTGGCAACATAGGAAATAATGAAATCTCTAGAAGCAGCTTTAAAAGTGTCCCAGATTAATTGAGGAGATGTGTGTGGAGATTCATTTTCTGCAAAAAAGTGTGGAGCAAAGTCAAGGAAGGCAAATGTAAACTGTGTGTCCAAAAGAAGGGAATTATTAAATCTCCATCTATGAGTACCCTTAACAAGGGGGAGTAAATCAAGACCTAAGGAAACGGGAGCGTGGTCAGAGATTAGGATAGAACCAATATCTGAATGAGTGACGAGTTGTGTCAAAGCTTTGGAAATGAAGAGGTAATCAATTTGTGATTGGGAAGAGTGTACGAGAGAGAAAAAAGTATACTCTTGTGAGGTAGGGTGGCATAGCCTCCAAGAATCAACAAGAGAACGTTGTGATATAGTGTTTTTAAACTGGGTATGGACTTGAGATGGAGAAAAATGGGCAGTGGACTTTCTATCTAGAAAAGGGTCTATGATCATGTTGCAATCCCCACCGAGAATAAAGTAATCATCAGTATGTTGCATGGATGAGGAAAGGATTTGAGGCGAAAATAACTTATCCTGTACAGTGGGAGCATATACATTGAAAATAGTTAGAGGAATTTTGTTAAGCAATAATGAAACAATTACCCATCTCCCTTCGGTATCAGCCTCTTGAGCAATAAGTTGAACCGTAAGGCGTTTATGACACAAAACTGCAACCCCATTACGCTTACCCAAACCAGGTGAGCAAAAACATGGCCTGCCCAATTACGAAGTAACTTAGAAATTTCAATTTCTTTTATATGAATTTCTTGCAATAAAACTATATCTGCTTTCAAATGAGCTAAATGAGAAAGAACATGTTGTCTCTTAATAGGAGACCCCAAACCTCTAACATTCCATGAAACTACATTAATAGACATCTAAAATCTCAAAGAGAAAATCAAAAAATATGAGAACAATGCAACATTAATATGAATAGTAACAAAGATATAACCAAACCAAGGAGAAGCAATACAACTAAAGTAGGAATAAATATAGAGAAGAGAGAAGGAAAAAGCTGAGGCAGAAACGTAAGATAAGATAAGAAATAACTGCAAAATAGTAAAGTGATAGGTGAAAAATAGAAAAGGTGGAAAAAAGCAGGAAGAGAGAAAAAAGAAGAAGACAAAAAAGAGAAAGTGAGAAAGGAGAAGTTGGGAGAGAATAGAACACAACCAAGGAGGACAAAGATAGAGCAATAATCGATGAAAAAATAATGCAACAAAAGACATACCACAAGAAAACGAAAAGAACAGGGGTGGTGGAGCCACATGAGGGAAACGGAACGCCGAACAGGAAACTCCAAGGCGGGATCATGAGGAGAAGAACAACCCTCAGGAGGGAACATATGAGGTACAAGGTGATGAAGGACCACAAAACCGCTACCTAAGAAAGAAAGGAGGGAAAATGAAGGAGTTAGGTAATAGGACACATCAAAAACGCATTAAACATCGAATAACACAAATGCCACAAAAATGGCGGAACAAATTACCACATAATACAAACAAAGGAAAAGAAACAGAAACGAAATACAACAGATTCATCAAAAAAGAGACATTGGTCCGTTAAGATCGAGGTACTTCCATGGAATTGACACTGCAACTGTCCAAAAATTGCTGAAGTAATGCAGGATCTTCATATGTGGTCGTCTTATTATTATAAGTCACTCTGAAGAGGCAGGGGTGGAATAGGCCATAGTGGGCATTCAAACTACGCACAGCCGGCCTCATCTCTAAAAATCGTTTCTGGCGATCCGCAGTGACCTTGGCGTAGTCCTTAGCAAAAAAGAGGTTAGAACCATTCCAGGTGAGTTTACCACGTTGCTTCGCTGCATGAAGAACTTTGAGCAATTCCGTGTACTCCAAAAAATACAGGATAACACCTCTAGGTTTTGAAGAAGATGAAGTAGAGTGAGAAGGCAGACCAAGACGATGGGCACGCTGAATATTCAGTGGTGGATTGTCAGGGAGTCCCAGAAGAGGTGGTAAGAAAGTCTGAAAAAAGGATATCGGGTTTGAGCCTTCAAGATTTTCTGCCAGACCGTATGTACGTAGATTATTGTGCCTATTACGATTTTCCAATTGCTCAATCTGCTGTTTGTGATGAGATATCTCTTTAGACATGAGAGGGACTTGATTGGTAAGACCTTGAACTAAGTCTACACGACTTTCCAAATCTCCAATTTTCTGCTCAGTAAGCGACCATGAAGACTCCAAGTTTTGCAGGCGAGATTAGTCTCTTCCATATGTGGCTTAAGAGCACGAATTTCCTCAAGAATGAGCTCCATAGATATTGTGGAAGACGAGTTAGTAGGAGATGGTGGGTTAACTTTCACTCGCATGCCTGAAGGAGCTGTCGATGTCGAGGGTACTTTAACAGTATGCTTCGAGCCTGAACGGGAACCAGAAGATGAAGTAGAATTTTTAGATACATTGGAGTCGGTAACATTCTCTTCCATGGGTTCCCGTAAAACATCGAAAGGATTAAAGTCCTCTAAGCCTGCTGGTTTAGCTTGAAGGGAGCCTCCACGGTTGTTCCGAGACGATGCCATGAAGAGTCTTAGAAGTAGAAGCCCTGCAAGGAAATGGTGAGGAGACTCGCCAAAGTATGAGACGATAAGCAGGAAATGAAAAGTCAGTCAGCAGAGAGCACCATGAATAAAAAAAGTTAAGAAACCAGCAAATTGAAGCTGGTCAAAAACATTCAGCAATGAAGGAGAAAGCCATTATTACAAAAAAGTCATATTTTCCTGAGCAGAATGCACATGTCACGCAGTGTGAACAGTATTCAGCGGAAACGCCCAAAAACAAAATGGCGGCCGCAACTTCATGCTAAAGAGCAGCAACAAAATGATGAAAATACAGTGATGTGGCTCACCATGAGCGATGTTTCTCGCTGCATTGGAAGCAGCCCTGGTTCCGACGTCCGAAAAGGAACAAATTCAGGTCCGGAGTGAGGAAAAGAGTCCTGGGGTCGAACCAAACCCTCACGTCGCGGCGGAGCTCCTAAGAACCGCGGCCATCTCCGAAGGCTCCGAAGCCACGCCCCATCACTTGTAAATTTGAAATTTAACCAAGCAAGACCCTCTCTTTTATCGGTTTTTAGATAATTTTACTGTTTGATGGTATGTATCGAGATTCTTAATAGCTGTGTATCGTGCTTATGCTTGTGGCTGAACC
The DNA here is from genome assembly GCF_964263255.1 of Lissotriton vulgaris. NCBI lineage: Eukaryota > Metazoa > Chordata > Amphibia > Caudata > Salamandridae > Lissotriton > Lissotriton vulgaris. The sequence goes on from NC_141689.1 coordinate 1,948,986,622, forward strand.
TGTATTGAATTTATGCATGGAAGGATATTATTTGATGTTTCTTAATGTACTTTTATGATTACTAATACTAATCAAATAAAATAATTACGGATTGATTGACTGTTCTATCGCCTGCCCTATATTCTCCAAACAGGTTCTTCTTTTACAAAACTCTGCTAGGTTGCTCATTTGTTCTTCCATGATTGTGCTGGAGTGAGAAACTTGCTTTTAGTGTGAAATGTGTTTATATGCATGGAACAGAGCGAAAACACAAACAATCCAGTCCACTAAGTACACAGGCAAAAGTTATATTACTGTAGGAGAACTGCCGCACAGTAGCGTCCCATTTTATTATAAAAAATAATCGTTTAAAGGTATAAGACCACACATTATTCTCAGATAGATTTGAAATATACTAAGAATTTTACGTGATAGCACTCCTTCGTTTTTCCTCAAAAATCTTGGATTCTAGCCTGAAATATCATCCTTTGTCCATGTTCTTTGAACATACTACCATAAGTCAGTATTTCTTTTTACTGATTTTTCCCCTACTTCTATGTCTCATGACATTGATATGTCTTCTTCAGTGGCTGATATATCAGGGAGAAGAAAAAACTACTTATATTGCAGCATTTGTAATGCTTCCCTGTTTTGAGGAGAATTTGGAATGTTTATGTGATTGATAAAGCACCCTTGTGTTCTAAAGCTTTACCAGGTAAATGAATAATCGTGGGTATATACCAACAATTTATCTTTGAAAACATTGCCTTTTGGAGTGGATCACGCTAACACTGTTGCTTTTATACCACCATTTTACTTTTCCATCCTTACTATTTATTCCCTGATCCAGTTTCAATATTTCCATTTAACTTTCTTTTTTATGGTACAAAAACTACAGATCAGTTGACGGTTATAAGTGGCCTATTGTAGAACTGGGGGGCATATGTACAAGCCCCTATCACCACAGGAACGTCACTTTTTGTGACATTCCCTTGGCGATAGGGGCCTTGCCTTATGTAGAAGGCACTTAACGCTGCTTAACGCTGCCTTGTACATAAGGCACCCTTTCATGCTATGTTTAGCGTGAAAGAGCATGCAGTGGGTGTTGTGGTGGACGTTCCACCGCAAAACCCATTGTATTTACGCTGCCCCCTATGCACAAGGCTGGCGTACACAGGAGGCAGCGCCTAAATTAAGACCAGGAAAACCCTTATCTTAAGTTGGCGAAACGTGGAGAAATGCACTATTTCTCCTCATTTTTGCTTTTTCCATGTGTGCTGAAGAAAAAGGCCATGTTTTTTTTATGTACAGGAAGGTGTCCCTTCATGTACATAAACAAATCTTTTTAAAAATGCCTTTTTGTAACTTTCTTGTGTGCTGCATGAAGCAGCACACATGGAAGTTGCAAAATGACATTTTATGATTGTTTATGTGCAGGAAGTGACACCTTTCTACACATAACCAATCCTCCCCTGCAGGCAGACACCCTTGCACTCTGGTGCAATGGTGCATGCATTGGTGCTAAGCTGTTAAACTTAGCGCCATTGCTGGGGGAAATGCAAGGCTGCACCACATTCTGGTAAATATGGTGCAGCCTTGCGTTTCCGAAGTGGCAGAGCATGTCGTTAAGCCCAGGAGGCTAATGACACGCTCCGCCACTTTTATTATACACATCCCCCTCGGTATCACATTTTTGGTGCCTGAGTGCATTTTTCCACAGCAATGCACAGTGGCTAATGGAACATGAAAAGAGATTTAAAAAACTGCATTTTTCTCTTTTAAAGGTACAATACAGTGTTGGATTGCGACACAAGCTTTGAGAACTTGTTTGGTTGCATGCTAAATTCCTCCCATCGAGTGGGCAAATCGAGCTCTTCTTACATGATTTTAGGCACAAAACCTTCTTCACTGAATATTTTGTGCCCAAAACAAAAACCCTCTGATCCTATTTTTTGTCAGTTTTTTATTTTTAGTTAAATGATCGGTATTGGACTGCTATCGTCAGATTTTGTGATAAAAATACTAAATGATAAGAAACATTGAAAAATAGAAACATTTCAGAGTTGACAGTCAAACTGCAAAGAACTGAATACAGCATGGTAGTAATGGATGAGCTGTTTACAAACTTTTGCTGAACCAGTTTGGGTACACGCTTTTTTCTCGCATCCATTTATATTAACCAAACAACAAACATCAGAGACAAAACATGATACATTTTTAGAGATTCTTTGGAAACATCAGGGGTCATACTGAGAGTGTGTGCTTGTAGCAAAAATGGTGAAATCTATGTTGCATTAGTATAGAGGAGCATGTGAAAGTTGTTATTATTTAGCCGCTTTCACAGTATGGAATGCAATAAACAACTAAATATTCCTCAATATCATTCCTGTGTTACAAAATTTAAAATTGATAACCCATCCAAACTCCTTTTTCAGTGAAAATAAAATAATTCTCATTAATTGCTGGCTGCTGGGCAGGCCCGGCTTTCAAGGATATGAGATCTTCTTTAAGTGTCATCACTTCTCCTACAAAAAGCTGCTAGATATGAGCATTTGGGTGTACAATAAAAGGTTTCGCATTGAGGCTAAAATTGAGCCTTATTCACTTTAAGTGACAGAATAGCCCAGTCCCTATTTTATTGCAAATGCTGAAAAATATGGAAGGTGGGATCAGGACCACCATGTTTCTTCATGGACATAAAATCAAGACTGTTTGCAACACAACTTACATCATAATAATTTTTGGAACTGATACACAATACATTTTGAACACGCTGCAAAATGTTTAAAGATGTACCATATATATATAATGTAATTATTTTGTATTCAATTCTATGCGAACAAATTTCATGAGTGTCAACCAAGTAATGTGTCCACTCACATTATCTCAGCTTCTTATCATTGCCATAAGTCACTCTGAACGTATGTCATAAAACAATTTTGCTGGAATCCTTTACATAGAGAAGTGTCATTGGTGCAAATATATTGCAAATTCCTCATCCGTGTTAAGTCCCTCTGAGTTTTGGCCTGTAATTCAATTATACACCTATGTTGAAATGCTCTAAGGATTGATTTGTTGGTTCAGGAATCAGTTTCAAACGCAAATCTCATTTTTCCATCATCCAGGTAATTCTCGCTCTTCCTCCTGAGGCAATGGATGTTTGACTCTATCAGAATTGATAGCCTGCACACCTCTGAGTATTCTAATGCAATAAATGTATCAATCTTGTGTGTTTTAACTGTGGTGCGACCCTCTAAACCTGACCAGCTCCTGTCAGGTAAACTAAACTCAAAATCAGCACAAACAGAACCTGTTTGTTTATAGAGGTGCACTGTTCACATGCCCTAACGGTGCATGTTAATTTAAAAAAATGATTCTAAAAGCAATTTTCAGCCAATTATTCCAAAAATATGTACCCATACTTGTCGCCACAATTCTTGTCAAATAAATTTGCCCCACAAGTTATTATCAAACATAACAAAAACAGAACAAAAACAGGGAGAACATGAACCACAAACAATATGTTCTTGTTTAATTTCTTCTAATTTTTAAACGTTCTTTGACATTCAAACGAAGTATCCACATATTCCAAAAAATGTTTTCATCTCCCAATGCATTTCGGTAGAAAAGCCTTTGGCCGGGGAATCCTGTAAAAAAATAATGTAATCTATTTTAACATGTGGTATATTTTAAACCTTAAGATCCCAACACAAACTGCGTGCCAATTCTTGTTTACTATGCTCACGCCCAACACGCAAAGTAGGTACACATAGGCAGATCCTGATAGTTCCATAGTGTGTGCCATAGACAACCCAGTGTCAAAGAAGTTAATAAATAACCAAAGTGAAATGCAGCCTCTTCACATGCCTCCAAAAAACGGTGCCAAATAAAAGTGCAATAGCTGAAAAAAGTACTAAACCGCTCACCTATCCTAAAGTTCGAGTTATTAAACGAGCCGCGGTATGGTATTGCTAAAAACAGAGCGAACAGTTATGAACAACCTGTCTCAGCTACTAAGTACCATTTTTTACGACAGACATTTCTTAGTCAAGACCCAACAAGAAAACATACTTGTAATCTGAGCCATATGACCCTCCTCGATGTCCTAAATGTGTATCTCTGCTTGTGCTTCGTTACTGCGCTAGAAGTCAAAAAGGTAGAACTCGTGAGTGGCTCAAAAGATACTCCTGTGACCAAAACAATCCCCAGACCACTCCTAAAAGGATACCCCACTACATACCTCTTCATAGAGTCCAGCAGCCATTCCTACAGTTCTCCTTTCCCCATACCTAGTATAAGCAAAAGTAGACAAGAGCTGTGTTCAGCATTAATGTTTTCCCGCGTTGACGGTATTACTTCATGCTTGCGGAGTTGTGAAGTCAAAAATGGAAAACAGACTCTGCGGCCAAATCCCGATTGTGAAATAGGATGTTGAAAACAAAACCTTAACCACCCTACAACCACCTCATGTGAGATGTATGTTTGCATGTGGGAGTGTGCGCTTCTAACAACTGTTGTTAAATGAAATAAAATGAAATGCTCATCTGGACATACCAGTTGCATGCATCAAAGTACATACTACCAATAAAGCAAAAAAACTACGTAATCCCTCGATTCAATATTCCTGAGCTCTATCATGACCAATGCGCCAAATACTGGAGAAAACCAATATCAGAAAACAGGTACTCCAAAGTCTAAATATTCCACACTCACAATTGATGAAAATACTGAATGCTTAAACTCCTAAACAAATTAATATAACACCCCATGACCATGTGAGAATGCCCCCAGTGTAAACCTGTGTTGAAAGTGACCACATTCAATGCTTCATCAAATTGTGCAGTGAGCATGAGAAACATGGAATTACAAAGTATCAACATCATGAGTAGTGAAATCAATAATCATAAAAAACACATCATTTCAATTTTATCATTCAGTTCACAAAGTATTAGTTTTCAAAAACCGTATCCAAAAGGTCTCTCTTTGTGATAAGTGTTGAATAACATCAACATGTTCTGATACTAACACCTGTTTCAAAATTGTGAAGCGCAACTGTGGTATGGTGTGCTTTATTTCACCCCAATGGATGTTTGCCATTGTTTTAGAGAAGATCATGAGCTGTACAGCGCATTAACTATAATCACAATCACAAATCAATTTTCAGTTAATAATGAGGGTTTGGTATGCGCTGAAGGCTTTATTAATCAGATCTTTTTGTAAATGTATCTATAATAAAGTCATAAGTTAAATCATATTTAATCTCAATCATCAAATATGAACAGAAACCAATAATCAATATTAGTCAATAAAAATCGTAATAAGTGCATGCAGGGCATTCCATAAAGGACAGAATCCATATTAGGGAATTGTGAAAAAGGTGTCAGTCCGAACCCATTAAATTCAGCTCAATAAATCAAGAAAAAATCAAAGCAGACCTTCTCATAAAGTGAGGCTCAAAAAGCTCAGTAGAGTCTCAAAGCAATATGGGAAAATTAGCTTAAGAGTCTAACAGTAAATGTCTCTGCAAAAGTGTCTGGTTAAAATAAGTCTGGGTCTGCATAAGAATATGCACTATTATAGATTGAATATTTTAGCAGCTTATGGTTTTCTTCCTTCTTTAGCGAGCCAATCATCTTTGAATGCTAACAGAGGAACAGGATCACTCCTTGTCTTCCCACAGAAAAGATGATTTCTGTAATTCAATTACATACCTATTTTGCAATGTTCTAAGGACTGATTCTACCTCCATGCCTGGGGTTATGTGGAATCCTGTCTAAACAATAAATAATAAATACTTTAGGGAGATTCATCACATTAGCAGAGACAGACAGGATCTCGTAAAACTCTGGGGTATGAAGAGAGAATCAGAGCCCATAGAATATTGCAGTTGAAGCATATGATTGATTTGCATGCCAAAATCAGAGGGGCTTAACACGGAAGAGGAATTGGCAAAACATTAGCACCAAAGACTCTTCTTTGCTTGCTGGATTCCATTATTATAGTTTTATGGTATTAGGTCAGGTGAATAATAGCCTCAGTAATAATATTAATAATATTAATAATAAGGGAAATTTATAAAGTGCCTGGTTACGCACACCGGCGTTTCCCCGCGCTAAGGTAAGTGGTGGTGGCAGGGTTACCCCAACCGGCGGTGGTCACTTCCTACCGGGTGTACAGATATGTTTTGAGTTTCTTCCTGAATCTGGGCTCAGAGAGCTCCAGGCGCAGTTCCTTTGGCAGAGCATCCCAGCTCTTGGCAGCCAAGAATCTGAAGGACCTACCCCCCCATATGCGCTTTTTTTACTTTGGGGACCTTCAGTAGCCCTGAGCCAGAAGATCGCAGGGAGCGTGTAGGCTCATATCGAGTAACCAGGTCCTGTAGCGGTGCAGGTGCCTTCCCGCACAAAATGCGGTGGCATGTGCATAGAGCCTTAAAGTCAACCCTACTTTTTACTGGAAGCCAGTGGAGTGCTTGGAGAGCTGTCTTTGAGGGCAATCTCTTCGGAAGCCTCAAGACCAGACGGGCGGCTGTATTTTGCAGCACTTGAAGACGGCTGATGACCTTGCCCGTTGCCCCCAGATAGAGCAGGTTGCCATAATCTAAACATGATGTTACGAGGGCATGTACCAGCGTGTTCCGAGCTGCCGTGGGAAGTAGATCGAGAACTTTCCGAAGGTTTTTCAGGACACCGAAGCATGCCCCCACCACCCGGCCTATCTGAGGTCCGAATGCTAAGTCCGCATCCAGCCATACCCCAAGGCTTCTAGCTTCCTGGCAGGGTGTGGGAGTTTCCCCCAGGCCTAGATAACAACATGGAACATGGAACATTACGAAACCATGATATGCTCATTTGGGCAGGAAGTGAGTGGGCCCACCATATAGATGTTTACAAAGAATTGAATATAACATCATTATTCTATTATGTCTTTAGGATATTTTTGAGTGTTCAAAATGAATTGGGCAATAATTATAAGTCTTAAAATGTATTTTGTGTTGCATACAGTCTTGTTTCTATGTTTGTGAAGAAATATGGTGGGCAAGAGCCCATCTTCACTGCACTATTCGTACTTAAATTAGAGAATGGAATATTATATAATTTAAAGTGAATAATGTTCAATTTGAGCCAAAAAGTGTCAGTTTTTAGCCAAAAATACACCATTTTTTTAATAGATTGTGTGTCCAGAAGTTGTTTTCTGGAAAAGTGTTTCTATTATAGGTATGGTTAATAAAGAGTTTGCTGTGCAAAAGACGTTTGCATCAATGTTGTTTTTATGGAAAATATTGAATAATATAGTACATGGTAAATTTGGTCTAATGATTGCTTTCCCCATGCCCTATAACACAAAGAGCTAAAATTGGTCAATTAAATGTGCTTCAATCCTTGGCACCCATATAAAGCATTACACAACACGAACCACACCACCATTTTTTTTATCATTGTGTACAGAGTTTTGCAGTTCCCATTAATTGTTTTAGATGCTTTAGTCGAAAACATTCACCCGTGACAATATCCTATGGCATGTGGTATGCTCAATGTATATTTATTTCTAGTTGACCTATGCAGTAAATGTAGCAATATTTAAAAAGTCAAGGGAGTAGTTAATTTCAAATGATTTGAAAATGTCACTAATGGGTCTGAAGGATCACTAGAGAGAAGAGAGAGGAGTGGGATAGACAGAAAGAAGGAGGGGCAAAGGTAAAGACAGGAAGAGTGAGTGGCTGGGAGAGAGAGGGAGACAGGAAGAGGGAGAAAAATGAAGGGGAGCAAGAAACACATCTATTTAAATGAGAGTATATTTGTGTCCAGACATTGCCTGTTATTATCCTAAAATTGCAAGAGTATTCTTGAGATATTCAATGATAAATGAGTGACCATCTTCTAGGAAAGTGCCCCGTTCAGAACCATTGCCTTAGCGCAATGACCTGTATTGGAAGGGCTTCAGAGGCGATGTAATGGAAGTGTTTTAAAAAGAGATGCCATTGACTGCTTGCATTTGTCATAATAATGGACCTGCTCAGGTAATGGCTCTCTGCTTTTGATGACTCTGCATCCAGTAAGTATTTTTATAGTTGGCCACAGGATGATCATTTCCATCTCACTAATGATGGTACTTGGCATGCGGATCGACATATAGTGAAACTGGAATCCGTTTGACTCATAGTCCGAATTGATATCTGATCGGTATTCAAGGCTGGCCTCTAATGAGCAGGTCATTTAGGCAATGTGAGTGGAGAATCTGCCATATTTTAAGAATTTATATTTAAAGTGAACACCAGTCATAATCATGAAATACCCCCTCCTTGGCTAAACTGCATAAGCAGTAGAATTAGGGATGGGAGTGTGCAGCAGCCCTAAAGTGACCATGCTGCAGTTAAGAAGGCGAATTAATTTTAATGTTGTATTTATCTTGTCACATTTGCTGTGGGTTCCAAGAAAAGAGGTCAAATGTGTGGCTATTTCATTTGACAAATTGCTACGTATTCCTTTAACAGAGAGTTTGGTGTTTACTTTTCTTCTCTGACTTCAAATTGAGAGGACTTTGTAAAATGAACTATTTGACAATTCTGTTGGGTTCCAGGGAGTGTGAAAGTTTAGGCTGTAGGATGACAATTTTTCAACATACAGAAACATTTAAATATCTGTAAGTGAACTGCACAAATATATATCAGCAGTTAGGAGAGAGTAAATGAAGCACATTTGTCTTATAATTCAGAAGTGTGATGGAAACAATGATTTTACTAGGATCGAGATCAAGACATTTTAGTTTATGATTAGCAATGATAAATAGTACATAAAAATGTTTGTGTGTGAGATACTTTTATCAGTAAAACTGAAAGGTGCAAATTGAGTGGCCATTTAAATGAAAATCTGCTGTCTGTAAATGGCACTGCGCTACCACACTTTGCCGTATTAATATATTTGCAACCGTGTGTTCCAAAATACACACCCGACTAACATTCCACTCTCCTGCTGACTGGGCATGGTTCATTTGCTACATTTATTCCTTATATAGCACTTGTATTTTTCATAATCCCTATGCCTTTAGTGATGTAAAATGAATGGAAGCACCCTACTCTTACAATTGTTCCACCATCACTGCTAGTCTGCCTTAGAATTGATGGCCAACTCCACTCAAACAATTAAGGCTAAATATTAATTGTGAATCTGTTTCAGGGGAAACAATGGCTTGCCTTTCTCAATTTCTTTTTGAGACTGCCACACTAGTTATGAGTAGGGGGTGGACAAAATATTCAAGTGAAATTTGAAACATTAAACATTCACCAACTTTGTTTCTGCCTGTAGAGTGGATTCATGATTGTGTCAGAAAAAATCCCAACACAATTGATTTTAGGAGCACTCTGTTGGGTAGGGCTTAAAGATGATGTCGAGAATGTGGTGTTGTGGACGACCATGGTCTTGCTTAGGTAGCCCGCATGCGCTGCCCTAGGAAAAAAGACCTTTTGGACTCGCTCCGGACTGGCTTCATGCCTATGGCTTGCTGTTACTCGCACTGGCTAGCGAGCGCTCGCACACCACTCACGGGACGCTGCAGCTGCATTCGCGGCTGCACTTGTTTTTCATTACTTGCAGCCTTAGGTGTGTGCCCCAGTGCAGACAGCTCAGTGCTAATATAGAAAAGCAGAGATGTCAACTTTTAACAAACAACTGCACATTTGCTTGTCATGTGTATTTATGTTTATATTTTGTGGACAGCAATCTTTTTTTACTCTTGAGATCGAATCCTAGGAGAATTAATGAATGAGGCACTTGAAAGGCATCATTTTAACAAATACCTTTGTTTTAAAGTTTGCAAATATTAAAAAATACTTTGTTACTGCTCTTTTTTTACGTATCTCGTTTTTAGCTAGAGTTGTCATAATCTATTCATATGTTCAAGAATATTGCCATATAATTCACTATTAAGCCATATTTTCACAAAAAAATTCTCGGAATACCACCTTTTCCACCTCCAAGCTCCACTCTTAAACCTATTTGCTCATTTGCTGCCCACACTTGTTCAGTAACACCAGGATTTTTTAGAACCTCCATATTTTCAGTGAGCTGATGGTCCCGGTCATCACCTTCTATTCAGAAAAATACTTTCAGCACAACTTTCTGGATCTGGCCATTGAATATGTCAAGAGCGGCACAGAAACATTGTGACATAGGGAGCCGGACAAATCAGCTTTTTTGTTGTTGTTGATCTTCATGTTATGTGTATGATTTATGTTTGTATGGAAGTTCTTGTCCTTCAAATAGTAGAGCACTGACCAGATAATCTCTTACTAACAGGCCATAGAGGCTGTTATACCTTCCTCTGAGTTTCTAGCCTAAACCACCTCTTTGAGGAATCTTTTTGGACAGTAACGCCTCATTATCATTAAGTAAAGTTTCAAAGATGAGTGCTTGGAATTCAGCTTGGCCCAGAATGCCTGTGGTTAACAACTCATGTTATCACAGTCGAATCCCTGCTCTGAGACACTGTGAACTATGTTTCACATTACTTTTTTTGGTTTAAGTACACACAGCTTGATTTCTTTCTATAACAAGCATTGACATAGCCAATACGTCTCACCTTTGGGACATTATAAGTATTTAATTATGCAGCATAATATCCTTGGTGCAACATCAACTGTTGCATGGCTAAACCCTTAGAATGTCCCAAAGGCGAGACCTATTGGCTATGCCAATGCTAGTTTAATACGGAGCAGGTGGACGCCAAACCAGTTGGTTTCACTTTCTCTTTCAGCAGGTAATTAAAAACGATTTCATCCACCCCTAGTTATGAGAACATTGTGCCTGAATGAACCCCTCATTTCATGTCACGGACAGAGATGCTTTTTTTCTGTGATTTACATTAGAGAAAAGCCTGTATCTCCCTAGTGTATTCTGTGTGCAGAGGAACAGCAGTGCAAACTGCCCACAGTATACTTTGCATCTGTCTCAGGCACTGTCATTCAAGAAGGCTACCAAGAGCAACCAGCAGCCCAAATCTGCCTCACAAAATGTGAAAGTAAAGTGGCATTCAACCTAGAGCCCATTGCCACATTGTCCCCGAGTAGGAGGCGGGAGACGGTAACACTCAGTGATAGTTGTACTTTCACACCATCAATGCTGATGGTATTCCCCTCCTGGTGCTGACCCTGATTTATTCCCATTGTTCATGACGAGCTCAGCTCGTCATGAGTGTACGAGAGGTGTACCTCATGACGAGCTGAGCTCGTCATGAGCATCGAAGGTCCCCTTTAGTGCCGCAGTCTGCCAGTGGAGTGGAATCATGATTGCTTCAGAAAAAAATCCAACGCAGTTGATTTTTGGAGCACACTGCTGTGTGCCCGCCTTCTACAAGTGCACTCCATCAGCCACTGTAAGTGAGTCACTCACCAAACCCCCCACGGTAATCGTAAAGCCAATGGTCATTGTGGGGGTGTTAGGCCTTAGGGAACCCCACCAACTCGGCTTCAGTAGGGGTAATGTGAAGGAAGGTCACCCTTCTAGCTAAGGGCCTCATATCCTTAACTGGCTGAAAATGACTGAATTTTAGGCACTTTGGGTCCTATTTACAAGCCCCTTGCGCCGCCGGTGCGTCACATTTAAAATGAGAAAAAGTGATGTATCGGTGGCGCAAGGGGCTTGTAAGTAAGCCCCTTCTTTTCCTGTTTTTTAACAAGAAAAAGAAAAAAAGAAAACCTCATTAGAATAATAGGCTTAGAAATGTAAAGGCAACGCTATGTAATTGTTTGTGGGTTATTGTCCCAAAAGAAAAAGAAAATAAACATTCTAATTTTACTGGATTTGGATACTGGAAAGAACCACAACCTCATCAGCGATGGTTATGCAATGTCTAGAGTGAGCATGTGTTTCTGCATCCTACGGTATTCCAGCCATCTCTCAGCATCGAACGAACCACGAGGCGTCATTCAGAACGTACTGTAATGATCGCCTCTCTTCTGAAAGAACCGCTTCGCCTTGGTAGGATTTAAGACGTATCGAAGCATTGGATGAAGGAAATAAGGTCCTGGAAAATTGGAACAAGCAGATGTTCATTAGGATAATTATTTGTGAGCTGTAAGCTTCGCTTCAGTTATTGGGAAATTAGTGAAGACCAGAGCGTGTGCGTCCTAAATGGGTAGTTCGTGTACTTAGGTAATGCATGTATTGAATCAATGCATGCGCCTCTTGTACCAGGAGCATTTGCATTGTTTATAGTAATGGCGGGGCTTCGAATCGACACTTCGACGCTCTGCCAGCTCTCACCCCTGAGGTAATGGACGGCTGCTTCAAAGGATTTCTGCCTTTTTCAATGCAATGTGTCTAATCCATGCAGAAAATGAAGGAAGCGAAATGCTGAATGTGGAAAACAGTTCCTGGTCGGAGGCCACTGAATATTCTTTACGGGAAGCCTCTTACCCTTGATTGCATTCACTGGCCACGATGATAACAGGCCAGTGGCATTGCTATGACAACTCTTGGCGCGCTACCCAGGCCCTGCTTGAATTGTGGCTACACTTAAAATCAATATCCATTGGTAGAGTAGGACACAGCTGTATTCACTGATGCTGTCAGTGTCACTCTAGGACACAGCTGTACTTGCTGATGCTGTCAGTGTTAATGTAGGACACAGCTGTACTCACCGATGTTAATGTAGGATTTGACTGAAATCACTATTGCTGTCTGTGTTAATGTAGGACACAGCTGTACTTGCTGATTCTGTCAGTGTTACTGTTGGACACATCTGTATTCACTGATGCTGTCAGTGTTAATGTAAGCCACAGCCGTACTCACTGATGCTGTCAGTGTTAATGTAGGACACAGCGGTACTTACTGATGCTGCCAGTGTTACGGTATGACACAGTTGTACTCCCTGATAATGTCAGTTTTAATATAGGACATGACTCTACTCACCGATGGTGTTAATGTAGTACACAGCCGTACTCACTGATAGTTAGAAATGGGGGTCTCTAGTTGGCAGAGGTAGGTACCTTTGTCCAAATAGGGACCGTTGTTTCTATTCAGGGCAAGGGGGATGCACTTCCAAAATTACCCCTGCCCACCCCCTTGGTAGCTTGGCACGAGCAGACAGGCTTATCTCAGAGGCAGTGTGTAAAGCATTTGTGAACACATACAGTAATACAGTGAAAACACTACAAATGGACACCACCTCAGTTTAGAAAAATAGGTACTCTTTATCTAAACCAAAACAAGACCAAACGACAAAAATCCACAATACAGTAAAAAAAATATGACTTTCAGATGGTAGAAATAGTTCAGTTCAAAGCAAATTGCAGATGCAACACTTTTCTCATCAAGTACCAGGGATGCGTCACACAAACAAACAAAACAGACTGCAGGGAAGGTGATGCGTCGGTTCCTTACACTCAGGGAATGTGATGCATCAGTTCCTTGCTCTGGGGGAGGTGATGTGTTGGTTCCTTACTGCAGCGTAGGGGAGGTGATATGTCGATTCTTACTGGAGAGGAGGTGATGCGTCAGTTTCTTACTGTGTGGGAAGGTGATGCGTTGGTTTCTTGCTGCATCCCCCAGCGATGCAATAAACTTAGTGTCTCAATGAGATAAAGCCATCCGGGACGATGCGTGAACTCTTGCAGCCGCACAGCAGGCATTGCGTCGAAATCAGTGTGGTGATCTCGGACTTCGTAAATCAGTGCACTTGAAGCAGCATGCAGCGATTTCTCAATCCCAGGCAGGCACTGCGCAGATTCCTTCGGCGATGCAAAAGAAACAGGTGCAGATGTGTCTTGCTTCTAGAAGTTGCGTTACTTCTCCAGCTCCCAGCGGAAATCAGTCTCTAGAGGTCCAAAACAATAGCAGGCACCTCTTTGCAGGTCAGAACTCCCAGCAAGGGAGTTCAGGAGGGCTGGTGGTGAAGTCTTTGTGTCCCTGAGAATACAGAACAGGAGGCAAGCTCAGTTTGAAGCCCTTGGAGATCTTCTTTAAGCAAGAAACACAGCAAACAGCAAAGTCCTTTTCTCCTTTCCTTGGCAGCAAGTAGCCACTGCAGGCCAAACCCAGACAGAAAACAGCACAAGGGCAGTATTCCTCCTCAGCTTATCCGTCTCTTCTCCTTGGCAAAGGTTCCTCTTAATTCTCAGAAATTATCTAAAGTTTTGGGGTCGGACTCCAATAGTTATACTACAAAATCCAGTGTTCTTTGGTGGCAGCGAAGCCCTGTTCTTGGTCCAAACCGGTTCTGACATTTCTGGTGCAGCTTCCTGGCAGGAGGTGGAGACAGCATTGTGGAAGGCACACCAGGCCAATTCTGGTGAAAGGAAATCTCCTCCCTCTACTCTAAATGCCGCCCAGGGCTATTCAGACCAGCCCTGGTTCATCAGGCACTCTGGAGCCACTGCTCCTCTCCAGCCCCTGTCATCCAAAAACCAGACATGCAATACAAAAACCTAGCATGGCACACTGGATGGTTAAGCAATAAAATACCCACTTTCTAAAAGTGGTATTTTCAAACACAGAATGTAAGAAACACCCTCATTAAAAGATGCATTTTAACATTGTGAGTTCAGGCATATCAAACTTTATTTCCCTACCTTTTCCCCAGGGCTAGTTATGTTTATAAGATGTTATAAGCAAACTCCCCCATTCTATCCTATAGGAACAGGTAGCCTTGCTATAGTGAAAAACGAAAATGGCAGTATTTCACTATTAGGACATGCCACACACACAACAGGGCATGTCCCACCTTTCACATACACTGCACCCTGCCCAGAGGTGTGACTAACATGTAAGAAAAGGGAAGGGTAGGGTGTGGCAAGTGGGTACACTTGCCAAGTCGACATGGTAGTAGTAGACTGTACATAGGCTTTGCAATGGCAGGCCAGAGTTACATTTACAGGCTGCATATGTTGGTGGCACAATCAGTGCTGCAGCCCACTAGCAGCATTTGATTTACAGGCCCTAGGCACACTCAGTGCACTGTACTAGGGACTGACTAGTAAATCAAATCAGCCAATCATGGAAACCCCGATCCATAACAACAATTTAAAAAGGGAGCACTTGCATTTTGGCACTGAACAGCAGTGGCGAAGTGCCCAAAGCATCTAGAACATCAAAACGGAGATCAAAAGACAGCAAAGACACAGGAGGCTAAGACAAAACATGTAGGGGAGACCCATGCAAATGGTGCCAGGTCTAACACTGATGCTGTCCGTTTTAATGTAGGACATCGCTCTACTCTAGGACACAGCTGTACTCGCTGATGGTGTCAGTGTTACTGATGGACAAATTGGCTTTTAGTGCTTGATGTGGGAGGACTTTAGCAGTTTCCATTGTAGTCATCCCCAGCACTCAGAGCCTAAGTTTAGTGTGACTGTAGACTTGGCTATCTTGCTCTTGCTCTGACACATTGCATTTGGGCCTGTTTGCAGTGAGATAAACAGGAATTATTGAAAATGTAGGTATGCCTGGACTTGGAAACATTTACTCCATTGGTTAGAGAGGGACTAGAAGAGTCTTAGATGGTACCCCCCCAACAGTTTGGTGAACCTTACAAAGCTGGACCGTCACCTGGGCTTCCTCATAACTCTACTGAACTTGTGAAAGGATATCAGACAGACTGCACCTGTTGCTCTTGACATCAATAGCTTATGAGAGGAATCTGAGCTGCTCGGATCCCCTTCCACTTGAAATCAAGGGCAGAAAGATCTCCAATGAGGAAGGCTCTAAGAGCATACAAAAAGCTGAAGAAGAGATTCCTGAGAAGAATCATAGGGGGACCAGTGGCAACTGAATATGAGACTTGACTTTGCTGTTGACCTCTGCCTGGCCCCCGAGAGTTTCTAAGTGTCTTCCCATGAGGTCCTAGGTCCCTTAGAAGTCTGCTTATGTAGTTGTTTAGCCACCAGAGAAAAGCATGGAAACTTTGAAAATATTTCCTCAAGAGTTAACAATCTGCTTCAGGTATCCAGCCTTCGGTTAAATGGCAGTGGCTACAGTTTAGTGGAGTCCTGCACGTCAAGGTCTTTGCTTCTCACAAAGCAACAAAGTCTTAATCTGCAGTGGAACGTAACAGAAATGTCAACATTTTTCTTTAAGAAAGTGACAAAATTCCTTTCTGGAGAAGGACTTAGAAGCGTGTTTGAGATTTTTAATTTCCAAACATACACAGAGACAAATGCACTTGGTGTATTTGACAGGGGATGAATCTAAGTTGGCCTGAAATTGCACCTTGGTCCAAATCTACAGCAACTATTTACTTAGATTGGATTCTTTATTTTGTTTAATGCTTTTTTCACTTCATTTCTTCACAAATTCATATATCAGGTTCCCTTGTGGAATTTCTGTCATTTTGGTCTCATTTGAAAGGTTCTCTCTTTATCAGAAAATCAGTAGTGGAGTTTTATTATGTTTGATTTGACCTTTTCTACTGTTTGTGCACTGCTTACATATTTTACACATTGCCTTTGATTTAAGACTGACTGCTTTGTGTCACATTACCAGGGATTGAGCACAGATTTATTTAATTTAATTTGTGTGACACCTAGCAGGTGGTGGTCTTTTCCATTGAGGTGGTACTTGTCCACCTTAAATAATAATCCACTTTCCTATACTGCCTATAACCATACCTTCACACATGCCACCTTGCCCACCTCCAAATAAAGTGCACCACAGGTCCACCCTAAAGTCCTACTTTCTTCCCCCTACCCATCGCCTGGGTTGATGCCCCCTCAATTTGAAAATATAGCCTTCCTCATATCTAAGCTATTCTAGCATCCCACACTAACCTCTGCATTTTGTCATCACCTATCAGATCTGAACACAGTATTGACCTCCTCAGCTTTTTACCAATGCATGCCGTAACTTCAGTCTGGCTACACCTCCAAGTGCAAGCATTTCTCCAGCTCCACAAGCAGTGCTTAATTTGAGCCTGTGGTTTCCGGTGCTCAAATTAAGCACTTCCAAAATGGCGCATTTCATGAGCATCAGTAAAGGACATTCATTTTTGGTAGGCACGGGGAGATCACGTGATTTTCCCAGAATCACAGGATGTTGAACCCGCACCGAGCCTCGAATCTGGTTCCCGAGCGCCAAAGTCGGCAGCTCTGGCCATTACGCCACATCCTCTCCCCACTTTCATGATTAGCAGTTGGTTCTGTTTTATGCAGCACTAACAGGAGAAATGGCCTGGTGTAAGCTGCCTCCTGAGTAGAGCCCTAGCACTTATTTTTTAACAGATTAACCACTGATCACAAGCAGTTAGAATGTCAACATAGTTCCATCCTCCATAAGAAATGCACCTAAGTCTTCTATCTCCTACTTCCAACTCACTACATTTGCCCCTCTAACACAGATTCATCAAATACCCCATAAGTATAACATAACAGTTTTCTCTAAACAAGCCAATTTCCCAGGCAGATATGCTTGCAAATCTTGCTAGCCCCATTATCACCAACCCCCTTAATTTGTCCTGTTCTTTTCTTGGCATTTCCTTTTAATGCCCTGTTCACAATGTTCTCTCATTCAGCTCTTACTCCTAACACATTTTACCTAAAGGATATTTCTGTTGACAACATCACGATGGCAATCCCAGAGTATGAAGATTTTTTTTTAAAATCGATATGTCGCTGTACGTTCTATTTTGAGCTAATACGTCCGAAAGGAGTTGGGAGAATAATTCTTTAAATAAAGCATTTTCTTGCGTATGAGTCGACAAGAGAGGCTATGATATGCCACGTGGGACGCAGACTGTGCATTCCACACTGTTTTTCTCGCCGGACAGGCTATACGAGGCATATCATAGCCTCTCTTGTCGGCTCATACGCAAGAAAATGCTTTAATTAAAGAATTATTAAGCATGGGCGAATTTTGCGGATCTCGCGTTCGCGGATTTTGCGGATTTGCGAACTCGCAATCCGCAAAATCCGCGAATCCTCGCGAATTTGCGGATTTTTTTTTTTTATGTTCGCACGGGTTTCTGCAAGTTCGCGAGTGTTTTGTACAATTTCGCAAATTGCAAAATTGTACAAAACGCGTGCGAACTTGCAGCAACCGGTGCGAACACGAAGAGAAAGAAGCTCCTGGTCACAGGAACAGTACGGGGATTGCGCTCATGAAAGTCAAGGATGCAAAGGCCTCTACCCAGCATCACAGCTGATTTTCCACGGTAGATTTGGGAAGAGGCACACCTGTCCAGCCTCGAAGACGCTCATGATTGTTTTTGGGCTAATGAATGAGTCACTGAATTTGAGCATTAACTAGTTTGAGCGACCATGATTTGCGGATTTTGTGGTGTGGGGGGGGGGGGTGCTTCCATGCGAGTTCACATGCCTCTTGTATGTATAAAAGGTCAGAGAAAGATCGGTTCAGCAGATGAAGAAAAAGAAGCTCCTGGTCACAGGAACAGCACGGGTATTGCGCTCGTGAAAGTCAAGGATGCAAAGGCCTCTATCCAGCATCACAGCTGATTTTCCGCGGTACATTTGGGAAGAGGCACATGATTGTTTTTGGGCTAATGAATGAGTCACTGAATTTGAGCATTAACTAGTTCGAGCGACCATGTGTGTGTTACTATGCAATCGCCCTGAAGGGCGCAGGGGTCCCTTGAGTGACCTGTAAGGCTGTGCTGCCCTGTAACTATTTTACAATGGCGCCAGCAAGCTGCCAGCACCGTTGTAAAATAGTTACAAAGTTAGCTTGCACAGGAAGCACCTGCTTTGTTTTATCTAGTGGTTCCTGTGCAAGCTAACTTTGTAACTATTTTACAACGGCGCTGGCAGCTTGCTGGCGCCATTGTAAAATAGTTAAATGAGTGTGGGTTCAACTTTTGAACCCGTTACGTTTGCGGATTTTGTTTTGCGGATTTTGCGGGAAATCCGCAAAATTCGCGGATTGCGGATTTCCCGAAAATCCGCAAAATCCGCGAGCGTAACGGATTTCACGCTCATGCTTAAGAATTATTCTCCCAACTCCTTTTGGACGTATTAGCTCAAAATAGAACGTACAGCAACATATTGATTAAAAAAAAAATTCTTCATACTCTGGGTCTACTGCGATTTTCAAATCCTATGTGATCATTGCTTATATCTACAGATTCCTAACAGAACCTTCTGGTGTGAAACGCATCGGATCGTGCACTACAGGCGTTTTTTTAAAATTTGGGAGGATCTTGAAATATTGACATAAAATTATGGTTCACTGCCTCGACCGTTAGAATCGCTATCAAAACCATTTTGTACCATTGGATCTAATATCCCTTGGATTTTGGGATAAAGCCTTGAGAAAGTCACTTGACGTGACGAAACACGTGTCAGCTGTTGCTCATTGTGGACCAGGATGAAGAGGACATAACCATAATTTCTAGTCTCTTGACTAGCTCTCTAAACTAAGCAATGTGTGCCCTCTTTTGGTCTATGTATCTGAACTCTTTTGTGAAAAGGTATTCTTTGGGTACTTTTAAGAACCATCTTGACTTGTAAACATTTATCAATTAAAAACTCATTTGATTTTGAGAACTAAACCTTGTTTGTTGCCAGTAGTATTTGGGTTAATATACAGAACTTTTCCGCTTTGTATTAAGTGTACAGAACATAAATTACTTCAGAGTACCAGGATATCCGTACTTTAAATTTGTGTTTCATAGTAACTGCTTGTCACTTACTATGAACTATAGCATTTAGGTAGTAGGGTGCATATTTATCCTGAGTGGCACCAATTTAAAATTGCTATTTTCAGTCCTATTGAAATCAGGACATATCCCATTTGCTTGACCCCATCTGTTATTACCTGTATGTGAGGTGTGTCTCCTTTACATTGCTACCAAAAAGTTTTGTACTGGGAATCTAATGACAAAAGAAACGGAGAGGCGCAACAGTCCTTGTCATAGACTTAGCCCTCATCATAACGCAATGTTGAAATGGAGTAGAGCCGCGTCCTCAGCAGTCGCAGGGAGGAGGCAAAGGGCTTACTAAGAGCTTCCATTGTGCAGGAGTGGGATGCTCTTTGTGTGAGTTACAGGTCCACTCTGAGGGGACCGTGGAGAAGGGGTCCAAACTGAGGCATGATTCTGCCCCCTCCATTTTTCTTCTGTCGCTGTGACTGAAATAGTCTTTCTCCCCCACACCTTAGCAAATTTCCCTTCTGTGTGTGATTGGAGTGGTGCTGGAATACTGTGCACAAGCCTGCTGTGAACGATAACCATACTAAAGAGCTGGATGTCCACCGTGTGCCATGCTTACACCCCCTTATAAGGGACTTAGATCTTGACACTGAAACTGTTCAAACTATTAACCACAACACTTGTTACAGGTACGTTAAAGAATGAACCAATGCCTCCTACAGATGTTTACGTTACTATACGTTATAGACTGACCTATTGGGACATTGTAGATTGATTACCTGAATTATTATATGATCCTGTACTTGCAGTGTATACTGTACTCATGCAAAACGTTCTTAAAATTATAAAAAAATCCATCTGTGCTATCCCGAAGAGGTGCCTGTCCTGATCTGCAACTTCCTTGATTATTCTAATGGTGCCGAGCTCCTTTTGTTGTCTTCTTCCAGAGGCAATCTCCTTATGGCCTTGAACTTACTTCTAGGGATGCCCATCTGGTCTTAATTGCCCCTGATATGGACTGTGGCCTTAATTGTTAAGCTCTCAGCCACTACTCCCTATGGTCTGCCCCATGTCTGGGAGGTCATTGTCCTACTGCTCCTAGGCCCACCCAGATCCACCATACTAGACTGCACTGGCCTTCACTTTCAGGGGAGATTATGACCTGCCCGGTAGGTCGGGGTCCCACTGCTCCCAGGCCTGGCCTTCTTCTCTCCCTTTCTGTGCCATTTATTGTATCATTTGTCCCCTGGATATGAGGTGTCCTGCATTCTTGTTGACCCACAGCCTCTTCCCCCATGGCATACATCTCTGCCATTTGCCTAAAAATGCAGGTGAAGTCAGCCATAAAAGACCATGTTCCCTTAAAGGTCAATGGGGAATTAACACTTTATGGGGGGGGGGGGGGTGATATAGTTTTGAACAGCAGGTGACTCCTTTAATGAAAGTTGAGGCACACTGTTTCTCAGTCAGGTGAATATACGCAAAAATGGGTGGGAAGAAAGGCATGCAATGGGGGAAGAGTCAGAAAACCAGCAACTAGTGGGCAAAAGTGGGGACAGACTGCAAAAAGGTCCTGACTTCTCACAATAAACATTCATTTTGGTTTGCCACCTGTTGCTGCAAATACAATACGTATAGAATAAGCCATCAATATTTTTAGGCTAGTTGGTCAATTAATATGTCAGCATGAAAAAGCGGAGTGGTTGGAGTTGTGGTGACTTAGCTTTTGACAGTATGACACCTACTTTTCTTTGTTTTTGAGTATGGACTGTCATGAATCCTGAAATATAGCTGTAGGACCCTTTGTAAGATGTCCATAAAAGGGAAGATTGATGTTACTGGAGGTTCTAGAAAATGTGAGTCACTTTTTAGTAGATCAATACTTTTTTTCCTAAGGATTGATGTTAACCAGAATTGTTTTGTTGGTGTCACTGTTAATTCTGCACCTTATGGGGTTCTTAGCTCTCTTGACAAAGAGAGAGATTTGTTGTGATGTTGAACAGTAAACTTAGAAGGAAGAATTCTTTAGGACCTTCACTGAATGAAAGATAAGTTTCTGCTTGTAAATGGTGGCAATGAGAAATTACAATAAAAAGCTATAGCACTCATTCGTTAGGCAAATTATTGGGAGTGGCTCAGAAAATTTCTCACTATCTTCAAGAAATTAGAAGCAAGACAATATGTTGTTTTACAGAAAGTGCAGTATAAGGGCCAGTGAATAACTAATGTGAATCAAGACAGTGAGTGCATGGGTAGCTTCATCAAAGTCACTTGCTGATTGATTTAGTGAGTGGTCTGTATGTTTTAATAGCATGCATCCAACTCACTGGTGGCACAATTACCAGTTCAATAATGAAAATGATGCATTATGGGCCCAAATTGGAATATTGGCTGTGTGATATACACAACCACCCCAAATTAAAATGTAGAATATTCCTGCAGATGCCCGTTCTGTGACATTGTTAGGAGTTACGTGGTAGTCCCCCAGATCTATTGATTGATGTAGCATTTCTTTAGCAGAAGCCACAAGTATGCAGGTCACACAATAACTTTACAGTATAGCTTTTGAGTGATGCTCTAGAGCTCTGGTTAGTAGGTTGGCTTTGGTCATCTGACATCTGTGGGTCATTGATATGCTTTATCTCGCTTCCTGATTGGGGAATCCAGAAAGGAGTGAGAGGGTTGGTGGCGCATCACCAGTTCTAAGCTATCAAATGCATCACTAACACTCGTTGGTATCCCTAGATCCTGATTGTTGTGACTGCATACATTGGCCCAGATTCACAAGGAGTATGCTTGGAGTACTCCTGGCTTACTGAAGGAACTCATTCGAAGTTGAGGAGTAGGTCAGCAGTACTACTGGCTTACTCACGGAACTAAGTAATAACCCAGGAGTGCTAAAAGAGTAAGTGACACGTACTCATTGCAACATCTTGATGAACCAGGCCCATTGGATTTAAGCATGCACATACGTCTTGTCATGATATGGAGTGTACATGCAATGTCAGTTGTTGATATGTACAATGGGGAAGATTTACAAGCCCGTTGCGTCCCTTTTACGCTGTTGTTGCATCACTTTTGTGACGCAGCGGCGGCGCAAAAGATGCGCCATGGTGCGGGGTTCTTACAACGTGACGCATCTGGGAGATGCGTCACGTTGTAAAGCCCTGCGCCAGAAGGAGGTGTTCCTGCGCAGGGGAGGGGGGGGGGCGTTCCGGCGCAGGAACGCCTCCTAAAAGTGGCTGAGTGAAATCTACAACATTTCACTCAGTCACTTTGGGGCCCATGCTGCGTCAAAACCCTGTGCCTGCTTGAAGCAGGCGTAAGGATTGACGCAGCATTAACAAGAGAGGGCCCCCAGAGCCTTGCTGGAGCTGCGTCGCGCTTGCGACGCAACTCCAGCAATGCGCCGCCTTTACGGCACAGATGTGTCACGCATCTGTGCCGTTTTTGCCCATTGGTGCGCCGCATTGTAAATGCGGCGCATCAATGGTGGCGGAGTCATGGCGCACAATAAGTGGTGCATCCCTGCTGACATGCAGGGATGCGCCGCTTATTGTAAATCTGCCCCCAAGTTCCTTTCCTCTGAGGACAGCCTGCCTCACGTGTTTTGTGACAGAAGGTTTATTCCAAAAGCCTTGGCTGCCGATAGAATACTGCGACAAGCATTCTACCCCTAAGCTGGACACCTTCAGCCACTAGTTATTCACAATTGAATTTATTACAACCTGTCTGGCACTTGAGCATATCTGTTCCTTGCCAAAGGCCGGAAATACCACTGAAAACTAATTTCTGTCTTCCAGGCATTAAAGATCTCTGCGTGTCATTTCTAAGAATGCCATTTTAAGAAATAAGATATTCCACCCCTTTTAATGGTCTTTGATAATTCTTGTAATTCCGTTCATTAGATGATAAATTGGAGAGCACGCTTCACATGTTGAATATGCATCGACCCACATTAAAAAGCATGTTCTTTCTCTTGTTTAAATCTTGAAAAATCTATAAGATTACTTACGGGGTGAACTCCTGCCCCAAGAAGACACCGTGCACTGAATACTTTATCCCACTAAGCCCTCATTAGCCAAAAGCACATCAGCATGCGTAACTCTGACATTGTGAAACTATCAGTTGCATTTATTAGGATGAGGAGAAGACTATATGCAAATGGCCGCCGCTTGTCACATTCTCTGAGGACTTCCGGGCTACAGCAAATCCTAAACTGAGTGAGGCAAGTGTATGCTGCACTAAATGGAAATATCTGCATTCTTGTTGGACATTCATGCACATTGGAGCGCAAACAATTTCACAATTTGAAAGCTCTGTGGAAGACAGAAAATACATGAGCTATACTAAATTTGAATATAAGGCAGTGCCTTGTTCTGTGCTGCAAAAACGGATATAATTAAATCGAAAGCAACTAGAATTATTTATGGCATTTTAAAAAATATTTTTTGTTACTCTCTGATACTATGTTTGTTCCTTTGCCCTATCTAATCATAGAAATAAGCTCATCTTGCTAATTGTGAAAAAAAGAAACAGTAGTAATAGTTATATCATCAACATCACTGTGTGCACCCCAAATACCTCTACTATGGACAATACAATGCTGCTACTACCAATAATTGATAATGAAAAAAGATAGAATAATTGTTTTGTTTGTACCAAATCATGCATAAATGTCCATACAAATGTCGCCGTAGGAATGGAACTGCCCAAATGTAGTCAACAGTTCAATCATCCTAATTACAATGCGACCGCCGCGTTGGAGGTAGGAAAAATGCCCTTTTCCATTGCGGCTTGTGCCACGGTCTGAAAAAAGACCACAGCAGAAGCTGCAATGAAAAAAGGAATTTTGAGAACATCAATGCACCGTGTGACAGGCACCATGTAGTGCCTGGCACACGGTGCATGGCACACGGTGCATGGATGTTTGGGGTGCACCAGATGTGCCCTGCTGGCCCCAAAGCAGAGGCCGACTGGGGATGGCGGCCCTACTAAGGGCCCCCAAAGGCAGAGGGAAAGGGATGTTGTAATCCCTATGGTAGTGCCTCCTCAGGCACCACCCCCATTATAGGGATTGCAGTCGGACCGATGGCCGGCGGGCTCCTTGAGCCTGATGAAGGCATTGGTTGCTCCCTCTGACAACTGCGCTCCAACCGACCGCATCATAATGCAGCGGTCCGACCACTATCCTGGCTGTCGCTGTCCGCCCAACAGCCTAATCGGGCCCATGGAGTCTGTTAAATACAGCATTCACCCTTTCCCTGCTCTAATATGTCACAGGGAAGTCTCCATTTACCACATCCTCCTGTATCGCCATACTGCATTAGTATGTAAGAATTTAACAGAAGCAGACCTACAATGCTTACTTTGATGTGGTCCTTGCTTTTGTTGCTAGATAGATATGGCACAATTCACTAAAATCCACATGCAGTAGCTAATAGCAAAACAAACCTTAGAAGTCTGAGACCACTGGTTACTTAAAAACTTGTTAGAGTTTACATGCAGAGGTCGCTATGGCTTACGTCTTTGTCTTGCTTCGGACTGTGTGTGGAAGATTATGTGTTTATGTGGGTGACAAATGGGTTCTGCCCATTTAATACACCTGGATTTTTAACTTTTCAGTTTTATGGATTTCTTCCGCAAGTGATTTTCACTACCTGAATCTCCCTCACTGTAATCTCTGCTAGAATGGATTGGGAGTGTTAACCACCAGTGTCCGACTTTTAAAATAAGGTCTGCTGTTGCACAGCTAGGGTAAGAGGCTCTGGGCTGGTTACATGTGATCGTTTGTGCATACTTGTGCCCATGTTTTTTGTCTGAGCATCTGAGACTACCGTCAAGCTCAGCCTAATATGTGTGCACATAAAGACTGTTGAAGAAGGGGCCCTACACGGATTGGTGCTCATGGGGGCCGCACAGCTCCTTCCTCTTTGCATTATATTGACCCCAGAGCATGGGGCCACAGTGGCCTAATGAGGCCCGGGAGTGGGGCTACACAACACCTTCCCTGTAGATTTTGGCCCCTATTTTTAAAAAAGCTATTTTTTATTCTATTTGGTGATGTCATCCATGATGTAATTTGAGATGTCATCAGTGATGGCATAAATGATGTCATAGAATATCCTTTCAATGATATAATGTGTGAGGTCATAAGCAGTGAGTGGTGAGGCACAGGTTATACTTAGCTTCGCTAACTATGACTAGTTAATTTCTGTTTTTTTGTTCAAAACGTTAATGGTGTCACTACCATATTCTCTTAATTATGTTGTTACATTTCAGTTTTTTCAGTGAATATATATACCGATAGATAGATAGATAGATAGATAGATAGATAGATAGATAGATAGATAGATAGATAGATAGATAGATAGATAGATAGATAGATAGATAGATAGATAGATAGATAGATAGATAGATAGATAGACTAATGGTGGGTTATGGATTTTTCTGCTCATAAGAAATGAATATATGCCTCCAAAAACTCAGAAATGACCGACAAATACAGTACAATTAAAATTATGGTTACTAAAAAAAACTCCTGAAATTGTCAAGCTAATACCCTAGCACCCCGAATGCAAAGCTTTTGAGCTCCCAATATTTTTCCCACTAAATATCATTGAATACCAACAAATATCCAAACACAGAAAGAATACTGTACCAATTGTGATATCATCAACAATGTTAATGTAAACATGATATTTAATGTCACAAGTGATGTCACTGTTAATATGGAAAAAGTTGATGCTGAACTGAAAAATTATATATTCAGTTCTGTGCATCTTTATTAAGGAATTCACCTGTTCTGAACTCCACATCAACCCCGACTCGCAAATACATAGTCAGGCAAGCACAGAGACCTAAACCCAGGGTTATTGATTGATAGGTCATAGGTGGGGTGGCATGTAGCCGGCAGGCAAATGTACGGACATAAATCCTAAGATCAGTCCCACAGATAGGTGCAGCAACACTACAATGGTCAAGGGAGATTGGCCTCAATAAAGCACACATGGCCGAGGGGATACGCATGCTCTTAAAACACCATGAAATCCAATGCCACAAGAGTTAGGAACATATAACCAATCACAACACAGCACGTGCAATGATCATACGCTCTCCATGCCGGACATCTAGACATGTTACCCACTGGTCACATTGTGTTCATGCAAGGTCGAGGCCCACCTGTATTATCCATTCGAAAATTTAGTTAAGACTCTAAAGGCAGCAACGTACATTCCTCACCATGCAAAGATCACAGGAAATGTTATTACCTATGATTAACTGTATATAGGAAAGTCGCAGATCAATTGTAAATTGAGATAGTCCTCATACCCTGTTCTACCAGTCAGCACATTCCTATTCAGCGGTTCCTATTTTGCCAAACGCCTCTTGTCTCTTGTTTTATTCTAGGTATTCCATGTTCAGGTAACATCATGATGTAATTTGTGATACTATTTGTCACATCAATAGCTTTGGCAAGAACAGCTCCCATTTCATGTCCTCTGACCCCTTAAACCTTTTCAAATTTGCAAATTTTGATTGTACAGGAAATTCACTTTACACATAAAAGTCACTTGGCAAATGTGGGCTACTATGCAGATTTACCCCAGCCATGAATTCATTTGAAACCATTACATCACATCTTCCATTGTGGCTCTGAATTCCGAGAAATTCCAGCGAGCATGAAAAGAGGCGTAGAGGCAGCACCATTTATGAAGTAATTCACAAAGGCAAAGTATTCTGAAAATATGTTCTTCTTTTTATTGATCGCAATGAGTCCCCCGTATCAACCGGTATGACGGTTGATACGGGGGACCTATTGCGTACAACACTCGCCCTGAGAATGAGTGGACTTGGCAGCTTATCAAGGTCTGCCAAGTTGTTTCAAGACAGACCTCGTCTCTACAATATTTGCTTCAAGAACCCCATATTTATGTTGCTTCAATACATTCTAATTGCCTTGGAACTTTATTCAACGCTAATCGGTTCTTATTGCGCTCAGTTCCTGCACATATTTTCGTGTGACTTTCTTGACTTTGTTCACTGTAAGTCTATTTGGATTCTGACTGAGCCTTATATTCCCTGTTTGGCCTGGACCAGTTTACTACCGTCTGTGTAATCTCATTTGACTTCGCCCCGACGAAGCTCCCAAGGTGTGGAACGAAACGCGTTGGCTGTCCTGTGCACCCCTAAAACAAAAAGATCAATAAAAAGAATAACATATTTTCAGAATACTCTTCCTTTGTGAATTACTTCATAAATTGTGCTGCCTCTACACCTCTTTTCAAGCTTTATCTGGAAATCCAGTGAGACCGAACCACAGCAGGTCTTGGAGGTTTAACAGCACATGACATTGAACACTTTATGGGACTGTTGAAGTAGAGGTGCTAATCGCTTGGTCCGCTGTGGTGTTCCTTTTTTGCAAATTCCAGCAAGCACTTGTAGAAAATCCTACATTCAAAATTAGGTTAGATAACCATAAGGCTTTCATGTACCACATTAGGCATGGGTGCATAACGTGCAAAAGTGTAGCATGTCAGATTATGAGCTAGCCTTCTCCATATGCTAAAAGATTAAAACCCATATTTGCTTGTGAATAAAGTCAACTTGTTCCTAGTCATCTTATGGAGCAGCTAAAAAAAAAAGACCATCAACATACAGTTGGAATGCTTATCAAAAATCTTATTTGATGGTGAATATGTTTTTGGGGAAATATACTGCAAGTATAAGTGTAAAAAATATTGTCCATTTCTCATTGAAGCTTGAACAATTATTAAAACAGTCCTGCCAACTTCTCCAGCTTCCAACGATAATGATTCCCTCACTAGCTCTGCTAGTTATGGTATGGTTCTCTCCTGGAATAAAAAGATGCCTTTCACTACCTGCTTATCTCTAACAAGAAGGCAGAGTGAGGTTACCACTGGACAGTTAAATGTGAATGTGAAGTGAGGAAAACGACCAGGGACAGCAGATAGGCATTATAAAGGACTGTAAGGAATACTCCAGAACAACCTGTTTATAGAAGAAATGTAAAGCCAGGTGCACCTTTGTAGCTATTCTGTCTCCAGAACTGGACCTAGTCCCAAGATCGTCTTTGTTTGATTTTCCAGCGCAGAGAGCATGACATTATTCATTTATCTGTATTCCCACAACATGTGGGACAGAGAGAAGGCCACATACAAGAAGAGAGAAAATGACATTTTGAACGACTGTTAAAATGGATATTTCTGTTATGTATTTGAAGAACACTGAGAAGAAAAGTTAAAAGACTGAGTTGATTTGACCAGGGGTTTACTAACCTCACGCTATTAGCACTCTAAAGAAGGTATCCACCCAACAGAGCTTCAGAACTCAGTTAAGCTTGGGGAAGGTCAGAGGAGGACACGCCTACTGTCAGCATCTTCCCGATAGAGGGGACTGAGTGCCTGGCATGCTTTCTGCACTCGAAGTGCTATTTAAGGGTGGAACCAGCTTGTCTATTGTTGTTTGAGGAACATAAAGGACTAGAAGAACATCTTATGTGAAAAACCAAAAGATTTGTGAGAAATGGGCAGTGCTTAACTTGAACCGGTGGTTGCTGGTACAGGCCACCAGCACTCATTTTTTGGGATTGGCACGTACTTTTTTGAATGGGACATATACCAAGAGCAGGAGAGAAAAAACAAAGAAAAAAAAAGATGGAAAAACTCCAAGAAGGGAGAAATCAGGAATCTTCAAGAGTGAGAAAAACGGAGTGTCTTGTAGTGGATTCAAGTCATAAGGTGGATTTAAGAATACTCAGCCTTGGCATTTGGTGCACCGTCATTTAATTTGACCAGCTGCAGCTTTCTGAGCAGAGCTCTGGGCACCGGCATGCATGCTTTCTCAAATTAAGCACTGAAAATGGGGCTCAACAAAGAATAATGAGAAGCATTGTTCCATGTTATGTTTTTGATATTTTCTTCAAAAGAATCACTTTTAATGATTCCTGCATTCCGTTCTTGTAATTTTTGCTCTTGTTTAAATCATTAAATTATTCTACATTTTTTTAACCTGGTTTGTGAATTTCACTGATTGATTTCTTTGTTGTAATCATGGTTAGATGCAGACTGTTTACATAACATACAAAAGGTTGCCGCTTTGTGCCACTGATACTAATGTTTTTCTGCTAAAAATGTGGTTCACTAACAAGGCACTACATACTACTTTACAGAAAACGTTCCCAAAATTGCTAATTGGGGGGCATATTATCTAGATGTGCGTTATATAACGCACATCGCACATTTCCATATTGCCGGCTATCGCCGGATTTATTTGCCGTGTTAGCGCGTAATTATCAATGCGCAACATGTAGGCGAAGCTAAATCCGGCGATAGTCGGCGACATGGAACATTAGCGCATGAAAACAAACATTGTTTTCACGCGCTAATGTGTGCCTTGATAATATGGGGGGTGGATTCAGCGTTATGATCCACACCCCCATGTTATCAATGCCTTAACACCTGGTCAGAGCAGGCGTTGGGAGACCTGCGATAAACGAGTTTATTGCAGGTCTTCTTCTCCCAACGCCTGCCTTGGTAATAGGGCGTTCCCACCTCCAACCACATTTTACATGTGGTTGGATGTGGGAAAGCCCACTTTGCATGTCATTAGCGATGTTTCTCGCTGACATGCAAAGAGGGCTTGAGGCAGGCATTAGCATGCCCTTGTTAATAGGGCGCTGGAAGTATTGCCGCTTTCTCTGCACAATTTGCCGAAAAAGCAGCGATACTTCAGCTTGCTAATATGCCCCCTGGTCTTTTAGAGTCTCCCTCAAGCTTGCTAGTGCAATGTGGCCCTGTGTAAATCCTGCCGTCAATGTCCTGCCAAACTGTCAGTGCCCTGACATAGTGCATTTCAATGAGGGTCAGTAAACATCCACCTGCGAGTAGGTCTTAGTTGGTGTCTTTGGTGGAGGTGCAAAGTGTGTCTGACTTTTTGTGTATCAGTCATTTAGGTCTCCCCAGGACAATTTTAATGTTTTCATGAAACATAGCTTGCATTTGGGCATAGATAAATCCAGTCACAGCTGCTACTGACCAGGGGTGGTAGGGCTGGGGTGGGGTAAGGGGGGGGGGAGAGGGGAAGAGGGAAAAATAACACTGACCTCTTTACCACAGGCCACTGGCTCTTCTTTCCCCGGCTTGCACTTAGAACGAAGCATAAGCCTCCGGGAATCACCTGACCAATCACAATGCTGCCTTAGGAGCATTGTGATTGGTCTGAGCGCCATAGTTCGGTGCTCAGACAGGGGCTGGCAGGTTGTACATGTTCTCCACCCAGGATGTAATACAACCTGCATGGAGAACATGCAGAGTGCGCATGATGCTGTGTCCGGCCCGAGACAGTCGACCAAAGCGGCATGCGCACATTAGGTGCTGCCACCACTTCTCCCGCTGTGACGCAGGAAGCCCAACCCTGCTCCCTGGCTTCTGCTGCAACCTGAATACAAAAAACAATATTATAATAATTAATATTATTATTTTGTTTTTTGTTTTCAATTTGCAGCTGAAGCAGTGGGCGACGCTCTTCCGCCTTAGAGGAAGAGCCGCCACTGGCTCAGAATTCCTTCATTTTACAGAGTCACAGACTTTGCAGATGAGGGTTCTCCATCATTGTGATGTGTGGCTACTCCAGCAGTGGGCCTGCATTCATTATTGCAAAAAAGGGCCTTGTGGCCTCCTCTGTAATTTCGAATTACTCCTCCTGCAGGCCAAGAAGGGCGCGGATTCTGTTCATTTTGTTCTAGGTCTATAACCCCAACGGATTTCTGAAACCTTTCACACACCTTCAAACGGCAGCTCTTATCTCACTATCACTTTTGCCAGTGTACTTTGGCGCAGGAATGAAAGGACCTGTGCCGGGTAAAATAAGGTAGAGACGAAGAAATGCGGGTTAAGTATCTTTAGAAGTGGAACTGGTATAATTGTGCTTCTAGTAAAGTTCTAGAAACTATTTAGTTTTCCTTTTCTCTGAGGTTACTTTGCACAGCATGCTAGAAAATCTTTCATCAAGCTGATCCGCAAGTTGAACGATTATTTTATTTTTAGGTGGTTTCACCTGCAAGGATTTGCCTCAGAAAGCGTGGCGGTCATGGAAGGTGAATATTCTCTTTTGTCTGCGCTTATATTTTTCACACAACCTGAAAGTATTAAAACCGGATAATCAGTGCTTCGGTGAGTCACCAGCATTCTGGTCCTTGACTGCAACCCTGGGTCGGGGGGAGGCTTTCTGCTTCTTGTTGCCTAACAATAGAAGTCGCTGATGCTCTAATACTGAAAGATTGCCCTCTATCTCCCATACCCGGCTGGAGAGAGCCTCGTGCCATCCTTTTGTTGCCGCGGGAAGGGTGAGAAGCTAACGTCGGAGAAGCTTCCTTTACTGACGTAATTAGGTGGTGCATTAAGGAGACAAGGCTGGGCCTGGAGCGTCTCCGAGGGCCTACGCGTCGTTTTTTTTTTTGCCACAAATAAAGCTGCACACTTAAATTCTAATTTAAATTTCCCTTTTTTCAAGGTTGGAATGCTACAGTGCCTCCAGAAGAAAACACTATTTATTGAAAGTAGGTTGTCATAGTAACATAAGAATATGCTTCGAACTTTTTAGGACGGGATTCATCAAGAAATGATGCCAACTAACATTGAAAAGGATATTTATAATAGATGTCTTCATATTGTTAAATGCCTTATTCGAGTCCTTTTTTTAACGATAAAATCGCTGCTTTTGAATATTTCAAAAATCATTGAATTTATTTATATAAAGTAGCTGACTCTAGTGTGAAATTATTAGCACGGCCGTGCAGGGTCGGACTAGGAAAAAACATAGCCCTGTAAAAATGTTCAAACAAACTCCAAATGAGTTAATGCGAGTGAGAATAGCGAACATACTGTCTGTGGGGGTTGTGAGGGAAGGTACCAAATACATTTAAAGATCACATGGCTTCAAACAACATCAGGTAAGCGCTTTGACGACTGAACCATGGTGGTACATATCCAATAAGGGGCGGCAGGCCAGGTCTGGGTTTCGTATTGCCTTTATATTTGCTTCTATCCCTCTGCGAGCCCCTCTTCTCTGTGTCCCAGTGACTCAGCCGCGGCCGCTGCTGGTAAGAGCGGGGAGGCCAGCTGGGGGGGATTTAGAGAGACGACCACGATGGAAATTCAATTATTTATTTAATTTTCCCTCCTGGTCATCTCTCAAAATACCTCCCAGCCAACCTCACCACCCTACCGCTCTTACCTGCAGCGGCCATGACTGTGGCCGGTCAGTGTGTGTATTCCTCTGCCCCGTCACTTTCTGTTCTCTTGGCATCCTATCAGATTGATCAGTGTCTGCTCTATCAGTTGACTCCCCGGTTCTTTCACCTTAGACTCCACCTCCTAGTTTGTTGAAACTAGAACCTCCTCCCATTTGTTTGGATGGGTACTTGGCCTCTTTCAGTTAGTGTCATATTTCTTTCAGGTCTATTGACGATGCGCCCTTATTGTGTAGTTACCTGGTCACGTGGCTGTTGTTGGGTGTGCAGCATTCCCTCCTTTGGTGTGGCCCATCTCTTCCTTTTCCATCTCCTGGCTCTTCGAATGATCCTCCACACCCAAAAGGACCAGCAGCTCCCCCCCTCCAATGCCTTGTGAGCCTCACTGAGGATTTGAACATGGGAGATCTAACATTAGGATATCCACTGAGGATCAGAAATTGGATAACTGATTCACAAATTTGTATTTAAGTTTATATATGTGACTTTTAACACCAGATTATATCAGTAATAAATGATTACTGCTAGTGTGAACCTTCTGAAGAAATTTAGCCAGACTAAAATTATGCAAACCAATAATTCTGTTAATGCAATTCAAAACAATATCATTAGTTCCTTATGATCATATATTTCACTATACTGATCTCTCCCTGCCATTAATAAATCAATTGGAATGCACAATCAACTTAAGGAGAAAAGTTATGATAAAACAGAGTTTACGGTTTAGTTAAAGAAAAAATTATCAAAGATATTAAAAAAAGGCAATACATCATTATTAAACATTTAGAATCTAAAGAGCACAGGGCAGTCTAATTAGTTTGGGCTTGCCAAAAAATGGAAATGGAGCTATGGAAAGTTCAGCGAGGACATGAGCCACAATAGTTCTTGGGTAGTGTCCCATAGAGAAAGAGTCCAAGATTAATGTATACAGCATATGCGCAAGCTGGGAGAGAAAAAGTAGAGTCGACAAAAGTTACCCAAAAGGAGTGTCCATGGTCTATCACAGAGACAGCCAGGCAGAAGGGAATAGAGTAGTCCCCTCCATCCATCAACACAAAGTATAATATAATCCTCCAGTTCCTGGGTGACACCTCCTAGGTCACATCATTGTCAGACCACTTAGTCCATTGGTCAATTTATATAAGAAGATTGTCATACAGCATAAAGGAAGAAACATTTTATAGAAAGAGTTGGCACTGATAGAGGTGGTTGGAGTTCACAGAGTTGCACTATGCAGAATTCCAAAGAGTTGCATAAAAATATGTGGAATTTCACTGAGTTCCGATCCACCCTACAGTCCACAGAGTAAAAAAGGCATTGATTTCTCAAATTCCCCTGACTCTTCCAGAAGAATGGCCCCTGCTACAGACACTGAAGCCGGCATGTCTGATGCACATCACATCTGCTCTCATTTCTGAGGCACAGGCTTGTTTTCTCATGTGTCTTTGTTCCTTGCATGCAAAGCGTCCTGTATCCGGCCCAAGGCCAAGGCTGTGAGTGATTCCCTTGGGAAAGCCCTTGTCTCATGTCATCCTCTAATGATAGCGTCACCCCAGAAGCTCTTGTGAGCTTCCTGCTCTGCGAACCCCTCGGTCACTCCCGCCATTTCTTCTATCTTGGCTAGCAGGGCCCGCTGACCCAAGCATGCAGATCAAAGAGTCCAGCAGGGATGTGCTGGATCCTCTGCAGCACTACAAGTGACCTTTGACAGTGTTCACAACCTCACTCTTACCATAATGATGCGCTCTTCAAAAGCAAAGTCTTCTGCAACACCTTTCCCACAGCTCACACACACACACCTGTCAATCAGCACCTCCTCAGACGCAAAACGGTGATGCACTCCCAAGATCAGCCAATATGATACGACACAAAGCAATGCCAAAGCCATTTACTCTCTCAACGCAAATAATACACTGACCATTACAAAAGGAGCCACGCTGCTGAGCCAAAAACCTTACAAAGTTGCTGCTTGCGTCAAACAGTAAAGTTATAAGGGTACCAGCAACTCTTACCTGCAGTTTAATTGTACAGCATATCCTAATTAAGGGTGGGTGGCAGGGGCAAACTCTGCCATGCAGTGCAATCATCTTTTTTTGAGTGCAGAGTTGGCAAAGCTTCACAAACTCTGCTGGCAGAGTGGAGTTCACCGCCCACTCCTAGGTACTGATCATGTAAGTTCTAAGATCATCTGGTATACGTAAACGTCCAAACAGTGATCCTTCAGCAAAAGTAAATTCAAGATGACAGTTTCCCAAAGCAGATGTTCCCAAAGTATTAACTTTTGTTGCAATAGTCCTTGTAAGCGAGTGAGAATTCTTCTAGATGGATAGCGTTTTTCTTCACATTAAAAGTTTAGGAAAACTTCTCACAAGTGTAATGCAATGCAAAGTAGGAAAAGTCCAGGCCCATAATAAAGTTAATTTAAACCAGATAGAATATAACGAAATAGAAATATACATTTTCATAGGGGAAATCAATACTCCAAAAATTCTTTCAACTTATAAGCACTCAAAACATGTTATTTGTTGGATTGCAAAGATCACAGGTAACTGTGGCATAATATTGCATTTTCAGAATACTAACATATTAAATTATTTCAGATCATAAAATACTAATATTGTTTCAAATGTTTTACATAAGTACATATATGAAGGCTAATATTTGATGGTTTCAATACATTTGCATTAACTATGGGTATGCAGCATTAGTTTTCTTTTCTCATTCAGTGCATAATTTCACATATGCAAATGATGAAATAAAAAATGAAACCCTTCAATATCGCTTTAAAATTTTTCTAGATTACGTTAGATTGCACTAATTCTTCACACATATTACTTTTTAAATGAAGATGATTTGAATTTCATAACACTTGAGTACATCCCTTTAACTTTTTAATACATGCTGAAATAACATAATGAAGCTGGTTAATAATAATATGAACCTATATTATTCAAATGAATATGATTTCATCTATTCTACAATTATATGCCTGCTTTTATGATGCAGTAACTAAGTCTTCTTTCATTAACTTCTCATGTTTCTTTAACATGCGGTTAGTGCACATCTATTCATAGGTTAATCAAAATGTCTTATAATCGGTTTATGTATCCAACAAAGGTTCTGACAGCTTTTCAGCTGTATCAGAACTCATATGGGGGCAGAGTATTTTCTTATCTGTTGGCAATCCATATTTATTTTCATTCATGTCAAGTTGGAGGTGATGAGATAAGTACCATTTCCAGCCCTACCTGTAATTATCTGTAATGCTGCCCTTCTGTATGTCAAAATGTACCACGGACACCAATAATAAATAATGTAAAAAGAAGTAGTAGATACACAACACTGTCTCATGAGTGTTACAAATCAAATTGTATTACTTATCCAGGGGGTGCAGTAAATGCCAAACATTGATAAGGCTATGGTCTGAACAGACATCTGCTAGGACGGTTCTATCCTTATTTGTATTGTGACCATCAGGCCAGTCTTGTCCGGAACAGAAGGGATCATGGGATTACCGTCCCCCACCAATTATAATACTTGTGGGGCCTGATTCTGTCAGTGTTTTCGATAATTTGAACAAGAAGTCTTGCCTATCCATGCTGTGAACAGAGAAATTATCAAGAGATTCAGTTCAGTTTGTCAAATGTGTATCTGCAATCTGGGTGAGTCAAAATTCTACATGGCAGGGATTTCCTTATGAGGATGGCAACCCCACCTCTCTTGGTGGAGGAGTGGAAATGAGTGGCTGCAGTGATCCAGGTTTTACACATCACCAAGACTACCCAGTCAAATTTGAATTTTGATAATTCAAGTTCTGATCGATGAATTTACCACAAAATGGCTTAATCTGCGTTTTAATTTAAAGGAAGTGCTTCGTTTTGTGATGGTTGACTGCCATGGTTGAGACAGATAGTTTTGTAATACAAAGTGTATGGTGGAGAGAGGAAAAACACGGGTAGTATGGGTCTAGAGGCAGGAAAACAGGTTGCTCAAGAGAACCAGAGGAGAGATAGGTAGGTGTGAAATTATGCCTTGGGTTGTTGCAAATGGTTTACAGGAAATGATCAGAGTCTCCTGTCCCATCAGTAGGGACTGGACTGTAGGCAGCAGGTTATAATCTGACCACGCAGTTCCCGCCAATCTGTGGGTGAGATGCACCATCCAAGAATGTCGACCACAGGGAGGCTTGAACAATACACACGTGGAGTTTAAGCTAGGTAAAGAACCAGTCACCTTTATTGTAGTCATCGTGTAATACATGTTACAAAATATAACCACCAGTTGCAATAATGGACATCCACAGTGTGCAACAGCAACTAAGGAAACAGTCTTGCAGAAAATACCAACATTGATGGCCAATGTTATGTATAACACAATGCAGGCAGACAGGTGTTATCCTATGTGGAACATTATTAGATGGGTCTCACCAAAGCTCCAAGCAATAGATTTACATGAAGGTGTATATAAAATTGGTCAATTGGTACGTTGGTCATGAGAAGCGCCTCCTTTAAGGGGGGAGCTGGATTGTACTCTGGCTCTATATGCTCCTAAACAGTTTTATCAGTCTCTCCTTGTCAGAGCATTGCCTACCAGACCTGTCAATAGTTGTGACGGCGTGGGGATCTTTGTATCTCAGTCTTCAGGTGTAACCCTAATTAAACACCGCCACTGGTCGTATAGACCTTTGTTTGTCGAGAAGGAGAATTTAAAAGGAGCAATCTTATACATCAAACACCTTGAACGGTAAAGTCCATTTGGGGCGTCACAATAACCAATAACAAGAGTTGGTGTCAGCTAAAGGGTTTTATTAACAATTCGAAGAAATTTAATTTGTTGCATTCTGTAATTATCAGTCTTTAGTTATCATTATTACAAAATCAAATAATACATTAGCCAATATTTCAAAACAAGGAAAAATACCAAATTAATAATGATTACAAATAAAATAGAGATGATGTTCCATAATGGAATTTCCCTAATCTATATATATAAAACGAAAGTATGTCTGTCTGTTTGTCCTTTATGCATTACTACACCATTCATCCGATCGGCATGAAACTTTGGGAAGTTGTTGAGTTCACTCCCACAAAGGTTTCTGGCGAAAAAACAAAAAAAAATTATAATAATTTTTTTAAGTTGTTGAGTACTCTCCCGCGGAGGTTTCTGGCAAAAAAAAGTTTTGTTAAATATCGGCCCCCCGGCCCCACAGTTTCCGGTACGACTCGCTTTTGCAATGACCATCAACAAAGCACAAGGACAATCGCTGCAAGTGTGTGGACTAGATTTGGAGAATCCATGCTTCTCACATAGACAACTGTATGTGGCCAGCTCACGTGTCGGAAAACCTTCTGATTTATTTGTGTACGCAGCAGACGGAAAAACAAAAAAATACTGTATATCTACAAGCACTTGAATAAATAAACAGAATTAAAACAACACTTTAAAATGTTTTCCATATTAAAATGAATACTTTTCAATAAAAATGACACAATGTAAATTAAATTTTATCATAACAAGTTTCCTTAAATTTCCTTTCTTCTGAGATCGCAGCAACGCGCGACGGGTAAGCTAGCCTATATATATAAAAACAAATGTATGTCTGTCTGTTTGTCCTTTATGCATTACTGCACCAATCATCTGATCGGCATGACACTTTGGGAAGTTGTTGAGTACACTCCTGCAAAGGTTTCTGGCAAAAAAATAATAATACATTGTTAAAAGTTGTTGAGTACACTCCAGCGAAGGTTTCTGGCAAAAAAGAAAAAGAAAAATGTGTTAAATATCGGCCCCCCGGCCCCCCCAGGACCCTCATAATCTTTCCAATACTGAACGTTTACAGTTTCCAGTGCGACTCGCTTTTGCAATGACCATCAACAAAGCACAAGGACAATTGCTGCAAGTGTGTGGACTAGATTTGGAGAATCCGTGCTTCTCACATGGACAACTGTATGTGGCCAGCTCACGCGTCGGAAAACCTTCTGATTTATTTGTGTACGCACCAGACGGAAAAACAAAAAATACCGTGAATCCACAAGCACTTGAATAAATAAACAGAACTCAAACAACACTTTAAAATGTTTTCCATATTAAAATAAATAAGTTTCAATAAAAATGACACAATGTAAATTGAATGTTATCATGAGAAGTTTCGTTAAATTTCCTTTCTTCTGAGATCGCAGCAACGCGCAACGGGTAAGCTAGTCTAAAAGAAGGATTAGAATGACAATTTCATAATTACGTCAAGAAAAGGTTGGTAGTTCAGAAACACAAGAAAGAGTTCGGAGGAGGCAAAGAAATGCATAAGCATAAAGCTTTTGCACATAAGCAAAACAAATTCTTGAGTTGGAAAGTTTTCTTAGCTATAGATCTGAAGGAAAGGATAAGTGCTCAAATGGGTTATCTCTCCTAAAGAGAGAAAACCCTATGAATGTCAGAAAGAGAGTTTAGATTGCTAACAATTATGCTAGAAACACATGCTAATGTAAATCTGATAAAACGTGTTGAAACATTTGACGCATTCCACATTTTCAACATCCAATACAATTCAAACATACCCCTGGGAGCAGATAATCTCCCTAGTTGTGCACGTCTTCACAGTAGGCCACAGAAACAAGTCCTTAAAAAGAAACTTCACCAACATCTTGCAGTTCAAACAGTTCTTTCCATGAGTCATATTTCCTCCTCCAGGTGAATGAGAGCCTCAATATCAGTTGTCTAATACAGAACAAATGCCTATTCACTAACTGACAAAGGCTTCTGGAAAGGTATAGCATCTGCAGTGGAAGAGAACTACATCTTGTGGAAAACAACAGTTCATTGTGAAAAACAGGTCTTCAATGCAAATGTATAAATCACTGCTAAAATGGCATCAGTAGTTAGGATAACTTAAGCCATTACATTATGTTTCCTTGTGTGTATGCTTGCAACGCCTAAGTATAAATATCCACTACACAATTAGCACCAGTTAAATGTGTTTTTATTTGTAAGATGTGGATATTCATGGGCAACCAAATAAGAGTACAGTGTCCATGGTTTCAGAGTCATGCAAATCCAGGAGAGTTTACAATGTGTTTATTGTGATGAACTCTGAGGTTTTTCCACCAGATGCAATGACCATCAGTGCTGCTTCAAGTAGACAATATTTTATGTCACATTATTTCTTGGGTTGTGGCCTAAGAGTCAGCAAAACTTTTTGTCGAGGGTAAGTATCAAGTAGATACTCCACACAGAGGGATATTAACTGACGATCAGCGTAGAACAGCCAATTGTTCTTTTTGGCTTGTTAAAGAATTTTCCTAGTGTGTTGGTGTGGTAGCAGGCATGCAATAAGGGGCATGGATTGTTGAAGGTCTGGGACGGAGTTTCTGTGCCCTTTAAAACTCTAGCTGGTGTTAAATTCTCAAGTGTCAGAAATCCAATTAAATCATCTTTACTTCTCTTTCTTCCACCCAATATATATTACTGTTATTTTGACAGGAACAGTACTTTAGGTCTGTGATATTGTGTTTCTTAATCTAGAAGGCCTGTTTTCAATCTGTCGATCTTCTACTACTTCCAGATATTTTTGTCAAGAGTCCATTTGTTTACTGAACATTGTGATATCCCCTCTTGTGAATTAATTTTTTTATGTGATATCACAGTGATTTTCTTTTAGGTTGGCAATAGCAATACCAATCCATGAAATATTTTTCATGATAGTTTCTAATGTGATTGCAGTCATCTTTGCGAAGTCTTTTATTCTGCCTTCTTTATTGTACTCAGGAGTGCCTCTGAGAATCAGAATTTACAGCCCAAGTGCCGTGAGGACATAAATAACTTCCAGAAAAGATCTCATGGCTGTGGCCAAAAGGGTGTGCTTTAGACCATTTTGTGGGCATGGGACTGAGCACAGCCTAGAAAACGTAATCTGATGGCCAGATCAATTATGCCTCTGATTGAGAGATGGTATGAGAAGTCAGCCACTGTACATCTATCAGTATTTGTCATCTAGGCCTGCTTTTCTCTATGGTGCTGTGTCCCCTAGGCCTGTTAATTTAGAGAAGGCTAACAGCAGGTGCAGTATTTTGCATAGTTAATATGAAGTATACAATAACATGCATAATGTGTATATTGCTGTGTGATCTGTAGGTTTAAATGGTAGTGAATGTGGCCAGCAGAGAAATATAACTGAAGTGGGCTGAGGATTGGGCCCTGACGCAGGTGCTGGTCAGCCTCAGGCTTTTCGTATAGTTTTGATTTTCATCTTCGTTGTAGTGGTGACGATGTAGGCAGTTGAGCTAAAAGTGTGATTAGGGTCTCCGGCAGTGATAAATCCCACTGTCTCTCACTCCACATGGCCTAGCTCCTTTAGGGTAAGCGGTGACAGTGTCTCTCTTATGTCACTCTTCGCTGGTCCCACTCTGGTGATCAAGATGGTGGTTGGAATACTTCTATGTGTTACTCCATATTGCACTCGTGTGATCTATGTTTCTCCCTTTAAACTATGATACTCTTCAGCATTTCCTGTACTGTGTGGATTCTGTAGCGTTTTTTATGCACATTGAATTAACATCTAGGTGATATTGTTTTCTTAAGAAGCAGATTTAAAAAGAAATGTCTTCTGTGGTCAGTAGCACTTGATCCAGCCTGAACCAATACGTGACCAGGGATCAGTACTCGATAACATTACAGAACAATGCCCATACACATTCACCCAATTCCCTGATGCGCTGGGGGTCACTTTTTATAGAAGTTCAATTTTTTTCCTTCAAAATCCATGTGTGACTTCACAAAATACATATCTCACTTATACATCAACTTTCTTTCTACTGGGTCGATTAACCAATTAGTAGAATAGTTGAAGGTAAAGATAATACCATCTAACTAACTATTCAATCAGAATCTTGGTACAGTTAATAAAGCTTTATCTCCAATTAAATGCTCAATGCATATGGTCACCAATGCAAACAATGAAATTCACAAAAGGAAGAGAAAACATTCTCAATATACATAATGCATTGAAGGAGTGGATAGATTAAGAGACAAACGTTTCAGCAAAACAATGTGAAACCAAAATATGTATGACGGAGTGGATAGATGAAGAGACAAAAGTTTCAGAGACAAAATAAATGTGAAGTAATTTTTCAAGAACGAATCAGAATAATACAAACCCAAAGGATCTGTGGAATGGTGGAGGCCCCCTGAAATAGAATCAGGGAACAAAGATTTCAGGACCCAGTAGCAGGACAGGAAAAGCTAGGTCTCTCTGCAAACCGACGAACAGCGACACATTCAACCTTCTTATCTTTCTCCCGCAAGTCTAAACCACACCCCTAAAGGCTTCCCTGTTATTCTCAGTTGAAACATTTCACGAAACTGAACAGTTCATTGGTGAATTTAGGATGTGGCTTGTCACACCACTGTGATTTCACTCATATTTTAGTCATGTTATTGTTCTACATCCTTTCGCATTGCCTAATTCTTTACTCGTTCTCACGATTTTAACTCATGATACATTTAAACATTTTTATACATAATTTTCAGCAATGTCTTTGGAAGGAGTCTTTAGTCCCGCGGCAGGCACTCAATATTCTCAATTAGGCTATCAGACTTGAACCGTTGTGTCTCATTTGCTGTGCTCAGCGCTTCTCTCTGTTCAGACAGGTCAGTTTCACTCTTTTTTCCTACCCCTCCTCTATCCGGCCAACTTAAGGAAAAAGAAATCTCATTCGGCTCACTATAGCAAATGAAACGTAAACATTTAATAATTATATGATACTGCATTTTTCACTGTTTACCACCCACTTTTGCACTATTCCCTGTTAACGTTTTCCCTAGCATAAGCTTAAGACAAAGCGGATTTTTTTTTAAAGCAGGTTTCAACATGCAAACTATGTAATGCACATGCGGCCTAGTCATGTACTATTTCTCGTTTCTTTTGAAGCATAATGTAAATAAGGTTTTAGTTTCTTTCATGCATTATCTCACGTTAATGCATACATACGCAAAGCATTTTCCACATGTTTATGTAAGGTGCATGTTAGTTTTCTATTACTACTTACTGTTAGTACGTCTTATGGGGGTGTTCATCCAAGCAAGTTTCTTTTTGCAAAATCCTGCTCCATCACACTGTCTGCAAACCTCTTTTC
This sequence comes from Lissotriton vulgaris, assembly GCF_964263255.1. NCBI lineage: Eukaryota > Metazoa > Chordata > Amphibia > Caudata > Salamandridae > Lissotriton > Lissotriton vulgaris. Next base: position 1,949,029,591 of record NC_141689.1, read on the forward strand.
TCCATATCAAGAAATTGGGTTTCAAGTAGTGGAATTGTGAGACAAGAGTGTTTATCTCTGTTTAAGGAGCTGATGCCCAGTTCCTGTACAAAAGCAACACAGCAGTCCTACAAAAACAAAGTCACATTTCTAAGACCCAGCACAATATATAAGTAATACAGGCAAACAAAGCAACAACACACAAATATAAAGAAAATACGGTAACACAAGACTACAGCAAAATAACATAACACACCAATATAACAATGACATAATAGCGCAAAAATAAAACATGACATAACTCAATACCACAAGAACAAAAACCTCAACTAGAATGCAACGAAACGGGTCAACAAGACAACACAAATCAGGGGATTCACAATAAGTAAACACATCTGTCTGCTCCAGTTAATATGCACACAGCTAGATAGGTTGGAGAAGGCACTTATGCATCTCGAAATGAGATATGAAACTACCCACTGTCCTAAAGTACTTAACGAATTTAGTGGAGCAATACAACTGAAGTTCAAAACATAATATGAAGATTTATACACCTTTTGAACCACTGTAGAAACCCCTTCTTATTGAGGAATATTTAGATGAGCAAATGCTTGCTTGTCTGGAAGGTGGTGCTCTATCCTATTTGACGAAGCCTACTGGGGCCCTGGAAATTATGGCTGCCATTGTTGGGATGCCGAGGGGACGCCCCTTGGATCTGATAGCCTAGAGACTGAATTTTATGAAGTATTTAAGATACAGCTGGCTCGACGGCTTGCAGATTTGTATCAAGAGGAACTGGAGCTGGGTTGCTGGCCCCCTCAACTCTAAAAGCAGTAATTACTGCAAACAGAAAACCAAAGAAGGGCGATACTGAATGTAAATTATATAGACTTTCAACACTTTGTATCTTGGACAGTCAATGTCTTCACTGATTTCATAAGTGCTCCCTCAATCACTTATGAGCGGTTTTATTGAACTCCTTCTCCCACCTTGCCACCAAAGCCTATAACGCCCTTCCCCTCCACCTTTGCACTGCACCCTCGCTGACCCACTTTAGGAAGGGATTCAAAACCTGGCTTTTCAACTGATACTTGCAGCACAGTGCCTGGATACCCTCTTGGGTGATAAGTTGTGCAATACAAGTGCAACTTGATTGATTGATTCTGATTCTTTCTGCATCATAGCTAATCATCTGAACCTGTTGATGAGGAGACTTGTCCTGTCGCAACAGTCTGACTTGATCTACGGTAGAATGACTCTCAATAATTTATGTACTCTGTTTGCTCTTATTGAGTAAATTTGACCGAATATAAATGCCATGTGTGTGTTTATTGACAAGGAGAGGGCTTTGAAGTCTCTGGGATTGTAAAATGCAGTATTGCAGTATGGGATTTCCTATTTGCAGTATTGTGAAGAAGAGGGATCAGCTCCAATATCTTGAATTTAGTATGATTATTATTTGCTGTGCTCAGTGTTAGGTTGTGCATGAATAGGAATATTTTCCAAAAAACAACTTTCCTAACCTGATTTAGATAAGATATGAATCAATAATCCTTCAAGTTTATGATTTATTATTCGGTAGTAGAGCTGAAATGCAAAATAAATTGTAAAGCTCACGATCCTTAGTTGATTGTTCTTAAATCAAAATATACAAAATGCAACAAACCAAAACTTGACTCACCATGCAATTTATTATACTTAGTTTTAGCTGGTGATATATTGATTACAGTTATAATAATGCAGTGTTCTCAGACAGAGAAGGTTACTCCAAGGGGGGAAAGTGCATAGGAGGGTAGTGCTCAGTGTGAATCGGTGAGAAGAGAGAATAGATGTGAAATGGAAGGCACTTTACATAATTTATCACAATTGGACTGGTTGTGAATCACCGTCCTAGTAGGCCTAGCCACATTTATGGTACATATAGTTGTATTTGTCAGTGAGGGATGAGAGGTAGCTATGGCCTGGCAATGGAGAACCTAGCTGGACATGTGAATAGATGACATTACCACTTTCTATGCTTGCCAGAGTAGCTTTAGCGAAATTGTCTGTGTAGCCTTAAGTGCTCTACTTGTTTATTAATATTCCCAGAGACATAGGGAAGGAATTGTTTTATGGCTGAGAACACTGTTGATTAAATTGGTCTGAGGGGTGCAATCCTAAGTTAAAATAAGAGAGGATTGGATGGGTATTATCAGGCTGCATAATCTCATTATACCGTTTATTGGCTTGACTTAAACTGTCGGGCATCACACCTTCCAGTTGAAAGGGACTAGATTGTCGAGGAGGGAGTTATAGACTTGTTTAACTGTCCGACTGCCTAAACCATCACAAATGATACGTATAATACACTGCACTAACTGGTCCATGTAGACCATGGCTTTGTGGGCAGATGGGTCTTTGATACACTTGCAGGCATTACAACTTAGTAATAATACTGTGCTACCTTCCATGCTTGAAAGGAGAGTGATGAGTAGACTGGAGAAGGCAGCTTGGTCAGTTGTATGTTGATGGCTTGTTCATGACTGTAGACCAGTTTAAGGGTGATAGGGCTATTTGTGCATTGGATATGTTTGTGTTTATAGCTCTGGCTAGATAGTCATCACTTGTTCCACTCAACCAACTGTGGAAATATATGCAGAGCTCCTCTATAGGATATAAGGGAGAGCCTTAACTGCAATGTATCTACATAGTATCTGGTGGTCTGCAAGGCTGTCTAATAAACCGACAATAGCGCCTTTGCCTCTCCTATGCATTTATGCTGCTTTTAAATGGTGTGGTCCCCACAGGTGCAATCAGAGCCCAGCTAGGGCTGCAGAGCTTTAACACAGAGCAGTCATCATCACTACCGCCAAGCCTCACCTCCAGGTTCCCTTGTAGGCTGCCTTATAATTGACTTGTATGTGGGAGGCGCAAGACTAACAGTGTTTCACTCTGCAAATATGGAACCTGAGATTTCAGAGTTCCTCCAACAGGAGTAAATCAACATGTTGCACTACTCATGTTGAATTTTAGCATCAGGAGCCTAGTTCCGTACTGAAAAATCAGCTTAAACTGTACCACCTGGTGAGCCAGATGATGCTGCTTCTTGGTTTGGTTTTGCTGTCCCTCAAGTAGATTTTCCACTCGAGTGGCAGCTTTCTCACCCCGAACGGTCACAAGGGTTGGGAAAATCTCACTGTGTGCCCTCCTAGTGCCTGAAAATCATGGTAGATGAATTCTCTCTTGTGCTCACCTACTTACCTTTTGGTGAGCGGTATAAGAGAACAATTCTAATGCACAGAGGTTGAAAGAATTTGGCCTGAACTCAGCATTACATGCATAATGTGGAGTGGCCAAAACTCTGCCAGAGGAGCTGAATTTATTGCCCACCCCTAAGTATGATGCATTTGGGACTTATCTTCCACTTATACTCTACACCCACACTAAGGTCATGACCCTCTTTGCAGGGCCCCCCAAACCTTTTGCCTTTACCCTCCACTATTTGGATGAATTTGTTTTTGCTGGCTCTCTCCTCTAACATGGTAGAATTGTCTTAAACCCAAGTGGTATGTTTAATTTACCTATACGCCTCTAGTAAAGTGTACCCAGGGCCTGTAAATTAAATACTAGTGGGCTTGAAACACTGATTGTGACAGCCACTTATGTAGCATTTTGCACATATCTGAGGCATTCCAGTGCAGCCTATGTGTGCAGCTTTTAACTGCCATTTTGACCTGCCAAATAAACCTTTCACCAGGACCAAGACTTCCATTTTCATACATATAAGTCACCCCTAGGTAATGCCCTGATCAGACCAGAGGGCAGGGTACATTGTATTGAAAACAACTGGACATCTACATTCAAGTTTTACATGTCCTGGTAGTGGAAAGCTCTTATATGTATTTTCTACTACTGCAAGGCCTATTCTCCCATGGCATAACATTGGATTTACCTTGTTACCATTAATACGCTGTAATATCCAAATGGGATCAGGTAACTAGTTCAGGGTTGGGGTCTTTGGATTTGTAATGAAACATCCTAACTTATGGTGAAGTCCGATTTTAAATTACAATTTTGAAAGTGTCTCTTTTAGAAAGTTGCCATTTTCTTGTCTTGGCCCTTTAGTCCCTGTACCATGGTTGCATGACTGCCTGTTGCTGACAGTTGAGCTTTCTGTCTTTCTCCTAGATGGCCACGCAGAATAGGGAGCTTAAGTGTGCCGGGATGGGTCATTGCTGGCAGGATGGGAGGGAGGAGCTGGGCACAGCTCCACTTACAGTTAAATAGGCTGTGTCCTGCCTCCACACAAAGGGCTGCATACCTCTTGTGGTTAGTCTGGAGCCAGGACAGGGGAGGCAGAATGCCTGGGGACTTCAAGGGGAAACTTCTAGATGCTCCCCTCCCATTTCAAAGGCACAACTGGGTATAAATATTCAGACTCAGTCACCAGCTCTTCGTTAGACTTCTAGACATGTGGATACTCTGCCAGGAACAAGGATTGCTGTGCTGCTGAAGAACTGCCACTCTGCTGAACTACTACCCTGCTGAACTGCTGGCTTGCTGGACTGTTGCCTTGCTGTGCTGACCTGCTGCCCTCTTACCTTGGTGAGAAGCTGGACTGGCATTTCTTGAGCCCAGAACCCCTGAGTGACTCCAGTGGCTAGTTGGCTGGAACAGAAGGCTTCAATAACCTTGGCCCAGCTTCTGGACTCTGTCATCTGTAAGAATACCCTGCCATGTAGTGCCACCCCAGTCCTGGACCCTTGGAAGTGGGCCTTAGTTGCTCTGCCAGCCCCTGTGAACGCAGCTGAAACAACACATTTCCTCTGACCACCCCCAAGCAGAACCGACACATCACCTCTGCAGTGTGGATCATAACAAAACAAAAACCCACATTGCAGGTCATGGCCACATTGGAATATTTGCTCCACGAAGCATCCTCAGCACACGCCTTCACTATCTATGTAAACCGCAGCCTAGACGACAATGCCGGACTACGCATCGCAGACTTGCAGCTCCTTGGAACTGACACATCGTCCTGTCTCTACGATGCATCCTAGACTTCAGGATTAGGATCTCAAGTGCTCATCAACAGGATCTAAGACTATGCAGAAGGATCTCACACCTGAGCCTTGCATCTCAGAACCAATGCATCACTTCAGCTGGTCGATGCATCTTCGGTGTGTATCATCCCAATGCTCTGCAAACCAGGATCTAAGGAACTTTCTTCAGCGGGCCTAACTGTGTCCAGTAGTTGGCCCGCAGTCCATTGAAGTGAGCCAGAACGTGTAACTTTGTCCTGGCATGACCAGATATCCACAGTTGGGGCTTTATGCCTTTTGGCACACATTTTTACTAAATCTTAAAAATGTAAAATCTAGGCTTCTACTTATTGGATTATTGTCGTTTTGGTGTTTTTTCATTTAATAAAAATGTCTTTAGTTTTCTGAAGTCGTTGTGGGTTCCTTTGGTGGTTTGTTTTACTGTGTTACCTTTTGAATTGTTGCACTAATAGTTTACACATAGCCTCTGAGTAAAGCCTGACTGTTCAGTGCCAGTCTAACCAAGGGTTGCGCACAGGCTATTTTAGGGTGTGCTTGTGACTTTACTCTGAGAATAATAGAGGTTGCTGCTTGAGAAGGGTTCTAGCTCCCTCATCCAATGATCCAATTTCTTACAAAATCCTAGATGACACCAACAAGGGAAGGTGAGAAAATTTACTAATCTAAACAGAGCAAAGACAAAATTTCTTCTGATAGCCACTGTGCCTGGCACATGGTTATTCACTTTAAGAAGGTCATCATTCATTTACATTGACCAACACAGGTACTCCTTTTGTGATGATTCTCCCATAAGTCAACCCCTGAGTATCCTCTCTAGTAAACTCCAAAGTTTACTATGATAATTTCAACCTCACAGTCCTCCCCCACCACAAATTCACCAGACTCTAGAAAGCCTAGAATGTAGCTACCAATCTCATCTTGTGTCTAAAGCATGACTCCACAGCCCTAGTTCGACAAAAATTCCATTAGGTTAAGGAGCTGGAATAACATTTAAGATCTTGTGTCTACCCTCGAAGTGCATTCCTGGCAAGTATTCATACCTAAAGCAATACATCAAGCAATTTATACCTCCAGGACCATTACGTTCTCTCATCCTGCTCAATAGGGTCTCCCAAAACCGCAGCACATAAAGAGATAACAGAAGAATTTCTCTGTGATGCTCTCCAATCTGAAATAGTATTCAACTTGTATCACCACTATACATCAAAATGCACAAATTGAGTAAATATACATAAATGCAGTTAAAAAATACTATTAACGAGCCACTGGAAATACTAACAATTGCCTCGAAAGTCAAAGGGCTAGATGTAGGTAAATGGCATTTACCGATTCGTAAATACCGAATTTTATCGATTCAGTATTTACAAATCGGTAAATGCAATGTAGGTATTTTTACCGAATTATTTACCGAATCTTTAAAATTCGATAATTACCGAATCGGTATTTACCGATTTGGTAATTGCCATTGATTCATATGGGGCCAATGACAATTACCGAATCGGTAAATACTGATTCGGTAAAATTACCGAATTGACAAGGGGGACAGGGTGTCACTTTGACACCCTGTTACACCCCTGATTCAGGCTTGTGTGCCTTGTGACACACATACATGCCCTTAGGGTTATTTACCATCAAATACTATTTGATGGTAAATAACGAATTGAATTCTTGTGTACATGCACATCTGTGCATGTACACGTGTGCCATGTGGCACACATACATGCCCTAAGTGCAGAAAGCAAGAACATATCTGGAAGAAGGAGCATATTGATTTGGAAAAGGTGACATATAAACACCAGCTCACCACCTGCAAAGCACTGATACAGAGAGAAAAGTCTTCCGAATGTACCCAAAAATAAGGGACACTAAGTATTCAGTTAAAGAACTTTTTCTCACGGTAAAGAAATTTACAACTATAGAAGCCTCCAGGCCCACAGGAATGAATGGGAATTATCGAATCGGTAAATACCAAATCGGTAATACTGAATATTACTGATTCGGTCAAATTTACCAAATTATTACCTACATACTATTTACCGATTTTCAAATACCGAATCGGTAAAATTCAGTAAATAGTGATTAACCATGGCCTATGTCTCATTAAATTAATTCACCTTGGATCCCTTCTTGCTGCTTTGTGGAGTGCCACAAGGCTCGTCATTAAACCTGACTCTGTTTAATGTTTATGTGTCTAATCTGGCAGATCTGACAGACAGTTCAGATTTTCACTCACATCTTATGTTGATGACACTCAAATAGTTGTTTCCTTTTCAGAGAAGGATGTTGACGCTGACTCTAGGTTTCAGGACTGTATGCTGGCAACTAATAACTGGATGGCCAACAAATGTTTAAAGCTAAACTCAGGGAGAGCTGAGGTCATTTTATTTGGGAACTCATCTTCATCTCGTTCCAATCCTAGTGGCCAACTGAGCTAGGAACCTTTCGCACCCGGTGAAGGATGCACACAATCTTGCAGTGATGATGGACGAGAAACTTACCTACAGTGATTACGTAAGTTCGGTCTCCTCATCTCTTTTCTATACCATTAGGATGCTAAAAAGGTCCTTCCTTTCCTTCCATCCTCCTTGCAAAAAACTGTTAGCACTTCTATGGTACTCTCAAAACTTGATTATTGTAATGGCCTGTATTCCAACCTGCAACAACATCATAGCAAACTACAGACTTTGCAGAATGTAGCTGGACGCCTCCTTCTAGGCATCCCCAAATTCAAATTGGTGGCCAGGGGGCTAAAGCAGCTACAATGGCTGCCAATAAGACAGAGAGTATTGTTAAAGGTCCTCTGCACAGTTTGAAAGCCCTTCATGGCAATACACCTGATTACCTCAAGAAGAAATTTAACTGGTAGAGGCCATCGAGAATCTTGAGATCATCTGCAGCCAACAATGTAAGTGTCCCCAAATTCAGACTTCCATCTTGGGGAGGTTGAAGTTTAGTGAATAGCGCATCACGATCCTGGAACGCTCTGCCACCTCATCTAAAAAAACATAAACAAGCTCTTGGTTTTTAGGAAAGCCTTAAAAACCTAGTTAATCAGCGCTGCTGGATTCTTACTAATGCTAGCCACTGCCATAGATTCATTTTGAACTCAGATGAGGTTGCTGTTATTGTTAGCGCCAAGACACCTCTGGGTAAACGTGCGCTTTATAAGCTTATTTTACATATTCTATTCACAAAATAAAGTGTAGTTGCAAATCAGCATAAAAAAACATAAGCACCAACATCATTTCAGGTGCCTCAGTTGACAAATACAGACTGTGTGTGCAGTAGGGGTTTTTGTTTGTACCCATGTTCACAGGTTTAAGACTTGTCCGGCACACTCAACCTCTTATTTATCATAGGTTAATAAAATGAGTTCCGCTGACTTAGGTAATTGTATACATCACTTATTTGTCAGTAGAGCCGAGAGAATACTATAGGTTGAACGTGGGCTCTACAAATATGCGTTTCATGTTAGAGGTACAGTAAAACCAATCTGAAATATGGGAATAAACTGGATGAAATTCATTTTAAACAATCTATCAAACTATTTTTATTCAATATTTTAATAAAGGGCCCATAAATAACTTCCTTGCCGAAGCCGGATGAGCTATACCTGTTGTCAAAAGCTGCGGGTCTAACGCAAAAGTACCGTAATAGTAATTTCCTGTGGGGTTGTTTATATGTGATCCGATGCTTGCTTCGATTGCTTTCACTACCCAGTAGATCAGCCATATTTTTAGATTCCTTTTCATATTTTCCGAGTCACTTTTTATGAATGTATTTCAAGCCTCGTTTGTGAGAGGAGCAGATCTTCACCGCCGTGAAACACAAAGGGAGACGCAGAGCCGGCTTTCGCTTTCAGAAAGCTGGCTCCACATGCAGGTGGCTTTTAAGCCAAGGGATCCCAGCTTTCATCTTTGTAATAGGAAATGAAAGCCGCTGATGTAACTCATGATTGCCAAGGCAATCAGAAGGAAAACGCATCAAAGTATGACGGTCCACCCTAATATATCGGTGCATTCATAGCTTTTTGAATCAAAAAACAATAACAAGAGTGGACATGATGGAGTCGAGTGCTTTCCACCGCACCGGGCGCAGCTTTTGAAATGCCTCCGTTTCAGACACCGCCCCAAAGCCAGCACTATGGGTCCCAGCATTTTATCAACAATACGATCAGTGGGCAAGTTTTTCACCCATCGTAACCCAAAAAAGAATGTGGACACAATACAGAAGGTGGGGACGCCAAGGCAGGAACCAGCGATGACATAAAGGGGAGAAAAGGGGAAAACAGAACTGCAGGCCTTAGCCAGCTTTAGGGCAGTGCGACTGGTGCAGCCGCACTGGGCACTGACCTGAAAGGGGGGGCGCTGACCTCAAGTGGGGGTGCTGTGTTGTGCAATAACTTTCGATTTAATAGCAGCTGATGCAGAGTTCCTTGTGCATCGAGATTGTAGGCAGCAATACAAATGTCATGATAACTCTTGTGATTAATGTTCCTGCTAGAGAGTGATGGAGTTTTGTCTGGAGACAGCTTTGACTCGCCATAAAGTAGTGCAGATGGCTAATATGCCTGCTGCAAAGAACAGATCTGTATTTAAAGTGGATAGATGAGTGGTGTAGTCAGTTGGGGCTCGCAGTGGTAATGCTGTGGGGCAGGGAGGCGGGGCGGGGTTGGGTTGGGTGGGGGGTAGTGGAGTCTGACATACGACAGCAGATATTTATTCATTTATTTATTTACGTTTACTTTTGCTGTCATAAGTCAGACTCCACTACCCGCCGCCCGCCTCCCCACCCCACAACTCTACCTCTGCGAGCCGCCACTGGGTGTAGTAAAGGCATGCTTTACCTGCCCTTTAAGACCAATGAAATGTATGTGCGAGAGGGGCTATGGAGAGATGAGGTTCCCTTTGCCAGGTGGTAGTGAGGGAATCTGTGGAGGAGGTCATGGGGGTAGGAGGATACTAAAAAAGATTGTGTCACCATGCGCCACCATCGCTAAAGCCGGCCCTGGGCTCAGCTTTGAGAATGTGATGAGAAGGGGGTAGAATAGATGAGGAAAACAGTGTGATACAGTAGTAACTCTTTATACTTATGCGAAATACACTAGTGGGTGCCATGCTCCTGTGTGGAAGATAGGTTGTCTCAAATGCATGTACTCAGAAAGTAGCATAAGTGAGAAATTGCATCCAGGGCATGTCACGACCAACGGCCATTTTCAGTGTAATTATGCGGTGTGAGACGCGCATTATGATACACCTGCCGGCGATGGAGCCTCTCGTTGGGTCAATTTGAATGAATACATTCTCTTGTAAAGCTGCAACGTGCAAATTTAATCACCTTTGCCAAAAGAGGGAAGCGGGTCAGAGATGCAGAGAGTTCAGCCCGGGATCACACAGTTCACTAAGGCTAGGAAGCCGAGATTGACGTCTAGGTAACCCAGTTCCAAAGAATGTATCTACTAGTGAACTACACGTCCTTCAGTGCAATTTCAAATCATTCTCTCAAAGTTTCATTAGTGCTCATCCAGAAGCCTTAATGTTCCATCTACCAGTGGGAAAGCATTTGGAAAACAAAAAAATGATAGAAAAGATCAATCTGCTAACTTTGATTTCTGAGCAATAATATATAAGTTCTTACACGTACATTTTGTAACACGCTTGTTAAATTCAGAACCATAGGTGTTCAATACTTTATTGAAGTATTGAAAATGTGCACCTATTTCAGAAGCATTTTGTTAACCTTGTTACCTGAAAAAAAAAAGCCTTACTCGATAGGAAAACTATATATATTGTCTCAAACAGAGACATGTGTCTGAAAGAGAGAATGTATGTGGATTAACCCCCCTTCTTCCCCTGGCCAGCAGACAAGACATCCCAGTCACACAGGAGGAGGGTTGCTGCAGACTCCTTCGTAAATTGTCCATACAGAACTGGGGGCAATTGTATGATAAGAACAAATTCCGCACAAGTGACAAATTCTTTGGCTCCAGGGCACCTTCCCCCCTAGAGTGCTTCTACTACATTAGACTGCGCCAAGATGTGAAGGCCCTCACTCCATGCTTCCCCCAGGAGCCCCCCGTCATGCCCCCCACACACCCTCCTATGACAAACTGCCCCTACTCATGTAATATCTCTATTATATCGCACAGTACAGAAAAGCAGAGAATATGAACCCCCCTTAGCCATAGCCAAATGGGAAGTTGAAATGGGACTTCCCTAGACTGAGAAACAGTGGTCCTTTTGTTGTAGACAAATGGGTGATATCTAAGCCAATAGAAAAGTTTGCATTATCCATCACAACTTTGTCCACCGTATCTACTACACACCAGCGCACTTACACCGCTTGCAACTCTGGGACAATGACAAGTGTGCTTGATGCAGCAGGGAGGGTGCAGATTTTCAACACACAGCCTGGGACTGCCCACCCGTCCGTCATTACTGAACGGAAGTTCTTGCTGCATTAGACCAAATGAGGGACTGTACATTTCCGACGATCCCCTGACCGTGCTCTTAGGCTACACGAACCCCTAGCTGCTGAAATCCATAGATACACATCCCTCATACTACTGCTAGCCAAGAGGAGGGTCGCTTGCAGATGGGGAAGAGGGAGAGCGCCAAAATGTAAGGACTGGCTGCAGGACCTTATCTATTGCCAGGAGCAGTTACATACGTAAGCAGTACTCCTACCCCTTTCCTCCTGTTCACAGGATAAATGGGTACTCCTGCAAACATATTTTCTGGAACACACTGCTGACCTCAACACCACGACTCCCCCAAGCACTGCCCCAATGGTGTGAAGTGACCTGAAGTGAATAGGTCCCCCCATCTAGTGCGCAATACACCACGCATTGGAGACGCTAGGTCGTTCGGACACACTGCTCCATACCCCCATACACAGAATACGTCATACCAAACAAAATATATTTCCCAACACACACAACAGAAGAGTGGAAATGTTATTGTTAGTAAGATGTTGTCCAAAATTACATGCCTGCAGAGAAATATGTGATCCTCCAAAACTCCCTGTTAAAACTAACGCAGCCGGCCCGTAGTGGTTGTAGGCAGCTTGCTGTGTCATCCCCTCCCACCTGTGACTACTCTTTGCATATAGATTTGCTATGCTGGCCCTTTCAGGGATGTAGGCATTCTGCTGTGGATGACATCATACGCGACTAATAAAGGTTTTTTCAAAACTCAAAAAAAAATGTATGTGGATTTAAGTTTACAGGTGTTTAATTAGTAGAACACTTCTAGTGAATATTGTTTCCTGTCTACCATTGATTTTTTTCTCTAGGATCATCATATTTAGAGAAAAATGCATATAATATTTATCAGAAGAGAAATCTATGTGATATTTAAATTTACAAATAGTCTCCTATGAATAGGTATGTCTCCATGACAAAAGACGAAACCATGGTTCTCTTCCAGACTAGCAAATGTTTAATGGAACTCTTCAATGGCCTCCTGAACTTACTACGCACAGCTGACCATTTATGTATGATACATATGTATGCCATTTTTAAGCAACACATGCACACAGACATACAAACACTCTCACACAGGCACCTATATACACAGGGACATCTTAAGAGTTTTTTCGGGCTTTGGGCCAAATGTATTTTAGGGTCCCTGTTAGGACCACCTTTGAATTTATGATCCAATCTTAGCTCTTACATGACCTCTTTCACCAGGTCACTGACAGTGCACAGGAACACTCATCGGAATTCTAAATGTGTTTTCAGCTAATATTCAGGGCTAGTAACAATATTGTAACAGAGCAGTAGTTCACTAATATTACTGCAATTCATCTCTGTGATACCTTCCCATTTCCCATTTGAGATGTCCTGATTTGATCTAAAAGAAACTTTTTTATGGATGTTGCTTTGCATAAAACATAGGTATAAAGGTACAAAGGGTCCCTTTCCTGAGAATTGTTCACCACATTACCTAAAGAAAAAAAAATTCTTAGGTAACCCAGATTAGGGTCATACACATAGTAATGTTATTAAATATGTTTTTAAAAGCACAAGGCCAAACGACGGCTTAAGAGAAAAACAGGAACACTGAAATAATCTATACATAGAAATTCTGACATTTACAGGAAGGTGGCAAAAATATTGAATTAACACCACATAATATAATGTAGTGCCCCCGCTATTCATATTTCAATCAATCATTGGAAATAGTCATGGTGCATAAAACATAAACACAAAATGTTTCTGCAAAATGTCTGTAATAGACTCTCAAACATCCCCCACACGAGATTAAATGAAAGGAAAATGCTATTTAAAATAATCTGTATAAGAATTATTCAAGGTCATCAGGGCAAGACTTTCTGCGGAACAGAGCTGGTTCTATGAGGGGGCTCCCTGGAAGACTGGGGCCCTGGGCCAGAGCCCACGTTGCCTGTGCTTTAACTCAACTCTGTATATACATACAACTTGTTTTGATGCTTTTATTGCACAAGAAACACCATTTTGATATATAGATTTAATCATGGATGTCATTTACGAATAGTCAGGGGTTGCAGTTGTGACCTCTAGCTTACTCCCTGCTAGTCCTGGCACTTCCAATACGATCCCTGGCCTCAAAGGAAGTGCTAGGAGTAGCAGGGAGCACACTAAAGCCTTCTTTGAGGGCAGGGGTCGCATAGAAAGTAGTGCCAGAAGTAGCAGTGAGCAAGGTAGAGGTCAAAGGTGCGACCCCTGACTACCCCCAAAGGACCAACATGGATTTCATCTTCCTCCCACTAGTGACCTTGTCAGTCTAATTTATAGCCTCTGGTTATTCTCTGTGAATAAAAGTATGTTAAGACACTGAAGGCTCTAATCCACTCTGCAGAGCTTTGCCATTGCCCTCTCTTTACTTACCACCCTCTTACTGGAAGCTGAGTAATACCAGAAAATTCTAATTGTAATCATGTGCCATCATCAGCATTAATAAAATGAAGTATGCTTTTTCTAAAGAGTATCTTTGGAACGACATAATTTAACAGTAAATTCCAGTATTTCACTTACTTTTGTCAATACACTTTATGTGTTTCAAAAAAACCTGCCTCATGATAACTGCCACAAAATAGCTATTTGCTTCTGGTGACATTTGCAAACCACCTGCCATTAGGCCTTGTGGTTAATGATGTCACACAAACCCCTTAATGCTGGTCTAGGACCTTCCTATTTGTTACCAGGCATATAAAACTTTATAAATAAATAAAATAAATAAATAAATATGTCTACTATTTGACATATTGAAACTAGCTTTATCATACATTAGTAATCAAATCCATTTATAGCCAGAAAATGGGCATTTGCAAATTCATCCCGTGATCGAGTTATTTTTTTCCAGTAAAACCTGATTAACGCCACCCAGGAATACTCCATTCGCATCCAGAGTGAGAGCTAGCATTCCCATGATTACTCCTTATGATCCGCAAAACAGTTCATAACATTTATTTGAAAGGATTTGAAGGGAATCCATACAGTGCTTGGCCAGGCCAATCATAATCCCGGGAATCCCCCGGCAATATTGTTCCTATTAATCCTCTTTCAATAAAATGAAAAGGCTGCCCTTTTTTCTTCGAGTTGTAAAGTATTCATAAAGGAAGAGCTCTGGTTTAGATCAGGCATGAGCGGATTTTGCGGATTGGCAATCCGCGAATTTGCGGATTTGCAAACTCGCAATCCGCAAAATCCGCGAATTCCCGCGAATTTGCGGATTTTTTTTTTTTTTTGTGTTCGCCCGTGTTTCTGCCATTTCGCGAGGGTTTTTACAATTTCGCAATTTGCGAACTTACCTGTCGGGTCGCAAGTTTTGCGAACTTGTTGTTTCTACGTGTCCAACCTGTTTGGGACACTCTTCTTCATCACTGCCACTCTCTGTCACCACTGCCACTCTCTGACTACTCATGCCACCCTCTGGCCCACCCATGCCACCCTCTGTTTCATCACCACACCCTCTGGTTGTCCAGTGTACATTATTTTCGGCAAAGCAAAGCACACCTTCCCTGCCTCAAGTGACCTGAATTAATTTGGGGCTGATTAATGTGTCACAGAATATTTTTTTAGCTGGCACCTGCTTCCTTAGTGCGCCCTGATTAGTGATCTTTTGCACTTGCTAAGTGCTTTCATTGTTGCAAAATTAGTTACAACACCTGCCCTGCCCCAACTGACAATAATGAATTAGGGGCTGATTAATGGATTTTAACTTCCAGCCTGGCTCCTGCTTGTCTCCCTTAGCTGTAATTCAGGACCTTTGTGGCATATGTGTAACTATTCTGAGGTTCAGAGCAGGGTCACATAATAGTTGCAACTGGCAACTGAACTCTGGAGGGGCCCCTCAGGAAGCACTACAGGAAATGGCTACTAATGATGTGCCTGAACTTTTGAACCTGGTAAGTAGTTACTTTCAGTTTTGCTTAGATCGTATTTCTGCAATTTCGCACTTATTCGCGGGGCGCGAACTCACGCGAACAGTGCGAGCAGTGCGAGCAAAATCCGCTGCTCGCGGATTTGCGGATTTTGCAGGAAATTCGCAAATCTCGCGGATTGCGGATTTCCCGAAAATCCGCAAAATCCGCGAGCGGAACGGATTTTCCGCCCATGCCTAGTTTAGATTAATATCGCTAGTATAAAGAATTTAGCTCTGCTTCCTTGCGGCACTCTTGCTTATAAGGTCGTTTTTCAGGTGAGGATTATTGAGGCAATATGTGTCCATGGTGTTTTAGAGAAAGCAACTTTTAGGGAGCTTCATTTTTTCTTATTTTGTGTAGCTTGCCTGTTATCTTTTATAACAACAGCCCGTTTTGATTGTAGAGGATGTCAACACTGATCATAAAGCATTAGTTTTCTACATTCTATAAATATGTGTACAACATAGAGAAATTATCATGAGTGTAACAACCTACTCTGTTCATAATAAGGTATGTTTATTTTTTACTTTCATGGTACAGAGCAAGCTCTGCATATGCAATGTCTGAAGAGATATGGGTTCAAGAATAGCCAACAAGATTGGCAGAATACAGAATCAGTTAGAGGTGATTGCCATCTCACAGCAGCTCTATGAATTTTGCTTCCTTCAGTTATCCTTGAATTATGACCCAGATAAGAAAACTAATTCCAAGCAGTTGGGGGATGTTCATTCACACCTCAAGTCAAACTGACATTTTGAGGTGGAGTGAGGCGATGCATGGGTGTTGTAAACTTACTTCTAGTCATCTCATCCTTCATTCATTGAGGCAGTTAAATACATGATTCAAAGCTGCGCCCAGCTGAGACGTCTCTCACCTAACTACAAGCTTAGGCTTATCCACTTCAAGTACCTACATAGACTGCATTGCACGCCCATACAACTTCACAAAATGGGACTGAGACCAGACGACACATGCTAGAGATGCGCTACAGCGCAGGCCTCCTTCCTCCATTTAGCATGGGCATGCTGGCCATCTCACAATTCTGGCACAAGGTATTTGATATTATTCAAGATGTGACAGGCTTCCAAATTAACTGCACTCCCCTTACAGCTTTACTTGGTCACGGGGTGGAAGCACTGCCGGGCACGGGCTGCCTGACGGCCATGATACTCCTCCTGGCCAAGTGGTGCATTGCGATACACTGGGGATCACAAAGCGCGCCCGACGTAAACAAGTGGATACAGGATATCTCTTACTGTCAGTAGATGCTAACTGTGTATTGGGAATTAATGCCCACGGCTTCCTGGCCCAAGGATGTCTGGGTTCCGTTTGTCATATGGGCAGCGACACGCACATGCCACCAACCCCTACAACTAACGAGCCCGGCCTCACAAACCTTGAACACCACACACTTTCGCCCATGTCCTAGCCTGACTTCACTGGCTCATTGGGTTACTCGTAGAGCCCCCCTGTCACACTCCTACACATGTGTGGACTGGAGCTTAACGTGCGGCAGATATCAAGATGTGGGGGCAATTAATCTCCTGTAATCACACAAAATTACCTCCCACAGACTAATAATAGGATGTGGCCTTACTGTTCTGTTTGATGTGCTTTTCTGCTCAACTTGTATACCTGTAGTAAATCTGCTCTGCTGCCCACACTTGTCAGAACACCTGATTGCCTAACATTGCTTATGATTTCCATGATGCTGAGATGTACCTCCCATGTTTTGTATGAACTTTATTTGATGCAAAATGTATAAATAAAGTTTAAAAAATACATGATTCAAAGGAAGGGACTAGATCCTTGTGTATTCTGGTTCAGGAACTGCGATCAGCAAATTGGACTCTGTAATGGAAATTAAGGTATGTGTGTCCTTAGTAGGACTCTAATCCAATTAATCAGTTACATTGTGATAGGGCTTGCTCCAGTAGAATATCCCTATAACTGATCAAGAATTCAGAAAACAAGACATATGCTAACATATACTGCCGCCCTCCAAATTTCACTTCCAGAGCTTCTATATTCTTAATTTAAATTGGATCTTAATAGGAGTTGCATGGTACTGCTGGGGTGCAAACACCTTGAACTAACTATGTGCTAACACTCCATCAGTGCTATGAATTATAATTAAAGCCCTCAGGATAGGTAATAACTGTGTGGACACAGAATTATCATAGAGTATTCCACACAGTATCCCCTTTTCTGAGGAGTTTAACAAATACATATACCACCTGCTGTTAGCTATTGGGCTTCTGTGTTGGGACATAGGGTGCAATAGGAACATTGATTATGGCAGGGCGTGCCATCTAGTTTGCCACCATTTCCAAACATAAAATGTCTGGGGCAAGGTGGGACAAAGCTTGACTGCTTTTGAAGCCAAAGCTGTGTGCAATTTTACCAGCTGGAATTACTGGCTGATAAAATCAGGTCCGGTGTGCCTGCACTCAAGAAATCTGGGTACGAGAAGACAGGACCAGTCCCGATTAGGTGGAGCAATAGCAGACTTAGGGATAGCACCTGTACTCACTAGTGCCAGGGCGAGTATTTTTGTATCTCAAAAGTCGATCGTAATCAATATACAGCCCTGCCATTGGCCATATGGACCTCTGTTAGTCTACAAGGAGGGTTGATAAGAAGCTAAAATTTACATAAATTTCCACGTATAGTGAAGACAAATTGGGACTTCACTGAAAACGCCAAGGAGAATTGCAGTGAATTTAAAGAGATTTATTAACAAATTAGTTCAAACTAAATCATAATTTCATTAAGTATTTAAGCTTTTGCCATTAGTAATACAGATTCAGATAAACTAAAAGTCAACATTTCAAACTGAGGTACAATGATACATTAGTAAGAATTACAAATATAATGCAGAACATGCAGCACATGTGTTACATAAAGGAAAATCACTAATTTATATTAAGGTGTAGGTGATAATGGCATATAAGCAAAAATAGGGTAAGGTGTCAGCTTCAGAAAACCAAATGAAGGCTTCTGATGAGAGTATTGAGATGTATAGGCCTAAAGCCAAAGCACTCAAGGTGTGGATTTTAGCAGAAGCTAGAAAGCTCTTCTCAGCTCGAAGTCAACAAGCATGTCTAAGATGTGTTTCATCGTAGTCTAAGGAACACATGCTATTATAATTCAACAGAACACCATTTGCAACATAGCAACTCGTTACAGTCATTGTTCTCCAAACTCTGAAGAGCAGGTAACCTCCTAAGTTTCACGTCTTAACAATAGTTCATACATAGCTATGTCCTTGAGTTGTTACTCTGAACAGAATCTTGTGGTTCAGACAGCTCTTCCCATAAGTCACGCTTCTTGGCATCTTCCTCTCTTCCTGGTGAGAAACTGCACTATCAGTTGTCTAATACTTAACAAATACCTACTCACTACCTTACAGTAGGCTTCTGGACAAATACAGCATCTGCAGTGGAAAGAAGAGAAAATCTTCTCATGCAAAGCAACTGTATAAATGTGTGAACTGGCCCCAGACTTACACATGTGCAGTCAACATTCAAAATGGCATTAATTTGTAGGCTCACTTAATTAATCACAGCATGTTAACTCAAATGTTTGCTTATAATGGCTAAATGTGATTTTCTCAATACAAATTCTGTGTTTACTGTGCGCGTGTTATTTAACATTGTAATTTGCACTTTACTATTAAATGAGTTTAATTTGCAAAATGTGAAATTTCACTCTATCACTATTAATCAGGCTGAGACCTCTGTGACAAGGTGCATTATTTAGTTATGTTTTATTTGTATCACAATGTTAGTACATCTTTGCATTCAGCTTCCTGAGTGAAAGACCACGTGCAACAAAAAAATGTGATAGGGGGCGCCTACAATTTGCTGAATGTTAATGGTAGAATACACAAGCAAGTGAAGAGAAGTCATTACACAGATACATTTAAAGAATTCTGAGTTTCTATCGCTCAGCTTGTTCCAAGAGATATAAAATATATATGTAATGTGTGACATTGACAAGCAGAGTACAAAATCATTAGACTCTAAAGGGACGATGCATTTATTCAATCCTTAGAGTGTGCACGACATGCCAGATTGTGAATTTGGGAAATGATTAATTAGGGCCATATTATCAAGAACGGCGATAACATTATCGTCGTTTTAGTGGCAGGAAACAGCAGCTAAAGCGGCAATAAGGGGCTTGAAAATATGCCCTTGTGAATACCCATAGAAGTCCAGGTTATGGTGTGAACCTGGACTTCTATGGGAATTCACAAGGCCATATTATCAAGCCCCTTAACGACGCTTTTGCAGCAGTTTCCAGAACCTGGGCTTATGTTATCATCGTTCTTGATAATATGGCCCTTAATGTTTTTGTGCTCATGTCTTGCATGCCTACAAAAGGTACAGCCATTTCTCATAGGAATCACAAAGGGCTATATTATCAGGAATGGCGATAACATTATCGCCGCTTTAGCGGAAGGAAACTGCGCTAAAGCGGAGGTAAGGAGTTTGATAATATGCCCTTGTGAATTCCCATAGAAGCCCAGGATCTGGTGTGAACCTGAGCTTCTATGAGAATTCACAAGGGCATATTGTCAAGCTCCTCATCGCCGCTTTAGCGGCAGTTTCCTGCCCCTAAAGTTGTGATAATGTTATCGCCATTCCTGATAATTTGGCCCTATATTCTTTTGTGATCTTTGAGTTAATCTTAGGAGGGTGAGGCCATCCTTTACTTCCTAGAGGAGCTGTATATCTCATTTTCCATCTGAATGTTTTGCAAATGATATAGAGAAAACTATGTAGAATTTCCGAAGTGTATTCTTAATTCCTAGATGTATTTATAGCTATTCTTCATGAATGTAGGTGTAGCAGACTGACAGAAACCATGTTTTGCGGAATCCTTGGAATCACTTGACTGTTTTATCTTTGTCGATGAGAGGGTGTTCATCTGACTCCATATTTTTAAAGTTCTACTGTTATGTGTACCCCAGAAACTTGCAGTGACATCCTGTGTGTATGTCAAGCTCTGGTGCATGTATAGTACACGTGTATAGAAGTAAAGTTCTCCATATGAGCTCTGTGTGAAGGAAGATCACTCATTGGATTATTGTCCCGTTGAATTTGCATGCACTACCCAGTCAGCAACAAAATGTTACAGTTCGACAACTAATGATTTTTCTATCATCTGTTGTAATGCTGCCAGTTTACACCAGGACAATGTGCATGGTGCAATTTACTTCCTTCATAAATAAATAAAGAAGTGCAGAAATAGCTCTAGCTGTTTCAAATGATGAACTTGTGGTATGATCTGTGACATTCATAGACTGGGCCAAATTGGTAAACCAGGAATTTGAGCAGTGAACCGCGAGCTTGTCCCTGAGGCCCACCTGTCGGATGATAGTTTTGGAGGGTTCGGTGGTAGCCATTTGGAACGGTTTTGGTTTGATCGGAGATGTCAGCCATAACCAGTGGCTCGGGGGGTGGGGGGGGGCTAAGCCCTCTCTCTGAAAGCCTGCAGCAGAGACAGACAGTCTCCTTCCCATCCCCTGCAGCAGCTGGCTGCATGTTCCTTGCTGGGCCTGCCCATGAGTGTGTGGAGCCAGTTTGGGCTGGATAAAGTCACACAATGAGTGCAGGTTGACCTGACTGAAGGAAGAGCACTAAGAAAGAGCTGCCTAACTGGAGAACAGCAGTGATCAACCATCATCACCGCTCCCCTCTCTATAGGAGTCAGGCGTGTCCTACATCTGACCTATCCCCTGCCTAGCTGCGCATGAAGAGCATTTGGGGGGTGGCGGAGTGGAGGGCGGGTTGCCTGAGCAGCATCACTAAAGCCTCGATGAGGTGGGCCATTTCACATCCTCACATACACATAAGTAAGAAACATTCCACTGCCCTGCCCCTGCCCCGCCATATTTTCTGCACTCGCAAGGGGCTCTGCAGTGCTTTACCTGCAAGCCAATGGACCATGCGACTACCTACGGAGGAGGGAAAAAGAGAGAAGTTGATGAGAAAGGGGGCCCAGAAAGGATAGAGGAGAGGCTAAAGGTGAGATAGACTGGGAGAGTGGGTGAGCTGTGGCAAGGATAGGATAGGATGGGTAAGAGACAGAGACAATGCTATGGAAACAGTGATGTTAATTGTTGGTTGTATGGGCCACTCTGAGTTAATGAGGAGGAGGAGCTATCGCCCACCACACTTGCACTTCACAAAGGCTCTGCCTGAGCACTCTCACAAAGGGATTTTGTTAGAAATAGGGTCTTTAGTTGGTTGAGGTTTGCACCCTGACCAAGTAGGGACCACCACTCTAGTCAGGGTAAGTCAGATACACACCCCAAAATTAACTAGTGCTCAACCTCTGGTAGCTTGGCACAGAACGGCCAGGCTTAACTTAAGAGGCAATGTGTAAAGTATTTCTGTAGCACTTAAATTACAGGAACTCAATAAACATCACAAAAAGACTCACACATGATTAGCGAAATAGAGAATATTTATCTGATTAAAACAAGACCAAAACAACGAAAACCCAATAGGTAGTTCTCCAGTTATGAGCATTTTCACATGTGATAAAAAGACACTGCTTTACAGTCCTGAGACACATTTACAGGGCTACTCCTGTGGGTGGGACAACCAGTGCTGTAGACCCAATAGTAGCATTTGATTCACAGGCCCTGGCACATTCAGTTCACTTTACTAGGGACTTACCAGTAAATCAAATATGCTAAACATGGATAAACAATCATAATCACAATTCATACAGATAGCATATGCACTTTAGCACTGATCGGCAGTGGTAAAGCGCACAGAGTACTATAGCCAACAAAATGGGTCAAAAACAGGTAAAAAAGCAAAAGGTCAGGGATTAAACCATTTTGGGAACACTGCCAATAGTGCCATTCCAACAGTTTGACACTGGCCAGCTGGGGCTAGGAGAGACAGGAAGGGTATCCCTGACATCTAATATGGGGTGGAAACCTCTAGAATCTTCTGCCACTTCAAAGTGAGCACCAGGTATAAATGATGGACCTCAGATCCCAACTTTTCAGGACACTTTTGAATCTGTGGACTCTGCCAGGATGAAGGACTGCTGTGCTGCTAAAATGACTGACATTCTGCTGAAATGCTGATCTGAAGGACTGCTGCCCTGTTGTGCTGCCCTGCTGTCTGATGCATTTTTGCTTGAGTGATGGATGAGAAGTACTGGATCTGAATCTGTTGACCCCAGGACCCCAGAGTGACTGTAAGGACTATTTGGCTGACCTCCTGACTAGAGCCTCATGGACAGATGATTTAACGAACCTTGAATCCAGCATCTCGACTCTTCCGTCTGTCAGTCCTACCCTGCCAAGTGGTGCCACCCCAGTCCTGGACCCTTGGAAGTGGGCCTGTGGTTTCAGCACAACCCTGAGCAGAACTGATACATCGCCTCTGCTGCACTGGTTTCCCCGATTCAATGACTACGCATCAACGACTGCAGCAGCCCATGAACCACCACTGCACTACACATCGTCAATGCACACTTTTGAATTGCAATCCCCTTGTCGGCAGTATCCTCGATGACAATGCTGAACCCGTATTACAAGCCCCGCTTCTTCCTCAGAACCAGCCGGTGCGTGGCACATTTTGACACAGGGCTTCACATTCCAGGCCCCTCATTAAGGGCACCCTCGATAACGATGCAGGACTTAACACCACGGCTTCATAGCTCTTAGGAATCACCACTTCAGGACACATCCTCGACACGGGACTCCGCAACACTCCACAATCAGGATTTAATGGACACTTGTTCAGCAGACCGAACTGGGTCCCTGTAGCTGTACCCCACTCCATCACAATCAGCCTGAATTTGTGACTTTGTCCTGGTCTGGTGCAACTAGATATCCACAGTTGGCTTTTTCTGCTTTCTGATCCATTTTCACTTAAATCTTTAAAATTGCATATCTCTGGTTCTTTCGACTGCATTTATGTCATTTTGGTCTTATGCTATTTATTAAAACGTTCTATTCTTCTAAAATGGTGTGTTTTTTTTAACACTGTTTGACGTGTTGCATAAATACTTGATATGTTGCCTCTAAATTAAGCCTGACTACTCTGTGCAAGGTCGGACTAGCCGAACCAGGAAATCAGGAGTCTTTTTACCCTTGAGACAGGAAGGGTGGGGTGATGGTTTTATTACTGGTTGCAGTTTTGTAGCAGTGCAGCAGTATTCAAAAGCCCTGCAGAGTTCCTTTTATAGCCAACAGTTTTCATGCAACAATAAAAGTGCCAAGATAACTCTGGTGTTTAATGTACCTGGGGTGGAGAGAGATTGGAGTTTTGTCAAGTGGCAATTTTGACTCATTTAAGGTAGTGCATAGGGTAACATGCCTGCTGCAAAGAACATGTACTATGCAAATGGCAGAAAAATATTTTCACATTGAACATTTTGTCACTGTGCAGTTAATAATATTTACAATTGTAATCCTCTTTAGAAATTTATGTTTTTTTCCCAGTCGTTTAGTATTCTAATTTTGCTAAAAAGGTTTTCTTGGGGTAGAAATAAACTTTTATTAGTAAAGCCAACCCTAACCAATGTGTTACGTTCTAAATCCTGAGTTTGTCCTTTCCCGGACCAAGGATGGCGACCAAAATGGATGAAATTTGAGTCCCCTTTGTCTTATGTAACACGTTCTATAGAGTGACTTACATAAGCAAGATTCATTGTCTCTATATGTATGAGCAATTTAAAATGCTCAAACACCCAACAGTGTTATGACGGGCTCTATAAAAAATTCAACTACATGAGAGAGAGGGTCTATGGGGAAATGAGAGCAAAAAGAACAAATGAGAGGTGATACCCTGAAACCAGTCCCAGGATGCTTGTTTCCATTCCAGGGAGGACCTGGCCTAGCACTTCAGGCTGGACTGTTCCCATGGGGAGCAGGGTCAAGACTGATTTGAATATGGCTGGGTCCAAACCGGGGTGGCGTGATGAGGAAAAAATTATGGTTTGAACCCAGATCTGTGATTGGGGGTGAATGTTTGATTTCTTCAGCATTCCATCCATCATCTGTTATTTTTTTTTATGGAGAGATAAGAGGCACTGTTGGAGGGGAAGAGTGAGGGAATCATTGAAGAGCTCCAAAAAAGATTGCCACATCTTGGTGCACTGTAAGGTCATCATTTATTATGCTTTGAAAACCAGTACAATTGAATATATAATAAAAAAAATGCGTTGTAGAATGCACTATTTCCCCCACATTTTTGTGAGGAGAACAATTCTAAGCCCCCTTGTAGTGGCCAGGCTCGCCCGCTGTGGTCACTCACTTTGCTCCATATGGGGGCTGGCCCGATAAAAATTGCCATTGCTGCTTTGGGTCCTCTGACCGGCTCCAGCTCTGCGCCAAACTGCCAGAGGGTTGAGCACATGTTAATTTGGGATTTGCTTTTGACTTCACCCTGACAAGGATTGTGGTTGCTGCTTGAGTACCACCCCATTCAATCAGTTATTGTCAGGTCTGCACTCCGTGACAGTAGATCGTGGGTGAGCCCGCAGACGCTGCAGTGTCCCTCACGCAGAATAACCGCATGCCTTTGGAAGAGCCGCACAGACGGACTGAGCGGCTGGAACCAGTCCGCTGCCTCAGACATACAGTCAGCAACTTTGAAGAGCAGATGGGCTTGTGCTCTTCCTGCTTGTGAGGACTTTCAGAGCAGTGCGGATGGCAGCATCTGGAGACCAATTACCGAAGAGACTCCTCGGGGGGTTCCGCCTCAAGGCTTTAGATGGGATGAATAATATATAAACTGCTCCGCATTCCAATGATGCAAAGCATGACTGCATTAAGGGCAAATCAGTCTTTCGTACGCAGCCTAAAAACGAAATAACAATGTCACAAATTTAAGTCTGCCTTGTCCTGTTATGAAGCAAAGGCTTCGCTTGACCTTTTTACTTCATGCTTCCTCTGCAGCACGTTAAAGGTGTGCCTTGTCAATGATATACAAGCACATTTTGGCACCATTACTCATTTTTCATAAACATTGTTTATGTATTGCTATATGTTACCTTTTCTGTGCAGTATATATTTAAAAGTCACCTCCGCACATACATTTTGCTACTAGCATCAATGTAAAAAGTTTGACAAATTAGTTCATTTACAAAATACAAAATATGAATCAAAACCTTTAATTTTACAATAGTTAATTATATAAACATATATAGTATATTATTTTAAAGATTGAAATGCCTGCTATTAGTATAAATCACGATAGTGATTCCGGGAAATGACAAAAGAAAATGTATTTGACAAGATATATCATAAAGACAATAAATGCAATAAAAGGTTCATATGAACAGAGGAAAGCTATTGGAAGAGAGAAACAGTTTGTCAAGTATAATAAGGACTGATTTTTAATGTAAAAAATTAGCTGCATATTGAGAAACACATGGTCGAAAGCATGGCCCTTATTTATGAGGCCTTACGTCAGTTTTGTGCCGCCGGTGCGTCACTTTTTGTGACGCACCAGCGGCGTACAAAATGCGCCTTGTTGCGCCATATTTAAAAAGTGAATCATCTAGGTAGATGCGTCACTTTTTAAACCCCTGCGCCACATTATACCTGCTTCAGGTATAATGTATGCAGAGGGGGCGTTCCCCCGCAAAAAGCCTCGTAATAGTGACGCAGTGAAATCTATGAGATTTCACTGCGTCACTTTTAGGATGCTGTTGCGTCAAAATCTTGCGCCTGCCTCATAGCAGGCGTAAGACTGACGCAAGCCCTTTCACATGGGGCTTTCTCCATGTGAAAGGACGCATTGCTGGAGTTGCGTCACTTTTGTGACACACTCCAGCAATGCGTCACTTTTGCGCTTACAGATGCGTCAGAAATCCTGACGTATCTGTAAGTCCTTGCGACATGATGCGTCATACATTAAATATGACGCATCATTGGTGTCGCAAGGAGTGCGCAGTGAAAAGTGACGCATCGCTGTTTTCACGCAGCGATGCGTCACTTTTCATAAATGGGGCCCCATGCTCGGTACTCCCACGTGGTTCACACACTAAATCTACTAGGCTTACTGTGTGAAAATAGGAGCTCTAAATGGCAAAAGACAAAACAATATCAGTTTTGTATCCGGTATTTCCAGTTTTGTATATAGTATTTGCTGAATATTGGAGCATATCAGCGTGTGACTCGCTCCTCTCTCTCGGGCTGAGTGGTCGCTCCCAGTGTCCCTTGAAGACATTTGGTATCGTTGTGCTGCATTGCTAGCTAAAATTGCCAATTACTACTGCCTGCTGTCTGCCTGGTTGCCGCTTTGCTTGTTCTGCACTTTTATTATTTAATTCTGTTGTTTTCACTCGGTTTGCACGTTTGCCCCTAGCGCTCCGCTGTGCTCCCCCCTCCGCCTCCATTTTGTTTGTTGTTGTGGTCCTCGTGAGCCCGCCCCGCCTCCCAGCTGAGCCGCCCTCCCACTGACTAGAACAGCGCTCTCCTACCTGAAGGCGCCGTGACTCGCTCCTCTCTCTCGGGCTGAGTGGTCGCTCCCAGTGTCCCTTGAAGACATTTGGTATCGTTGTGCTGCATTGCTAGCTAAAATTGCCAATTACTACTGCCTGCTGTCTGCCTGGTTGCCGCTTTGCTTGTTCTGCACTTTTATTATTTAATTCTGTTGTTTTCACTCGGTTTGCGCGTTTGCCCCTAGCGCTCCGCTGTGCTCCCCCCTCCGCCTCCATTTTGTTTGTTGTTGTGGTCCTCGTGAGCCCGCCCCGCCTGCCAGCTGAGCCGCCCTCCCACTGACTAGAACAGCGCTCTCCTACCTGAAGGCGCCGTGACTCGCTCCTCTCTCTCGGGCTGAGTGGTCGCTCCCAGTGTCCCTTGAAGACATTTGGTATCGTTGTGCTGCATTGCTAGCTAAAATTGCCAATTACTACTGCCTGCTGTCTGCCTGGTTGCCGCTTTGCTTGTTCTGCACTTTTATTATTTAATTCTGTTGTTTTCACTCGGTTTGCGCGTTTGCCCCTAGCGCTCCGCTGTGCTCCCCCCTCCGCCTCCATTTTGTTTGTTGTTGTGGTCCTCGTGAGCCCGCCCCGCCTCCCAGCTGAGCCGCCCTCCCACTAACTAGAACAGCGCTCTCCTACCTGAAGGCGCCGTGACTCGCTCCTCTCTCTCGGGCTGAGTGGTCGCTCCCAGTGTCCCTTGAAGACATTTGGTATCGTTGTGCTGCATTGCTAGCTAAAATTGCCAATTACTACTGCCTGCTGTCTGCCTGGTTACCGCTTTGCTTGTTCTGCACTTTTAATATTTAATTCTGTTGTTTTCGCTCGGTTTGCGCATTTGCCCCTAGCGCTCCGCTGTGCTCCCCCCTCCGCCTCCATTTTGTTTGTTGTTGTGGTCCTCGTGAGCCCGCCCCGCCTCCCAGCTGAGCCGCCCTCGCCCCTCCCCCTCCACTATCCATATATGACAGTTGCTCCCGCGCGCAGCGTCCACGCGCAGCGACCGCGCCCCAGTTGCGCCGAAGGTGCGCCAAAGGTAAGCCCGTCTACGCCCGTCCGCGCCTGGACCGCGCCCAGCGCCAGACCCCCTGGCCCTCGCATTGCCCAGCCCTCCCGCATTACCTACGATGCCACCACCCTCCTAGCCCTTAACCCCGGCTGTCCCCCCAACTGCGTCCAAGCCGCTCCTGGACACACCCATGGACCTTTCTCATGCTACTCCTGCAAATTCACCGGCACCGTCAACAACTCCGCTACGAGCACACCTCAGATTCCCGACCCCAACCACCTACAATGCATCTTGCTCAACACCCGATCGGTCCACAGGCACGCCATTGACCTATGGAATCTACTAGACACCATCTCTCCGGACGTCGCCTTCCTTACAGAAACATGGATGAACGCCTCCTCCGCCCCAGACATCACCATTGCCATCCCCGAAGATTATAAGATCATACGCAAGGACCGTACCGGCCACACAGGAGGAGGAATCGCTATCGTCCATAAGAAATCCATCCACATCTCAACCAGCTCTGACGTCAATCTCGCCAACTCTGAACACCTTCACTTCCAGATCCACATCGACCCCAATACCACACTCAGAGGCACCCTCCTTTACAGACCACCAGGACCCCGCGCACAATTTAGAGAAGACATCACGGACTTCATCACTCCACACGCACTCCCCTCCAAAGATTACATCCTCCTGGGAGACCTCAACTTTCACCTTGAAAAGAACAACGACCGCAACTCCACCACCCTTCTGGACAACCTCGCCAACCTCGGACTTAAACAACTGGTCACTTCCCCCACCCACATCGCAGGTCACACTCTCGACCCTATCTTCACCTCCAGCAATCATGTCTCCTTCAGCCACACTACGGCTCTCCTCTGGACTGACCACCGCTGCGTTCACTTTACCTACAACAAGCCCAAACCCAACAACCACCCCCAACCAACTCTGCAAAGAAACTGGAACAAAATCACCATCGACCAGATCTCCTCATCGCTTCTTCTAAACCCCCCAGCCCACACCTCAAACCCCGACCAAGCCGCCACCAACCTCTCCCTATGGCTATCCAACAGCGCCGACATCCTAGCACCACTGAAAAAACGACAAAGCAAACTTGGCAGCAAGAAGGCCTCATGGTTCAACGATGACCTTAAGAAATCCAAGAAACTCTGCCGCTCCCTTGAGAAGGCCTGGAAAAAAGACCCAACCACCAGCACCAAGGACGCCTTCAAAAACGCCACCCGCATACACCACCAACTGATCCGAAAGGCCAAGAAAACCGCCTTCAAGGAACGACTAGATAACAACGCCCACAACAGCAAGGAACTTTTCAACATCGTCAAGGAATTTACCAATCCCTCGGCCAACTCTAACGACATCACCCCCTCTCAAGCACTCTGCGACTCCCTAGCCTCATTCTTCCACAACAAAATTGCAGACATCCACAACAGCTTCGACAACCAACCCGGAGACCAACCCCCCCAACCATCTGCTGGACCTTCACCCCCCTCGAACACCCTTAATGACTGGAACCCTATCTCCACTGAGGACACCATCCGCCTGATGAACTCCATCCACTCAGGATCCCCCACAGACCCTTGCCCTCACCACATCTTCAACAAAGCAGACTCCATCATAGCACCGCACCTCCGAGACGTCATCAACTGCTCCTTCAACTCCGCCACCTTCCCAGAAAGCTGGAAACACGCTGAACTCAGCGCCCTTCTGAAAAAACCCACAGCGGACCCCACCGAACTCAAAAATTACCGCCCCATCTCGCTCCTTCCATTCCCGGCCAAAGTCATCGAGAAAGCTGTCAACAACCAGCTCGCCGCCTTCCTCGAAGCCAACAAATCCCTCGACTCCTCACAGTCCGGCTTCCGAGCAAAACACAGCACTGAGACCGCCCTTATCGCAGCAACAGACGACATTCGAACTCTACTGGACAATGGAGACACAGTCGCCCTCATCCTCCTCGACCTCTCCGCAGCCTTCGACACAGTCTGCCATAGCACCCTTCTACAGCGCCTCAGAAACATCGGAACCCAAGGAAAAGCACTGGAATGGATCACCTCGTTCCTCACCGGAAGAACCCAGAGAGTCCGCCTTCCACCATTCAAGTCAGAGGCCACTGAAGTCATCTGCGGCGTACCACAAGGATCTTCACTCAGCCCCACCCTTTTCAACGTATACATGAGCCCCCTCGCAGCCATCGCCCGCCAACACAACCTCAACATCATCTCCTACGCGGATGACACTCAACTGATCCTATCACTCACCAATGACCCTAGCACCGCCAAAACGAACCTACACGAAGGAATGAAAGAAGTAGCCGAATGGATGAAACACAGCCGTCTGAAACTGAACTCTGATAAAACAGAAGTCCTCATCTTAGGTACCTCCCCCTCCGCATGGGACGACTCCTGGTGGCCAGAAGCCCTTGGAAAAGCACCCATCCCGACAGACCATGCACGGAACCTGGGCGTCATCCTGGATTCCTCACTTTCAATGAACAGACAGGTCAACGCCGTCTCTTCATCCTGCTTCAACATTCTCCGCATGCTCAAAAAAACATTCCGTTGGATCCCCACCGAAACTAGGAAAACGGTCACCCACGCTCTGGTCACGAGCCGACTGGACTACGGAAACACCCTCTACGCCGGGACTACCGCTAAAATCCAGAAAAAACTCCAACGAATCCAAAACGCCTCAGCCAGGCTCATATTAGACATCCCGCGTAAAGAACATATCTCTGGTCACCTGAAAAACCTCCACTGGCTTCCCGTCAATAAGAGGATCACTTTCCGGCTCCTAACCCACGCACACAAAGCACTCTACGAAATCGGACCAGAATGCCTCAACACACGAATGTCCTTCTACACCC
Source organism: Lissotriton vulgaris (assembly GCF_964263255.1). Lineage (NCBI taxonomy): Eukaryota > Metazoa > Chordata > Amphibia > Caudata > Salamandridae > Lissotriton > Lissotriton vulgaris. Next base: position 1,949,060,375 of record NC_141689.1, read on the forward strand.
CCTCCCGCCAGCTTCGATCCTCCAACCAAGCCCTTGCCACTGTACCTCGCATCAACAAGACCACCATGGGAGGCAGATCCTTCTCCTACCTGGCAGCTAAAACCTGGAACTCACTTCCCACTTACCTTCGCCTTACCCAGAACCACCTAACATTCAGAAAGCAACTTAAAACGTGGATATTTGACAAGTAATTCCCCACCCCTCCTTAAGCGCCTTGAAACCCTCTGGGTATGTAGTGCGCTATATAAATTCTCTGACTTGACTTGACTTGACTACCTCATGGGGTAAAAGTCGGTGGTGGTTCAACCATAAGGACTAAAAAATTCAAAAGCACAAGAGAAAGATGCATCAAAAAAGAGAAGAAAAAAGTCAACAAGAGGTTCACAAGTGTTCCAGCAATTGCCAAATATCATGGGGGGAGCATGGATGGGGTAGAGGGGAACAAGAGAGAGACAGTGGCGGCTAGTAGGGGATGGTGGTTGGGGGGCGGAGGAACTGGGCGGGTTAAAAAACAGTAAAAAGGAAGACTTGCCTGTGGATCTCCAGCTGCGGCCTCTCCTCTGTCCTGCTGTATCCTACCTCCCCTAAGCATCCAAGCTCCCAGACTCTTACAGCAGCGTTGTGATTGGTCTGAGCATTGTGGTTCAGTCCTCAGAGAGGGACTGGAAGCCTGTACATCTCCTATATATAAAATAATAATAACGTTATCTTTTTATTTTTACTTTGCTCTTAGAGCAGTGAGGCGGAGAGAGAGAGAGAGAAAAAAAACACATACATACCGGGCAGGGGTTCTAAATTCTGGAAGACAGAATAGAAGACACCAGTAAATAACAGTGTGAGCAATTGTGCTGGCATGAGGCACAAATGAGTATAACACTTACAATTATATTACAGTAGTCTAGGGAACAATGAGTGAAACATCTGTCATTAAACAAGAGAAGGGCTTTCCAGGAATGAATGACCAGGGCAAGGTAAAAGTATAGAGCTCTTGGAGGGGACGCTCCAATGAAAAGGTAGGTTACACATACTCCAATATTCAGCTTGGGAGAAGACCCAGGGACATCGTAATAAGAAAACCAATTACCCTTACAAGGCAATCCACCAATGCTGGAGCCTATGCAGCTGGCTGCTGTAGCATGCTGGAGAGATCTCTGCAATTTACTAATATGTCATTATGGAAGGGAAGTCCTAGTTTGTGATAGGTTATGTGCGCCTATACTGCTGACCACTGCAGCATGGTGGCAGGCTGCCAGTCAGTGAAGTGGGAAAGGAACTATCCTGAAAGAAATGTCCTAGTGCGGGATAAACTTGCAGCGTTAGAGTGTAATTATGCAAGGACGTACTGGTGCTTTTAAGGAACAGGTACAGCATCCAAACGGTGGTAGGGCAAAAAAAGACATGACATAGAAATGGTTGAAGCCATCTGAGGAAAGTGAGAAGAGAATGAGTGAAAAACTGGTACTGCTTGAGGCAGTGAAAATGATTGTGCACATGAGACACATAGTACCTAAGGTACCTAAACATAAAGCAGTTTTGTACCAAAAAAATCTATAAAAAACAATTCAAATCTTTACAAATCAGAACCAGGTCAATCCACATATTAAAAAAAACATATATATATATCCATCTGAGACAAGAAGAGAGTTCAGGTCCAAGATCAACTAAAATTGGAGCAGTCAATGCAAGCCATTTCCATATTTGCTCTGGGGTAAGTCAGAAAAGGAACGAGAGGAATATGGATAATCAAATTTAACGTAATGCGTATGACCTTACAATATTTTTACCTACAATTAACAACACTGAAATGTGAAATGTAACTAAACACATGGTAAAAGCAATTAAAGATACTGCATTCACAGTCCTCTCTGTTAGAGTGGTAAGGGTAATGAGATATCTCATCTGTAAGATAATTTGCAATATCATCAATTTTATTGAGGTTGGGGTCATTAGAATTGCATTTGGGGAGGCGAGATATCTCTGCATAAATAAATATAATGAGGGGAGGGTTGATAGACAGGAAAGATGGCTAGAAAGTGGTCATTGTGACTTAGGTGCCAGATGATGAGAATTCATTAAAAAAAGCAATTCCACAGCTTTCAGCTGCATGGGAAAATAGCAGTGTGCCAAAATGGTCAATTTGACCCTGTGTGTGTGTGGTGTCTAGTGTGTGGTGTGTGGTGGGTGCTGTGTGTTGTGTGTGTGTGTGTCTATAGAAACACTAACTGTAAGGAAGGTGGTAAAGAAGAAGGTGATTTATAGAGGGATGTGATTGAGAATGGTATAATGCCAAGCAATGATGCGTCGAAGTTGCCACTGGAGACTAGCATGGTGTTTGTGGCATTTCATAAAGACTGGAGGCAGAGTGGTAAGGATGCAAGCTGGAGATAATATGAAGGAAGTGGGAATCATGGGTGGTGGTAGTAGGTGGCAGGTATTGGAAAGTTGCATTGATGAAGGGTGGTACTGAGCGAGGTAGAGAGGTACAATAGCTTGCACTTTTAAGTTGTGGGCACAGAGTTCAGTAATGGAAACAGATATTTGGAAGTGTAGCAGCATCATCTTTTCTGTGTGGATCCCTCTGCTTTTTGGGCATTTTCTGTACCTTTTTTTCTGATGCTAGCGCTTTGAGTTCTGTGAACTTGCCAATCCTTGGCACAGCGGGTGTGCTCTGCTTGCAAGATGATACTGTAAAATTGTTTTCACTATATTGATAGAGTTAAATTTTTCAGAAAGGACATTACAAATGGCTGCAGAATGTGCACTCGTTGGATAATGGAGAGGTCTAACACACTTTATGCCTATCAACATAACCAGGTTACAACATGGCACAAACACAATGATCATACAGGCAGTGATGTGAACAGTAAAATATGATACAATCATATACAGAAGGGATCTCCCTGAATTTGCAACTATACATAGTCCAGTACAAATTTTGATTTCTGTATTAGATTACATTGACATTCCTCATCAAATGTTGATGTTTCAAACCACACCCTCCCTAATTCCAGTGGGTCTCCTCAGGACAAAACATGCCATCTGGCAAAACACCTACAGGATAAAAAGGTCAAGAGTAAAGTAAGGGTATTTACTCAAATGTCTAACTATTACTTCTGAGTGACAACCTTTACTGGTGGTAAAAACATACCTCAAGACTTAATATTTACCACATCTAAAATGCTCAACCATTTTTGGAAGTCCCAATGCCTCTGTTATAATTTTTGATCTCTGTGGTTTCCAGTATTCTCTCACTATGTGGCCTCTTATGCTTCTGTTTCAATTATTTGAAAATAATGGGCTATTGCTGCATACATCTTCTAAAGTGTGCCAGTGTCTTAAAAAGCAGAAGGACTCTGGATTCCTGCAAGTCTACACTGACCACTCAGCAGTGGTGGAGGTACCCAACTTCTTGAAGCTTTGCCTGGCTACAGCTTCCATCAGTACCCCACTAGCCTATTTTGAAAACAAAAAGTAAGTGGTTGGATCTGATGAACTGGCAAATCAACTCCAGTAGTGAAGGTCTATTGGTGCAAACCAACACCGTCAGCAGGAGCTTGATGACGATGTATCAGGCTTTGAGGTATTCTTGTGACCTTGCCCCACTGAAACACTTAGAGCTTAAAAATGTAGATTGTGCCCCAAGTTAAACATTTTGACTGGTGTGACCCAGTTATATTAACTGACCTATGCTTCATCACGTTAGGTCTGAATTATGCATAGGTCCTGTTCAACTGTAAACTAATATGTTTTCATTGTTGCTTTACTTTTTGTAGGCACCGTTTGCTTTCAATAGTTTAAAAATGTATATCTGTGGTTCCCATTATCCAGTTTTGATCATTTTTATGTGTTGGTTATTTGGATTCCCACTAATGTCGAAATTGGTTTGAATATCGATTGTCCTGTTTACTTTCCTTTAAAGTATCACTGCACTCTACCTCTTCCTCATTACTTAAAGTAACTGCACTAGATGTGATATTTTGCAGCACAATGCAGAATGACCACTTCTCAGCGGGGTTTTCTACAAATATTAGAGCATTTCACAACGTATTTACCACGTTATTATCTCTTCATTTATCTTAGCAATAGAAATGCATCAAATAGGTTTGATGTTACCGCACGTAACCCCGTTCTAGCCCAGGGAGTGCTGTTTCTTCATGGATTTATCCTCCTCCTTCGCCTGCCAATGTGCACTGAAGTAATTATTTTGGTGCAGGTGATGTGAGTATTCCATGCATTTGTCATAGGAGCGTGAAAAAAAGCTCGAAATGAACTGCAATGTTAAATTTAGCTCTATACTTGAGTCAGAAATGTTGTGCAGTATTAATAATAGCCAAGGCAGCTGTTGAGTATTGTTTCTATGTAGTTAGTGGTACTGCGCAATATTTGATCATAGCTTAAGACAAACTCAGTCTGCGATACTGGGCCAGCTAATACGTTTTGTAGAATTACACTTTGAGGCATCTGTAAATGTTCTGTCGTCTGATGCATACAACATTTAGAAGTATTTATTGTTCATGCACAGGCTTGGATTCTGTGTGAGGAAGAGAATGTCAGTCCCTGTGCAAGCATGAGATTGGCAGCGTAGGATTTGCGATTCGTGAGGTGAACATTGCACCCTTTCTATTTTCAACTTTTCAGACCTGCTGAAATGTCTTAGGTGAGAAGGGAAAACATGCATATTTCTGTGTTGATAAGTAGTTAATATGCGTTTTATGTAGCAATGTACTATACTGTTCAAAACCCGGAATTTGGAGACATTGACCTATCCCTGTAAATACAGCGCAACACGATATCTGTAAAAGCAGAGCAGTAAATAGCCCCCCCTGTTCACGTCCACATTGTTTAAAATATTCCGTAATGCTCATTTGCCTGCTGCACTGGCATAGGCAAAATAATATATGCATATATAAATATGAAGTTGCCAAACGTTTCCTCTGACAAACTTCACAAGATATTTTTAAAACGCCAAATTTAGAAAGTTGTTAACACAAAAATGAACATCTCGCATTAAAAACCTACAACAACAACAATCTGCTGGTGAAATAAAATGGCAATAGCGACTAATGTGGGAGGGGAGAACTCTCCCTAAAAAAATTGCTGGAAAAATATTCTTTAAAAATTTCTGAACATTTTACCGGGAGGTTACGTTTTTGAATATGTTAACATTCTAAACTTGACCGAGTTGCAGAGGTTTAACTTACCCCAACTCTTTAAAATAAATGTATTTTTTTACACAATCATTATCAGTAAGTCTCGATATGCGAAGCAAAGCTTTGACTAAAGGAATCCAAAAGCGCAGAAGTGTAATTGTTTGCGGAGGGCTGATTAAAACGATGCATTTTCAGTCAATCGTCCTGCTGAATTACTTCTTGGAGAGCAATATTTTGACCACTTTCTTAGCGTACAGTTTTTAGAAACTCGAATCTGAGCATCCCATAATGCATTAGTTGAATATATGGTATTTCTCACTTTCGCATATTAGGATAGAAGAGAAGGACATTGATGGCCAATATTCACCTTCCTGTCATACAGAAAAGCAGTTGATTGTGCATCTGCTCAAACTTCATATAACAGATGCACCATCTGTGATTTTATAAAGTGATATTAAAGGTTTAAATATTACATGAGCTTTATTTAAGGCTCAACCTAGTTGCACCCATATGCATTTCCTGTGACTCCCCCTGCTATATAATTAATTGTAATCCCCGAGTGATGTGGTGTTGTCTCCCAGTGATGTGGTGGTGTTCCTGAGTGATGTGGAGGTCTCCGTGAGTGATGTGGTGGTGACCCTGAGTGGTGTGGTGGTGTTCCTGAGTGATGCGGTGGTGTTCCTGAGTGATGAGGTGGTGTCCCAGATTGATGTGGTGGTGTCCCAGAGTGATGTGGTGGTGTCCCCGAATGATGTGGTGGTGTCCCTGAGTGATGTGGTGGTGTCCCCAAGTGATGTGGTGGTATCCTCGAGTGATGTGGTGGTGTCCCCGAGTGATGTGGTGGTGTCTCCGAGTGATGTGATGGTGTCCCGGAGTTATGTGGTGGTGTCTCCGAGTGATGTGGTAGTGTCCCTGAGTGATGTGGTGGTGCCCCTGAGTGATGTGGTGGTGCCCCTGAGTGATGTGGTGGTGTCCCGAGTGATGTGGTGTGGTGGTGTCCCCGAGTGATGTGGTGGTAATCCCGAGTGATGTGGTGGTGTCCCTGAGTGAAATGGTGCTGTTCCTAAGTGATGTGGTGGTGTCCTTGAGTGATGTGGTGGTGTCCCTGAGTTATGTGGTGGTGCCCCTGAGTGGTGTCCCCGAGTGATGTGGTGGTATCCCCGAGTGATGTGGTGGTGTCCCCGAGTGATGTGGTGGTGTCCCCGAGTGATGTGGTGGTGTCCCTAAGTGATGTGGTAGTGTCCCTGAGTGATGTGGTGGTGCCCCTGAGTGATGTGGTGGTGCCCCTGAGTGATGTGGTGGTGTCCCCGAGTAATGTGGTGTGGTGGTGTACCCGAGTGATGTGGTGGTGTTCCCGAGTGATGTGGTGGTGTCCCTGAGTGAAGTGGTGGTGTTCCTAAGTGATGTGGTTGTGTCCCTGAGTGATGTGGTGATGTCCCTGAGTGATGTGGTGGTGCCCCTGAGTGATGTTGTGGTGCCCCTAAGTGATGTGGTGATGTCCCTGAGTGATGTGGTGGTGTCCCTGAGTGACCTGGCGGTGTCCCCGAGTGATGTGGTGGTGTTCCCGAGTGATATGGTGGTGTCCCTGAGTGATGTGGTGGTGCCCCTGAGTGATGTGGTGGTGTTCCTGAGTGATGTGGTGGTGTCCCTGAGTGATGTGGTGGTGTCCCCAAGTGATGTGGTGGTGTCCCTGAGTGATGTGGTGGTGCCCCTGAGTTATGTGGTGGTGTTCCTGAGTGATGTGTTGGTGTTCCTGAGTGATTTGGTGGTGTCCCAGAGTGATGTGGTGGTGTCCCCGAGTGATGTGGTGGTGTCCCTCAGTGATGTGGTGGTGTCCCTGAGTGATGTGGTGGTGCCCCTGAGTGATCTGGTAGTGTCCCTGAGTGATGTGGTGGTGCCCATGAGTGATGTTGTGGTGCCCCTGAGTGATGTGGTGGTGTTCCTGAGTGATGTGGTGGTGTCCCTGAGTGATGTGGTGGTGCCCCTGAGTGATGTGGTGGTGCCCCTGAGTGATGTGGTAGTGTCCCTGAGTGATGTGGGGGTGCCCCTGAGTGATGTGGTGGTGCCCCTGAGTGATGTGGTGGTGTCCCTGAGTGATCTGGCGGTGTCCCCGAGTGATGTGGTGGTGTTCATGAGTGATATGGTGGTGTCCCTGAGTGATGTGGTGGTGCCCCTGAGTGATGTGGTGGTGTTCCTGAGTGATGTGGTGGTGTCCCTGAGTGATGTGGTGGTGTCCCCAAGTGATGTGGTGGTGTCCCTGAGTGATGTGGTGGTGCCCCGGAGTTATGTGGTGGTGTTCCTGAGTGATGTGGTGGTGTTCCTGAGTGATTTGGTGGTGCCCCCGAGTCAAGTCAAGTCAAAGTCAAACAATTTATACAGCGCACTACATACCCAGAGGGTCTCAAGGCGGAGGGGAGAAGGATTACTTGTCAAATATCCACGTTTTAAGTTGCTTTCTGAATGCTAGGTGGTTCTGGGTAAGGCGAAGGTAAGTGGGGAGTGAGTTCCATGTTTTAGCTGCCAGGTATGAGAAGGATCTGCCTCCCATGGTGGTCTTGTTGATGCGAGGTACGGTGGCGAGGGCTTGGCTGGAAGAACGTAGTTGGCGGGAGGGGGTGTAGAAGGACAGACGTGAGTTGAGGCATTCTGGTCCGATGTCGTAGAGTGATTTGTGTGCGTGGGTTAGCAGTCGGAAAGTGATCCTCTTATTGACGGGTAGCCAGTGTGGTGGTGTCCCCGAGTGATGTGGTGGTGTCCCTCAGTGATGTGGTGGTGTCCCTGAGTGATGTGGTGGTGCCCCTGAGTGATCTGGTAGTGTCCCTGAGTGATGTGGTGGTGCACTCGAGTGATGTGGTGGTGTCCCCAAGTGATGTGGTGGTGCCCCTGAGTGATGTGGTGGTGCCCCTGAGTGATGTGGTGGTGTCCCCGAGTGATGTGGTAGGTGGTGTCCCCGGGTGATATGGGGGTGTCCCTGAGTGATGTGGTGGTGTCCCGGAGTGATGTGGTGGTGTCCCCGAGTGAAGTATCCTCTTAATAGCCCTGTAAACAAAACCCTTGGTATGTATATAACATTGATTAACAAAGCATGGGATCTGTTATGAAGAGAGACAAGTAGGCACAGACCAATACTGCAATGATTTTCTTGGCCAAGAATGGAGGAATGTCTGCGAGATGAAGAGAGGGTGGTAAATTGGATGAGGAAGATGAATGAATAGGAGACAGGAACAGTAAGCGCGGGAGAGGCGAGGGAGAGAGGAAAGAGGAGGCGGGTCCGAGATCCAAGATCAGCGAAGGAGGAGGTTGGAGATAGGCTAAAATTCATAGGAGCAAAAGCAGCAAGCAACAGAAGTGAGACTGTATGGAAGAGAAGAGCCAGGGCAAACAATATGAAACAACAAGGTTGAAAGCGAGAGAGAGGGGAAGAAACAGAGGTATGGAGAGAGAGAGCTGGATGAAGAACGGACAATAAAAACAAGTAAATAAAGGCTCACGAGAGCGAGGCCAGCAAGTTCCTTTGAAATCTGATGGCGGGGGAGCGGGGGAGCGGCTTCTCTTGAAGTCTCATGCCGAGGCTCAGACAAATGGTGGTGCACGATGTGCATGCAGGGGCGGGGAGCGTCAGCCTTTGAAGTCTGATGCCGAGGCACAGACAAATGGTTGTGTGTTAAGTGGCTGGTGATGGTGTGCACGCGCATTGATCACATGACCTGTATGCGATCCGCAGCCGTTTTGGTAGACTTTTCTTTTCCGCTTACTATAATCTCGCTAAAGCAATGCGCAAGCGCATTGGCTCATGCGAGACCTAAAAACATGGAGGCCTTTTGTTGCTTACTGGGCTAGGACCATGCCAATTTCAACATGTAAGCATTTGACCTCCCAAGAGCAACATTGAAACATAGAAGTGTTTCGAAACACAGCATGCCCATCCCCAATCTTAAATGATCTACCTTGCCTGAAGCATTGTTGTCTGGAAGAAATACACAGCCCAAGGGGGCGCACCTGGAAAGCAGAACCTTTTCTTTGCTCTGAGTAAGTTTATATCTGACTAGAAAGTTGGAAATGGCCCAAAGGCACCACAACTAAATATGAGTTGGCCCTGCAGCATATCTGTTATCCACCATTCACTTAAAGAATCTCTGTACACCCATGTTGAGGAAAAGAGGACCTTAGACATAATCCATGGCTGTGACTTTTAGGGAGAAAGACAGTAACCCTAAGGCTGATGAGGATATCTAAATTGCTCCGACCTGCTGAAGATGGTGGGAGGCGACTTGAAGTCCTGAGAACAAACTTTCCATTGCCGGAGCCTGAAATTCCATTGTGGTTTTACTGCCATGAGTTATATAGCGCTGCTCAATGAGACCAACAGGCCCGGCCCGTGCAGGGCGTTATACCGGGGTGGTGACGTCAGGCGGGGGAGGGGCAGGGTGGGGGGTTTTAAAATGCGAAATATGGACCATTACAGGTAAGTAACGAAAAGAAAAAAAAACGAACTTTGTGGCCTACGCTGCATCACATTTGGCGATGCAGCGCGGGCAACGAAATTCGTTTTATTCATTTTTTGTGTTACTTACCTGTAATGGTCCATATCCCACATTTTAAACCCCCCCCACCCTGCCCCTCCACCGCCTGACGTCACCGCCCTGGTATAACGCCCTGCACGGGCCGAGCCTGGAGACCAAGGTTTATTTTTGACACCACATATAATCTAGTACTTAATATGTGAGACGTAATATATGCCTGATATATCTGGTATAGCATGTGCTTTAAATTTCTGTGTACATCTGGCAAAAACTGTGATATTATTTCATCTGGAAACAGGCACTTTATCTACAGGTAGCGTGATGTACTGAAACTGACTTTCAGTTATGTCTTTTTGCAGTGCCTTGTAAACCTGTCTTCTAATACCAGATTGAGAAACACGCTTGTAAACATCTGAGCACAGTATGTGATTTGTATGCCTGATGGTACAAAAATAAAACAAAATTGTTAGACCTGTCAGCATTAGGGTGGTCATCCACCATATTATTTGGTTTACTCCTCCATTTTTGCTAATCTCATTTCTGTTGGCATGAGGACTCTGTGTACTTTGCAGCTGCTAACCAGTGTTACAGGTAATGTGCTCACTCCCTAAAACATGAGAATATTGACTTACACCCAATTGGCACCTTTAATGTATTTATATATGTAAATTAAATGCTACCAGTAGACCTGCAGCACCTATTGTGCCACCCACTTAAGTAGCCTTTCAAACATGTCCCTGCCATTCAACTGCAGCCTTTGTGTTTAGTTTTAAACTGCCATTTGACCTCTCAAAATACTCTTTTTTCCAGGACCAAACCTTCCATTTTAATACACTGAAGTCACTCCAAGGTTAGTCCTTGCACAGCCTGTGGGGCTGAGTGGAGTGTATTTAAAAAGTTGGTCATGAACTTTAAACTTTCAAATTTCCTGATAGTGAAGAACACTTGAGTTCATTTTTCACCACTGAAAGGCCTGACTTTCCCATAGGATAACATTAGAATTGAACAAGTGCTAAATTTCAACTGGGAAACAAAACAATTGATGGACAGAATGTGGATCAATGTCACACATTCACCCCAGTCCAAGGATCTGGGCCCATATCCATCGTTTTTTTGCACTCCACACCACCCTGGGTTAGACAATGGCGATATGCAAATCAGCTCTGACCCTGTGCCCCAAGGGAACAGTCCAGTCCGAACTACAAAAGCCATGTCCTTCCCAGAACGGAATCAAGCATCCGAGGACCGGACCGGTTTCGAGGTAACACCTCTCATCAGCCCGGCTAGCTTGACTCCAGTGGTGTGGAGTGCCTGGGACCCACGTCTGAGCATCCCCAGCGCACTTATGGCGGAATTTGCAAACAAAACAATTGATGGACAGAATGTGGATCAATGTCACACATTCACCCCAGTCCAAGGATCTGGGCCCATATCCATCGTTTTTTTGCACTCCACACCACCCTGGGTTAGACAATGGCGATATGCAAATCAGCTCTGACCCTGTGCCCCAAGGGAACAGTCCAGTCCGAACTACAAAAGCCATGTCCTTCCCAGAACGGAATCAAGCATCCGAGGACCGGACCGGTTTCGAGGTAACACCTCTCATCAGCCCGGCTAGCTTGACTCCAGTGGTGTGGAGTGCCTGGGACCCACGTCTGAGCATCCCCAGCGCACTTATGGCGGAATTTGCAAACAAAACAATTGATGGACAGAATGTGGATCAATGTCACACATTCACCCCAGTCCAAGGATCTGGGCCCATATCCATCGTTTTTTTGCACTCCACACCACCCTGGGTTAGACAATGGCGATATGCAAATCAGCTCTGACCCTGTGCCCCAAGGGAACAGTCCAGTCCGAACTACAAAAGCCATGTCCTTCCCAGAACGGAATCAAGCATCCGAGGACCGGACCGGTTTCGAGGTAACACCTCTCATCAGCCCGGCTAGCTTGACTCCAGTGGTGTGGAGTGCCTGGGACCCACGTCTGAGCATCCCCAGCGCACTTATGGCGGAATTTGCAAACAAAACAATTGATGGACAGAATGTGGATCAATGTCACACATTCACCCCAGTCCAAGGATCTGGGCCCATATCCATCGTTTTTTTGCACTCCACACCACCCTGGGTTAGACAATGGCGATATGCAAATCAGCTCTGACCCTGTGCCCCAAGGGAACAGTCCAGTCCGAACTACAAAAGCCATGTCCTTCCCAGAACGGAATCAAGCATCCGAGGACCGGACCGGTTTCGAGGTAACACCTCTCATCAGCCCGGCTAGCTTGACTCCAGTGGTGTGGAGTGCCTGGGACCCACGTCTGAGCATCCCCAGCGCACTTATGGCGGAATTTGCAAACAAAACAATTGATGGACAGAATGTGGATCAATGTCACACATTCACCCCAGTCCAAGGATCTGGGCCCATATCCATCGTTTTTTTGCACTCCACACCACCCTGGGTTAGACAATGGCGATATGCAAATCAGCTCTGACCCTGTGCCCCAAGGGAACAGTCCAGTCCGAACTACAAAAGCCATGTCCTTCCCAGAACGGAATCAAGCATCCGAGGACCGGACCGGTTTCGAGGTAACACCTCTCATCAGCCCGGCTAGCTTGACTCCAGTGGTGTGGAGTGCCTGGGACCCACGTCTGAGCATCCCCAGCGCACTTATGGCGGAATTTGCAAACAAAACAATTGATGGACAGAATGTGGATCAATGTCACACATTCACCCCAGTCCAAGGATCTGGGCCCATATCCATCGTTTTTTTGCACTCCACACCACCCTGGGTTAGACAATGGCGATATGCAAATCAGCTCTGACCCTGTGCCCCAAGGGAACAGTCCAGTCCGAACTACAAAAGCCATGTCCTTCCCAGAACGGAATCAAGCATCCGAGGACCGGACCGGTTTCGAGGTAACACCTCTCATCAGCCCGGCTAGCTTGACTCCAACTTCAACAATTTCAACTGGGAACATGTAGGCATGCTTAGTTTGGTGTCTAAAGAATTGCACTTTAAAACCCTCTTTAATAGTAAAGTTGCATTTTAAGTCACAATTCTGAAAATACTACTTTTAGAAAGCTGGTATTTCTTGTCCTAACCATTTGATGCCTGCAACCTGTATCCTGGGTCACATAACTAGGTGTAGCTGGCAGTTGTTTTTTGTATATTGCTCTCGGACAGTGAGACAAAGGAGGAAAATATGTTGGTAGGATGGGATATCTCTGACTGGATAAGGGGACTAAGCCCCCATCAACCCTTTGCTTGAGGACACTCACAAAGGGTCCTAGCCTCTGACAAGCGGGGCCAGTGCAGGGAGGCAGGAAATTCTAAACACCTCTGGGTGTGGAAACCTTCTCCTAATTGAAAACTGGCACCAATTATAATTACTTGACCATCAGAACCAACTCTTCAGTACACCTCTGGACTTGGGGAAGTCTCATAAGGATGGACGTACTACTCTAAAGAAGGACTGCTACTCTACAGACCTGCTCCCCTGTTACCTAAGTGAGAAGGACTGGGCCAGCATCTTGAACCCAGGACCACCAGAGTGACTCCAAGGGATAGTTGGCTGGCCTCCTGATCAGAGCCTCAGGACTAGAAAAGGCTCTAACCTCCTTGAACTGAACACCTCAACTCTGCCTGCTGTGAGCCTTGTCCACTAAGTGGTGCCACCCCAGTTCTGAGTCCTTGGAAGTGGGCCCGAAGGTGCTCTGCCTGCACAGCTGTGATTTCTTGGGCAGAACCAATTATTTGCCTTGCAGCCTTGCATTGGTATCTCCACAGTGAGATGCATCCCTGATGAAGGACACCCCCCCCGGCCCCCCAGCTCCTCGGAAGTGCCACTGTGCAACACATGCGCAAAGCCGGACATTGCACTGCGAGCCCACAGCTGAACTGGAACCTTCTCTGTGCAATACATCCTTGATGCAGGACCTCACACCACAGCCCCACAGATCCTTGACACTACTGCGGTGTGACACATCCTCGACACAGGAGCTGGCAACCACTGCAGCATAATGCATTCACTACATGGGATCTTGTAATGCTCAACAACCCGGATTTAAGGTACTCTGTTAAACTAGCCTAACTTGGTCCCTGTATCTGGCAAGCACTCAATCATGGTCGGCCTGAACTTGTGACTTTGTCCTAGTTCGACATGACCAGTTAACCGCAGTTGGCACATTGTGCTTTTATGTATTGTTTTCACTTAACTCTTTAAAATTGCATATCTCTGGTTCAACTGATTGATTTTTATCGTTTTGATCTCTGTTGCAGTTGGGTTCCACCCATTCAGTGCATCCAGAATTTTTTTTAGCTTTTTGAATTACCCAGTTTTAAGCTTTTTACCTTAGGTGAGTCTCCCTATAGGTGTCTCACCAATGGTAATCACATAGCAAATGGCCTGCGCATGTTTACTGCCAGTGTCTGCCTGTTAAAACCGGGGTCTCTAGTTGGCGGGGATATGTACCCTAGTCCAAGTAGGGACCACCGCTTCCGACAGGGTAGACTGGCGCAGAGTGGGAAGGCTTAACTCCAGAGGCAATGTGTAAAGTAATTGTGCAACACACACAAACCATACATGGTAAAACACACACAAAAGAAAAAGACACTACACCACTGAATTATAAAAATAAAAATATCTTTATCTCAGTTTCAGGCAAGAGCAATCATCAAATAAATGCAGTCTCCAGGCAAGGTCAATAATAAGATAAATCCACTTTTCCAGACAAGTTTAGATCAATAAAAACGAAAGGTACATATGCTCAAGACTTGCCCTGTGCAGTATAACCATAGTCGAGATGTGCAGGTTCAGGGAGTCTCTCAGGACAAAGGTCCTGCAATCCCTAGTTCGGTCTTAGGTAGTGGGGGAGACAAGTCCAGTGGGGAACATTGGTGGGCTCCAAAGAATGTAATCCTGCGGTGTGGGCCCTGTCTCCTGTGCGCAGGTCCTCTCACACTATTTGCCCTGGTTAACTTACTGCCATTTGGGTGCGACTACTAGTACAGGCTTAGGGCTGGAAGAACAGAAAAGTTATAATACGTGGATCTCTTAGTGCCGGTGTTTGTCTCTAGACTCAGGACCCTTCGCTGTATATCCGGGTCTTAAACCAAGTAGGGCGCTGTCCTGGAATAGTGTTGTGCTTCTTGATCAGCTCAACCTGGGGTCAGCGTTACTACCCCCTGCCCCAACCAAGAATCACTCCATGGTGGCTCCCGTTCACACCATCAGCAGTCCCGCTGACCCCCCCAGGCCGCCTGGTCAGCACAACATGGGGCAGTGCGGAGTGCGCGTTACCTAGGAAGACCGGTCTAAGGCTGCGGTAGGCTTCAGGGCAATCCTCCGCCCAAAGTCGCTCACTTTTTGCTGGTGGCACCCAGGGGGAAATCGGAGCCACTTCCCGCGATCCGGCGCAGCTTCCCTTGCTGCCTGGAGGCAGACGTTCTGCTGGACGGTTCCTTCCGCGCTGGCCTCAAGCCTCGGGATGATCCTGTTGCCGGGCAACGATCCCCGCCGGCACCAATCCCAGCACGGCTCCTCTCTGACATCAGAGGAGCTGCGCTCTGGACTCCTGAGGCTCCCGGGCCCGCAGTGGTGATTCCTGGGGATTTCTGGAAGTGTCTCTGTTGCGCCTTCACTTGTGGCAATGCCTAACTGTGGCAGTTGCGTCAAGAGTCCGATCCTCAGAGGAGTGCCGGCCACTGCTCTCAGCACCCCGGGGGTAGTTGAACTAGGGCATCCAGGCATCCAGTCCGGGTCTGCGTCGGTGACTTCTAGGTGTTTTTTTTTTTTGCCCCGCGGGCACTTTAATATCCCCCTCATCAATCCTAGGGGGTCAGGAGGGGTTTACCTTGCCCTCTTTCCTTCATTTCCCCCTTCGTTTTTCACCACCTCT
Organism: Lissotriton vulgaris; assembly: GCF_964263255.1. Classification (NCBI taxonomy): domain Eukaryota; kingdom Metazoa; phylum Chordata; class Amphibia; order Caudata; family Salamandridae; genus Lissotriton; species Lissotriton vulgaris. The sequence continues at coordinate 1,949,075,946 of NC_141689.1, forward strand.
TGTCTCTCGATCCTACCGAGAGACAAGATGGCGGCCGCTCCAGACTGTTTACAATGTTGACACCCATTCAGCTTCTCCTCAGACTCCCGTTACACTGCCGGTTAGCTGCCCGGTTCACGTACCGATTTGCACCTCTACGACAAAAAATCGCAATTTTTTGGTTTTGGGCCCCGTGGGGCACTTTAATATCCCCCTCATCAATCCTAGGGGGTCAGAAGGGGTCTACCTTGCCACCTTTCCTTCATTTCCCCCTTTGTTTTGGCCTCCTCTTGTCTCTCGATCCTACCGAGAGACAAGATGGCGGCTGCTCCGGACTGTTTAGAATGTTGACAGACACCGGACAGCCAATCAGCTTCGCTTTGCAAAGCTCCGTTACGCGAATAGTACGCGAACTAGTCCGCTATCCAGGACGCTGTCACAGATATATCTGTTTTTTAAAACGTTAATTTCTCAAAATCCACTGGAGCACATATATTGAGACCCAGCAAAGGCACATCGGGCTAACAGTCCCTACAATTTTGCCAAGTTTCGTGTAAATCCATTCAGCCGTTCGAGCTAAAAGTGAGGCCAAACGCCCTATGGAAAAATGAATGGGAAAAACGCGTTTTGGGACCCCCCTTTTTTCTCGCCCCCCACTTAACGAAACCCCCCCAAATTTTCAGGGGCTGATCAGAAACAAAATGTGCCATTTTCCTGAAAATTTCAGCCGATTCCGTCCACAAACGCCAAAGTTATTAGACATAGAATTTTCAAAAGTTCCATAGAGAAAAAATCCTAACTATATATACCTACTGGCGGTCGCCAGTAGGTAAAATATATATATATATTTTGAACTTTTAAACAACAGTACAAGAGGTTTGAAATTCACCTACACGAAGAGCAGGCAATCGATAACATTTTTGGATACAGAAGTATATATCCAAAAAAACAAAGTGGAAACGACTTTACATAGGAAGAAAACGGCCACAAACTCAACATTGGAAGCCACAAGCTTTCATCAACCTGCCCTAATATCAAGCATACCATATGGGGAATTTCTCTGTGTGAAACGAATCTGTAGTGAAGAAACAGAGTGGGAGAAGCACAGTGTAACAACGATGGAGAGATTCTGCAAGAGAAAATATGGAAAAAACCTGACGAAAAAATGTTGGGAAAGAGCTAATGAAAAATCGAGGGCTGATTGTTTGAAACCCCAGATCAAAGAAAAAGAGTTGGAAGAACCTATAAGACTGATACTGGATTATAGTAAAGAAGCAAAAGAAGTAATCCAGATTCTAAGAAAAAACTGGAAATTATTGAAACTGGATCCGACAATTGGTAACAAAATGGGTGATCACCCTGTGGTCACATACCGGAGAACAAAAAATTTGAAGGACCAATTGATCCATAGCCATTTCATGAACCGCAAAAAAACATCTTGGCTGAAAACAGTTGGATTTAATAAATGCCACAACTGCAAGGTTTGCGAGATAGCCAGACCAATGAAACAAATCGAAATGGCTAATGGAAAAGTTTGGAAGATCAAGGAATTAATCACCTGCAAAAGTCAGTATACAGTCTATCTAATTGAATGTCCATGCAAGCTACGCTATATTGGAAGCACTATCTGTGAACTTAAGAAGCGTATCTTGGAACACACCAGGGCCACAACTAACAAAGACAGAGGAAATGCAGTGGCCAAACACATGGAGACAAATCATGATGGCAATTGGCGACTTTTGAAATTTCTAGGATTGGAAACATTGGCCCCAACTGACCGGGGGGGACATCGAGAAAAATTATTGCGCCAAAAGGAATCACGCCACATCTTGAACTTTCGAACAATGACCCCTTATGGTCTGAACCAGTCCGAAGAACTTTATGTACACATTTGAAATCCAAGAACGCCTCTCTGAACGAACTCCATAACTAACTTTTTCCCTCCACAAAACCACGGCACAAGATAGATGAGAACCAAACTCCGAGTGATTTTGGGCCACAATCAAACACCCTATGTAATGTCAGCCCACTAGAGGGCTTTAAATAAGTCTAAGAAATAAGACTTGAATATAAACACCGCACTGGTTGTTTACTTTTGATTAACTATAAGTTGAAAATTATTAAGACTGGAAATACCAAAATGTGTAATGTTTGAGAGACTGGAAGTAAGCAAGAAATGTATAAGGTATCAGATGACTGAGTCAGCCCACTCGAGGGCTTTTATTTTTACTAAAAAATCAATTCTCATCTTTAAGTTTTCCAGGTCACAAGAATTTCCTAAATGTAAATATCATGTAAGGAATTTATATTTTGAAAAAATGTTGATCAACATGGGAATGGGTGTTTAACTGTTGTTTCTGTGAAAATAACATGAAATAATATTTTGCAAAAAAACTACGAATCCCAGAAGGCCATAGGGTCAAGGTGACACTTGGTCGAAATCATGTGACCGATGGGGGGAGGGACTCCCTTTTAAATTATTCTCAGCAAACAGTGTTTGTAACAACCGTGATCAAGTGAGTTGGGAGCTCACGAAACGCGTTGGTTTTCGCTGTGACTACAGGCTGTAGAGGTTCGAAAAATAAATCTATAAGTTTCTGAAAAACGCATTGACTGCAGTGGCGGCTTCTTTTGTTTTGGACCCGGGAGGTCCTGGGGACAAACACAGTTTGAATATATATATATATATAGGAATTCTTTATTTTGTATTGACATGCCGCGTTTCGGCGGTTGGCTCATCAGATGCCTCCGTTGTTGCAATCTCAAAGTTTTTTCATTTCTTTTATTGATTATGCCCCTCCTTCTAAAGTAGCGTGGGGCTCACCTGAACCATATCTCGTTAAGGAGCACTCTGCCAGTTCATGGTATGCGGACTGCAGATCCCATCATGCAGTTGGTTCTCAATGTGGACGAATGCTACCACACAGCCGGATTTTTTCTTCTTACTCACAGTGAGTGGCTGAGTTTGGAGAGTGGTAGGCTTGAGTTTGTAACACTGTGTTGGAAGATCGTAAATTCCTGCCCCTGCACTCCCAACCTGGCAGTTCCTCTGTTGGTGAGGCTTGGAAACGCCGTTGAAGTAACTCTGTCTCTCCGTGCGTGTCACGGACTGCCAACTGACAGCAAGATCTCTACCTTCATCGGGTGCGGGGCGGTCTGGGATAAAGCCACTGAACCCTAAACACTCCTGGAAGACACTTCTGGAAGGGTCCCCTCTGCGTGTCAATGGCAACATGCTAACATATCCACAGCTACCCTTCTCCGTTGAAAAGGATGAGGGGACACAGCAGGGTTTCAAAGGAATTCTTTATTTTGTATTGGCATTACGCGTTTCGGAGGTTGCCTCATCAGATGCCTCCGTTGTTGCAATCTCAAAGTTTTTTCCTTTCTTTTATTGATTATGCCCCTCCTTCTAAAGTAGCATAGGGCTCACCTGAACCACATCTCGTTAAGGAGCACTCGGCCAGTTCATGGTATGCGGACTGCAGATCCCATCATGCAGTTTGTTCCCAATGTGGACGAATGCTCCCACACAGCCGGAATTTTTCTTCTTACTCACGGCAAGTGGCTGAGTTTGGAGAGTGGTAGGCTTGAGTTTGTAACAGTGTGTTGGAAGATCGTATATATATATATATATGTGTCAGTAGTTATCTAAGAAAGCAAGGCATACCTGCTTGATAACATGTATCCAGCTGAACGGACAAGCTGCTAGTCCCACCGAAATTACAAGTGGGTGCTACAAATTAACCATAAAGAACGATATGTTCCACTAATGGAGAAGATGCTCGTAACAAAGTAGCTAATGTTATCAGCAAGTTGACACACGAAACTGAGCCCATTGTCAAAAATAGATCAAGTTGACTAAGATGCCCTAAACATATAAAATGAACTGAGATGGTACGTCAGTGCCACAAACATTCAGAATATCGAAAAAGTTTCAAAGATGGAAAAAAATGTATACGTATACATGTAAATGTAATTGCAATTGTAACTATGCCACAAGTGGCATATGGCTAACTCTAAATGGAACCCGGTGGTTCTAAACAAGGGCTTCTAATTTCAAGGAAATGGCTTACTAACAGAGGCCTTCATTATATCTAAGTAGAATGCCCCTAATAGTGAAACCTGGTACACATATATTTTCAAAGGGCCTCGGTAATGGCAAGTGCATGCATCGAGAGCCCGCAAAGACTCGCACCCTTCTTACCAGTCCAGACTATCCCAAAAATGTTTGCAGCTCAATTCATAGCGCGGCAGCCTCCCGGTCGGTCTGACACTAGATACCAGTGGGGAGAGATCAGATGAGCCTATCCCTTGATAACAAAGACGGAGCCAAGCCCGGCCAAACACAACAAATCGGACAATGACAAACATGAGCTGCCACGATGTAAATAGCAAGGTAAACATTTCTTTTTCTTGCTATGGACAATTGCTGTGCATATATGGATGGAAAAACGATCTGATGGCTCACATGCAAATAATCTTGCAGTGAATAAACAAGGGAGAAAAAGTATAAATATAAATGTTGCCCCAGATCAACTGTACATATATGTCTACTGAGTAAGATATAGGGGAGTACACACAAGACTACTACCCTGAAGAAAATCCCCTAAAGGAGTATATATAAAAGGACCCGATATGGACATTTCAACACCTGATAATGTTTAATACTCTATGGGCATCTAGACCAGAAAAAAGAAAGCTATGCCCGGAAAGTGCACACAGGAAGCCTGGTGCAGAGGTGACTGCAGGATTAGATATTGACTTGGGTAAGCCTTCTAATGCTAGTGTACACTAATAGGGAAAGTCAGTGTGATTTACTGTTTTGCCTGTAGTGACACTTTACATATCAGGAGAAAACTGCAGTAGAGTGCAGTTCTGCTTCCCTTTGGCCTACAGACACCAGTGACGTAAAGATATCAGTACAAATTATGAGTCATCCTGAATTGTCTTATTTCTTTGACTTAGATCAAGATCAAGGCCCAGGCTGTTTGTCACCCTGTCCTGAGAGGTTCATTAAATTTCTCACCAGCACCAGGAAAAAAGGCCTCCCCACAAAAAGGAATCACTGCTTCACTCAGTTTCTTAGGAGGAGGGGGCTGGGGCTGTAGAATCAGCATCAATCATTCAGCTGTCACACTATACTTGCAATGGGCCTGTCAAAGCCTACTGAACAAAGGAGGCAGCCCAGATCTCTGGAGCCATTACAAGAGGGGACTCCCCTTTGACAATTTGGTGAGAAAGGCCCTTGCATTGAATTCAGCAAGACATGGAGCTGAGACCCCAGAGGAGATGTGACTAGTGATTCCTGGATGGTGCCTGTTTGAAATTGGGGTCTCCAGTTGGCAATGGTTTGCACCATTGTCCAAGTATGGACCTTCTTCCTAGTCAGGGTAAGGGGATACACTTCTAAAATAACCCCTGCTCACCCCCTTTGTAGCTTGGTATGAGCATACAGGCTTATCTCAGAGGCAGTGTGTAAAGCATTTTTTGCACACATACAGTAATAGAGGGAAAACACTACAAATGAATAGCACACCAGTTTAGAAAAATAAGTAATCTTTATTTAAACCAGACCAAAAATGACAAACATCCCCAATACAGTAATCAAAATTGGACTTTAAAAAAGGTAGTAGCAGTTCTATCCATAGCAAACTATAGATGCAACACTTTCAACATATTTACCTTGGATGCTTCAAAAACACAAGCAAAAAGGGTCGCAGGGAAGGTGATGTGTGGGTTCCTTACACACAGGGAAGGTGATGCATTGGTCCTTGCACCGGGGGAGGTGATACGTTGGTTACGGTGCACAGACAAAATATCGACTCCAAAATATCGAATGGACTAAATATTGAGTTAAAAATATCGAGAACAATAAAATATCGAGAACAAAAATATCGTTGGTCAAAATATCGAATAAAATAATGATAAAAAATATCGAGTACAAAAATATCGACTCAAAAAAATCGATAATATGTAGAAAAAAGGTTAAAAAAAATGTTTTATTAATAGTAATATAAATTGTAGTTAATGTTTAGGAGCGGGATGTTGGGTTAATAGGGGATAAGGGTGGGGAGTAATTTAATAATAATTAATTAATTGATATATGTTTGTAAATATTTTTAATTAATAATTAATTGGTAATTAATTAATATTAATTAGTTAATTAATTAATATAATTTTGTACATATTTTTAATTAGTAATTAATTGGTAATTAAATAATATTAATTAGTTAATTACATTAATTAGAGTAATTTATTTATATATATATATAATTTTTAGTTATTGTTAATTAATTAATTGGGAACAAATAATATTAATTATTAAATTAAATTAATTACAGCTAATGTGCTAATATATTTACTTTATTGTTATTGTTAATTAATAATTAATTGGTAATTAAATAATATTAATTAATTTTGGGTAAAGGAGTATTTTTAGGGTTCAGGGTCAGTTTTGGGTTTTTGGGTAAAGGGGTATTTTTAGGGTTCAGGGTCAGTTTTCAGTTTTTGGGTAAAGGGGTATTTTTAGGGTTCAGGGTCAGTTTTCAGTTTTTGGGTAAAGGGGTCTTTTTAGGGTTCAGGGTCAGTTTTCAGTTTTTGGGTAAAGGGGTATTTTTAGGGTTCAGGGTCAGTTTTCAGTTTTTGAATAAAGGGGTATTTTTAGGGTTCAGGGTCAGTTTTCAGTTTTTGGGTAAAGGGGTATTTTTAGGGTTCAGGGTCAGTTTTCAGTTTTTGGGTAAAGGGGTATTTTTTGGGTTCAGGGTCAGTTTTCAGTTTTTGGGTAAAGGGGTATTTTTAGGGTTCAGGGTCAGTTTTCAGTTTTTGAATAAAGGGGTTTTTTTAGGGTTCAGGGTCAGTTTTCAGTTTTTGGGTAAAAGGGTATTTTTAGGGTTCAGGGTCAGTTTTCAGTTCTTGGGTAAAGGGGTATTTTTGGGGTTCAGGGTCAGTTTTCAGTTTTTGGGTGAAGAAGTATTTTTAGGGTTCAGGGTCAGTTTTGGGTTTTTGGGTAAAGGCGTATTTTTAGGGTTCAGGGTCAGTTTTCAGTTCTTGGGTAAAGGGGTATTTTTTGGGTTCAGGGTCAGTTTTCCCTATTGTTGCACCCACTGGAGTGGGAATAGTAATTTTAACCCCTACGCTATCCAAGGCTTTCCCTACAATTGCACTCTTTGGAGTGGGAATAGTATTTTTTATACTTCTGGTATCATACGGTAATATAATAGTATCTTATTTAATTATAGTATGTTACTATATATATATGTTTTAACAAATAAGATTGTAAAAAATTATTTTTATTATTTTCATTTATTATTTAATTATTATAAGTTAAGTTAAGTATTTTTAAGTATATTTTAGTAATTAAATTTGAATATTAATTTAATTTAACACTGTTTTTAATAAAGTCGATATTTTTTACAACTATATTATTGTAAACGATATTTTGTACTCAATATTTTTGTACTTACCTGTTTGTAGATACAAACTCGATATTTTGACTGTCGATATTTTGTCCACGATATTTTTGCAAGTCGATATTTTGTCCCTCGATATTATTTCAGTGATCCGGTTACTTACGGCTGCGCAGGGGAGCTGATGCATCGGTTCCTTACCGGAGAGGAGGTGATGCATCGGTTTCTTACTGCATGGGTAGGGGATGCTTCGGTTTCTTATTGCATCCCCCAGCAATACGATAAATCCTAGCACCTCGATGCAATGAGTGATGATCCGGGACGATGCGATGCAGGAAGATCCAGGATGCACTGCGAACATTCCAGCTGCATACCCTCGATAAATTGGTTCTTACACAGGATGGCCTGTGTAAGAGTTGGTGCGGTGATATTGGATGTTGGAGATCGGTGCACAGGACTTGTTTCATGGCATACACTTCAGCCACAGGCAGGTGCTGCGTTCATTCTTCAGCTGCGGCGATGTGTCAGAAATTCTTCTTTAACCGCTGTGATGCATCAGAACCAGGCGATGCATCAATTTTCAGAGTACTTTAGTCTTTTGCAGATTCCAGCCCCAAAAACAACCTCTAGAGGCCCAGAACACTGGCAGGCAACTCTTGGCAGGTCAGAACTCCCAGCAAAGAAGTTCAGGGGGAACTGGGGGTGAAGTTTTTGTGTCCCAAAGGCTTCAGAACAGGAGGCAAGCTCTACTTCAAGCCCTTGGATAAAACTCTAACTTCAGGATGATGACAGGACATCCCAATCCTTTCCCTGCCCAAGACAGAAGTAGTCACTGCAGGCTAACCCCAACAGCACACAGCACAGGGTCAGCACTCCTCCTTCAGCTTTCCTGGTTCTTCTTCCTTGCAGGTTGCTTAGATCAGCAGTAATCTAAAGTTTAGGGGTCTGGGCCTCACTTTATATAGCCTTTGTTCTCTGGTGGCAGAGAAGCTCTTTAACCAGTCAAAACTATTTCTGTTCTCTCTGGTGCAGCTTCCCAGCAGGACGTGGAGACAGTATTGTGTAAGGTAGAAAGGGCCTATTCAGGTACAAGAGAAATCTCCTCCCACCAATCTAAATGCAAACCGGTCCTATTCAGGTGCTAGTCAGAACTTCTCCCCCTAATCTGAATGCAGCCCAACCCTGACTCATTCAGGAAAAGCAGGACACACATCAACCCCCTGGTGGCTGTCTGAGAGAATGTATGACAAAAAGAGGGACTTAGGGCTAGTTTTACGAGGTCCAGCGTACAAGCTCGATAGACTATATTACAAAAGGAAGGTACAAAGTTCCTCTGGTGGAGTGGGATCTTTAGGTACTGATCAAGAAATGGTAGTGGGATCAATGAGGAACCACTAATGTGTGTATAAAGAAGAGGGAGTTCTCCTTGTTGGAGCTAGGGCTCTCACACACCCAGCAAGCTAGGTGTCATGCTTCATCATTTGAGCCTGCCCCTCATCAGGTCGGCACTGCAATACCTGACGGGCACCCGAAACCGGGGTGCTTTATCTGGGATCTTTTGTTCCTGCCGGTGGGTGCAAAGGGGGTGAGAGGCCAAGTATGTGTAGTAGGAGGGGGTTATGAATTAAAATAGGTCAGTTAGTCCTAACCAAACTTTATTATAAAAGTAAAGTGCCTCATTAAAATTACGTAGAGAGGACCCAAACCTAGTTGTGAGGTGTCTAATGGTAGGGGTTCTACTCTCCAATGATCAACATGTTTCATGTCTCAATAGTCTAGGGTGATAAGGACACTTCTTCAGGATCAATGCTATGCTATCTACAGTAATAGATAAGTGTGAAACTACATTCTCTGTCTTGTCATGGTAGACCTGTAAGTGGGGATAAAAACGAGCAGTACAAGACTTGTTGTTTAAGAACACACATCAATACAACAAACCTCATTAGGTAAAGGGCAATAATTATCCGGCGTATCAGTAGTCATGAAAGGATAATTCTAGTGCTCAGTCATGCAGCATTATAGTGGAGATGAGATATAGCACATAGTATATGTTATGCTACCTACTATAATGGAGTCACTGCATTTTTAAGAGATTCACTATAATATGAAAATAAAAATAAAATAAAATGCCGATGACCCAGTATTATGGGTGTAGAAGGGCTAACCTAAACTAACCGCACAACATGTGTGCTACAGCAGTCGGCGGTTCAAGGACACCGATTGGGTCCTAATCAGAGTAGAGAGGTGGAAAAGGGGAGAAAGCAAGGAGTAATTCCCAGTTAAATATGTCACCAAAGGTTGGTATCAGGTGACGGTTAAAAAGAAAATCCGGTATTTAGTATGCAGTGAGAGAATGCACATCCCCAGCCCCTGACATTCCAAAGCCAGACAGTCAATACACAGACCCGCAGAGGCACACAGGATATCTAAGCAAGGAAATATAGCTGCGTACCCCGGCTGGGGTGCCCCCTGTTGCACTGCATTATAACCCCCATTCAAAAGGCCTTAAATGTTCAAAACAGTAAATCACGTAATCGTTGATAAATTTGGCTTTATTTTCATTGGTGTTGTTCGATAGTCCTCATCCCACCAAACAATAATAGTAAATCTTCATTTACGGAAATCAAATATGAAAAAATAAATATTTTCAACATTCAATCCCATCTCAATGCATTTCAGGCTAGTTTCTCCCTTCGTCAGGGTGTTTAATGATCTAAAATAAAAATAATAACTTAAGATCAGAGCAGATTATCGCCGTCGTAGTGAATCTGAGGCTTTTATAACAATATATGTGAAGTAAACTAAATTCCAGGCCTTACAGGTAATAATTCCATCAAGCATTGCGAGCATTTGAATAAAATGAGTTTGACGGTAGGGCGAAAAAAGTTAATGCGCTGTGGATAAACACCTGGGTATGTTTACAAAAACATGAATAAATGTAAAATAAACATGAAATAGGTTCAAAAACACTCCATAGGTGTAGCGTGTACAGGTAAAAGTGAAACGAGATCGTTACAAACTCTCCCACATGTTCATAATATCTCACCCTGTGACAATTATATGAAAAACTACAAAACACGTGAAACAAACTTAATAAATGGCTACCACGGGGTGTTAACAAGGTGAAAACAAGTACGAGTGGCATGTAGTAAATGTGCAAGTTACGGGGCTCTGGGTTTAACAAAGCATACACCATTACTCACAGGAGTCTACGTTCAGAATGGTAGAATGGTTGCGTCCTATCAATTCCACGTTCTTCCATGGCCTGGTGCATGTACTACACCCTGGACCTAATCAAGTATACTGAAACTAAAAGAAGTGATGTGAAGCCATGTGACGGGCGCCTAAGTCCGTTACCTCCGCATCCCCGAGGGAAATAACGGCGAAATAAGCAGCGAAATGAGCACCGTCCAGAGCCAGAAACGAAGGGGAAAACGTCGGAACACTGGGGGTACACGTGAGCGATACGTAAACCCCCCTCAAGGCCAAATATGGGAAGGTCTTGCCATTAATTCCCAACAGAGCGGATGAGGACGAGACCCTAGCAAAATGGTGCGCGCATGAGAGAGAGAGGGGAAAGAAGCTGGAAGCCCAGGAACGCGGTGAGTGCCACAATGGATAAAAGGCGCACATTCAACCCCCCGAACGCCCCAACTAGCAGCCGAGAAAACCCCACAAGGGGGGCAGCGGAGTTGTTGTAACACTGCATACAACTTAACAAACTGAAACTGAAACTGAAAGCACGCTGGGGGCCGCCATTTTGTACGGGGGAAAAACAACGCACTCTCGAGGACAGACAAGATGCAGGAAGGAGGCACAGAGCAGCCGAATAGCCATCGGCACCACACGCGAGCAGGAAAGAAGCACATAGTGAGGCGCATAAGAAGACAGACAGCTAGCGGGATAAACAGGCATTGCAAAAGTAACAAACAGGTCCCCTGGTGAGATCCACCGGCCTCCTTGCTCCGGAACACGGCGAAATTATGGCGACCAGAAGACCACAGGAGCCATCTACGCGCATTTAACCCCTAACGCTCCAACTGAAGCCAAGACAGCCAGACAAGAAGTAAAGAGTGCGATAGGCGGCACAAGGAAGGCGGAGAACAAAAATCAAAATGGACCCACACGGAAACTGAAAGTGCGTAACGGAGCCAGTGTGTTAAACAGCGAGAGAGGGGAGAAAAGCTGGGAACACAGGATCGCGTTGTGTGCCACGAAGGATAAAAAGAACGCAGTCAACCACCCAATGCCCCAACTAGCAGCCGAAGTAACCCCACGAAGGTAGAGGCGGAGTGGATGGAACGCTGCATTTAAGAAAACGAAACTGAAACAGGAAGAGCACTGGGGGCCGCCATTTATTCGGGGGAAAAACACCACTCTCGCCAACAGACAAAGGGGGGGGAAGAGAGACACAGCGCAGCCGAATAGCCACCGGCACCACATAGGACCAGGAAAGACGAACAAGTGAGGCACACAAGAAACGCGTGGCAGCCCACAAACAGCCAGACACCCGGCGGAACATAACAGACATTGCAAGATCGAGAACGCGGCAAATTTGAGGCCGCAGGAGCCAACAACGTGCAGTCAACCCCCAAAGCTCCAGCTGACGCCAAGGCAGCCAGACGGGAGGTAAAAGACGCGGTAGACGGCTTGGGGAAAGCGACAAACAAGAACAAAACCACACAGATATTGGAAGTGCGCTGTTAGGACCGCCACCCTGACACTTAAACACAGCTCACTCCTGCCGGAAGTCAGGAGAGAGAGAATAAAGGAGGAAGAGGTCAAGTAGTGTGGGATAAGCGGCCACAACTCCGAACAGGGGAAAACCCGGGACAACAGGGGCACTGGGCACAACAAAGGAACACCTGGAAGCAGTAACCCCCTGCCAGTTGCAACCTGCTGGAAAGAAGACCGACACAAGAAGCGAACTCACTGGCCTAACTACAAACACCACACCTACCACCATATAAGAACCCACACAGGAGCTAGGAAGCCAACGTAGCAACAAAAGTAGGCAGCAAAAGAAACAGCAGTCGTCACACATGGCAAAAGACCAGCCAAAGCAAAGAAAGTGGACATAAGAGGAGAACTGGCAGGAGCAAAGACCAGGAGAAGAACCATCCGGGAGCCAAGCAGATACAGGCCGAATCGCCAAGCCACAGGGGAAGGTGTTACAGAACGAAGAAGAGGACAAACCAAGCTACTCACCACACAGCAGAAAGACGGAAGATTAGATAGCTACCTGGCCAGAAGAGGCTTTGCAGTGATGGCAGGGCATGCGAGCAAACTAACCAACGAAATCAAGAAATACAGGAAAGACACACCAGACTCACCACTAAAGCAAAAAATTAAATAACTCTTGACATGATCCTCAAAAAAATCAACGAAGGTAACGACTTGGCCAAATCCACCAAACAAACAGGATATATGATGTTACAACGCGGACTTTTACTCCGCATACCGTTACAACGCGGATTTTACAACGCGGATACTGTAACAACGCATGTATTTACAACGCTTTTTTTTTACAACGCAGGTACCTTTACAATGCAGACCATTACAACGTAAGTATTGGTAAGTATATATTAAAATTAATATTATAATCGTAAATTTAATTTAAAAAATATAATTTAAGGTAATTTTATATAATTTAATTTCTGTTAATTATTTTAAATTAAAATTAATAATACATTATTTTTAAACTGTACCCCTGTACCCTAGAAACTCAAAACTGACCCTCAACCCTCAAAATAAATGTAAGTAAATTAATTTAAATTAATTTAAATTAATTATTGTAATTTAAAAAAGAAATTATTTTATTTTTACCCTGTACCCCTGTACCCCAAAAACTCAAAACTGACCCTCAACCCCAAAAATAATGTAATGTAATTTAAAATAATTTATTTACTAATAAATAATTTAATTTAAAATTAATTTTAATTTACCCTGTACCCCAAAAACTGAAAACTGACCCTGAACCCTAAAAATACCCCTTTACCCAAAAACTGAAAACTGACCCTGAACCCTAAAAATACCCCTTTACCCAAAAACTGAAAACTGACCCTGAACCCTAAAAATACCCCTTTACCCAAAAACTGAAAACTGACCCTGAACCCTAAAAATACCCCTTTACTCAAAAACTGAAAACTGACCCTGAACCCTAAAAATACCCCTTTACCCAAAAACTGAAAACTGACCCTAAACCCTAAAAATACCCCTTTACCCAAAAACTGAAAACTGACCCTGAACCCTAAAAATACCCCTTTACCCAAAAACTGAAAACTGACCCTGAACCCTAAAAATACCCCTTTACCCAAAAACTGAAAACTGACCCTGAACCCTAAAAATACCCCTTTACCCAAAAACTGAAAACTGACCCTAAACCCTAAAAATACCCCTTTACCCAAAAACTGAAAACTGACCCTGAACCCTAAAAATACCCCTTTACCCAAAAACTGAAAACTGACCCTGAACCCTAAAAATACCCCTTTACCCAAAAACTGAAAACTGACCCTAAACCCTAAAAATACCCCTTTACCCAAAAACCCAAAACTGTCCCTAAACCCTAAAAATACCCCTTTACCCCAAACATATAACATTTAAAATATAACTATATACTTACCAATACTTACGTTGTAATGGTATGCGTTGTAAAGGTACCTGCGTTGTAAAAAAATGCGTTGTAAAAACATGAGTTGTAACAGTATCTGCGTTGTAATGGATGCGTTGTAACAGTAGTGCGTTGTAAAAAATGCGTTGTAACAGGTGCACACCAACAAACAATAGACAATATGCAACTGAAGCTAGCAGCCATAAGAGCGGACCAACACAAGACCAATTGCAGGATAGATGCCACAGAGAAGCGCATCAGTGACATAGAGGATGACAACGCCCAATCAAATAAGTCCCTCCAATCAGTTGCCAAAACCTCCAGCACACTCCAGAAACAACTAGCAGAGCAAGACGACAGCAGCAGAAGGGGGAACATAAGACTGTTGGGGATCCCAGAGGGAGAAGAAGACAAACCTGGGCCCTGCACAGCCCTAATAGAAGAGCTGATACCTCTACTAACAGGCATCAAGTTTGATAGACAATTTGAAAGAGATAAAGCCTACAGAGTGCCAGCAATCAAACCGCCTCAAGGCCGCGGCCATCGACGAATCATTTGTAAGCCCCTAAGATCGAATCAAACAGAAGCAATCTTTGCAATGGCACGTAATACCCGAACCTAAAATTGAATGACAACAAAATAATAATAACGCAGGACTTCTCAAGGCAAACAGTGGAAACCCGGAAAGGATTCCTAGAGCTTAGGGATAGGATGCGGAAAGACAATGTCACCTTCAGCTTTGCGGGGCAGGCCAGGCTAAGAATTACTGACAAATGGCACACGCTGGTCTATGAGGACCCTAACGAACTGAGAAGATACCTCCATGGCCCGGTACCAGTTGAAATGGAAGCCCAAAGCCCCGGAGCGGCGAAAAGGAGAGCATCAACAGAAAACAGTGAAACTGAAGGCGCCAAGAACAACTAACATAGCTGAGACTCAGACGCAGCGCTGAACTAGACTCACAAGACACCACAACACAAAGCAGCAGGCAAATAACAGTGCAACCGATCTACCTCAAGACACAACAATCTACCTCTACAAGCAACAATCTGCCTCTACAATACGGAAGCACCAAGTGGATGCCTGAGGGTACAGTAGAACACCAGGACCTCTCAAATATCCTTTTATAACCATTTGCGCTCCAAGGTGCTAAGCACTAACCACAAAGACGACAATTCTAAAGTAGGCTTGGACTAAGCTCAACACAAGGCTTGGGGAGAGGGTGAGATGGGAACATTGCTGTTGCACGCTCATAATGCAATCATTGTGAGGTGGAGGGAGGGGAGGGAGGGGGCCGGAGGGGGAGGGGGGACCCCAGTACAGATGTTTTTATTTCCCATGCTTTCTTTCTTTCCTTTCCCTCTTCTTTTTGCTACATTTTCCCCTTTTTTCACGGACAGACATAAACCTCTACCGAACCAGCCAGCACGACAGAGCAAGCTACAGAGGGAGGTATTAGCTATAGAAGGGCGGAGGGTTGATGTAGGGTTACCAGATACACACAAGGGCATCCAACCAACAAGCGACACCCAGCCTAGTAAATGACACAAAACACGCTAAACCAAACTCTCCCAAGCATGAAGGAAGTCTCATTTAACGTCAAAGAGCTCAACCATCCAATAAAGAGAAGGAAAGTCATTGAGTACCTAGGCAAAATGAAAAGCAATGTGTGCGTGCTCCAAGAAACGAAACTGGCAGCAGAGGATGCACATCGACTGAGGGCGAACTGGATAGAGCATTCACTATGCTCGCCAGCGGTCCACAAAAAGAGATGAGTAATCACACTAATAAACAAAAAATCTAGACTGGTGCTACAAGACAGCTACGCAGACGAGGAAGGGAGAATCCTAATACCAAGCCTCGAGTGGGGGGAGGAGACGATCCACATTGCCAACATTTACGGACCCAACTCTGGGGACGAGGAGTTCTGGGGAAACGTTGAAAATAGACTGGGTAAGCTTCCCCAGGAGGACCTTCTGATACTAGCCGGAGACCTCAACCAAGTACTAGACCATACCATAGACAGACACCCACAAAGAGTCAGTCACTGCTTGCAAGAGCAAAATACCCTGAAGAACCTATGTGCCAAGCGCAACCTGAAGGACCCCTGGAGACTACAGCACCCAGACGACAGAGACTACACCTTCTACTCTAACCCATGTAACTCATACAGCAGGATCGACTACATCCTCATTTTGGCCTCTCACACATACATATCAGACCACTTACACATCAGTCTAACACTTAGCGAGAGACACAACGAACAAGCAAGACGCAGGTGGAGATTCAATAGCGACATCCTCACAAACCCAGCTAACACAGCCGAAGTAGAGGAGGCAATAAAAGATTTTCTAGAATTCAATGATACCCCAGACACAGAGAGAGGCACCCTCTGGGACGCCTTGAAAGCGCACAGTCAGGGGAAAAATACTCAGCATCAAGTCCAGAATGAACAAAGAAATAAATAAAAGAGTGACAGAGCTTGAAATGCAGATTAAAGACCTGGAAAGATGCTATAGTACAAACCTAACAGACAAAAACACCTTGACAGAGTTAGCTAGGAAGAAATACAAACTCAATAGGATTCTGAGTGAGAGAGCAGGCATGTGGATAAACAAATACAAAGCAATAAACCTATGCACAGCGAACAGAGCAGGGAAAGCACTAGCCTCATAACTGAAGAGCAAACAAAGACAACACGCGATTTCAGCGATAACGGACACCAATAAGAAGTCACAAACATCAAACAAAGAAATACTCAAGGTCTTCAGAGACTTCTATGAATATCTATACAGGGAGGACAAGAACCTTAATCCTGACGGGGGAGCCAGACTCCTAGACAAGCTAGACCTCCCCAAGCTGCCAGATGCAGAAAGAGCAACATTAGAGCAAGACATAACGGGGCAGAGATAGAGAAAGCAGTAGCAGCCCTCAAAGAGAACAAGGCTCCCGGGCCGGATGGCTACACAGCAAGGTTCTATAAACACTTCCTCCGCCTAATTAAACCCACAATGGTAGAGGTCTTCAAACACTGTATCCAGAAAGGGAAAATGACAAGCACAATGGCAGAGGCAAACATAGTAGTCATCCCTAAAGAAGGCAAAGACCCAAAACTACCACCCCATATCCCTAATCAACGTAGACTGCAAAATCTATGCAAAAGTTCTAGCAGCAAGACTAAATGCCCTGCTACCAAACCTAATACACAACTCTCAGGTGGGCTACCTCAAAAAACAGGATGTCCCAAGACATCACGAGACTCCTATGCCACTTAATTAACCACGCCTCCTCCAACAAAAAAAAACAGCTGTTATGATCGCACTCGACGCCGATCAATACCTATTGCGACGAAACGCGTTGGCTGTTGTTGGCTGTTTTGAAGAAATCAGAATAAAGCGAGACAAAGAATTGAATTGGAAACAATATTGTGGACGTATACTTTCATATTGTTTCGGCTGTTTAACTTTTAAAGGGAAACCTTGTTAGAACTTGTACGTGTGCTTGGGAGTGAAAATCATTAACTGGGTTTTGCGATGGAGCAGAATGATACAATAGGTATCAGACCTGGAGCATCGGGCGCCAAACATAGGAACACTCAAGGATGTCTATTGTTGATCACTGTTAGTGATGTGAACTGTTCTTTTCTCTTTTTAATGGATGACCCTTTCAGCTTTTTACTGTGTTTGAAAAGTGAAGCATATACTCTGCTTGGTTCACTTCTGTACAGCAGAAAGTATTCATTAAGGATTTGTGCACTAGCCAAGGGACATCTATATGAACATATATCCAAATAAAACAGAGGCCCCGCAGCAGCTTGAGTAATGGTTTGAGTTTTGTACACTGTAATGTACACACTTACTGTCACCTTCCATTTGCTGTGAGTGGGCGACGAAGTCGTCTATTTGCTTGTCTACCTTATGCACTTTGCATCAACCTAGCATAGGCACCCGCTGGCTTTCGTGCTTGAAACTGGCAGGACATGTCCAAGGTGAATCTGCAATAGACAGGCGATGAAGGAAGCCCACTGTGCGCTAAAAGCATAAAAGACACCACTTGCTGAATTAAAAATGCATTTGCTTTCTTCAGCGCCAGGAGATGGCAGAGGTTGTGAACTTTTCAAAATAGCTGGCCATCAGCTAATGGACTCATGCAGAGAAAGCGTGTATAAACGAATCATGTTCTGTAGTGTACGCATTTCTCAGAAGGCTTGAAATGTACATTTTCTATGAGCAGTCACTTTGTTTATTTTATTGTGTTCTAAAATGTGAAACCTCAACTCGTGGGCAGATCAGAAATCTTGTGTTGAACATGTGTGCATTTTGCTAGAGCCTGCCATAGCGCTGATCAAAACACTAAGCGGAGGGGCATATTTACAATAGAAGAGGCGAAGCACGGCGTTAGCCTCCTTGGCTTAACGCCACACTCTGCCACTTCTGAAATGCAGAGCTGCACCATATTTACAAAAATATGGTGCAGTCGTGGGTTTCCTCCTGCATGGGTGCTAAATTTAGCTGCCTAGCACCAATTCAGGCCCCCTTGCACCATAGTGCAAGGGTGTCTGTGTTGCAGGGGAAGATTGTTTATGTGCAGGAAGATGCTCCTTCCTGCACATACACAATATTTAACCCCTTCCGTGTTCCTGTCAGCCGTTAGCCGTCGAGAGCACTACCAGGCTGGTGCTGCGAATGGCCAACGGCCGACGCGGCACCGCCCACTCCTAAGAACGCACGCACTGCGCCGAAATAACACCCGCGGTAAACAGGTTAAATGGCATTTTGTAAATTCTACGTGTGCTGCTTAATGCATGAAAGAGTGCTTATTTACAGACAACGTTAGTTAAGTGGCTTAACGCTGCCTTGTAAATAGGGCGAAGTCCCTATCGCCAACACAATGTCGTGAAAAGTGTGGTCGCAATACAGGCTTGTAAATATGCCCCGAAGTTTGCAGTTATAGGATTTGATCAAAGCATTAAGCAATGTGCTAACAAATGCGTTTGTAGGACAAGTGGGAGGAAATATCTGAAACACAGAGAAGAAAGATGTAAAAAGATCAAGAGAAAGCAGCTAGAGCAGGGAGGTTCAAACCCCCCCAAGTTTATACAGATATGGAGTAGATCCACAAGGAACTCTGACACTCAAACAGAGCAAATGATACAGTCTGTGAAGGGCGCTGAAAGTGTTGTAAAAGAAAAACAGATGGCTAAGTAGGGAACTCAGCAGGAGTAAGAAGAGGTTCAAAGAAGAACTAGCTTCTACTGTATATGAGGATAACAAAGCCTCAGGGACACATGCAACGTGGCAACAAAACAAAAGATATTGGCGGAGGCCTTTTTCAAGAAATGTTAATTATGGTTTGAACAATCATATACAAGAAGACCTGATGCGAATGTCAGAGGCCGGTGCTAATATCAAAAACTGGAAATCATCTTTATTGATTCATTCAATGATTTATACAAAGTCTGTTGTGCCTTGAAAAGGTGAACCAAGGCTTTTTCTCTGGCCTTTGAAGTCACAGGGACAACAAAGCACTTTCAAAGCTCTGGGGCCATATTATACATATATCGTATTTCCTTGATTACACCTGGCACACTTTTTAAAAGGTGCGCCCAGCGCAATCAAGTAAAATGCACAGTATTAGGATGAATCACTGCCCCAAGTGCAGCTGCAAACTTGCGCTGCCTGAAGGGCAGCGTCTTCGTGTGAAAAACGGGGCATCTGATTTAAAGCTGTTTTGTGTTTCACAGTGCAGGCGGCCTGCAATTTTGAAGGGGATTAGAGGTCCCCTTTCAGGTGGGTGCAGTGAGTGACTGCCCCTACCTGCAAGGGGGTGTCTGGGGGGTACATGAGACCCCCTTTTCCCCTTCCAGGGGGCTGCTATCAGGGGGCGCACTAACAGTTCACCTCCTGACAGCTTCTTTTCCTCTGCACCCGCATTTGTAATACAGCACAGAGGCAAAGGGATTCCCTCATTATTCATGGGCCCATGCCCCCGTGCAAATTAGGGAACACTATTCGATGATAGCGATGCCACTTTATGTGTCCCAGCACTACTGGTATTAAAGAATGGGGTGCACAAGCGTCTGCGGCCTCTTCTGTAATACCAAAGTGCCCCTGTGGTGCGCAAAGCAGGCGCAAACGCCCATTGCACCCCCAAGCACTTCGCTATTATGGTCCTGGTATTCCCCACTAATGGGTCTCTCTGTACTCATGTGCCTTGGAAAGGTGGCCTACTCAAAACTTCTTGACTCTACAGATAGACGTGAATGAGCAGTCGAGGACAAGTTAGAGAGAGATGATGGAGGAAAAGTTCTGGTATCACAGCTACAATAATCAAGTGAATAGTAATTACACATTAGTAATATCTCAAATCAGATACTATTTATAGCGAGGTCTGGTGGCTCACTGGACTAATGCATCCACTGCAGGGGTCTACGCTCGACCTCATGGTCGCAAGTACAAATCCGGGGCGGGTCCACTCATCCTTTCATCTATTTGAGGTCGTTAAAATGAGTACCATTGAGATGGGTAACAATATACATCTGTTATTTCAGCGCCAAGATGCCCTGTTGCTGGGGTGAACGTGCGCTTTACAAATAAATGTTATTTACAATAGGAAGTGCAAGCTAAGTAGTAGAAATCGGTGATGCAATACAATAGAGTGGTAAAACTTGAGCCTCTTTCAAAATGCAGAACTCACTATTCACGATCATTAAATGAAAATTCATTGCACTGCGAAGGAAAACCCACGACTGGTCTTAAAGGGACCCATGGCATTTCTACCTTCCTCACCTGCAGCTACCTGCGTGCCAGGCAGTGTGATGATAAGAGACAGCAATGTCTTCGAAGTCTTTCCTTTTCTCCTCTGCCAGCCTGATCCTAGGAATGAGTCAGGACAAGCAATGAAGACATATCATTTCCCTTTAGGATAATATCTGGTAATTTCAGGGTAATAAAGAATTCATTTTGGGAGAGGAGCTTAATCTGATACGAAAAAGTGTATTTTCATTCTCGCCAGAGACAAAGAGCTTTTGCTCTTCGAATGTGACCTTGTATAATTAAATAGATTTCACATATCAGGAGAAATGTCAGATAAGCAGACAAAGGAATTGCTCATTTTGTGCTGAAGTGAAGCGAAATGAAATGAACTTATACTGAACAGTCTCTGTAATATGAGATATGAGGGATACATGCTATGTTATGTCTAGCTTCTCTGGAATCCTCGGCTCTTCTATTTGACATTCTTTATTAAGGATTTATTTGGGGAATATTACATAGCATTTCAGGCAGCCAGCTATCAAAACTGCCGCCTAATTAATTGGTTTACAAGTAAATGAAAGTTGCCATCAGGTCGGAGCAGAGCATAATGTTTTCAGTCACTTCAATATAGATAAATTGTAATTATGCATTCTGGGCAGAAAAAGGCTGGCTGCACAGTAATTGCTGCAGAGCCGTCTTTAGAAGCACCCTTTGGGGGGAAGAGGTGCGTGCCGCAAGATCGCAGTCGTAGGCCCTAATGCAAAGAAAGAAAGAAAGAAAAAAAAACGTCCATTAGTGAAAGGTGACTATAATTGGGGTGCGCCGTGCAGCCGTCTCTTCAAACTGCGGGCCCCTAGTGTCACGGCATACGTCACACTAATGATGGATACACTCCTGAATGAGAACATTCCTGAAAAAAAACAATATAAAGGAATGCTGTACATTAAATGGTTAATTGGAAACCTCAAAAACATACATACACGCACATATGAGAGAGGTATTCGAAATGTCTACAAGATGCGGTAAAGGTTGCTGCTTTCAATCCCCCTGCTAGCTATAGATGTGGGTCTAATTTGTTTGGAGATATTTTATTTAACAAAGGGAATCCAGTATTAACCACTTTTCCGAGAACTATTATCAGTGGGAATGGTTAAACTAGAACTGCCTTCGCCGACTTCCGATCAATCAATGCTGTCAAGCCGCGACTACGGCGGGAATCATCGGCATTTCGTGATCCATCAAGAACAGGACGGTTTTACTGCGGAAGCGTGGGATATCTTCCCTCAGGCAGGAACTATGCACATAAAGACGCGAAGATGCATTTCTCTTCTAATGAGAGCGAATTTTGCGGATCTCGCGTTCGCGAATTTTGCGGATTTGCGGATTCGCAATCCGCAAAATCCGCGAATTCTCGCGAATTTGCGGTTTTTTTTTTTTTTGTGTTTGCGCGGGTTTCTGCCAGTTCGCGAGGGTTTTGTACAATGTCGCAAATTGCGAACTTACCTGTCGGGTCGCAAGTTTCGCGAACTTGTTGTTTCTACGTGTCCAGCCTGTTTGGGACACTCTTCTTCATCACTGCCACTCTCTGTCACCACTGCCACTCTCTGACTACTCATGCCACCCTCTGGCCCACCCATGCCACCCTCTGTTTCATCACCACACCCTCTGGTTGTCCAGTGTACATTATTTTCGGCAAAGCAAAGCACACCTTCCCTGCCTCAAGTGACCTGAATTAATTTGGGGCTGATTAATGTGTCACAGAATATTTTTTTAGCTGGCACCTGCTTCCTTAGTGCGCCCTGATTAGTGATCTTTTGCACTTGCTAAGTGCTTTCATTGTTGCAAAATTAGTTACAACACCTGCCCTGCCCCAACTGACAATAATGAATTAGGGGCTGATTAATGGATTTTAACTTCCAGCCTGGCTCCTGCTTGTCTCCCTTAGCTGTAATTCAGGACCTTTGTGGCATATGTGTAACTATTCTGAGGTTCAGAGCAGGGTCACATAATAGTTGCAACTGGCAACTGAACTCTGGAGGGGCCCCTCAGGAAGCACTACAGGAAATGGCTACTAATGATGAGCCTGAACTTTTGAACCTGGTAAGTAGTTACTTTCAGTTTTGCTAAGATCGTATTTCTGCAATTTTGCACTTATTCGCGGGGCGCGAACTCACGCGAACTCACGCGAACAGTGCGAGCAGTGCGAGCAAAATCCGCTGCTCGCGGATTTGCAGATTTTGCGGGAGATTCGCGAATCTCGCGGATTGCGGATTTCCCGAAAATCCGCAAAATCCGCGAGCGGAACGGATTTTCCGCCCATGCCTACCTCACATCCATCGCATCGAGTAAACGGTCGCCCAGCATCCAGGCGCCCCTTCTTGACTAAACAGCTGGACTGACTGTGAGTGGACAAGTGCAACTGGCTGTCAGCAGCAGAGCATGGGTGTCACGATGAACACCTTCTATGGCAGGCGCCCTGTATCCCCGCCCTTGTCACCTCTGGCTTTCTGGCATTGCGCGGTAATTCCGTTAATAGAAAACAGCCAGGGTTATCTATATAAATGTAAATGTGTGTAAATGTAAATGTATTTGAGCTTATATAGCGCACAGCTACCCGCAGTGGGTTTCCCAGTGCTTGCTTAGGGAACCCATCCTGGTATTCCCCTGTGAGATAACCCCAGCAGGGTATCCACAAGGTGAAAGCCAGGCATACCGCCACGAGGGGCCATTGTGGAGATTAAGCAAGCTATTGCCCAGAGTGTGAACCCGTGAGTCAAGAAGGCACCGGAGCGAGAATTATCGAGTCCGTGGAATTTTTGAGCCCAAGACCGGCAGAGGCGGGGAATTGAACCCTGGTCCAGGGCCGATCTCAGATTCTGGGTCTGCCGCCTCTGACCCCTGAGCCACACTTCTCCATAAGATCCCTGCTTACTTTATTGCACTTCTTTTCAGTTTCTGCCACGTGAACCTCCTCATGTTTGTTCGCTAAATACCACTCGCTTATGAGGACCTTAAAAAGGAACCTCATGGGAGGTCTTCTGCCCAAACCACCTCAAAGGGAGGTTCTGAAAGTAGTGTAAGAGCCGAGGTGCCATCACTCTCGTCATGCCCTCAGTGGGCTGGTAGAATGCTTGCACATCCTCATGGTCCCTTCCACGTCACACATGAGAGGCGTGGCAGAGGCACTTAGGCTTTTCATCTGCAGGTTCACACCACCACTGCCTCAAGATTCACAGCAGGGCCTCAGCGGTGCATATCAATGTTGTACGATCACCACATAATATGAACTTGCGCTACGTATACGAGCGGTATCTATGCATCTGGTGGTTGTGCATAGCATATGAGGATAGGCCTGGGCATTTAAAATGATGCTTCTAAAAGGAGGCCCCACTGGACATAAGAGGAATTATCAGGCGTATCGCAGTTGTACTGGGGTGTATGAGTCTGCACTTGTAAAGTAATGGCAGGACCCCGGGCAAGTTAATCCCGTGCTTGAGCATATGAGTCAGCAACTGCACCTCTGTGTCTTTATCAAGGTATGTGAGGCCGTGCCTCAGCATATGAGGTTAATTCCTGACATTTGATTCTGGTGTAGACATAATGCATCTGACATAGAATAATAGGCTCTACTTAGCAAATGGGTCTGTACCTGGGACTGTGAGATTGCACTGTCTGGACATATATGAAGGTGCTTCTGTCACCTTGTCAGATGGTGGCAACGCCTGGGCATTTAAGGCAGTGCTTGGGTACGTAAACCTGTGTCTGTCCATGTGAGGCGCTGTCTTGCACATGTTGGCATACGTACAATTCTATCAAGAAAGATGATTTTGCAAAAGGGCTTAAAAGGCAATCAGACATATGAGGTGAGTTCTAGATCACACTACAATCAAAAGTAATGTTTCTCTGCGTAGTGTAGGCTTAGAGTAAGACTAAAAGACTCTTTCTAGATACAAAAATGTCAGTCTTTTTTTTATTGGTGCTAGCTCAAGGTGTTTTTGCTTCATCACTTTCCTGTCAGCAGCAATGAAAGCTGGGTCTATTTCTCTTGCAAATGTGACAAATGCAGAGTGTTTCATAGATGCGGTATTACTGTGAAGAGATGTGGTCGAATTAGTCAAATGTAATTTACAGTTGCTGGAGACCTGTTTCCTTTCCCATTACCTTAATGTGACCGCATTTGTTTAATCCTTGGTAATTAATTGAATCAATAGTTCACTCAAACTCAATGAGAGAGCTGCAGAAACTGTGCCTTGTGTCTTTGCTCAGCTGAAGGGAGTCAATGAAACTACTCTTATCCCTATTGTTCTTCAAAGCCTATTATTTATTTATTTATTTGAAAGTTTTATATAGCGCGAACAAGACCCTTACGAGTAGCAGAGCACTTTACAATAAATGTGTATAGGCATATCAAAACAATAAAAATAAGCAGGACCGTAAGAATAAAATCAAAAAGCTTAATAAATGAACAAAGGACAGATCCAACCGAGTATTTCCAATAAGGAAATGGAGAACTCCAAAAACGACATCACAGTAGACGATATTTACTGTGCTTGGAGGGAACCCCTGACAGGAGATAAAACATGGGATCAGAGGTTTAACATCGACATTGTCCTGGGCTTCTCATCGTTGGTGTCTTGCTCCCAAGATTAAGCAGGATTTTGAGAGCATCCAGTTGCTGTTTTACCCCATATCTGTGGCCTGTCCTGCTTAATACTCGGTTGGCTTAATAGTTGGTTTTCCTACAAACCCTTCCAATTTCTTGTCTAATAGCCCTTTTCTCTGGAAACAAAGGCATCTTTTTTGTGAAACTTTTATGAAGGAAGTTCTGAGTGAATGTGACTGCTGATCTTCGGTTTTGCATTATTGAGGGGTTACTGGGGCCAATTCACAAATCCTGTTATGAGAACAGCGTTGTCTTCCACCAGGGATATGGATGTGAGTGACATCCAAGCCTGGAGTAAGATAAACTACTGTGAATCTGACCACGAAATTCAGGAGTCGTTCACTCAGGACGTTAGTTGGACACAACAAGGCAAATACATTCTTTGTGAATTGGACTCTTTTTTGGAACCTAAACCAGAAATGGTACAGTACATAAAAAGGTTACCCATTCCTGCATTTGAATGCCCCCACCTATGCACCTGTTCATAATGCGTTTTGCACATATAAGTGCAAATTATTTTGTTTGAAATACACTTTGAAACATCAATGAATTGCACTAATGCACATTTGCATTTCACTTAAATGTGCAGGGCCTCATTTATGAGGCCTTGCATCACTTTGTGTGACGCATCGGTGGCGTAAAACATGCCTCTTGTTGCGCACTATTGACAAAGTGACGCATCTAAGCAGATGCGTCACTTTGTAAACACCTGTGCTACATTATACCTGCCTCAGGTATAATGTATGCAGGGGGGGGGGGCGTTCCCCCGCAAAAAGCCTCGAAGAATTTATGCAGTGAAATCTATGAGATTTCACTGGGTCACTTCTAGGACGTTGTTGTGTCAAAATCTTGCGCCTGCCTCACAGTAGGTGTGAGACTGATGCAGGCCCTTTCACATGGGCCTTGCCCCATGTGAAAGGATGCATTGCTGGAGTTGAGTCACTTTTGTGACACACTCCAGCAATGCGTCACTTTTGCGCTTACAGATAAGTCAGAAATACTGATGTATCTCAGAAATACTGACGTATCTGTAACTCCTTGCGACATGATGCGTCATACATTAAATATGACGCATCAGGTATGTCGCAAGGAGTGCGCACTGAGAAGTGAGGCATCGCTGCTTTCACGCAGCGATGCGTCATTTCTCGAAAGTGAGGCCCGCAGAATTTTCCCCATTATGAATTCTGCATTCATAAATATTATACATTGAATTTCTTTGAAAAATCTATGCCTACTGTAGATTACCTAAACTGTTTCTGATAGTCTTGTGCCTTCCTTGCAAGTCAGAATTGTGCTACAAATGTAAAAGTTCCAGTACTTGAGCACGTTTTAGACTTTTTAACTCAAACCTTTTTAGAATCAGGTCATTGTTTCTCCATTTTAATTATTCCTTTCCTTTCAATAGTATCATGTTATCCCTTACTGAGAAACATCTCCAAAAAACCACGAGGCGTGACGGTACCTGGTAATGCCCCTCACCCAGTCATTGTGTATATCTTATAGTAAAGTTTAGCCTGTTGAATCTTCTTAGTATTAACTCCTTTCTGGATTATTCAGCTAATGGATCAGATCCTGTTTGTGGGGTATCTGTAGTTCGAATGCATGGAGAGTCTATAGAGACAGCACACATAGCGAGGTAGGGACATATTGCCAAGAGTGTATGAACTGCAGACATGTAGAGTTTCAATAGTATCCAGCAATTAAATCATCTAAACCTCTGTATGTAACATGGCTTTTGCTCAAAGCCTCCCAATCAGGTGTCAATGGTCTAGATAGTTTGGAACAAACTGTGAGGGATGCTAGCTGATGTTAGGACAAGGCAGCACAATGTTTTTTTTGCTCTAGGCAGAGACAAAGGAGTTCTAGAGAAGGGCTTAGGTTGAAAAAAAGAGTACCTGAAGGATTGAAAGGAAACAGGACTGAAGGAGGTTGGAACATCCAGTGAATATGGAACTGGATGTCTGAAGGGCAAACTATAAAGATAACACAAGTACAAACAACAGGATGGAAAAAACAGGAAACAGATAGACAAAATATAATAAATGATAGTTTGTGGGTTTCTTGGAAGTGATCTTAATGTGAGGTGAAAAAGATGTTATAAGAAGTCAAGGAGCATATTATTCTCACAGACTTCAGGGTGACACCCAGCAGCTCCGATGGAAAAGGAAAGGAGTGCTGGGTGGTCCTCTGTGTCAACCAGCGACGGCTCGTGGAGGGAGTTACGGTGGGGCAGGAGGGTGGGGAGGGGGAGGGGCAGGGCGGAGGTTGCTAAAAACCGGCATATGGATAATTGCAGGTAAGTAAACAATTTAATTAATAAAACGAATTTCGTAGTGCGCCTTGCATCGCAAAATGCAATGCAGTGCGAGCTACGAAATTCGTTTTATTAATTAAATTGTTTACTTACCTGCAATTATCCATATGCCGGTTTTTAGCAACCTCCGCCCTACCCCTCCCCCTCCCCACCCTCCTGCCCCACCGTAACTCCCTCCACGAGCCGTCGCTGGTGTCAACGGCACAGCCCTTGGAATCTAACTGGCATCTTTGGAAGCAGTGAAAATCAGGATATAATTAAACGGACAAGAAGAACAGTAGAAGGAACACAGAAACATGAACTTGGCTCTGAGAAACTCTGGACTGGAATAGGGATCAAGAATAGGACTGGAATGCAAAAAAACTGAGTATTCTGGAATTCTGCACACTACCTAGGACAGGACAGGCATATGCAGTTGGGACAGGAATACAAGACACGGAATCTAAATATGTAAGACAGGTATGATTAACCCCAGAAAGTATCTAGGGTCAAGGCAAACAGGGAACAAAGAGACAGGATAAACAAGAGACTAGCAACAGAGACAAATAACTAATTAGACCAGAAACAAAGAATCATACAACAATGAAAACTGAAAGTAAAGGCAAGCCTTGAGTAAGCTGGAGGATCACACAGATTAGAAGGAAACAAAGCAGAGGAGTCAGTTTTGAGATGCTGCACTCTGAGCTAACAGGGCTGAAATAGTTGGAGGTTCAAGGGAGCACTGGTGCAAGGAGAGAGGCAGATGCAAGCAATCAATCAAGTGCTAGGAATCAGTAAAGGGAAGGAAGAACTGGGGCTTGGAAAGGGGAAGACAAGGGAGACTAACAGACACAAGACAGGACACGGGGAAGATGGGTTTAGAGTATGAGGCAGAGCCAAGGGAAGAAAAGTCCAGTATGTAGATGTAACAATGTCAGAGGCAGTGGAACCCAGGAATCAAGGTCTAGAATAAAATATCACCACCAGGGCATGGTCGGGGCAGGTTTTGGAGACAGAAGGAACTACAGGGACCATGATGCATCAGTATGCTAGTGTGGAAGCTTGGCCTGGAATACAAAGTGTATCTGGAAATGCAAAACGTAGAATTGTATACCATCAAATTCAGGGATAGAAACAGACTTCCAGGTAGGACTCTAGAGGGCCTTCATGAGCTCCACCTAGTGACTGGATGAAAAATCCTAACAGCAGGTGAGAAAGTGCAAACTCTCATGCGTGTAAAAAGCACATACATATTCTTTAGATAAATATAATGGTGGCCTACTTGTTATGGAGAGTTAGACTGTCAATAGGCATCCATTGCTCCGAAAAATGCAGGCATATTCAACAATACGGAACAGAGGCATCATTGTGGCTCAATGAGAAATGTCACAGCTTGTCTGCAACCCTAGTAATCTCAGGCAAACATGGGCTCCATGGTAATCTTCGTAATATAGTACAATTTTAGTAGAATATTGTTCTGTAAAGTTCTGTAAGTTGTACAACCTATCGGACGTTCTAATTGTTTCATAACACCATAAATAAAATATTGAAATAATTTTCCATATTAATTATTTTTTATTAGTTAAATTATATTCACACCACTGGTGTGCTTATAATCTCCTAGGAGGATTTAAAAGGATGGATATTTTTTAGAGATTGGCAAAATTGTTAAATCGTTTCCTTAATAAATCTTATTCTCAAAAATAATTACACATGGCAGGTTTCTTAATATTGAAAAAGTTGATGTCAATCTGAACAATGATATATTCTCATACAGAAATGAAACCGCAGCTTCATTCTTGAATCTGCAAATTCACGTGAATTTACACATTGTGAACTCTACATCAACTACGACCCAGAAATACATAGTTAGCAGTCCCTGAGACCCAGACCCGAGGTCACTGATTGAAAGATCACAGGTGGGGTAGCCTGCAGACAAATGCGTGAACAGAAAAACCCCATATCAAAACCCCTAATAGGTGCAGAAACACCACAATGGTCCAGGGAGATTGGCCTCAATAAAGCACACATGGCGGAGGGGTGGGTGCGTTTCCAAAATAGCATAAAGTCGGATGCCACATAAAGTTAGGAACACTCAGCCAATCAGGAAACAGCACACACAGTACACACAGTGATCATGCGCTCCCCATGCTGGGCATCTGGACACATTATCTACTAGCCTCATTGTGTCCATGCAAGGTTGAGGCCCACATGGATTCTTCATCCAAAATGATAATTTTTGGTTCCAAAGACAGCGGTCCACATTCCTTTCCAAAAGAGGACTGGCAGAACCTCTTTATTACACCCAATGAACAGTATATAAACATATGTCAGTCAGGCAAATTGTAAAGTGAGACAGTCCTTAGGACCTATGCCTGTAACTGTTCTCCCAGCCACACTGTCCAAAAAAACAAACTGTTCCTGTTTTGCCAAACACCTGTTGTCTCTTGTTTTTCAAGGTATTTCATGTTCAAGCAGCAGGTTCATTACAAAAGGAATGGTGTATGCATTTCTGCAGCCAGCTTTAGGGTGTTGGCATCTCTGACCTCAGGGGACTTCATGCCCCACCGTGCACTGTGCCAGGAGGTACACCTGCAGATTTCTCGCTCCAGAGGGTACTGGGCCTCCACCAAAATGCTAAAAAGCGCTACTCAATCCTGCTGCATGGACCATTTCTGCGGCCAGCTTTAGGGTGTTTGACCCCTTTGAACATTTCTAACCCCAGTGGACTTCATCTTCCACCTCACAAAGCACCAGGAGGCACGCCTGCAGACTCAAGGCTCCAGAGGGGGTGGGCCTTCACCGACATGCTGAAAATCGTTACTGAAATCCAGCATGGGACATTTCTGCAGCCAGCATTAGGGTGTTTGAACCCCCTTGGACATTTCTGAGCCAGGATACTTCTTGCCCCACCTCACACAGTGCCAGGAGGTGTGCCTACAGATTTGTGGCTCCAGAGGGGAGGGCCTCCACCAACATGCTAAAAAGCGTTACTGCAATCCCGATGTGCAGGACGCGTATGGGCTGCGCCAGGGCAAATCCCGATCCAGGGGCTGGCCCATCCTGTGCCCGTCACCGACAAGAAGAGGCAAGGCAGGGCCATTTCCCTTGGCTCAGAGGTAGTACACTGCTGGAAAAGTTTGGAGTACAGTTACTTTTTATACTGATGAGCCTCAACTAGTCTTATCAGCTTTCCCCCTTGTTGTATGACCGTGGCTGGAGTGGATCCTACCTGATCCCTTCACCCAAGCGGCTCTGACCCTGCTGCTTTGACCTATGAGCTGCAGTGGGTGGCATGCACATTCTTAGAAAGTGACAACACGCCTAATGGTATTAGCACACGTTCTTTAGCCAGAGAAGCTGTGAGTGGTTTGCAATAAGCCACAATTTAATTATTACTCAATTGTGTGGTTCTACCTCTTTAATCAGTGTCATATGTGGGGTTGGAATTTGCCAGTGTGAGCCATATGCAGGGTGGGGTATCACTAGGAAGGATCACTGGGTCCATCTGTGGGCCTTGAAACAGATCTTCTGGCCCCTGTGTGACTTAGAGTTCCTCTCTGCTCATGATATTCTATGTTAATTTTTTCCCATAGTGCAACTTAGCTCCAAGGGAGGGCCTAAATCATGACCCAATGGGGGTGTGTCGCCGTTACTCAATTGTTTTCTCAGCCACTTGCTTTCTTTTTTCCCACTTCTTTGGTGATAGCTAAGTGACACTCTGTTGCCAGCAAGACAGGGTGGGCAAAAGGAAAGCCAGTCTATTTCCATGCCCCCTGTTATGAGTACCTCAATTAATAGGATGCTCCAGAGGGGCCTGGGGGTTATTAGTACAGAGATAGAGCTCACAAAATGGTGAATCTCTCTATAATTAGGTGCAACTCCACGGTTGTCCCAGATTTAGCTAAAGCCCCTTTTAATATATCAGTGCTCATGCTCATCTCGCCCTACCCCGTAATCAGTGAATCTGTAAATGAATCTGTGACCGACAATGGGCCAACTATCCTTGGGGCTACCAAACCCTCTGGGAAAGCCAAGAGAGCTAGACAGCCAGCAGAAGACAAAAACCTGGAGGTAGCAAGCCAAGCCTGGCCTATCGCTAGTCCTATGCATCCCAGCGAGGAGTCGCCCAGCGCAAACCCAAGGAAACTGCAGGTTGAGTACCCCTGTCTAAACCTGTTTGGCTTGAGAAAATAATGGATAAATGCTTGTGTAAAGTTATCCGCATTTCCTGACACCAGCGCTCGAACAGACTATGTCATCGCTAGCTTCCTCTTATCGCGGCACCGATAACAACCCCGGGTGATTCCACAATCTCAACGACTTCGCATCGTTAGAAGAACTGATGCCTCACCGCCGATGCAACCATCTTTCTCTGTCCTGGACTCAACATGTCGGCTCGTGGCGGACAAGGTGCCTCTCCTCCCCCATAGCAGCCAGGGAGCCAGCCTCAAACTCGTCACTGACGCCTCACCTCCACGACACCATGCATCGTCATAGACTTTGTTTCCAAGGTAATGTTTGTTTGGGGGTGAATGTGACTCATTCCCAGTGCTCTACTCCTCGCGGTTAGTGCCATACTTTGGATTTATCGTTGTCACAAAGTCCCAACAGCCCCAGGTGGAGCTATTTGTTTTCTACAAGCCTTATTTTTGTAATAACTGTTCTAAAGTCATACCAGTCATATGTTGGATTTTTGTCATTTTGGTCAAGTTGAGTTTAGATAAAGATACTTCATTTTTCTAAACTGGTGTGGTGTCCATTTGTTGAGCTATTACTGTATTACTGTGTGTTTTGAGTACAAATACTTTACACATTGCCTTTGGGGTAAGTCTGTTTGCAAATGCCAAGCAACCTAGGGGATGAGCAGGGGTTATCTCAAGTGTGTAACCCCTTACCCTGACTAAAGGCAAGGCTCCCTATTTGGACAAAGGTACCTAGCTCTGCCAACTAGAGACCCTCATTTCTAACAATTTTTATTAGACAGGTTCAGGTACCATTAGTGACAGCAAACCCCCTTGATCTTAGAGTTTCCAGGGCTGTCCAAGGAGCAATCTCTGAGGAATGCCCCACTTCATGTAGACAAGGGCCCTTTTCAAGCACATTATCCTTAGCGAGCAGACCTACCCAAGATGCTTCTAAACAGATCCAACGATAAATCCAAAGTAAGGAATCTGTAACTGCATGGAAGGGCAGCCCTCAGGGAGACTTACAATCTGGACAAGAACTACCATAAAAGGCTCACTTAGGGAGATTAAGGTGGCCTCTCCTGACATTGTATGCATTAGCTAACTGTTTCCCCGTATGCAAAATATTATATATACAATGTGTTTTGCAGACCTACCAGGAATAAACCGCATCACATAAACACCAGTTTAATTGACTATATAATGCTGGATATAAAGTTATGACCACATCTGATTGACATGTTAATACAACCCTATCAAGATAGTGACCACAATGCTGAGTAAATCTACTTGTTCTCAAACCAGAAACTAGGGTGAGCCATTTGACAGAAGATTGAGAATTTCTAGCAATAAACATAGGGTCAAATGGAGCAGTATGAAACACTCATATGAGTCCATTGGCGAGATTTATAGATTGGTTGTTGATGGCATGGAGGTTCTGTTATCACAGGGCTTGGCAGGGGACTCTTGTGAGTCCCTGGGGGCATTCTCCGATGTGCACAATCAGATGTTCCAAAACTTAAGGAGCCACATCTTCATAGAGATTAGGCAATCAGTGGAGAGAAAATTTCCCCATCTTCATTCAATAAACAATTTAAAGTTGCCAAGACAGCATTGGTTGATGCGATGAAAAAGTAAGATAGACCCCAGATTCCGGCCATTAGGTAGACTTGCAAAAAATCACTCACCAATGCTACAAAAGACTGGGAGCGGGTAAAACGGGAAGGCCTCTTAGTCTCTGCCAGATCGAATGACCATCGCTTCTCTTGGAATTTGGTGTACTCTGGTAGTAGGGATGGCTTTTTTTCTATTGACACAAACATTTCAGCCAATGACTGGATCACCCACTTCTCTAGTTAATATACACAGAAAGGAAAACTCATGGTCCCTAAATGTGAACAAACGGTCCTGGGGGCACTATGAGATAGAGAGGAGGAGTCTGCAAGCCCCAAGGTGGCTTTATTAAGGCCCTTAATACTAACAAATTAGCTAGTTGCCTTGGAGAAAACAGCACATGAAAAAAGCCTGCCATCAAGGGAATTATCCTCAATAAAGCCCCTGGACTAGACAAGATTCCTGGACATTTGTTCACGAGTGAGATAGGCATCTGGAGTGCCTATTTTTCATCAATATTTACTGCCATCACGATAGGGGCAACTATTCCACCAACATGGGCAGGGGCTGAAATCCACCCATAGTAAAAAAGAGCTCATGAGATTTGGCAACTAACTATAGACCTCATAGATAGCTCCCAGAAGTTATTTAGTAGGGTAATTATGGGTAGACTTCAGGAATGGCTAACAGCTAAAGAAATCCTGGGTTTTAGAGAGAGTACAAGTACAATTGATCAAGTGTTCCACCTACAGTTGCTGTACTGGACAGTTGTCACTCTGGGTGCTGGTCAACTTTATGTTGTTTTTGTGGATCTGTGATCTGCTTTTGTTAAAGTACCAAGATTGGCCCTCTGACAGACACTTCTAGAGATGGGGATGCCAAACCACCTTCTAGATATTATAGTGAGACTGCACGAGAACAATTACATGCATGTTAGATGTGGCAAAGCAGGTGAGATGACTGAGTCATACTCTGTAATTAGAAGAGTTAGGCAGGAGTGGGTACTCTGCTCCACTCTATTCACACTACGTACTAATAGCCTTATAACCTTTCCAGCCCAGTTTCCGTCCTCATGTTTTCCGACTATACTCTGCTTATTTCTAAATCTCAAATGGGACTCCAAAAACTGCTGGACTGTTTTGATTGTTTTCATAAGCGGGGGCTAGGGTGTTGGAGCTCAATGTGGGTAAAACCAAGTACATGGTCCTGAACCCAGGACTCTCATCTAGGGCTAATCCAATGTTAGCAAGGACTCCACTCGAGCGCATGCAGATCTATAACCACCAGGCCCTCAGAACAGTCTCTTATGTTACAGAGCTTTGGGGGTATCTGGACACAACCTTTTTAGTCACAGTAGAAAATCAACATATTTGCCAGCTGGTAGGTGTACCCACTTAGTCTAGACCTTGGGCATAGAGCATTATCCAACAGAATAGGCCTGCCCCCCATACTCTACTGGAAGAGAATCTGGGCTACCCTGTGCTTCTCACCTATCATCAATTAGATTAGAGGAAATAATATGCATCTCCGGTTCTTGTAGTGTACCCTGGTTAAAATAAGTAAAAGTCACCCTGCTAGTGATTGGGAAAGCAAGCCTGTGGCGAGCCCTTGGTGTGGCCAGGGCAACCCCTAAATCAGCCTATTGGCAACACAAAGAGTGTCTTTTACATACTCAGGCGAAACCTAACTCAGTAACTGGTGCTTAATTACAGTCAAGGACTCCTTCTTAAAGGAGGATTTTCTGGATGAGATAGAACCACCCCTATCTAAGTGTCTGTATTTGCAATTCTGGTACCCCTCCATTCTTTTACAGCAAAGTGGGCACAATTCCCTGAGGCTGAGGACTGGTGCTCTTCATCTTGTGTTGACCCCAAAGAAAAGATTGGCATGTTCTCTTCTTCTGCTCAGCCAACATCAGTAGTTGTAGGTGCTGGATAATCCAGCTGTGCCGGAACATGAGAGTTAGGAATCACAAAGAAGCTGTAAGGATTTTGAAATAAGACACTAGTAAATCGATGATTTTTTAACTAACTCGATATTTGATAGTAATGTGGGAAGTTAGGCAAGGAATGTGTGCTTCCCTTGAGAAATAAGCCTGTGGTGATTCACCAGAGGTGCAATATATTCATTGCTTGTTTTAATATCTTCATCCTCAGTTATGTATTAAGCAAACATGAATTTTATTTATTGACTTGAAAGATCAAGCTTGCTGATTTTTTGTGGAATTATACTGCTTTAACCAATTTTGCTCTTATACGTTTTTATGAATTTCTTTTATGTGCTTTTATGGCCAATGTGCCAAATGAAAAAACTTTGAATTAAAAATGATATGCACCAATTTCCTTTACGTGCAAAATACTCCCAAATTGCCAGCTCCAAGGAATGGCTTTCTAGATTCTAAGGCAAACCCGTGCCGTGCATGAAGCCGAAGCCCACATCAAGATTTGCACTTTCTATGAGGCATTTTCTATTTGAACCCAGCCAGGAAAAAATTCCACAATTAACTTAACAGTTAGGAAAAGAGGACCTAATAGGCATGACATGTATACATTTGTAGGTAAGTCCGGGACGGTGTTTGGGCACCGCCCCCCTTCTTTCTCGCAGTGCGAGAAGGCAGAAACATAAATGGTAATAACTACCATTTATATTTCTACCTTCTCGCACAGCGAGAAAGCAGAAGTGCCTGGTTTGGGGGTGGGCGGTCCTGCTCGAGGGCAGGTAGGAGTGGCTTGCTCACTGTTATGCATACAGACTGTTTGGTCGGCCCTGGGGACGACTAAACAGTCGGTATGCACAACAGTTGGCAAACCACTCCCCACCTGCCCTCGAACAGGACTGTCCACGCTCCCTTTTCACTATGTAGGCTAGCCTACATAGAGAAAAGGGCCCAGGTGGGGCACGCTCAGATTCACCTCAGCAGTTCTGAGTGGCGGAGGGGAAGGAGGGAGGCTGCCTTTAATGATGACGTGAGGAGAGCTGCAGACGGCCGGCCCGGAATTGAAAAACGCACAAGTCAGACCGCGGGAGTCGGGACCCATCCAGAGGATGGCGCGGGATGGTAAGTTTTATTTTATAAATATTTGTCCATTAAACCCCTACCGCCTCCCCTCTACCCCCCCGCGGCACAACGACCCAATTTCAAATTCCCCCCACCCGCCTGTAATGCAGGTCACCACTGCTGTTTATTGTCCCCTTACATTTTCCTCACACGAAAGACTGCTTCTTGTCCCCTTACAATGGGCATTGGATGCTGCGGAGGCTGGGTCCTCACTCAGCAATCAGTCGAATAAATTGTTTGCTAAAGATGTGTCGTTCACCGGGGTTCAGTCTAGGTGCATAGTTCCTCTGACTACAGTGCAACAAAATACGCCGGTGGCTGCTAAATTATGAATTCCCATTTGTCATTAAGAACTAACATTGTTTCTCTGTAACTGAAATGAGTAAATGAAGCAGACGTTCTCCTAACACTTGAGATGCAGAAAACCAACCCCCCCTATTTGATATATTTTCTTTTGGAGCAAGCGTCTTCAGGGATAAGCGGTATTGTGTCTGCAACTTCCGGCTGCGTAAACACTTCCGGTCACCGAGCTCAGGTGCTGGGTCAGCAGCATCTGGTGTTTACATTGTTATGAGTGGTGTGAATTTCAGGGCTCCCTATAACTAGTGCAACTGAGAATGGAATGTAAAATCCCCCTGGCAACTTGCAGAAAAGTTCAGGCGGCAGGGGATTTCACAGGGCAACTTTAACAATGAAATTTAGTTTCAGCAAATAGAACACAGACCGTGGCGTAAAAAACCCGCCCTCAGTACAATGTGATCATGGGCCGCAACGTCTCTCATAATTCGCAAATATTAAATAGTCTTGGGCTCAATGGGAGCCCTGTGAAGGGTTAGGGGGACCCCTGCTGGTCTCTGCATTTTCTGCATCGAATATGTGTGAGTTTTAAATTAGAACTGGAAAGACTGGAGGAGAAGGATTTTCCATTGCTAAACATGAGGCAGGTATGATTCAGCTGCTCATCTTTCCAGGCAGCTCCGGCACTTCCCTCCATCGAGCAGTATAACACCCCCTTGGCCAGAAGACCATCCTGTAACCTGAGATTCCTGCGGCACTGACAGGTACAGCAAGGTGTTCATCACAAGGGATCTCAATGGGATTTACAGTATGACTTACTTATCTGCAGCACTGACAGGAGTTTGTATCCTCTGGTCTCTGCAGCACTGACAGGTACAGGCGGGAGTTTGTATCTGCTGGCCTCTGCAGCACTGACTCGTACAGGCGGGAGTTTGTAACCTCTGGTCTCTGCAGCATTGACAGGTGCAGTGCAGTGATAAGCTTGGATCTCCGGAGCTCTAACGGGTATGGTCTTTTTGGCTTTATAAATTGAGATCTGCGAGACTTATGACAACAGTATCGGATTTATAACAGGGGATCTGCAGCAATGACAGGCACAGTGTGGTGTTTGTAATATGAGAGGGCCCGATTCACAGAGCTAACTTAAGACAAAATTCTAAACTTACTACCATTTCCGTATTCACAGAAGGCACTTACTCATTTTGGTATTCACAGAAGACACTTACTCATTTCGGTATTCACAGAAGTTAGGAGTCCTAACTTTAGGTCTTCTAAATGCCTTCTGTGAATACCGAAAGTCTTAAAGTTAGGATTCTTCTCAATTTAGAAGTAATTTCCCATGGTCTAGGGTGTGTGTAAGTCCACAAACCTGCTCCAGAAACCTGTATTAGGTCTGCCTGGAAAGTACAGCGGTTTGTAACTACCAAAACTTCAAATTTTATATAGAGTAGGTATAGGCTCCGCCCAGAATATATTTACTCCTTCACCTCATGCTCTTGGATATTTTAATTAACATTACAAGAAGTAATTTCATTGGAATGCATGAGGGACTATTTTACACCTAAAAAGAACTCCAAATCCTCCC
Source organism: Lissotriton vulgaris (assembly GCF_964263255.1). NCBI lineage: Eukaryota > Metazoa > Chordata > Amphibia > Caudata > Salamandridae > Lissotriton > Lissotriton vulgaris. The sequence continues at coordinate 1,949,114,396 of NC_141689.1, forward strand.
CATTTGTTGCCTGTTCAATTCTTTGTCTCCAATATGCATTCTGCAATGATATCAATCCCTTTTTGCTATTTTTCCTAGCACTGGCAAAGGGGATATATGTGATAAACAGCATTTGTCCATGCACTAAATGTAAACAGCTGTTGTTTACTTTCATGGCATTTTAAAGCCAGACCTATTGGCTATACCAATGCTTGTTTTCTGGGTCGCATGTTATATTTCTGAAAATGCATGATTAGACCCTATAAATGCCCTCATTACAATGTGTCCAGCTATACCTGCTGGTCCTTTCGCAATGGAGTAATTGAACACAAAAATGTGTGGTATTGTCCTGGGATTAAATTACAATCCCATTTTCAGTTTCATGAACACAAATAAGGGCTAATTTATAAGAGATTTTTACAATTGACTACCATCAACCTTTTCTCTCCCCTACCCCATTCCCATTTCGCTATGCATTAGCTGGCTGAATCTGAGCATGAACACATTTTGTGAATGCAACATTTCTGGCCAAATCAAAATAAGGACCATAGTATTATGTGAGACATAGCCAGTGCTTAATTTGAGCCTGTAGTTTACGATTCTCGGCACTGGCACTTAATTGTCAACACCAGAGCTTGTGACAGTCTATCACATGGTGGCGCTGTTTGTCTAATTTAGAGATGAGCACGACACCGTTGTTTTTTAATTTAATGTAGATTGAAAATGACAATGACAAGAGCCACTGGAATTGTGCAAATATGCAGCCAAGGTGTTTTTTTTCCGCTTAGTTACAGATTTGACACATCTCCAACATCTGCCACAAAATCTGCAGATTTTGACCCAAAAAATTGTTTCTAGCTCAAATGGTTCTAAAGTTACTTAAAGTGTTACGAAACATGTTGCCACACAGTAGAAGCATCTTTGTAAAGCAGGACTGCACACCTTTCTGTTGCTTATGTATTTGCATATCAAACTGGTACTAATGGGGTGCAACCAATGTTCAGAGAGTGTTACCACATATAAAATGATGAAATACAGAAGTGATACTGTTTCAAAATGTGCCACAATTTGCCTTTTTTACTGCATAATTTACTCAACTCTGCCACATATTTTGCCCCTCTCCGGACGCATAATTCCAGTGGCCCACAACTATTACCTGCCACCTAAGCCATTATTCTAGTTTTGTGTGCCTGGATTAGTCTGAACTGTCTGACTTGTAGGGCAGTGATGGTTAGTACTTGTGTTAGTACTAATATTGGCAGTGTGGAAGGTGCAATGTGTGGTGCAAGTTTCAGTGGTCGCCAGATCTTGGTAGAAAGGTGTCTGAAGGTTTGCCAGTCTTCAAAGCACACTGGTTAGCACCAAATTGATGTTCAAATAAGTGGATGAAAGGAAAGGTGAAAAGCCCTAGGCAGGCTGTCCAGTTTGTAAAGGACACTAGTGGGGCTAGTAATGGCGTTCTTTTCCACCAAGTTGCAAGCTTCTTTAGCACATCTCTCTTACGTAGTTTCTAGTAGTACAGTTCATCATCAGATTCCTTCGTAGCAAGATCCAGGTTTCCACAGCAGTTTCAAATGTAGATTGTATTCCAACACCCGCAGGTTTGTAATTCAAATCGTCGCCAAAATATCAAAGGTAAAGAAGTCCAAATGTAGCCAAGAGGAAAATTACAACAAGGTAGTTTATTGTTCCAGTTCCAGAACATGTAGTTGGCAGATAAGATGGTAAGTAAGATGTAAAGTAACACCACCAGGAGCAGCCTCCCTGCTGCTCAGCCTGCATTCATCAACGGACCTAGGGAAGAAATGCACCAGAGAAAGGAGAGGCGACAATCAAGTCACAACACCAACCTTTGCCTGCGCTTTAAAACAAGTGAAATGTATGTGAGAGGAGGGCTATGGAGAGATGAGGGGTACTTTTGCCGGGTGGTAGTGAGGGAATACGAGGATGAGGTCATGGGGGGGCGCCCAAAAAAATTGTCACACTGGGCTCCACCAGCCCTAAAGCCGACCCTTGATGGGTTAGACATAACCCACACACAGTATGAAAAATCGAATGTGGCTCAAGACACTCAGCAGACTTACACATTTCCTTCATGAAAGTAAAACAAACAATTTACCGGAAAAGGTTTTGGAAATCATTATTCACACCTTTCACAGGAGTAAGGCATAACAACGCAAAGAAAAAAGTCCCATCATTTGTATTTGCAATACCAAAGCTTATTGCACTAGAGCATGAATATTGGAACTACATAAACAAGATTAGAAAATTCTTGATGCATTACCTGCCTAACTTTCCTAAAGTGTTCATGTGGCAGTTTATCAAAGTCATTGCTTTCTCTTGGCAATTTGTGTCATCGGGAGACCTTGCTCAGTGTCTCTTTTCAACCTTATTTATAGCATATTCCAACGACAATAGATGGCATAAATTAATGATGTCTTCAAATGTACTATCTCCCTGTAGAGCTGTGCTGTGAGTAAGGAGATGTCCCATTGGCATCATTCCAATCTGTCCCAGATATTTACTTGTGCTGCTAAGTTTTGCTACTTATGTGGTATAATGCATTTTAAATACTGTAGGGAGAACAGAAATGGAACAGTCGCATGTTTTAAAGCACTGTAAAATATGCATCACCTCTGTACTTCCCTTAACTGATAGTTACATTTAAAACTACCCGTAAAAGTAGTGCTTAGCTATATATAGCAAACCAAGTGCCTTTGCGTGTTCACTTTAAACAGGCTACCAATAATTGTCATGCTGCATAGGGTAAAGACACTTCAGAAGTGCTCCTTACGCACCTTGTAACCTGGTTACTCAAAAAGCAGAGTAAATGATCTATTCAAAAACAGAAATTTCTCTTTGCCAATTTAATTTTATTGCATTCAGTTATGGAAGGAAAAACGGAGAGAATTCGAATAAGAGAAAATGAAGATTCACATTTACATTTTTTCTTTGATATAAAATGTTTTTTTTTCAAATATTAGAACAAACGGAGCAAAATTAAAGAAATAAAATTATAAAAAAGTAATTGTAACTCACGATATGGGCTATATAGCTATGAAAAGTGCACTGCTATTATGCTGTAATATCGATAAAGTTATGAGGCAGGTATGGCTGAATTTTGAGGCCTGGGAAAAGTGCATATTACGCCATTTAAGTGCGTTTGTGCTGCACATTTATTGGCATCAATAGTTAGCTATTATCTCACTGTAAAACATGCTTAGTTAGTGATACAAAGCGGATCCCAAAAAGAAAGACACAAGATAGGCCTGATATCAATTAAAAAAAAAAGTTATATATTCATGACATATGGCCACAGGTTTACTTAAAGGAACGAATGTCTTTGTTTTCGCATTGAAATACAAAAATATAATTATTTTCTACTCTTATAGAAAATTAGTTTGTGTGAAATATATACACTTTGCTCAAAACATTAATTTACATTTAAACTCTTTTTTCCATAAAAAGGCGTCACTTGTATTCTGTGTGTGCCACCTTTGTGTTTAAGCTGTTACAGTGTGCGGTTGCTGAAATCACCACGGGCCCAGTTCCTAACAAAAAAATATCTGTAGGAAAGTGAACAGGCAGGGTATTTAGATGCAATATCACAGTCTTGATGCATGTGGTCATTGAGCTCAGACCCTATCGGAAAAGAAGAACCGAAAGTGACACACCTCAGAGAAAAAGCATGAGGTGTTTTGTTTAACACATTAGTCAAAAGTAAAATAATAGTTAAACAAAAACATTGGTAAAATTAATCAAATTTAAAAAATGTCCTACTTAAAATCAATGCACCTAGATGCAATCTTGAATGTCAACAGGAAAATGTAAAAATAGGAAAAAAAATCAACTTTCGTTCAGAGGATCTACCGGGGTCTAAGGACCTAAAGCATTGGCCCACAAGTGCATGCATGCATTAAAGGTCCTAGATCGGTTAGTCGAGATTTCTATCTTTGCACTAAAAGATATATATGAAGCCAGAAGGTGCCAAGTAGATCCAAACAGTAGGATGGAGCCTTCAGCCTTCAGTGAATGTCGGGCCAAGGGTTGCAAAAGCTCCAAGTGGGGCCAGCAGTCAAATAAACAAGGTGTTAATAGAAGAACCATTTATTTTAGTACAGTAACCAACATTTAGGCTTGAAAGAAATTGGGGAAACCCTAATTCAGCCTGTAATGTTCCAACCTCAGTAATTTTCAGTGGCTCCCCATCATCCTGTATTCAGCTAAATATAATTCCTGTTCATCATGTGCAAAGGTTTATACATTCAAATACCAGCCACACTAACAGAACATCTCCCCGGATGGTCATGCAAGCATGACTCTATTTACACATGCAACAAAACTCCCAGGTTTGTCTTTTTAGTTATCTGCTGGCTGCAGACCCTGGGAACCAGATGAATACGAATATGACTTTGCAATTAATATTTTTATCTCGTGGTTGGTAAAAGCAATCAACATCTGCATTATGTCCTAAACGTAAAATGAAACACTTGCGTCATTTATCAAACATTAACTGCCTATTCTAAGTTTGTGTCTTTTAAAACATTGACAATTGCATGCTTAAACAGCAGTAGTCTTCAGCGAGAATACTTCACACCTTCTGCTGTAGGCAACTTCACACCTTCTGCTGTGAGAGCTGTGTTCAGCTCACACCTTTTGGAAGACTTCTGTTCCCAAGCTTCAAACATAACGCAGTTAATAGTCATGAAGTAGAAGGGTGTAACTTGAGCTCATTACCTGGACATTTTCAACTGAATAAGCCTGGTTATATATGTTTCGTTTGCTGAAGACTACTTGAATTATGCACTAGAATGCCTTTACAAAGCACTTTCTTCTACAAGAAGCATTCCAGAACTGTAGAACAATTGTATTGATGTAGTCCACAGGCATATATGAACGTGTCCCTGCGGGGAAAAGTGCCTGCTAGGATGAGCCTGCTTCAAGTAGCTTTGTGCTGAGAAGTTGCGGGTGTTCTAGACCAAGAAAGGAGGTGCTGGCTTCAAACAATTTCGAAATGAATGATCTTAAAGCTGAGAATAAAGAGCTGTAGATCTATATGATTGAATAATATTGACCTGTGAAGTTTACAGCAGTTCTGCTGCCTTTGTGAAATTCACTGCTCAGTAAAGAAGTGTTGGAAAGGCTAGAGCTGAACTTGTGTTTGTATGGTGCCATAAACAGCTATCAAGAGAGATTAGTCCTGATGAACTCACCCCAACGCATCTAAAAGTTTCTACGGCTTAAAAAGGTCTGTGCAATATTTCTAAGACACCCCCAACAATGCAGCAGAAATTAAGTTGACTATTTTAGCTTTTCGTACAAGGATGATTGGTGTCTGTATGTATTTGCTTTCCCAACAGTGAGCAGCCTCAGTTTACCACTGATCCCATATATTTATTCCAAGCAAGCCACAACAAGTTCAATTGTGATCTCTCTCTCAATAATGAAACTCAACTATGTTTCCCCCAAAGCTTGTTGATGGCACCAACACTCTGAGATTACACAGATGCCTTCACCTAATCTTCATGTTCCACATTGCAACAACAGTCAGAATAGCTTAGATCAAACACTCCTAGCCATGGCCTTTAAAGTAATTTCTCCAGGAATCAAAGATTTCAGAACTGACATCCACGTGTTTTGCCCTGACTTGAAACAACCGAGATAATGCCCTGTTAGCCAGCTTTCCAGAGAGACACCTGACCTCTCCAAGGTTTGTCCTTGATGCCGCAGCGCTACTTTAACGACCTCTATGGACATACAAAAGGACCACTTCTACATTCAAAGAACTCCCCTGTCTTCCTTTACTGATCCACAGCACCCCAAAACCTGCTGCAATTTCTATAAATTCGTACACTCAAGCCCTCCAGCACACACAAAAATAAAGGTTACCATGTCCAGAGAGACTCAATGCCCTCTCTGGCAGCATCCCAAGTTCAAAAGGCACCAATTGTAGAAAATATGTACTACGGAAATAGTTCTTCTCCTGCTAAGCACCAAGGATTGACAACACCAACTGATCTCACATCCAGCAAGCTCAATCTCTACTTCACGTCTGGAGAGAGTCAAAAACGTTTTTCCTAAAGTAACATTTTGTCTTTGTACAACTTTCAAGTTACCTTATTCCCCCTCAAGAGTTTTCCCTTCAACGTCCATACTCACCCGAACAACAGTCCTGCCTTCCCCTTGCCTTCAGGCAAGATCTGCTGAAAAATATTTTACACGTTTCTGTGCGATAAAGAATTCACTACTTGTAAAGCTGTAAACCCAAACCTTCGAACAGCATCTGCTGGTTATTGGGAAGGGCAATTAACAAAGAATATACACAAAGATAATGTAGTGACTGTCCATTTATGCATTGTGTTAATTGGGTGCAGGATGCTTTTACGCCACAGCCAATGCCCATGTACTGTACTCATTACTTGCTAAGTACAAGAGATAACCAGGGATGCTGTATGTTTTTCCATTGTGTGGTTTGCTATAGGATTATCTACATGTTCATATTAGTAGGACATCACTTGGCCAAAGGAGGGCCATGTGACATAAGGGGCTGTTGCATGTGTACCTGGGGGTCTGGTAGACTGCTGCTTTCTGCTGCTGTTGTGTATTTTAGTGTTAGAGGATGGGATGGCATTTAATAAGGTTGAGGTTTTCGGTATAGCTCCCTGTGCTATCATGGCAGATAAATAGCTATCTAAGGGTGGTCTCTTAATACTGAAGTATGATGTTTTTAAATGTCACCTTATTGGCCTCTGCAGATGGGCACCACACACTGGAAAGCCATCATTCACCTCATTCCTCCAAGCCTCCAATGAATGCTAGTGCCCTTTAGTGTCCGGTGTCAGAAGAGACTTGCAGTGTCTTCTATGTGGATTCCCTTCCTGCCTTGCTCAGTCCCCAGCATTTCCCACTTCAAACTCTTTGTCATTATTTTTTTTTAACGTAAATTCTTTAGCAAGTGTCTACCCCTCTTCTCCAGCAGCACCACCATTATGTAATCATCAATATACTCACAGTCACCCCCTCTTCCAGGAGATTCTCCAGAGGAGAAACCTCTCATCACCTAAATGCACAAACAAAAGAATATCAGTCCATACATGATTCTAGTTGCCATCACCAGACATCCGCTGTGATCCACATTTTAATACTTATTTATATTATCATCTCTTTCTAGCATAATCTCCTCTCTCATTTCAGTCTTGCCACATCATCCTATGGACTAGGTATTAGTAGTGCTTGATTTGTAAAAGAATGAGTGCCGGTGCCCAATACTCTGCTTTGAAGCCCATGGCTTGTACTTTAAATGTCTACTTGCTGTATACTAAGACTGTATAGCCTTTAAACCACCTCATGCCTTTTTAATTCATAACCAGACAATACCTGTTTCTTTATCTCTATTACAGGTATTTAGATCACTTTTTGTGATGTTTTTCTGTCTTCTCTTCCTCCATCTCAAAACTTTGTATTCTTTCCTTTTTAGCCTCCAAAAATAAATGTTGATGGCCCCCACCGATAGCTACAGACTCAAAATAAACACTGGCTATTAGCACAAAGGAAGTAGGAATTTGCTGGGTTAGTTATCAAAACTTAAATCACCATACCAAATCCCCAATACGCTTGGAAGCTTTTCAGATTCTAATTGACTCTTGAAACTAGAAGCATGAAGATCAGATCTCTGGTCTTCAAAGGAAAGTCGAAGATTTGGAGAACAGACAAAGACGCTCCAACCTGAGACTTTTTGGGATCCCGGAAAAATCGGAAGGATCAGACCCGAGGGCTTATGTCGTTGGCATACTCAAGAATGCTCTCCCCGACCTGGCCGACTGGGATTGGGACTCTCAAATACAACGCGCTCACCGGCTGCCATTATTTCAGAGAAACAAAGATGCTCAGTTCCCTCGTCCATTTTTAATATATTTTGGGAATTTCCTTTTGCGCCAGGCAGTCTGGCAGAGAGCACGTCCTAACTCTCCAATTTTGGTCGGGGGGTTGTCGCTCTTTACCTGCTCGGACTTAAGCAAGGACACTATGGACAGACGGTGGCACTTCCGTAAACTGATCGATCCCTTCAAAGCCTGTGGTGCTCAGGTATTTCTGCAAGAACCTGCACGCCTCAAAGTCATAAAAAATGGGCGAACTTATTTTTTCAATGAAACTAAGGAGGCTGAAGCTCTCTTAGTCAATATCAAATCAGACAAAAATTAGAGACAGATCATTACAAGAGTTCTACAGGGATCTCTCTCTTTCCTTTCCCTCTCCCATTTTTTTTCTGGGGTTTTTGCTTTTCTCTTTTCTCCTCCCTTTTTTTTTTTTTAGGGGATTGATAAACTGCTGAGGTGGCTGGGCTGCTAAAGGGTCGCTGTCTGGAGGGTTAATCCCAATTTGTCGCTGTTTAGGGTATTTAAAGAAGGGGAGGAAAGAAGGGAGGGGAAAGGGGGGGAAAAAAGGAAGAAAAGAAAGGGGGAAAAAAAAATGTTCTGCTGTCTTGGGACAAGTCTATTCAGGGTTTTGAGAAGGAAGGGAGGGGGGGTGGGGGCCCGTTAGGGCGATCCTCTACAAGAGCTGCCTCTCCAATGGCAGCTGAAGCTGAAGGTCGGTACTTCCCCTAGTACCTACCTGGGGGAGGTACTAGGGGGGGCAGGGGGGGACCTTCTCTGCAGGTCTTGGTGGGTGGGTTTTGGGTGGGAGGAAAATGGCTGAAACAAGTTTTCAGGCTAACAGGGATTTAATTGAAGATAGACAGGACATGGACATTATGGCACTGAATGTGAAGCACACTAGATGTGATATTAATTGTTTGAGAGAGATCAAGAATCTACGACGTTTTTGTCCCCTTTACCGTTGTTTTTTTCTATATATAATTATCAACGTTTGTTTAATTACCGGGTACAGGAACCGATGTTCTCACCATTTTTTAAATGCATGAAATAAAATGCTTAGCATGGAATATAGCGGGTATGAACAGCAAAAGCAAGAGATCCTTGGTCTCCGAAGAATTAAAATTATATAAACCGCATTTTTGTTTGCTATCAGAAACACAACTTATTTTGAAAGATAGGAAATTACTTAACCAATTAGGATATGAAATTATGGTCTGCTCGTCTGCTGGGACATCTATAAGAGGCGTTGCAATACTTAAGGATAGGCGCGTAAGAGTTGAAGTGATGCAGACTGCCCATGATAAAGATGGCAGATGGGCAATAATGCAGTTCAAGTATGAAAACAATACATTTGTATTATGTGTGGTGTACAGGTCTAACACAGACGAACCAATGTTATTTGACCAATTGAATATAAAACTGTTGGACTGGGTGGGAGAAATTATAATTATGGGCGACTTTAACTGTATCATGGATTATAATCTGGATACAACCAGACCTAATAGCCACCAACGGATGCATAAGACTAGGGCAGCTATATTAGATATTTGTCGTATACATAATATTAAAGATGCCTGGCGTCAGCTACACCCAAGTCGATCTGGGTATACATATTATTCGGCACCCCACAAATTATGCTAAAGATTAGATATGGCTCTAGTCAGTGATAATGTATTAGAGACTTGCTCTATGACCCTATGCCCCCGCATTTCCTCCGACCATAACGCTATAATTATATCATTTTTTACACCACACAGCACAACTCCCCCCAGAGTGTTCTCCTTTCCCAGATATCTTATCTCAGATGCATCTTATATTTCGCAGCTGAAAGTACATCTTGCTGAGCTTATTAGTATCAACAAGAACTCGGCCTCCTGTCTTGTAGTATGGGATGCCTGTAAGGCGAGCATGAGGTGTTTTACACAGGCCTATGTGTATAGACAAAATGCCGAACTTAAACAATGCAGAGCCATGATAATATCACAAATAACTAATCAAGAAGAGTTACTGGCCCTGGCACTTCGACATAATTTACCAACTGTCACGGATATTAATCTTAAACTTAGTTCTTTAAAAAACAATGCAAAGAAAAGTTTTTATCAGAAACATAGTGCAAATATTCGCAAATATAAAATTGCGCAATATGAGGGGGGGGACAAAATTGGCCGCATTTTGGCCTATAAGGTGTCTGAGTCCAGAGCAGGCTCTCTAATTTCTAATATTCGGGGGTCAGATAACAAGATATATAATAAACCACAAGAAATCTTAGAGCTATTTGCTGAGTTCTATAAAACCCTATATACCCCAGAGAATCAGCCAGATCCTGATCTTATACGGGCCTATATTGAGGAATACGCAATGTGTGCAGCTGATAGCTTAGACCTGAGCTCCCTGTCTGATGATTTAAACATGAAAGAACTACATCAGGCTATTAATCATTTGCCCGTGGGTAAAGCGGCAGGGGAAGATACTATTCCGTTGGAGTTATATAAGGCATTTTTATCCGAACTAGACCTGCTATTATTAGAAGCTATGCAGTCAGTAGGGATGAATAGAAAAGCACCTAAATCATGGAATAGGGCGAAAATAAATTTTTCTAAAGAAAGACAAACCAAAGGAAGAGAGAGGGTCATACAGGCCAATTTCATTGATAAACACAGATGCAAAAATATTTGCTAAACTCCTTGCAATCAGACTGGTACCTATTATGCCTCAACTTGTCAATACTCAGCAACATGGCTTTATCCATGGGAGAGACACTACCTCACACGTAAATACGGCTATAACGGCCTTCGATGTCGCAGAGATAGAATCCACCCCACTAGGCATGATCTTATTAGATGCGGAAAAAGCATTTGATCGAGTGGGGTGGAGCTATCTCTGGAACACGTTGCTTAAAATGGGGTTTAGTGGAAACTTTCTAAGGGGCATACAGGCTCTATATGACAATCCCTTTGCCTGCACTAGTTATAATGGTCTAACTTCCTCAGATTTTCCAATTATGCGTGGCACTCGTCAGGGCTGCCCTCTCTCACCCCTCTTATTTGCTCTTTCTTTGGAACCCTTTTTAATGGCTCTTAACTCGCAAAATGTAATTGTGCCCTTTAGCTCTGGCTCTCAAGAGCTTAAATTGACCGCATATGCGGATGACATTGCTATTTATACACATGACATAAATAAGGCCCTAAAAGGAATTAAACTAGAGGCAATTAAATTTGGGAAAGTATCTGGCTACAGACTTAACATAGAGAAGACACAAGTTGTTGCCAATTATTCCCCCTCTACGGCTATTCCAGAGATTTGCAAGGTAGCTACCTATCTCGGTGTTAAAATTACGGCGAAAATACAAGAAATAAACCATATTAATTATAATGAATTAGTTAAATCCACTGTTATACTTTTAAAGAAGTGGCATAGGTTACCTTTGAATATTATCGGCAGAATTAATCTTATTAAGATGAAGGTATTACCTAAGTTCTTATATTTATTTCGATCTATTCCACTGGCATTGAATAATCGGTTTATTCAACAATTGGATGGTGTTTTAAACAGTTTTATCTGGGGCTATAAAAAAACAAGAAGATCGCTGAAACACTTGAAAAATAACACAAGTGAGGGTGGGCTTAACTTCCCAGACTTTAAGCTGTATTTTTGGTCTTCATTTTTTTCACGATTACGTTCTTTACTTCATAAGGAATGAACTATATTTTCTCATTATCTTATGTTGAAGCAAGAGTCAAACATGTTTTTGTTTAGAGCAAATGACCCCAATTACTTCAAGAGGGTAAGGTTCAAGACGGCCAGGGATATAACAAAGATATGGAAGAACATATTGATATATTGTAGGACTTCGTTTTTTCACCCGATGTTACCTCTTTGGGGCAATCCAGGTCTTCCAAGAGCATTTTCTGATAATATTAATAATGTATGGGCAGAGAAGGGAGTAAGTACCTTGGCTGACTTATATGGCCCACAGGGACTTGTTGATTTTAATCTGCTCAAACTTAAATATGATTTACCGGAAAATGCCAGATACAAATACTTACAGATCCATGATTTTTTAATTAATAAAAAAAAGATTCGAAGCATTGCAGACTGTGATATCTGGACTTGTTTATATTCTAAAAGAACTAAATCAGTTATTAGTGGGGCTTATAAACTATTATCAAAATACAAAACAAATGACCTGCCTAAACTAGCGGAGAAATGGGGGGCCCAATTTGGCTCTAATGTCACCCCGAAGCAAATAACGAACTCCCTTTCTAACATCAACAAGCTAGTAAGATCATCCAGCCTTAGGCTACAGCAGTTCAGAACAACGTGCATGCTCTACTATACTCCTGAAAGAATCTCCAGATGGTCCCCCAATCCCGATTTTACAGACCGCACAAAATGCCCTAAATGCTCTGGGGTAGCCGTTAATTTAGTTCATATGTTGTTTTCTTGTCCTAAGCTTAAAACTTTTTGGGACGAGATCCAAGATATTTGTAGAATTAAGAATATTTTTTTGCCTATTTTCACTGCCCACCTAGTTTTGCTAGATCATCAGCCTACTCAAATCCCACAATCTTCTTTGGCAACCATACTTATCTCTTGTGCTAAACTAACTGTTGCAAGAGCCTGGATTGCTATAGATCCACCTACGGCCTGGGATTGGTGGGCTTTAGTAATGGAAATATATTCCATGGAATTTGCCCTAGCAAACCTAAGGGGAGGCCGTTCACTGATAACATTTGAAAGAAATTGGGGAACTTGCTTCTCAACTTGATATTATTTTGTCAAAATTGTATTTTCTTTGAAATTGTATGGAATCTATAAATGTATATACCTTTTTTTATCTCCACGTCCAACAACTTTGGATGTTTATGATCTTTCTTTGTCGTTTTGATGATACTTTTTTGCTCCTTCCTTGTTGTAATATTTGTTGTATAATTTAATTATTTCTCCAATGTCTTTAATGTCCTGGATATATATATTTGTATTGTATTTTTTTCCTGTTAGCTTGTCTACAATAAAAAGTTAAAAAAAAATAGAAACTAGAAAAGTCTTCAAGGACAAATATATGTCTTTCAACAACTGAAGAAGTACATTGGTGCAATCTAGAGTTCTTGAACTTACATAAATCATCCAAAGACTTTTTTCCTAACAACTCACAAAAGATTTTATCATTCAATGTTGTATCTTAGACAGTGTTTTGGTGCTAAGGTCATATCATAGATCACTATAGTTTTACTATGATTCTTACTCAGGCATTCATAGGTCCCTATGTATTGCCTAAAGATAGGTTTCACCAATACTAGGATCTTGGCAGGTGGGCTACTCCATCACAATGGTGAAGAATATCCCATTTGCTGAAACGCAAATACTATAGGATATATTGGGATTTATAGTTTGGCAAACAGGATATCCATCTCTGCTGTGATGGAGTAACCCATCTGCCAACATCTAAATCTGGCCCTTAGTTTTTAATCAGCAATCGAGTCTATGTCTGATAGTTTGTTGAACATTCATAGGTACCTTTGAAGTACAAATAATACTTTAGGTACGCCAATTTGAAAATCATACAATGGTCTGTCTAAGACTGATATCACAGAGGGAGTCCTGAATGTCAGTACAGCTATGGTAGTTAGCCAGTAAGATGGAAGCTTGATAGGAGGATAACCATCCAAGATCAGCCATTCACGCGATATTTTATAAGATGTCATCAGAATGGCTGAACAATATGAGATGGATGGGATACATACGACTTGATGTAGTCAGGCAGAAAATGGAAGACTGCATTCCTGCTAAACACATTATTGTACGTACCAATCGGAAGTACTGTTTTGAGTTTTAGGGAGTTTAGAAAGGTTGTAAACTGTCTAGAGATGACATATCACACACTGAACGTTTCAAACTGCAGGTTGTTGATCTGTATAAAGTGGAAAGATTAAGTGCAAGGCGATATGAAAAAAAGTTTTTCAAATTGATAAAGGAAATAAACAAACTCAGTGTACTTTTCAGTTGTAAAATGGCTTCTCATGTATTACAACAGAAGCAGAAGAATGCATCCAAACAGCCACTAAAACGTTGGTGAGACTAACATACTGCTGTCGGCTGATTAAAAGTTTGATTGACAATATTTTGTGCCAATGGCTGAGGATGTCTGTAGCCTGTCTGTAGCCTGAAGTACGGATTCTTCCTGTTCCCGATCCACGAATAAGGAGTGGTCAAGAGTACATCGATAGAGACAACCCCGTCTCCATTAATTGGGCGAGCGTGTGGACTTTTGGAAGTGAGAGCGGATGCCCTCATTTAACGGAGGGCCCGCTTTGTGTACATTAGACAAGGAAGCTTTCCCTGTCTCCAGGAATAGTTATCCTGTGTGGATTATATCATTCTTGTCCTGATGAAGCCAAAAGAGACAACTGGCGGAAACGCGACCGCGACTGCGTCAACACCTGTGTGATAAGGAGTCCCCATATAATTGGATTTTGTGTTTAATTTCTGGAGCCCTGATAAATATATATTTCTTTGTTAAGGAGAATTTACAACCTAGGCGCTGCGAGGACTTCCTCTGTTGTGATATATCACTCTAAACGTAGGAGTGGGTATTGTAAAAATTTTGTTTTTTTCTTTTTAGGGTACACTGTTATAGAAGTATTGTATATATTGTATATGTTGGATGTATATATAGTGAATTTTTGTAATATTCTGATTGCCTTGTTGTTTTGTACCACTTTATCTTGTGACACGTATACATGTCCTTAAAAATTTTCTGTATAAATTTGATTCTCATACAAATAATCGTAAAAAACAGGATAATTAAATATATCTTGTTGTAAAAATAAATGTTGAATTGATTCCTCAGTACCTTTCTTCTCTACTTCCTCATCCTTGTGATGCTCCTTGCCCAGGTATGGGAGGGTAATTTGGGCAGAACCCCTTCATAATTTTCTAGTAATGGCTGAGGATTCATGAGCTAAAAAAGCCAATGGGTAAACGAGGCTGGACCAAAACCCCTTGGAATATGGTATGTAAAGAATACAAAATGTGTACAGTGAGGGGCTCAAGAACCACTATATGACAAACCTAAAAAGAAATGTATCAAGCATGTTTGTGAGCGCCGTTTGTTTTTGTGCTATTTAGCTGTGTGCTTCAGGCATTTGTTCTGCGCGTGTTCCCCTACTTCACTTTATGTTTCCATCAGATCTTCGGATCGACCAAGAGGTCCTTTATTTTCAATCTTCTTGATAGAAGTTGCTTCTCCTTTGCGTTCACACTTGATTTCAAAACACTGGCAGGATCAAAACTTGCAAAATTATCAATAGGGTTTTGTAAATTGTTCACTGTTCTAACACTGTGAATGTACAAACAGATAGAAAAGCGCATCTGACCTGAAGGTGGCCAAAGCAGATTTATGTCCATTTGATAACAAAAGACTAAAACATACTGTCATTGCTGACTCAAGGCATGCAGAGCCAATAAGAGATGAAATGTGGAACGATTTCACATTGCAAACTTAAGGTCTGGCATGGTCACTGCTTTTTGCTAATTACTGTAACAATAACAATGTTACTGTCATCCATTTGGTATTGAAAACTCATCTGCCATAGAAGAGTTATTTTCCACAGTTGCCAATGATTAGCAATGCAGAAGAAAGGACGCTGTTCACTAGCCGCGGTCGGTAGCGGGATGACCTGCAGGGGGGTGAAGTGGGGAGGGGCAGGGGGAGGGGGAAAGGTTGGGGGTAGTAATGTATGGATTACGGAGTATTACAGGTAAGTTAACATATAAATAAATAAAACGAATTTCGTTGCTTGCACTGCATCACCAAATGCAATGCAGTGTGCGCACCGAAATTCGTTTTATTTCTTTATATGATTACTTACCTGTAAAACTCTGTAATCCATACATTACTACCCCCCACCCTGCCCCTCCCCCTCCCCACGTCACCGCCCTGCAGGTCATCCCACTACCGACCGCGGCTGCTGTTCACATTGATTTGCAGAAGAACCTGGAACAGGCCATTTAATGAAAAAAGGAAGGATTGATGGCACCTGCAGCCAACAGCAGAATCAAAAGTGTCCTGTTCTATCTTTTGTATTTCTGCACATTTCAGGAACCAAGCAAAAAACTATTTAGTCATAAAAAAAGAAACATAAGCTTGTAGAACATTGAAGTATTCCACCATCGCAATACAGTGAAGAAATAGATGCATGTTCTTCATCAGGAAGGCATTGAATAATACAAAGTGTAGGTCCTAAACAACAAAAATAATGCACCAAATGCAATTCGTACACAAGGTCTGGAAGGATCTTAAAGTAAATCCTATTTAAAACAGCTATAAAAGGACCGCGATGTACAAGTGTCAAGGAAATACTGACAAAGGCATCTGCATGGTGGTGCAAGTTTTAATCTCCCTGTCACAAATTATACTGTTTTTACTGGTTCTGGCGTGTGGGAGAGATCCCTGACTTCGGTTCTTAAGGGTTCTGGTCTATCCGTGGTAAGAGCGACCCCTTCTAGTAGCCATGGTGCTGCCCACTAGGAAAAAGGACAAAGCAGACCGTGCCTTGCAAAGGGAGTGCCAAGAGGAAAAAACCCTGTAGGGAAAAACCTCTGATGGAAGTGGGGACTCCAGGAATG
Organism: Lissotriton vulgaris; assembly: GCF_964263255.1. Lineage (NCBI taxonomy): Eukaryota > Metazoa > Chordata > Amphibia > Caudata > Salamandridae > Lissotriton > Lissotriton vulgaris. The sequence continues at coordinate 1,949,130,880 of NC_141689.1, forward strand.
AAAAGGAAGGAAAGAAGCTACCAGTAAGGAGGAATAGTAGGCAAGGAATCCAAACCGGAATAGAAGACTATAATCAGGAACAAGGTACACCAGCAGGAATCACAGATACACTAGGCAGGAGCTTCAGGATTGAGCCCTGTATACACCCATGAATAGGAAGTGTCCAAACAGGAAGAGGAAGTGATCAAACAGGAAGTAAGTGACCAAACAGGAAGTAAGTAACCACCATCTTGGATAAGGAAAAGGATAGTGGACGGAATAGGAAGGTCACCATCTTGAATTGGTAGAGCAGAAACTTCCCAAGAAGACTATGGAATCATGGGAAGGCAAGATAGCCCCAAGAAGAAATGAAGAAAGAAATATATATCCAGTGAAAGGAAGGGAAGAATATAGTGCCCCAACATGTGAAAATAGGAAGCCGCAGTTACAAATCTGGAGCTGTGGCATTCCTGTCATGCAAATTGCCAGATAACAGACCGCAGCGTAGGTATGTGGCGTACCCAACACAGAAAGAGAACAGGCACTGCGAGACGCACCCGCAATGCCAAAACAGCAAAAGCGGGCCGCTGTGCAGCACTGAGACATGTCCAAAGAATAGAAGGAGGCGACGCGGGCTGTATTGTGGCCTACGAGGAAGAAGGGGGCAGCATCGCGGGCTGAATCATGGTCCGCAGTGCAACAGTAGGTCCCCTCCAAAAGCCCGAGGTTGTTAGGGAAAAGCCGAAACAACCTGCAGACAAGTAAAGCGACATGGACCGAGTTAGCTTCCTCCCAGGAGCTATTACTGGGAGGGTAGCCTTTCCAATGGATAAGAAATTGCAGTTGGTTTCTAGAAAACCAGGGTCACAGATGTCCTGGACCTCGTATTCTGGAACACTGTCGACCAAAACAGGAGGTGAGCGAGAAAAAACCTTCTGTATGGATCCGAAACATAGGGTTTCATCTGTGAAGTATGAAAAACAGGGTGTATCTTCCATGCATTTGGAAGTTGTAGGCAGAAACACACAGCGTACATCACCTGAATGATTTAAAATTGTCCATAAAAGCGCGGTTTGAATTTGCTATGTGACAAGTGATGAGGCAAGAACTTTGAGTAAAGCCAAACTTTGCTACCAGCCTTGTATGATGGAGACTGACGTCTAAGGACGTCAGCTGTGTCTTTCATTTTCTTCTTGGCTGCCTGAAGATTAACATGTACTTTTTGTCTGAACTCTTAGATATGTTGTATAAAAGAGGCTGCTGCAGGAATTGAAGTGGCATTGTGCAAAACAGATGGAAAGGTCCTAGGAAGGTAAAAATACAAGCAGAAAAATGGGGTGGTCTTTAAGGCACTATGGACTGTGTTGCTATGGGAATATTCTGCTAATGGTAGATATGAGGACCAATCATTTTGGGTAGAGTTGCAAAAACAACTGAGGTATGTTCTAGTCCATGATTAAGGCATTTGGTTTGACTGTTAGTCTGGGGTTGAAACCCTGAGGATAAGGCTACTTCAATTTGAAGGAATTTGCAGAACCGTGATATATACTGAGGATCTCGATCGGATATAATGATCCGTGGAAGATCATGAAGACTGTAAATCTCCTGCATGTAGATTTTTCTAGGTTCTTTGGCAGTAGGTAACTTCCTTAAAGCAGTGAAATGTGCCATATTGGAAACAGAGTATACTGTCACCATAATAACATGGTTACCTGCAGAAGGAGGCAGAGAGGATATGAAATCAGTGGATATGGTATGCCATGGAGCTGGTGGAACAGGGAAGGGCTGAAGTAACCCCACTGGTGTAGTATGAAGCGTCTTGGCCCGGGCAATATAAAAATAAAAGTTAAACAGAAAATACTTTAAAAAAAATACAAACATTAACAAAAATAAAAACATTACATTTCAAAATTAAAAACACTACCAAAAGTGTTGGAGGCCAAGGGAGTCAAATATATATCAATTTAACTACAATTAAAAAAAGTGGGGAAAATGTGGAACTTTAGAAGGGTTACATTTACTTTTCCCAGTGAAACATAAGCAACAATAGTGAATGTGTGGGGCTTTGGAGGTGTGAGCTTTACTATTTCCACTTCAACCTGAACAACAGTAGGGAACGTGTTGGACTTTGGAGAGGTTATATTTACTATTCCCACACAAATGCATTCAAAAGCAGGAAAAGTGTAGGACTTTAGAACAATTTGATATTCCAATCCCAAATCATTACGCAGACACAAATAAATTCGAAATAAGACATAAATAAAACCATAATACAACTCAAAGAGAAGATGAAGCTATGTATGCTATGGTCCTTGCAGGTAGAGTCAATTGCTGTTTTGGAAAATAAATATAAAATACTTGTTAAGGAGGTTCTCATTAGTGTAAGAGATGCTATCTTTTCAGAGCATCTGCATGGATTGAAATACATCTTTTCTGCATACAACACCATCCTCCATTATTTGCATATGCAGGGGACTCATTCCAAGAGCTGTAAACAAGGAATAAGCAACTTAATTGAACTATATTTGTAACTATAACCCTTGTCCCCTTCCAACAACCCTTTTAAAATAGCACAGGTCCCCATGAAATGTACAACTGTGATAGTCATTGTCAAATGAAGGTCAATGTGGGAGGGAAGGATTTTTCATTGAAGAGGCTCATTTTCTTTCCTCTCACCCACCAGAAGCACTTTTTAAATCATGTCCAATTACCATTCATCATCCACTACCATTAATTCCACTTTGCAGATAAATTGGACCTTGCACTGCCTCCCACCAGACTCTCTGGTCCTGTAGCTGCAGTCCTCCTCTCCCCCAGGATAGTCATACCTGCCAAATACCATTCATCAGTTGTTAGACTAACGCATTTCAGTGTGGTGGTCCGCTTCACCGCACTGAAATGCAAAGTCACTCATATATGACAAAGTGCCTCCTAGGCCATCAAGCCCCATATTAGCACTGCTAATCATGCAGCATTGGAATGGCAAACTCAAGCTGTGGTGGCAGCACGCCGTGGTACTTTTCCCGGCAGGCTTGGGAGCTGCTACTACAATGTAACAGCCATTCTCTTCCTGACACCGGTGCAGGCCATTACGTCCTGCTGCCGCCCAATGTGACGTGAGCAGGTGGGTGCAGTTCCAGGAAAGTAAGTTGTGGAAGGCTGCAGTGGCAATGAGCGCTGCTCGCAATGCAGGAATTATTTTTAAAAATGTAATCCCTGTGACCTGACCTGCTAGACCCTACCCAACGGACCGCGGCGGCCGCTGGAGCCCAGAGCACACAGTTGTGCATGCCTGGGTGGCATGGTTTGTTCCGAGAGTCATTATGGCCACGAGGTGGCCGAACCAGTATCAAATTGCCGCTCACCTCCACTCAGTGCTTAAAGTGAGGTAATGGTATGACTCAATCTGATGTCTAATCAAATTAAAAATGTGCTTTTTAAATTATATTACTACTTTCCAGCATGCAGTCATGATCTTCAGCTGCCTGCCCTGTTAAAGCTGAAGTTAGTCTGTCTGATGAGGTACTGTATTTTCATTGGAGCCATGCGGAGTTTTCATTGGAGCTCTGTGACATACAGCCCAGCAACTCGTTTTGGGAGGGTCAGGGTCACTGAATCACACTGTGTGTGACTGGGGAACAGCCTTTACAACGCGGGTATTACCACGCGCTAACATTACAACGCAAATCGTTACAACGACTTGCGCTGGAGGGCGCTGTTGGATAGGGAATTGTTTAATTTTCTATTCCAACACCTTCCCTACTGTAACGTGGGCTGGAGATGGAATAGAAAATTAAACTATTCCACTATCCAGCGCTTACAGGGAATGTCGTTGTAACGACTTGCGTTGTAAAAACAGGGTTGTAATGTCACGCGTGGTAAAAGCCCGCGTTGTAATGCCATACAACCGTATGACTATGTGTGCTGTTGCTGCTAGTCCAATTACTTTCAGTGCCAGCGACGTCACCAAAGTCAGCAGAGCCTCTGTGACAGCCTGTGGGTCATGGTGTGATCAGTATCGCTGCCTGCAGGGCTGGGCAGGTAGCGGTACGCCAAATAGGGCAAACCGTTTGGGGTTAATAATTAAATTAGTGTTTCAGTGAAGTTTGTTTTTGAAACATTACAGTTTTGTTAACAAGATGCTGTACTCGCTTGTCTTAAGTCATATTTACCCAGCCCTAGGCCGATTTCCCTCGTCTTCATTGCTTGAGTTTGGACATGAGAAAGTGTCACTCATAGCCATTAAAATGCCACTCATAATTAAACTGAAGTTATGAAAATGTCACACATAGCAATATGAAACCTTGACAGCCATGGTTAGTTCACTGCTGGCCCTTTCCCTCTCAGATGGGGAATGGTGCCTGAAAGACACTTTATATGAGGGGGCCCCACCCATTCTCGAAATAGGATTTGCAGGCTCTTCCTGAAAGAGAAACAAATACACTATTTTGTTTCGCGTCAGTCCTATGTCTACAGGGCGTCAGTTCCAAGCATGCTGCTCATGGCCGCTGCTTCAGAAAGACACACACGTTTAAATCAGAGACAAGCTGAGGGGGCCCCTTCGCGTATTGGCGGCTTGTGCCCCGCCCTCCCCCCTCCCCCCCCCACCCGGTCTGCAGGGGTGCTCATTACGCCTCTGACTACAAGAGAAACAATTATAAAATGTGCATTGACAATAACACAAAGAACAATACAACAGTATATCTCCCTGGAGCGATGCAAAAGATTTGGGAGACCATTCTTGTTAAATCCAGTGAGGCAGTAGTAAATGTGTCCAGGAGTACAAACGTCTATATAAAATAGAAGTAAGGACAGAAGCCGATGAAATAGAGAACGCGGAAGAATGGAAACCCAGAGTTTAGGCTAATTACACTAAATCATACAGTTTTATGGACACATCCTGCCTCATGGAATTTATGCATGAGGTCGAATGCTTAATTTTCCATCCACACAATAAAATGCAACGTGGCAATAAAGAGGCTGCAATAATCTTTTCATAAACTTGAACTCTTCTTAACTTATTAGCTTTCAGACATCAAAATAAAGCCTCCTAAAGTCTAAGGGTTCTCATTTTTAATGAACATGCCGTGCACGATGGTGGAGAAAATAAATCCCGGCCCACAGGGTTTTAAAATGCATAGGCCTGTGGTTTATTTAACAGCCAGCAAGCAAGTATAAAATGTGCATGTCTTTTTCATGTTTATGATCTTCAAAAGAGAAGGCGCTGCTCGGGTCAGAGACATTAAATTGTGTAAACCACAATGATGTGCCACAATGTTAAGACCATGTGTATTTCGCCCTCATTAATAAAAGCTACAGTAATTATCATAGGTACTCTATGTGTCCAGAGAGAGCCAATAGCAGCATGATGCAGGGATGCATAACAGAAAAGATGCTTTAAAGGACAGAGGTGCTTTACAGCTAAAGGGTGTTTTAGAAGACAGATGTGCTTTGCCAGAGACATGCTTCACTACATGGGGTGGTTTATGGCATATATGTGCTTTGAAGAGGAGAAGTGCGTTGAAAGAGGCAATGCTACAATGGGAGAAGTGATTTAAAAAGTGGATACTTTAACTGAAAAGTTTGTTTTGAAGGAAGCTAGTGCTTTAAAGGACACGGTGAACTCTAGGCAGATGGTGTTTTAATGGAGAAATGTTCTTTTAGGCTATTAAGTTAAAGGGAAAATGTGTTTGAAAGTGAATATATATAATTTAGATAACTGACAGAGTTGCTTTACATGAAATTAGTGCTGTAAAACATAGGAGCTCCTAGTTCAAAGCTATGCAAAGGAAAGCTTAAACCAAACCTTCAAACATGTATTCAGTGTGCTCAAATCTAGTAATTACTGTGATGCTAGTTCTAACATATAACTAACATTTGTTTTCCCACCTACTTTTTTGTAGTGAGAATATATATCCTCCTTTCTTCCCCTCCTGCCCAACACGATTTTTGGTTGTGTTATTTCCTTCATGATTCCATTTGTTGTATGTTCTCAAAATGTATCTAGACTAATGTTCTGATCGGAAAGTTGAGGACAGTCTGTAGAAGGGATGTCAATTACTGAGGGGCCTTTATAACTTCTGAAGTGAAGACAGCACCAGTAGATAAGTTAATGCAATTACAGGTATCTGGCTGAAAATCTGTTGTTTAATGGCATATGGTAGCCAAGACTGGACCCTTCCCAAAGCACTTTTGCTCTCTCTGATACATACTTCCTCATCTGCTCTACATGGCATGCACAAACAGTTGTTTTGTGGTGGGGATTAAAATACCATGCACACAACTGGCTGGGTAAACTACACACAACATTCTTACCCTCCTCTGCCTCCTTCCTCCCCCAATAGGTACCACTTGTTGCACATGCTCACTGCTGTTCCTTCCCCCCCCCCAACTACCTATACACAGCAGTGTTTCTCATTATGTTTAGGCAAAAACAAAACTACTCTTTTTATGAGGTTGATGGAGACTACATTCAATGGCATTGTGATCCACCATGCACCAAATGGTTTTTTAAATATAAATATTTCTGATTGGTAGTCGGGGCAGTACTTTGTTGGTGGTACCATAACTGGAGTTTTTGGCACATTGTGAGATAATGTCCTGTGTTTTGCAGATTATAAATTGTAGTCACCGTAGCTCAAAAACTGTGTGGGAGAATGCAGTATGTTGTCACATTTGTAAAGCAACCCTTGGGGGGGGGGGAGAACCTCAAAAACCTCTATTGCACATTTACCCTGCTCAAAATGGGGGCTTGGTATGACCTCTTTCTCCAGACCAGGTTCCTCTGGACTACTAGCCTGATATTATGTAGATCATACTCACATTGCACTTGATGCTACTTTCAGAGTATTTATTAGATTGTAATGTGTAGTGCACCTATCAGAGTAGTGTGGAAAAACAGCAGTCAAGTGGTTCTATGTCAAGTGTGACAACTTGAGACAGTCCTAGCTTCTTACCAACAACAGTCTGAAATCTGTCACTCAGAGATTTGTGTTTACCATTATGAGCATGCACCTAAAATACAGCATGCATAATGGTGGACAAAGAACCAGTCCTGGGTCCCATATTACATAATGACACACGGCACCTGTAAACATTAAGCTGAAACCGGCTTTGTGGGGAAAGCTTGACCTGTTTATTACTTCCTGTGCTGTATCTCATTTGTGAGGTATATCTGCTGTGCTCCTTCCTGTACAGTACCTGATTTATGTGTCACAAGCCTGCAGTGCTATGCCTTATATTGTACCTATTTTGTCAGTCAGACAAGAACTTCTGTCTGCGATGTCCTAGTGTTGTACAAGGGAGGCCTAGAGTTGTGCTTGTTTTGTGAGGTAGGCCTGCTCCGATGTACCTGCTTTTGTGCAGAGCGTACATACACTCCGGCATCTTATGCTGTACCTACTTTGGGAAATAGATCTGCTCTGCCGCTGTACATACTGAGCCCATATTATTTGTCGGGGTAACTTCACTACGGGGGGGGACTGGGGACTTCACTACCCTTTTTCAACCTTTTCCTGGTTTGTGAGGAATGTTTCATAGGCAGATTTAAGTAAAAGTAGATTCCTTAATTGTTCCTCATGCTGTATCTTTCTGGTTCAAGATGGCGGAGGTGCCTCCTGACCTGTGCATTTTCTGTCTGTGAAGGGACCATGCAGGTACTTCCTGCACAGTGCATTGTGTCTGTAAAGCTTGCAGTGCCGGACCATGTTCAGTGTGATGGAAACCTCTAGTGCTGCTAATGAACTTGCTGCTTGTGGGGAACTCTTGCACTGCACTGTTAAAGCTGTGCTGTAACTTTTCTGTGACTTAAAGATAAACGTGCATTACTGACGGGGTGACTTGCACTCCTGCAAACCTGCCCGTTTTGAATTGGTTTTGTGTTTAAATGAAATTTTGAGCGCTGCTACCTCAGCAATACTTGATGTGCGCAAGTGTGAAGATTGTACTTTTACCTGTGTCACACTTACTCCTAAGTGGGAACCTGCTTTGTTGTTCAATTCACTTTTGAGTTCTGTTGCAAGTGAACAAGTGATCCTTCCCCTTATACTGTTTCTGCACTAAGGCAGAGAGTCATAAATAACCCTGGAAAGGGACTGAATTGGCAATGCTGCGGAAAAAGGGACTGAATGTCAGCCACGGACTCATCAAGATTCTAATGAATAACAAATGATGAAAATCAAAGATATGAGGAATTAGGAGAAAAAGGAAGAAAGAGGAGTGCATAACAATGAGCAATAGCACATAGGGAAATAACTAAAGAGAGTCCAAAAGAGTGAGAGGGAAAAGAACAAGTGAGAGATGGGAAAAGAAAAAAGAGTACAGTGAGACATTGAAAGGGGGAAACTGGTAAGAGAAAAAAGCAAAACGGCACGCGGTGTTACAAAAAATGATTTAAAAGCAACTGTGAAAATATGGTGGAAGGAGCAAAGAGAGAAAAGGGTGAAATATAAAGAATTAGGAATAAGGACAAACCAACAAAAAATTAATTAAAGAAATATATAGGAAAGAAAGGTAAAATAATAATAGGACAGAGAAATACATAAATAGAAAGTAAGAAACAGAGAACCTAGCAAAGGAAAAGAGAAGAGCTGTAATGTAAAGTGTATAAGAGAAGGAAGAATGGGAGAATGGACCTCAGATATAAGAACAAGGGGCCTCATTTATGAGAAATGACGCATCGCTGCGTGAAAGCAGCGATGCGTCACCTCTCAGTGCGCACTCCTTGCGACATTCCTGATGCGTCATATTTAATGTATGACGCATCATCTCGCAAGGAGTTACAGATACTTCAGTATTTCTGACGTATCTGTAAGCGCAGAAGTGACTCATTGCTGGAGTGTGTCACAAAAGTGACTAAACTCCAGCAATGCGTCCTTTCACATGGGGCAAGCCACATGTGAAAGGGCCTGCGTCAGTCTTGCACCTGCTCTGAGGCAGGGGCAAGATTTTGACGCAACGGCGTCCTAAAAGTGACGCAGTGAAATCTCATAGATTTCACTGCGTCACTTCTACGACCCTTCCTTGCGTCAATACGCCCCCCTTGCATACATTATACCTGGCGCAGGTATAATGTGGCGCAGGGGTTTACAAAGTGACGCATCCACCTGGATGTGTCACTTTGTAAATATGGTGCAACAAGGCGCATTTTTTACGCCACTGGTGCGTCACAAAAAGTGATGCACCGCCGGCGTAAAAGTGACGCACAGCCTCATAAATGAGGCCCAAGGGATAGTAGAAAGAAAAGGACTAAGGGGCATGCAGAATAAGGAGTATAAAGGATATTGAATGGAGAAATAGGATAGGAAATGAAGCAACAGTGTAAGAAACAGAGACTCATCTAAATAAAAGGGAAAATTGGATCTAGAAGACACAGAAACTTAAGTTAAAAAGGAAGACTGTAAAATATAGAGGTTAAAGTCAAATGAAGAGGCATCCTGAGAGAACGAGAAGAAAAATGGAAGGGGATATGACACAATGCTTGAGGTAGTGGTGTTGTACTTGTGTTTCAGTACTTAACCAATGGTAAGATGTGACTTGAACCCTGCACTAATATACTAGTAAGGAAACGTTTATGGCCCTCTTGTGGTGCATCTGTACACTGATATACAAACAATGTGGACATACCCGCTAGATGGGAACAAGGGTTTTGGACTCACTGTAATAGTAAAGAGTGCAGAAGAACCATTAGGTTTTATTAAAATACCTCTCACACACCAACCTGGTTGGTGTCATGCTTCATCATTGGGGTCTCAACTTGGTGGCTGAGTGCCACCTGGTTGTGCTACGATGGCTGATTACAGCAGAACTGGAGTGGTTTATTAATGTGAGGTGATAATGTGCAGGTTAAAAATATCTCTGGGAATCATTGCCAAATGTGTTTGTTTGTGGCGGCCCAGAATATGGTTAAAATCCAAGAGCGCAACTAATAGAGTGATTTTACTCATAGTTGTCTCCAGTAGGTCTACATGTTTCAGCCCAGAAAAAAAGGTTTAGAGTGGGCTTTCATCAGGACCGTGCGAAAAAATGTGAGTGAGTGGCAAAATCAGCACACGCGCTAAGGTATGCTGACCTACACCAAGCACTGACAACCTATCTTGGGAATATAAAATAAGCTGATAATAGCAAAGCGACCTGATCTTGTTGGGAAGACCTGCCCCCCAGCAGTTTATAAGTTAAATCCTAATATTGTAGTTGTAAGAAAATTGGGTCTCTAGTTGACATGCTGTCAAAATAGGTACCCCAATCCTAGCCAGGGTAAGTCAGATAAACACTCTAAATTAACCTGTACTCAACCTCGAGTAGCTTGGCATACAGCAGTCAGGCTTAACTTAAGAGGCAATGTGTAAAGTATTTGTGCAACACTCAAATTACAGTAACACAGTGAAAACATCACAAAAAGATTCCACCCCAGTATAGGAAACCAGAGAATATTTATCTAAGTAAAACAAAACTAAAACAGCATAGTCCCAATAAGTAGAAGTTGAGATATTCATTTTTAAAGATTAACTCCAAAAACAGTGCTTAGCATTTAATAGAGCTAAAAGGTTACTTGAGTTCACGCTGGACCAGGATAAATGCAAAGTTTAGGCCAACCAAGATGGGCTGCAGGACCCATGCAGAGCCTCCTGAAAAAGTACCTTGTATAGAGCAAGCAATAGCATTGAGGCCTCCCTGCATCAATTCAGATTCACATAGTGGGGTCAATTCATCGAAGCTGGGCCAGGCAATCGAAGGGTCGGTGCTGTGTCGCGCCTCGGCACGGCAATGTAGGATTGGGGATGCATTGCCATTGAACCTCACGGTCAAGACCTGCGTCATTGGCAAATAGGCACTAGGTCAATTCAATTCAGCTTAAGGGGTCACTGAGACGATTTTTGCAGAAAACAGCTGCAAAACCCACTTCTGAGTCCCAGGACTGGAAGGGGGCACCTTAGGAAAGGGTAGGACTCATAGATGGCAGAGTCCAGCAGCACCAGCAGAGTTGCAGGAAGTCTTTCTTAGCCCTAAGTCTTCAGAAAACAGGAGGCAAGACAGCGAGCTCTTGGAGAAACTTGGGTTCAAAGATATAGAGAACAGATTAAGTCCTCCTACTCACAGGCAAGAGGCCAAAACATGAGAGCAGGTAGCAAAGTGACAGTACCTCCGACAGCACAGCAATCTTCAGGTAGCAGGACAACACAGCAATGCTGTTAGCAAAGTGGGAGCCCCTCCTACAGCACAGCAGCTCTTCTTCCTGGCAAATTGTCCTTGGTCCCAGCAAAGTTCTGATTTGGTTGTGTCATGGGGTCCAATACTCATACCCAAATGTGTCTTTGAAGTGGGGGAGAATTATAAAAAGGCCACTCAAGAACACAAGATTCCTGCCTTTCCTGCCCTGGCTCCATACTCACTACAGGGGGTGTTCAGCTGTTTGTGTGGGGTCAGGCATAGCCCTATTCAATTGCAAGTGTCAACTCCTCCGTCCCAATCTACCTCAGGAAGGCTCATTAGCCTGTTGATAGGCCATAAGGATGTAAAGGTTACACCCCAGCTCCCTTTGTGTGACTGTCTAGATGAATGCACAATGCATAGATTTCACCCAAACCAAACATGTATTAAGAGATAGAAAAAGGAACAGAATGGTTAAAGTAAGAAAATGACAACTTTCTAAAAGTGGCATTTTCAGACTTACAATTCAAAATCTGACTTCACCATAAATTATGATTGTAAATTGTGAGCCCAGAGACCCCAAACTCCAAATCTCTATCTTCCCCCCATTGGGAATTACACTTGAAAGATGTTTTAAGGCAATCCCAAAATTAACCTAAGGGAGAGATAGACCTTACAGTAGAAAAAATGAATTTAGCAGTTTTCACTACCAGCACATGTAAAACTTAAATGTACATGTCCTAACTTTGAAATACACCTCACCCTGCCCATAGGGCTATCTTAGGGGTGATGTTTATGTAATAAAAGGGAAGGATTGGAATTGGCAAGTAGGTTAAATTGCCAGGTCAAAATGGCAGTTTAAAACTGCACACACAGGCTCTGGGGTGACAGTCCGGAGCCATGATTAAGGGCTACTTGAAGTGGAAAGCATAATCAGTGCTTGCAGGCTCACTAGTAGCATTTAATTTACAGACCATGGGCCCATATAGTGCACTTTACTAGGGACCTACAAGTAATTTAAATATGCAAGTTGGGGATAAGCTATTGTTACAATGTTCAGAGTACAGAGCATGTGCACTTCAGCACTGGTTAGCAGTGGTAAAGTGCCCAAAATCCTAATGCCAGTGATAATGGTCAGAAACATTGCAAGTCAGGGTAAACCATGGCAAGGATTCAGGTCTAACAGTAATTCAGGGTTTGAGCCTCAGGACAAGGACATATATGTGTAATGTGTATGTCAGATGGTCCAATAGCGGTAACATGGGCTATTAAGCTATTAAGCCTACTGGTGAGATGTGTGGGTCTACAGTGTTCAAATACACACATAAATAATTTTCCAGAGCAAATGCATTAACCATCACAGCAGTCTTACTGATGTTATAGCCTCTGTGTGTATGTTACAGACTGAAAATACATGCTGAAGCCTTCTATGAATGGGTCTGTACTTGCAAATCTGTCAACTTAAAAGTTCTAATTGGTCATTTAGGTTTCTACTTAGGCATATGATTACTTCATCAAATACTAAATCTGGATCTGGCTGAGTTATGACTGTCCTCCCAGCACTACACCAGACCATCAATTTAATATGTCAATTGCCTACAATTTAGGGACTTTACACAGTTAGCTCTTGGGTAAATTGCTCTACCTACTACTATTTATGTGTATGATGTAGGAAAAGAGTTATCACTGAGAGGGCAGAGGCATTGATGATATGTGTTGGCTACTGGGGACAGATGTAGACATTTGGGTCATTTTAGAAAAAGATTAATGTTAGACATTTTGCGTGTGTGTTGGGAGTAGTTGACATTCTAAGAAGGGTGTGGCAAGATAAGCCTGTGCAAAGCTTGTGGTACAATTGAATGTGAGAGACAATTCTGTGTTAGAACATTCTGTTCAATGGTATAGTATGTGCTCATATTGCCCAAAAATTAGCTCTTCAGGGTGCACATAAGACAATAACAATACAAAAAAATACTCTACAAAATAAAAAATAATTTAGATGCAAAAACTATTCAAAGTGTAACATTAATTGACTAAATGCTATGAATGCTTGCACCTTAATTTTTTGAAAGAGTTTCGTTTCAAGAACTGAGTAACAATTTAAGATTTAGTAAGTCAAGCAGGTTTCTGGCATTAGGCTTTTGTGTTAATTGTTTTTATATCTGGGTAGATCGTAGTGCTACTGGCACGCGTAAGCTGTGATCTTCAATTGTCATCATGACCAGGGTGTGAGAAGAGGGAGAAGTTAAGTGTACACTTATCAGGATTGTTCTTAAGGGACAAAGCATGACTTCTGATTGGTATTAGAGGGGGTCACATTAGAGGAGGGCTTGGGGTTTAATCAGACTATCCACTGCCACCAGTGTCCCCCCTGCAGAATGTGAAGAGGTGCCTTGAGTTTCCTATATCTCACATAGGGTTGAATGGGAAGATAGATTTGGGGATCACTGAATGGTTGGGGGCCCGCTTTGACCGCTGGGGTTGCGGAGGCCTGCATTACTGCCCAGAATGGCACTACAAAGTTACAAGCTATGAAGAGCTAAAAATAGAATAAGAAAAAACATTCCAAGGCCTTTTTGCATCATCAATTTACTTCCCACTTGAATGCAGACCACTATGCAGTTGTATACAAAGACGTGTGCTCATTTACCTTGGAAATGGAGATGGAACCTAATTTGAATTCAATATTCAGTATTAGAGCTGTGTTTTTGCTATTTTGTAGATGTTTAGCGTGATTTGAAGTGTTAGCTTTTGAAAGCACAGAATAGCAAATGAACCGCATGAGCCAGTAGACCCCTGGCCCGAGCTCCTACATTCTATTTCCTTTTTATTGCTGATGGCTAAACACATTGGTGGAAGGCGTGCAGAGCTTTCAACAGAGGCAGTAACTGTGTGGGTAGATAAATTGCCTCCTGTGATGATAGTCAATGAAAAGAAAAATGTATTCTAAATGCACCAGCTGCTCGTTATTGTTGCAGGCCTAAATAAAATCTTCCCAGCCTAAGTGATACTAGTCTTTCTAATCAGCAAAGAGATGGGGGTGGGGACTGCATCAGCTGCCTGATTAAATGTTTATGAGGCCCATGCAATATTTAAACTGCGCAATAAGAATAGACGAGATAAACTACATCTATTGTTTCTATATATTTGTAATTACACCGAGCCAGCCCAGCACCAATCTATTCTTCTCGAGCTGCAAGATCTCCTAAGCCGATCTCGCACAAAGCTCAGATTCTGAGTGTACAGTTTAAAGGCTATTATCAAATATTTGAACTGTAGGAATGGCCTGTGTGCACATTCACCATATAGATTCACTTGCTGTGACAGATGTTTCTGAAGTTACTCTCAAGGCCCTAAAACATATCGTCAAGAAAGAAAATAACTCAATGGGTTGTCAATTTACAGTCATCTTGTTGTGGCACTGCTATACTTTTCTGAAAATGACATTTCAATATTTGCCCACATGTTTTGATTACTCACAGGTTCGAAAAAATCTGGTGTACATAAAGGCCCTATCCCAGGCATCTAGATTTGTGATTGTTATAGCATCAACATTCCCATTTCTGTCAGAGAGCACAGCCCCTTTCTCCACCACTCTGCAAACGCATCTCCTGGTGCACTGCTGCTTGGGAGATGGAGGCACTCAGGAGGTAAGGAGACCTCATCACCAACCAGCAGTGCGTGAAGAGGAATGTTTACCGAGTGGCGGAGAAAGAGGTCATGGCCTCAGACCACCTCTCGGCAATACCACTGTTTGGAGCTTACTAGTGGTAACAGGAGGTCTTGTTGTCCCCTAAGAGCCCTATGCAGCCACTGGGACTTTCGCCCCCAACCAGAAGGCACCTGAAGGTACATTTGCAGAGTGGTGGAGAAAGGGGGTGGGCCTCTGGCAAATTGTCGGCTTTTTTTCTTTCTTTTTCTTAGGAAGGGGGCCTTGCCCACCTCCCTGGATGATTTCGGCCCTGGGGACCCCCATACCCAGGGCCTGCTCTTTATTGTATTTATTTTTAGATTGGAGGAGGGCTGCGTGGCCCCCTCCGAAGGCCAATTTCAGCCCCGGGGACCCCATCGCCCGGGAACAGGCCATTATATATCTTTTTTTCAAAAAGAGGGAGGGACCCCCTCCCTCTGGGACTGCCCTTTATTGAATTTATTTTTAGATTGGAGAGGGGCTGTGTGAGGCCAATTTTGGCACCCAGAGACCCCACCCCGGGTCCAGGCCTCTCTGTTGGGACCACAGGGGAGCCTGAAGGGGAAACAAATGTTACACCGCATGTGTTACACCGCATGCATTACACTGCATGCGTTACAACGCATGCTTTTACCTTGCATGCCATTACAACAAAAATTACTTGCTGTAGGGGGTATAGGGTGTTGGATTTAACTCCAACACCTTCCCTACTGTTGCACAGACCGGAAGGTGGAATAGTAAATTATACTATTTCAACATCCAGCGCAATTCCGACATCAGGTCGTGGTAAAAGATTGCGTTGGAACGGCATGCGGGGTAAAAGTATGCATTGTAACATCATACAACCACCTGAAGGACCCCGCAGTCCCTGCCGGCTCCCCATCTCTTGCGGGAGTCGGCACTGCTTTGGGATCCAGAGATCTATTAGCATGCAGCTCCCTGGATCCTAAAACAAAGTATTTTTCCCTGCTCCCTTCAGAGTGGGCAACAAGCGAGAGCATATACTGATCTTGCTTGTTGAAAGCAGACAAGGTTTTCTATAGCTTGGTGGGAGTGGTACCCCAAGCAAGCCATAGCAAACTGCAATTTCCCAGGGGCGCGTACCCCGGGACATTGCTGGAGCACAACAGGTCCAAGAGCCATATCGGTCTCCAAGAGGAGGGCCACGCGGACCCCTCCAGTGTAATTAAGCCTCAGGGAGGAGGTAGTTCGCAGGGTTGTGAGGGCCGCGTTGCCCCCATATTTAATTTTAAATTCATGCCCACTGGAGGTGGCAGCCCCAGGCTTGTGGGGGCTGTGAAGGCCCCCATATCTTTGCATATCTATGCCACATGGAGGTATTGTCTTCGGGACAGTGGGGGAGGCCGCAGGGCCTCCCTCAGCATTTAGATAAAAAAACTGTGAACACCGGGGTGGTGGCGGTCCCCAGGGCAGCAAAGGGCCAAACAGGCCCTCCGCATTTTTCTTGGTTACAGTCCTGCAGAGGCGGCAGTCCCAAAGGCTTTGCATATGCCCAAGAGGGGGGCCACATGAGCCCCCCACTTTCATGCCCCCAGGATATGACCCACCCGGGGTCTTCAAAACAAAGACACTTGGGAGCCCGCACATCTTTTAAAAGAAAACTATTATGTCACAGATTTGCGTATCCACCCACAAGTCCATGGCAAAATTAAAAAGAAAATGCTTCTAAAGTGCACCAAAGTCTGTGTGGCATCCCCCACCATATCTGGAGGAGTCAGGGTATCCCTACCCTGCCCCCTTTTCTTTATTTGTTACTTTTGTACTAGAACTTAACTTCAAACCAAGTTCCAAGATTGCTTCCAACACAAATGTTAGTAGGATCTACGAGTCCATTGTAAGGACTCGCTTCCGTAGATATTTAATTTCTCTGAAACCACTGAACGGATTTACACCAAAATCTAGCTTTCTGGCAATGTTGGTGTAATTATATTCAGCATTTCAGGCTGTAGTCATGTTCAAAAAATGAAAAATCCTCATAGACTTAAAATGGGGAAACACATTTTGGGACCCTTGGGAACGCTTTCCTATGGAAATTTGGACCTAACAATAACTACCTACTGGTGACTGCCAGTTTACTAAAGGGGAAAAGTTACTTTTAGTTAGTAAAACTTTATTAACTTTATTAATCCATTTTATACCCAACATAAAGTACACAAAGTACACAAACATTTAAATTTGTAATGCTATAGTTATAACATTAATTTATAATTAGCTTCTCTAATCTTCTTAACAAACACAACTTAAACACAAACATCAGAAATTCTAAAGTTGTAGTTACTACTTAAATTGATCATTTATGCACCAACTTCAAATTGCTATAACTTGTGCACCTCCATACACAGCATTGTCAACTTGCTTTGCACACTGCATTAACTGTACCTCCGCACTGTACGATGCACAGTGTGCTCACACAATATGTCATTTGAGATGTCATAGGTGTTGTTATGAATGCTATTATTTTACATGGTATAAGTGATGTAGTATGAAAGGGTATAAGCAGTGCATTGTAAAGGCGCACAATATAGTTAATGTAGTGTGGCACATTTACACAGGCACAGTTACACAGTTAGTGTAATGCCACTGTTACACAGTACTTTGCAGGGTGGTGTGCCATATGTGGGGAACAGGACACATAATAGTGTTATACCATTTACTAATCTAAAATACTACTTTCATGAAGTAATTACCTATCTAAAGCAAAGTGTTACTGTTCCTAATTGCCAAAGAAAACTGCCAGTTGGCTAGTAAAGTAATTATCTTGGCCCAGAAAGGTAGTTCAAAATCTTAATCTCACTAAGGTCGCTTCATGGAAATATTACAAAAATGAAAAGAATGAAGGAGCACCCATTGGCCCAAATTAATATTTTGTTTAATTGGGAGACCCTTCTAAATATAGGTAAAGAAATATTAATAATATTTTTTCTACGATGAGCCAATCCAATTTTATAATTTGTGCAATGTTCTCCAAAAGTGTGAACACATTGGTTTATACTTTAGTCATAAATCAAGGGCTTCTTTCTTTTTGGATATTCAACTAAATATAAAGTCTGTACAAGGTAGAACCAATTAATGTGAGCCCCCACTTGAAACAAGCTATCTGCGCAGATGTCATACTGAGTCAAACAACAGTCTTCCTGGCTCTTCCTACAAACAATGGCACATTTGTGCATGTGTGTTTATGCATAACCAATGTAGACCCTCTTAACACAGCTGCACTATAACAGCAATATTGTGAAATGTTGCCCCTGTTAGTATCACTCAAATCCATTGCATCAGAATTTTACATTGAGTGAGGCATGTATTTTGATTGCTCAGTCATGGCAAGATCCAGAACCAAGCAGTCCAAAAAAAAAATTGTTGCAGATTAGGACCCACATCCTCACTGAAAATAAATGATTTCTATGCAATTCCATGTGTAACCTATGCAATGCCAATATCTAATAGTACAAAACCATATTCTGATATGTTGAAAGAGACACACCGCCTTTACATATAAAATAAAAGAAGTACATCAACTAGATTTTTTTTCAACAGTGAGCTCCACAAACAGTGCTGTTCTTCTGCCAATTATTTGTATCAGTGGCCTAAGTACCTAATAGTGCTATATTCCTGAAAAAATTAAATCTTGTTTAGCTAAAAAACATAACCTGTTGAAGTGCAGTTGCAGAGCATGCTAATGCTAGCTTTCTTTATTATTTACGTGATGTTATATACATTTTGCACCCGTTTTAAATTGAACATAGTATATATTCCCTCTTGGTTTAAAACCTTTAGGCATACCAACCTTATGATTATTTTGGAAAATAACCTTAATGAAACATTGCAATGTTTCAAGTTCTTTAGTTAAGATTTCTAAAACAAAGTTCCATTGTTGTCAGTAGGTTAATCCTAAACATTACGCAAATTCTAATGCTTTTACATTTCAGACCATTTGCTGATTTCTCCTGCCTCTGTCCTACTTTGCCATCAGTTAAATCGGCTAGCAGCATTGCAGCATATAGATTCATAGATATCATTAGTTCATGTCTCTTACTGCCCTAAAAAAAAATTCTTACATATTCTGAGTTTCACCAAACTGTTTTCAAACAACTTTTAAAAATGTTCCCAAATCCTAAATGTGGCTTAGGCAATATGAGCAATCATAATGCACCTGTCAGTTCAGTCCACAAAGGTAAACCACATTCCTTTGTGGCTACCTTGGCTCACATCTGGTAGTTTCGATACCTTTTGCTTCAGAATCCAACAATTACAAAAATATGGTCGAAATGCCACTGTTCAAATGAATTTTAAGTGTTGACTGGTATAAGCAAAACAATACAGATGTAATAGGAAAAACATCACAGAGGTTAAATAAAATGTATGAGCGGTTCATATGTTGAGAAAAGAAAATCTTATCAATACAAATCGGTCATAAAAAGTAGGACATAAAACATGTTTACAAATTAAAATAATCAAATTCTAAATGTCTTTGTAAGAAATGGGGGTCTCTAGTTGGCAGAAGTAGGTACCTTTGTCTAAATAGGGACCCTTGATTCTAGTCAGGGTAAGGGGGATACATACTTTAGATAACCCCTGCTCACCCACTGGTTAGCTTGGCACAAGCAGACAGACTTATCCCAAAGGTAATGTGTAAAGTATTTGTATTCAAAGCACACAGCAACAGCAGCGGCCGGTAGTGGGAGAACCGGCCCGGCGGTGATGTGGGGAGGGGGAGGGGCAGGGTGGGAGGGTAGTAATGTATGGATTACGGACTTTAACAGGTAAGTACACATAAAAATAAATAAAACAAATGTTATTGCGCGCACTGCATCGCATTTGGTGATGCAGTGCACGCAACAAAATTCATTTGATTTATTTTTATGTTTACTTACCTGTTAAAGTCCGTAATCCATACATTACTACCCCGCCACCTTGCCCCTCTTTTCCCCACGTCACCACTCGGCTGGTTCTCCCACTACCGGCCGCGGCTGCACAGGAATACAGTGATAACACCACAAATGGACACCACACCAGTTAAAGAAACAGCCATTGCATGCCATCCTGACACAGCACACAGCAAAGGGGCAGCACTCCTCCTCACAGCTCTTCTCCTTCGACAAAGGTTCCTCTTGAGTTCAGAAGTAATCTAAAGTTCTGGGGTTTAAGGTATACTACTTATACCCCATTTTGTCTTTGTTCTCTTTGTGCAAGGGTCTCCAAGCCCAGTCCAAATCAGTTCTGTCCTCCCTGGTGCAGTATGACCACAGGGAGTGGAGGCCTCATTGTGCAAGGGAGACAAGCTTTATTCAGGTGCAAGGAAAACTACTTCCATAAATCTAAATACAGCCAAGGTCTAATCAGCTCAGCTCTGAATGATCCAGGAAGGGACAGTACACCTCACCCCCCCTCCAATTGGCTGTCTACAGTGAATGCACATCCCTAGCCCCTGTCTCTCCAAAAGAAGACAGTCAATCCACAAACATGCTGAACCACACAGAATGGTTAAACATGAAAATGCCTACTTACTAAAAGTAAGACAAAGCAAACAGTCGGTTTGCACCCAAATTGAACAAAGGAAACAACACATTTGTAATGTAACAACAGTAATCTCTACGGTGTGCAACCAGAGAGGAGGCTCAGCCCACCCCATACTAAAACTAGGACAAAAGTCATAGCCTGTGTTTGCACTACCAAAAGGACTCAAAAGAGTTTTCAACAATATGACGTGCAGGTGATCTATTGTCACAAATCAAATGACCAAGGTTAACTCATTTGTAAATACAAAAAGTACATTAGGAGAGTACTCTGTAGAAACAGCAATAGTAGAACAAAATAATCTTTTAATTGAAGAAAGGTTCGTGAAAGTCCCAAGGGATATTTTCTTTCAAATGCGTTGACCATCAAACATATGAGTCCCATGGGTAACACTTAAATTCCAATGCATTTCGGGCATGAATGCTGCCCTTTTTTCAGGGAAATCTACAAACAAAATGACTAAATGAGTTCATACTCTGAAAGAATAATCACGATCCATTAACAGTAAAACAGATACATATTTGTGAGGTACAGTGCAAAGGTAAACATGATACTTTGGCATGAAAAATGCATGAAACACACATAACTGTCTGGCTCAGAAGGAAATGCAACTTAAGACCATGCCTCAAAGGTGAAACAAAAAAAAGTAAACGAACAAGCATGAAGAGAACAGTAATAGACTTAGATTGAATGAACAACCAAGCGTGTAATTGATCAGTGTTCAGTGCTGAACCCACACCAGCTTACACTACTGAATTAATGGTATGAAAAGAACCATACATAAACATTTCTGTGTGAAAACACATTTTGGAGAAATTCTGTTACAAAAAGGGGACCCTACCTACTCATGCCACCAGTGTCTAATGTGAAAAGAAATGCATGTACCTAAAACCAGCAACAAGATGCGGTACTGCATCATATGAACCGGATGCTCATTCAAAAAGTGGTGCTGTGAATAAACAAGCAAGATGTAAATGTGCGTCAAAACTAACTTGAGTCCAAGTGAATCACGCACTATTTTGAAAAAACATAACTCACCGGTGTGAACCGTAGTCGTGAGCGCCAAGTCAAAACATAACAAACTTTATCCATACAAAGTGAACGGTGCACGCCGAGGGGCCAACCAGTGTAGTTTTATTGTATCCTGTCTGGGTCAACAACACAATATTAAAATAACACTAAGAATACTTGGAGGAGGTAAATAAAACGTGTTAAGAGCTAAGGAGATGTGCCTTACCAAAAACTGAAGTGGAACGGTGTCCTCAATGATTGTGACAAATGGAGAAGGAGTGAAGTCCCTACGGCCATCCCGGGAGTGGCAACAGCGTGACAGAAGCTTATGTGCACACAGATTAAATACCAGTGTAAAGCTGTAGGATCCCAATTAAAGGGACGTGTAAGCCGGAAACTAAAACAAATAAAGTACGAGCACACCTAAAGTGAACAAGATATTGAAAAAGAGTATCATGCAAGAAATAATCATGATGATGAATGTCTAACTATCCGAAACAAATGTGACCCGAAAATAATTATTGCGATGCTGAAAATAGCTGATGTCTAACAAATGCGGCCCAGCTATCAAGTTTAGTAAGTAGACAATCACAAAAAATAGTGATAGTTCACAAATAGAGAAAGAGAATGAGAAATGAAACAGGAGGAAATTAACAATGTCAAAAACACTAATTGCGTTGCACATGTGTGAAATATACATTTGGGGAAAGGAAACCAACCATTATAATCAATAATTGCATTAAAAAAACAAAAGCAGTAACAAGCAAGGGGTACATTGGGGTACAATGTATATCATTTCTATAAACTGAAAGAGACCCCAATTCAAAAGTAAACATGAAAAAATCAGATGATGAAAAAGGTGAATAATGAGCTAGAGGCAACAGTGTGTATTATTCTACCAAGATGCAAAAATGCTATAAAGTAGTATTGAGTAGTATTGAGTAGTGAGACCAGAAACAGCGTGATGGGTGACAGGAAGAATGTGTTATAGGAAACAGGAGAATTTGAGGTTGTCATTCAAACCTTTGGGCATTAGGGTGTCCAAAAAGCATATCCAGTACATTTCAAGCTGCGACAAAAATTTGGACATGTCTCTATCAGTTCACACCTTTACTACTACGACAATAGAAAACCGTATTTGGGCTATTGTATGGTGATGTTCATGCTAGTGAGCCGCAAGAGGAGAAGTGGTAGTTTTGGCTCTGATGTGACTTTTGTGTTCCGTTATCTGTGTTCGTAAAAACCTCTCAATCTTTCCTACATAATACATACCACAAGGGCAACGGACAGGTTAGAGGACAAAAGTACTATTACTAGTGAAGTGTAAATTGATACTTTTGCCTGACCAAGGATGAAAAATACAGTCTCCGACAAGAACATTGTTACAATTGGAGCAGTTATAGCAGTTTGGTTCATTTTCTCATCAGATTCCTGCTTGGATAGGAGTTCTCTCAGATTACGTGATCCCCTGCATGCAAAAATAGGGGGTAGCAAAAAAATGCTACTGAAAATCCAGTTCGGACTGTATAAGTTCCCAGAATTTTAGAATTATTCGCTTGATCACCATTGATGAGGTGGACAAAGTGGATACAAACACTTCTCTGCTGAGTGGTTATTTATTCTGTTTCATCAGCAGAAACTCTCTACTTAGTTTCATTGTGCGTGCTTCAGCCTCGTCAACAATATCAACTGGATATCCACGATCCCAAAATCTTTTTCTTGTTTCTTGCATAGAAGATTCCAATTTGGTCATGTCAGAGGTGATATATTTCACCTGAAGAAACTGAGAGTACAGAAGATGGCATTTGAGAAATGGTGGGTGAAAGCTTGTGTAAAGCAAAGAATTATTGCTATCCACTGGTTTCTTGAACATAGAGGTCTTGATGATTGTTCCATCCACTTCAATGTTACCATCCAAGAAAGACATGTGACAACGGCCCATATTGTAAGTAAGCTGAGTTTTTGGATGTTTGGTGTTAAGTTGTGTAAGGTTCTCTAAGAGATCTTCTTGTCCGCCTTGCCATACGATGAGTATATCATCAATGTATCTCATATATAGGATAAGATGTTCATACCACCAGGCAAGATGTGCTGTTATTCAAACTGCATCATGAATCAGTTGGCGTAGCTGGGAGCACCGCAAAAACCCATTGAGGTTCCATTAGTCTGAAGGTAATATTTCTGTTTCCATTGGAAGTAGATATGAAACAAAGAAAATTACAAAAGCTCGAGAAGGAATACCTTGTTGACTTGCATTTCTTCTTGATGTAAGAGAGCCCACTCTACTGTCTCAATTGCCTCTGAATGCGGAATGGTGCTACCTATTTACCTTTATCTCATGATCACACAGAGGAGTTTCAGCAAACCCTCATGAAGATTTTGACACATGCCAAAGAGATGGCCTGGATCTCTGGTCGAACTCTGGAATTCCTTTACACACGGGATCCACAACACCCATCAATCTACATGTTCCCTAAAATACATAATTGTCTGCAAGATCCACCTCTGAGACCTATAGTATCGGGCTGTGGATCACTTCATGAACCTCTAGGTTTCTATCTTGATACGCTTCTACAGACCATTGTACAGACGGGTGCTACTAACTTACAAAACACTACGCACCACCTGCAGCTCTTGCAGGGGATTGCACTACCAGCATCGTCAGAGATTTGGCTATGTACAATCGGCATTACAGCCTTGTACACATTCATTCCGCATTCATAGGGAAATGAGGCGGTCAGTTAAATGGGGTGGTGTAAGGGTATCCTTGGCGCTATTTAGGCTTTCTATCTTGGCAGCATTTTAGCTAAGTCAGTTATATATTTCCTTTCCATTCTCATACATGTAGCAGCCTACTATCTGTCCATTTAGAATGCTCATCGATAAAGCGAGTTGGAACTTTAAGAAGATTTGAGACAAATCTACATCCTCAGGCCCACCACAATTATTGCTGGCAACTTTTAATGCAAGGAAGTACCCTTTGCTCCTGTGGAGATGAAGGACCTGAGTCACTGTACAGCATTGCCGCAAAACCAATCTCCGTTAACTACTGGAGAATGAGAATACTTTGGTTGGTGCTCAGGAATACTATAGAGAGTCATATAAGGATTAGGTCATACTCTTGACTTTGAACCACAATGGGAAAGACGATTCTCAGACAACCTCTGTTGGGAGAAACCTTTCTAAAATCTCAGTACAATAGGGCGCCGATTCACTTACTCTGAGCCTGGAAGTTGTCATAGGGCATGAGTGCAAACCCAGTGCTTTGGTCCGGTGACCCCACTGTCCTACCCTAATTGTGTAAATCAATTGCCCTGCTCAGAGAGGAGTAAATGCACAGGTCGAATGTTATGAGGCGACAGGAGCGTACATAGAAATCTGCAAGTTTTGCAGACATGGTTGTCTTCTATATTCATATTACTGAAGTGAATTAAGCTTGTCATAGCTGAAGTCGTTCATTTCAAGAATGCTGAATGACAGCTGCCTTATCAGATATCCATTTAAAGCACTCGCATCCCGAAAGAAAACTCTTCTAACTCCATGGATAAAAACACTGAATTCAATCAAGCGTTTTCCAGCGATCAATACTTACGAAAATATTAGCCACATAAGTGAGGCCTCCAGGTAAAGTGCCATTTGCCTGCATCTCATGGGCCCTCATTACAACACTAATGGCTTTGGAGCATGGGTAGTAATTGAATGTGACACTGCTTCAATTCTCCACTCTAACTCGTCCACTTGGCCTTGCAGTAATTTGATTACATTTCATTCAATTCCACAAATTGTGTGCTTTCAAATTACTGTAGTGCAGTCTCAGATATGATTCTTGTACTAATTAAAATCCTTTCTATTACATACTTGGGCTAATGTAGATCGTTAGTCTTGTTGCTTCCCCGTTTCCCCTAGGGTGAAACAGCAAACCCACTGAAGGAAAATGTGAGCTTTAAGTGTTTTTCTATAAAATAAATGGTCATTTGGGTATTTCCTAATGTTGATGAAGAGAGCTCTTGTTTGGAATAGAGATCTGAGCTACTTAAAGGTTGGCAACACATTAACAAGAGCACTTGTTAAGCTTTGTGCCATCTGTTTCTGCATGATTACTGCCATTGTTTTAGCTCTGGCTTTTGCTGTTCAAGAGAAAATACAAAACGTGTGGCAGTATTAAGATAAAACATAGCAATAAACATTACATATCGTGCTTTTCGGAAAACATTGGCGTTTGAATTTGTTTTTGTAAAGGAAAATGGAGTAGTTCCAACAGGGGTGTAGCCTGCTACTAATATTGAAGCCTAGTAGCCAGATCACATGACCACAGAGCATGAAACCCATCATTGTGTGCAAATCAGCAGTCCTGCTTCGAGAACTGGAAATAAATTGGATGCACCATATGTAGCATTGCACTGTGGTGAAAAGGCAAACCAAAGGTGTTATGTGAGTTTTATTTTTAGGATCAGAACAAATATAAACAACATATGCTATTTAGTTTTCTTCCTGGGAGTAAAGTAAACTCTCATTGAATTGCCCACTTTTTGGTCAGTATGAGATGGGGAGACCCCATACATCCATTAGGCACACTTCATGTTTATTTGGTAGATGAAAACCCATATTGCTTCTACAGTCCCTAGTGTGGTGGTATCAAGAGAGCAGACAGCTGATGACTATCTTCATCCGCCCAGTATGCAGTGGGCAGTGTGGTAGCATCAATTCTTTACGGTGCGCCTTAGGATGTGAGGATGTCCCACTCACTGTAGTTTCAATTGATAAAAGTTCGCAATCTTTTTAATTAGTAGGAGCCTGTTCTTATCTTTACGAGATAAAGAAAGGGTCGATGGTCCACCGAGGATGTCCGGTCAAGTTTTATCATTCTAATTGAAAAAACAGCACGCTTACAATAACCAGATGGGTTGCTGTTCTCTGCTGGGGAAAGCGTTGTCAGCACTGTACGCCTAATAGAGTAGGCGATGCTGATCAATTCGAAACACCCTTGACTTTCCACTTTCATTAGAAATGTGAAAGTTCATTAGTTGCCTTTCGGAACTTGTGTGATTAATGGCTTCTTTTGAACAAAATGAGCGAGGTCAGGCATGGTCAAATATTATATAAAACGCACATTCAACCAAGAATTTTCAGTTTCTAAATTACAAGCAATGCTATTTCACTGTCTTAGTTCTGTAATGCAGTTGTCTATTATCTCGGTCTTACACTTCAATTGAATGTGGGTGCACTTCTAAATAAAGTACATTTAAAAAAGCAAGGTATTCCTGATCCAAATGAATGGTAATTTGAGACTTATGCAATTCTTTTTAAGGAAGGATCCCAAATTACCCCAACTGATCATTCATTTTTAGCCTGTAGTTGTGAGACAGCCTTGTGCTTTGGCACCACTGTGCAGTTCATGGATACGTTTCTCTAGAGTAAAATTAAGGCACGCCTCCTTTTTAGGTCTTGCCTTGGCGCTGCATGCGCTGTCTCAGCGAGATATAAAGTAATTTGTATGTTGGGTGAAATGTTATTTGTTTTCTTGCTTACTATTGGCTTAGTTGTGGTAGTGTTGTTTTAATGTCATTTTCTGCTGGCTGTTGGTGATTTTCTAACTTCCGTGTAGTCCCGATACAGCGGCGCCAACTACAGTGTTCTTTCACTTTGATTGCACTTCTTTGCTATCTGGTTAGCACGATGTTGCCCGGCTGTAGACTGCCTTTGTAATTGGAGACCGTAATGCATGCTGGATATTTTGTTTCGTTGTAGTTATTTTCGCTTCAGTAACGAGCGAGGCAGTATTGCCCCCGCTTAACCGCACTTAATTTCTCCATGCGCTGTCACACATGGCTGCAGCTGCGTGTCTTCGTGCCGTGCCGCGTATTGCTGTAGCTGCGTGTCTTCGTGCCGTGGTGGGTTAAAAAACAGATGCATTCTAGAAAACACTTAACGCTATGGCCGGATATTGCTGGAGCTGCGTGTCTTCATACAGTGATGATTTCAAACAACAGATGCACTCTTGAAAACATTTAATGCTGTAGCCACGTACCGCTGGCATGCAGAGGTAATTGCTGCGAGATGATGAGCATGAAAGAAACCTTTTTAAGGTATGTATATTTTGCCCCAATGCAGCAGAAGCGTTTCACTCGATTTGCCTTTACAACCACAGGTGCTATGGCAACATTCACACTTCAGCGCTTCGACCTGACTAAATTCAAACTATCTTTATTAAGTATTTATTTAATATTTTCAATGTGTACTTATGTGGGTGCGTGTGCGGCTGTGTGCCTTTTATCAGCACAGGGCCCGCTTCACGGCTGCCGGGCTTAATGTTTCATGAAGCTCAGCAGGCGCCATATTGCAAAAAGAGCGGACGTTGCAGGTACATGGCTAGTAATCTCTGCCTGGTGGTTGCTGTTGAGTTGACGCGAGAACGCCTCTCCGTCTGGTCCTCTGCCTCCTGGGCCTGAGACGGGGCTGCATTGTGTCCTGCTTCACCTCGCTGGGACTGCAACTGGATTTTCTAGTCCCCCCGACAGCAACAGCAATAGCAACAACGGAATTGCAGCGACCGTTGCTGCCCTGTACCTATGTGCCTAGGTCAGTGTGCCCTCTTGACCCGTAGCTGCCTTCCTCTCCCAGGGCCACTGCCTAGTCATCCATGCTGATTTCCCCCTGACTTCGAGCACCTTACAACGATCGATAAACTACAGCCCCCCCTGCCAGATCTGGTGACTGCCTTTCCCTTCAGTCCTGCTCAGGGGGGGGGGGGGGGGGGGGGGGTAGGTTTTCTTAAGAACTTGTTAACTGGACTTTTGTTCTCCCGCCATTTTATCGCAAAAGTAAAGGGGTTTATTCCTGGATCCTCCATTTTAGGGTTTGTTCAGTTTCTCAAATTGACTCCTTCCTCTCCTGTCAGCGCATAATGCGTTCCAGTCTGACGATTGCCACAATTGATCTCCACGCTGGAATTCTTGCACCCGGCTTTACTCCTATGGTCACCATTATGCTCCCTTTCTCTCCCTCCCTACCCGTCCCTTCCCATTCCTCATCCGACCCGATGCAGCGAGGGGTCTGGCTCTGGATTTTGTTGTTCGATTTCACACTTTCCGGTTTGTTTTCTACTCGCTTACCCTAACTGTGTTGTGTTCCCCTGATGTTCGATCCTCTATGACCATTCACCTAGTTCTGTTCGATATTCCAACTCCCCTCTATCCCCATTCTACGCACCTTTGTTTTCTATAATATTTAAGGTTTTAGTAATGGATGTAAGTAAATATGTAACTCAGCTTTTCTCCATGCCATGATTTGTTCTAGATACTGACGTAACTATGGAAAAATTTAACTGATTTAAGTATTTAAAAATGCTTACCGTACGTAAAGTCAGCCGGGTCCAGCGATCGCTATATAAAACGTTGCACATATTTGGCTGCCCTTCGTTGTAAACAGCCTGCTGGCTGTTTAGACTGTGCATCACTGCACATTGTTGGCTGTCCGTGAGTGTGAGCATGCTGTCTGGACTGTGTTTCACTGCACATAGTTGGGTATCTGTGCTTTGGAGCAAGCTGTGGGCTGTGTACACTGTGTGCCAAAGTACATTATTGGCAGTCCGTGCATGTGAGTGCACTGTGGGCTGTCTGGACTAGGCTTCATCGCACAGGGTTGACTGTCAATGCATGTGAGCATGCTGTGGGCTGTTTACATTGTCACTGCACATATTTCGCTGCCAGTGCGTGCGAGCAGCCTGCTGGCTGTGTACACTGTGCGTCACTGCACATTGTTGGCTGTCGGTGAGTGTGCCCATGCTGTCTGGACTATGCTTCATCACACATGATTGGCTGTTAATGCATGTGAGCAGGCTGAGGGCTGTCTGGGCTATAGGTCACTGCATATAGTTGGCTGTTCATGCGTGTGAGCATGCTGTGGGCTGTCTACACTGTCACTGCACATGTTTGGCTGTCAATGAGTGTGGCCGTGGCCTGTGTGGACTATGTTATGCTGCACATTGTTGGCTAGCACCTGACTGCCTCAAACTAACTACACAACATAAAACATACCAAAGTTCTTCAAATCAACCACAATACCTGAAACTGATCACAGTACATGAAACTAACTGCAGTACGATATCTGAAACTGACCAGCAAATGTGGTACTGAGTGGTATTATGTTGGGTGTAGTTATGTTGTATTGAGTAGACTGTAAATATGTGTTGTAAATATTTGTTGTGTAATTGCGTGGTATTGATTGTTATGATGTGGAGAATATTTATGTTGCATTGATTAGTATGTAAATATGTGGTTTGTAATTGTATGGTACTGAGTGGTATGAGGGGTGTATTTATGTTGCATTGAGTAGAGTAAATAACTACACTCAACATAATACCACTCAGTACCACATAATTTCACATCACATAATTACAGTGTATTCAAAACAACATAAATACACTCCACATACTACATAATTGCACATCACATATTTACTCTCTACTTAATGCAAGGTAAATACACTCCACACAATACCACTCTGTGCCACATAATAACATAACACATTATTACACTGTTCTCAATGCAACATATATACACACCTTTCACTCAAGTTAGTGCTACATAAAAAAAACAAAAAAATAAAAACAATTGCAATGCAATAGGTCTTACATTACTGAATCTTTGAGCTGTTAGTGTTGCATTATTATTAGCAATGCCAACAGCTCAAACTTTTATAATGCGAGACCTGTTGCATTGCAAATGCTTGTTTTCCTTAGAGATCTGAGCAGAAGAAAGACTACATAGAACTAGGACTGGATTGCTGCAAACGCCCAAAACAGAAAATAATTACCAGTGCTAGGAGTGTGTGTGAGCAACTTCATTCGGCCACTTTCAGTTCCCAATAGAGATAGCAAAACTGTGTTTACATTTGTCCTCCTACTTCCTACCTGTTTGTGTGGAATTATGCAGAGCTCATAGAAAACGAGACCCTATGTGCTCTTTGCAAACACAAAATAATGACATTAATTAAATACTTTTAAGTAGTGAATGGAAATATCCTAGGTTAAAGCTTTCGCCTTAGAAACTACAACAACAGAGGCCTGCTAGATTGCTTATTAAGGTGGCAATCACACAGAATATGGAGGGCTCTTTGAGACCAGCAAATACATCTGCAACCAGCTGCATTAGACATCATATCCCACGGCTTTGGTGCCTTAGACTTCATTTCCCCATCCCTTCAACATTTCCTTTGATCCATTTGACCTGCAAATGGGAGATATCCAGAGGACGTGAGGACAAGAGTTGTGTTGGAACTTAAGGGAAGTATAGCATGGCGTCCCGACCTTCCCAAAGCCATGTCTACCTAGATTTGAGGATATCACGTTTCTGAAACAGCAGAGTAGTGTAACTTCGACGAAGGCACATGTTGTTGCCATAGCGTCTTGTTTTGTAAATACAGAATGTAAATTATCTAATCTCCCTATGTAATAGGCAAGCTGTACCCAAATATCTTGCAGTCGTTTTTGAAGACAAACAATAATTGTCTCTCTCCCTTGAAGAAAATGTTAACTTGCATAGACGAGCTGGGGGAGCTAAATTTCGGAATCAGTAATTCTGGGTAAGATTCCTCTAGTATTTCCTCGTCTGTGCTGTTTCCACCAGAGAGTTTGTCTGCTTTTAGAAGCCAAACTCTCCCTAGGAAACATGAGAAGTCTTTAGTCACTCTTTGGTCCTGTTATTTCTCAATTGTTCAGAACCAGCACCAGAGCTTGATTTGCAAAAGACTAAGCCGCTGAACCCAAAGTTGTTCTCAGAAGCCAACCAAAGGCACAACCTAATGTCTGGACAGCTGAATACTGAGGGAGTTTTGTTTTGATTCCACTTAATGCCTCTTTTATCCACAACCATACACTCTCTTCCCTTTCATCTCACTTTGAATGCTCCTTTTCCATACTGCTTTCTCCCTGTTTTCCCTTCTTTCTTTAGTTAAATTTTTCCACTTAGCTGACATTCTCTCACTTTGGGCCAAAGTGGTGATATATATAGTCTCAATATCATATAACAATGATTATAAAATAATTGTGGGGAAGCTAATATTAAGCAATATTTTATCGGAAAGATGTTACTTTAAAACTCAAAAATATTTTTTAACTTTGTAATGAATCTTGATTGCCAAAGAAATTATCTTTGAACAAATGATACATTTTGTGGAAATTTATTCCTGATTGAAGGATGCAGTTTCAGTTGTATCCTATGGTCTCAATATTGGGTGAAAATCCTTGGATAAATCCAATATGATGCTTCATCTCAGCACTGCCAGATCCCACACAAGGCACTGGAGCGCTCACAAACTGGAAAAAGTGCAGTAAGGGGATCTTGTCTTTCAATAAAGTCCTCGGAATTCAAGACTCTGATTATCTGAGAGCCATACATCCCTGAACCTTTTTTGGTCTCGGCTAGCAAAGGCTTGAGTACCTTTCACTAGCGGAGTTTAAGCCCCGCCCCTCTTTTCCATTGGCTGGCGTCACCGTTCATGCTAAACGGTGGCCATCCATTGGAAAAGAGGTTACAGTGACGTACTCTTTTCTCTTTTAGAGCCTTCCCAATTGGACTGGCTGCTCTGACTTACTGTTGGCGTAAAAGGTTTCTTATCTTCTTTATGGGGCGAAACAGATGGCCCCATAAAGAAGATTATAAACCTTTTACGCCAGCAGGAAGTCCAGCTAAGCCAGTCCAAGTGGGACGGCAGAAATAGAGAAAACTAGGCATTATGGCGAGCGCTTGTTTAAGGAAGGGGTGTGTGTAGTAATTAGATTGTATTACTAGATGTGTGGGGAGAATTTAGCATGTGTAGAATGTAATGCTGCTTTATGGAATGGGTATAAATAAAGGGGTTTGTAATGTGTTGTCTCATACTGGTGAAGTTTGTGTTGCTCCTGTGGGCACCCTTGTATTACCGATTTACCTTAGCACTAAAGAAGGAAATCATACATCTGTGTCTGGTCCCTTCCTACATGCCTCTTATAAGATGGCCGCCGCTCTGACACTGAAGCATGTGTCACTAAGTTACAAGCTCACTCCTATTGGTGCTCATTTTGTCTGGGGGCGGGTAACATTGAAAGATTGCCAAGATGACGACAACTTGATTCTTCCTTGTTGGGGTGCGCACGTCATCAGGGTGCGCATCTGAGGCAATGATGGAGGGCCACACAAACATGTTATCAACTCTTGCTGTCTATGATGAGGACTCAGAAGCAGAGTCTTGTGGTGGCGACGACGATGAACCACTCGAGGCTAGGGTGGACGAGGAGCCGGTGGTTGAAGAGGAGCCCCCGGCTGAGCGAACATCAGGCGAGGCTCAGTGTACCACGAGTAGAGGGTTTATGATGTAGGAGTCCGACCCGTGAGGAAACTCTAAGCAGTGGAGACGGTGATGGTCAGGAGAATATGAGTGGGGAAAGTGGAATTTAAAAGTGAGTAGATAATTTTCTCTCAAATTCTGTGGCGCAATACTTTGACTTGAATCCTCTCTAGTCACATTTGCCTTTTTAAGAGGGATCTTCTTTTTCCACTCACAAGCGACGAGAGAAACTGGTCTTGAGCATCCTTTGGACGTAAAGTCAACGAAGGACCCTTTGACTGAGCACGTCGTACAGACTTCACTGCTATTCACTTGTTCCATTTGGTGTTGTGCAGTGAAATAATGTTATGACATTGGTCGCTTGATAATAGAGTTCTAATATGACCAGGCTTTGATTGCGACAAGTTCTGCATAATGCCAGGTTTTGAGTTGTACCGAGCGTCCATGTATGCTTATTTTTTAATTCCATCAAAGCCTGAATAGGAAGAGGCTCCATTTATGTAGATTCTGTAGGTTCTGTTTATGGGCACTGTTAAGCCCATCGTTTACATCTTGTCAAGGCTCCGAATGTGGCTGTATTGTCATAGTGCCAACATTTGCACACTCGGCGTGATTCAGAAAATCAGAGATGCGGGGCTGTAAGGGAGAGAGTGTGGATCGGAGGCAGGCCTGTCCTTCTGGGGAGAGAGGCCAGTGTGCAGCAGGGGAGGCAGGCCAGTGTGTGGCAGGGGAGAGAGGCCAGTGTGCGGCAGGGGAGAGAGGCCAGAGTGCGGCAGGGGAGGCAGGCCTGTCCTTCTGGGGAGAGAGGCCAGTGTGCGGCAGGGGAGAGAGGCCAGTGTGCGACAGGGAGTAGAGGCCTGAGATAGGGCAGTGCCGCCGGGGAGAGGGGCCTGTGCGGTGCCCTGAAACCAGATCCCACGAGCCATTAAACTCCTAGCCAGGTGTACGCCACCAGGGCTGGCCTTGGGCCATGCAACCAGCTCTTAAAGTCTTTCCTTTCCTGTGGGTGCACACGCTGCAGTAGCCAGTGTGGTTGCGTGTTCGCAGCAGCGTCCTCCGTGGTGGAGAGAGCCACCCGGCCCGTCATTTCTTTGCATCTGCACACCACCCCTCGTGACCGGGCTCGGCCAGAGGGTACAAATAAACCGGCCAGTGTCGCACTGACCACTGGCCGAGAGAGTAAGAAGAGTAGTGGCTCTCCATGCAAGCAGCGAAAGGCCTTAGGCCACAGGCCCTGCACGCTATACATGGGACCTACAAACCAAAGGATTGAGTTCCAATGAGCCCAGCTGAGCTTCTCATCCTTCCGCGGTCCTTGCAGCAAGTGTCCTGTGGGTCTAGATACCTGCGTTGTTTTAACCCAAGAGACACACGTGTCTAGTGTACAGGTGAAGATCTGGGTCGGGTTGAAGGGGATCGGGGAGGCGAGCCCACAGCACCCCCAGGAATCCTCTATAGATTAGCGACCTCAGTAGGGAAGCATGGATGCTGCATTGATATATTCAATCATACGAGGGCTGCACGCCACATTAAAGGATGTCGCAGTGTAAGAGGGGTACTTCATGGGAGACTTGGAAACCCTGATCCCAGTGCTTGAAATGGAAAAATAGAAGTGCAGATACCCTGTTTGTTTCAGAAGAGTGTCGGTACTCTCCCATCAAAATAAACAAGCATTAAAAATGCAATAGGTCTTGCCTTTTATTAAGTTAAAGCCATTTGCTTTGCTATAAAATACCATTAGCAAAGCAAATGGCTTTAATTTAACGAAAGGTGAGACATGTTGCATTTTCAATGCTTGTTATATTATTAGGGCAAGGGTTTCCTGTTCACCATGTCAGCGACAGAGTCATGCTTCACATCCATCGTTATTCCCCTAGGGATCACCGCTCTGAAAAGATTAAACACGCTTTATACACTGAAGATGCTATTCCTGTCTCTACAGCTCTCCGTGAAGCAAAGCCATACATTTTATGCTATTTATTGCATTGCTGTTTGCAATTAGTTTCATGATGTATTACAAGTGCATGTGCTCTATAAATCCGGTCTATAACTCCTCAATGAGTGATGAAGGCTAAGAATCTCACAAAGGAAGCTGTGGATGTGTAATGAGTCACACTGACATCTATCCCTTTTTACAATCCACCGTGTAAAAGTCTCAGCATTAATCTCTTCAACTGTATTAGTTTACTCAAATCTCTGTACTTAATCTGCCTGCTAATGTTATTCTTTGCAAGCCCTACAACTTTTTGAACTATGAATTGTGGCAAACCTTTAATTCCACATAAGTATTGGGTGTGGTGTTTCTAGAATTTACAGTTATTAGTTGTTTTTATTTTTCGCAAGTCTGTCTATCTAGAACAGTGACTTCGAGGTCAGACAGAAATAAATATCCGAATCCCTTTCTTTGAATGTAGTTTAGGGGAGATTTATTACAGAAAGCATAGTTATGTGAATTCTATCACCTAAACCAAGTGGGGCGCCGGGAAAAGGGGAAGGGTGACAGGGAGGGAAAGCCCTGGAATGTGTCCTTCTGTGCCCGCAGACTGTGCAGATGATGGGCAAAATGCACACAAACAAAAGTGATTCGGAGGAAAAAATATGTTAAAGATTAATAATAGGGTACATTCAATTACTCCTATATACTGGTACAATGTCCCCTCATTTTAAGATACATTTCAATAAAGTCACATCCCCACGCTCATTCCAAGTCATAACCACAATTCATTTCTTTTAATTTTTTGGTCTGGTTAAGACCAATAATCATTTTTTAGGTCAACTTGAAAAACAAATATTCCAACAAAACAAATATACACAATATAGATTAGAAAACATACAGAATTACACAAAAACAAAAATTGTTGTTTCCTAACCCCCAAATGTATATAGAAAGTGTCAGTTCCTCCAGTACAATGCAGTCCACTGTAAGGTAATCCTCTGCTCGTTAGAGGTACCCTATCCACCTCTAAAACACTTTCTTTATGTCCATGTCCGTAATTACATTTTATTTGATATTGAAATGATTCCTTCTTCTCTGATTGTCGACGCGTTTCAGTTAGGTGGGCCTCATCAGGACAGGGGTGCAAGGAACAATTGCTAAAAACTTCCTTAGCACTGCCAGTGCTCGAATTCAAAGCAACTCCTACTGTGGACAAATGTACTAACTGCTGCTCGAATACTGTCCCACTTTCGAAAATTCCTCAAAATGGGTTGGCCTCTGGTGGCAGGCTCTCATCCGACAACAACATGCTGCCTGGTGAATTACTTAGGCACAGTCTCCCGCTCCTACTTTTCTCCGAATCAAAACGGTCTCCACATGAGCATGGAACGCTTCTCTGCTGACCCCATCGACGTCTGCCAAAATGACAACATTGTTATAAAATTAGCGTCACCCGACATTGATTCAAGGGCCGCTTCTCTTTCCATATGGATGACCCAGTTCTTCCAATTGACCCAATTCTCCGTGCCTAAAAACCATCCCACCTACGGTGTCCCTTAGTGTTTAGCTCAAAATACACACAAACATTGGCATTTTTTCCTCCAGTATAAATTTACTCAACAGAAACACGTTGTTAATGTGGTGACTACTATTATTGGAGAGATAAAAAGGAAATCAAAATATAAAACAATGTTTTAAAACCAGAATTACCACTGAACAATAGTGGCAGAGATTCTGTAAAAGAAGGGGCAGAACACAGTGGCAGCTTTTAAAGAGCTCTCCTGTCTGACACTCTCCAAGCTCATCTCCGTTGTGGTTTTCTGTGCTTTTGCCGGAGATCCAACATAGGCTTCTTCCTTAAAACCTATAATTCACCTGCATGCTAGACGGTGGGGCAGGATTGGTGCTACCCAGCAGTTCCATGTGCTTGGCTTTATTTCTGCAGCCCAGATTTCTGGCCTGAAGGGTACGTCTCCGGCCCCATATGTGTCCCTCTGTTGGCGATCTCGTGCAGGTCCTCAGCTTGAATTAATAATTGTATCACGTGGGTTCTCAGAGCTCATTTCATTTTCAGAGAGGTGAAACATTGGGCGTCTGCTCAAACAATTTGTAAGACGCATAAAAGTGACCTATGAGTGTGAAAGTTACCAGTCAACTATTCTTGATAGCGACAATTCACAGAGGCGTGTCATTGATTACTGTAGGCATTCCTCAAAGAATAAAAAGCATTCTCATTCGTGAGTGACACCTAGATGTCTAAAGCTGGTGTCCCCTGGGAGCGAGAGAGCTGTGATTAAATCTAATGCAAATGAAGAGAGAACTCACACAGTTGGAACCGTGCATGTTTCCACACATATTTTCAGAGCTATTACCATGCTTTTCTTCACTTTTAACTCACTCTTGAAAGAAACAGGTCTCACACTCACTGTTAGGAACGGCGTAGGAAAGGTAAGAAAATGAATCGACTCATATTTAATAAGTAATTCAAATATATATTTTCGGAATTTAACTATTGAAATACTCCTATGTATTTTGCGTTTTGAATTTTTGTGATATAAATGCTTTGTACTGACATAGTTAGGAAAATGTCAGCGTGTACCTAAACGGGTTTCCAAATAGTACATTTCTGTCTGTGTGATTCGGCTGAACAGTCGAAAATCTGTGTACAGTGGAGGTGTGCCCCTATGGCTTCATAGGATTCACAATTATTTACTTTTTTATAAAATCACTTTAGATCTTGTCTTTTTCTTTTAAAATCATCATACCCTAGAGATAGCCATTTAAAACCCCTTTACATTGAGTCTGAATTGAGGCAGAAAAACGACCCCACTTTTATGGGCTTGGGCACAAAAGAGGGCTCATGGTGGGGGTAATTAAAAGCCATGATTGCCACAGGTGAGGGCAATGAAGTTATTCTCATTCCTGGCCCTCTGCTAAAATAGAGGACTTGTGATGCTGAGCACTCATCTCTAGCCTGAGGGCAGCAACGTTTTAGTTACTTAGCTGAAAAAGAAAGGGACTTCTTTACATTGAAGTAAGACCCGAATTGTAGAGCCGCAATGCCATTGGCTCTTATGGTCGTTCTAGTTTTTCACGTAGTAATCAATCATTTCCTCACATTCTGCTTCAATACTACTACTCCTAGTACAGTGTGGAGCTCATTAGGGAAGTGGTGAAATATCAGTTTGTAATCAGCATACCTGAATCAGAGTTGTTCTAACATCCGTCTATGCAATTAGGCAACATCACGCAATGTCTCCATGTGTCTTCAAAACACCAGAAGAAGCAAAGATTTAAGTCCAAAAAAGCGTCCTGTTGCAGGTGGTACTACTTTCCATAAGGAAG
This sequence comes from Lissotriton vulgaris, assembly GCF_964263255.1. Lineage (NCBI taxonomy): Eukaryota > Metazoa > Chordata > Amphibia > Caudata > Salamandridae > Lissotriton > Lissotriton vulgaris. The sequence goes on from NC_141689.1 coordinate 1,949,168,850, forward strand.
TTAGGTATGGTGAACGATATAAAAGAAATTCATCACCTCTGCTTGTCAATCTGTTAAATATTTCGCCTTCTCACTGCCCTACCCTAGTTTCATTTCCACCTGGTGCTTCTGCGAGTGGTAGCTAAGAAATCTTTTGTATAACTCTTGTGTTGTGACCATCAACAAGATTGAACTAATCCTCTGGTCTCTCAAAACACTAAGGGGCATATTTACAAGCCCCTATCACCACCACAAAGGTCACTTTTCAGGACAATGTGATGGCGATAAGGTATTCGCCTTATTTACAAGGCAGTGTTAAGCCACTTAACGTGGCTTAATGCTGCTTTGTAAATAGGCCCCCTTTCACGCTATACTTAGCGTGTAAGTGGAGGGCAGTGGGTGTTGCTGTGGGTGTTCCACTGCAACATCCATTGATTTTGACACTGCCCCAAATTTACAAGGGTGGCGTAAATATAGGGCAGTTCCAAAATTAAGACCAGATAAAACCTGGCCTTACTCTGACGAAATGAGGAGAAATGTTTAATTTCTCCTCGTTGTTGCTCTTTCCATGTGTGCTGCATTGTGCATCACAAATGAAAACAACAAAACACTTTTGATTGTTTATGTGCAGGAAGGTGTCCCTTCCTGCACATAAACAATCATAAAGAAAATGACGTTTTGCAACTTCTATGTGTGCTTCTGAGTGCAGCACACATAGAAGTTTCAAATCGCCATTTCAGATTGTTTATGTGCAGGAAGGGACACCTTCACAATCACTCCCCTCAATGCAGGCACCCTTGCACCATGGTGAAAGGGTGCCTGTGTTGGCGCAAGACAGCGAAATTTACCAACAGTGCAGGGGGAAATGTAGGGCTTTTCCATATTCTTGTAAACATGGTGCAGCCCTGCGTTTCTAAAGTGATGGAGCGTGTTGTTCACTTTCTTGGCTTAACAACACGCTTCACCAGTTGGCTTGTAAGTATGCCCCTAAGTTAACAATCCTTTTATCTTATATTGCACTTTTTGAAATACTGGCTGGTCACAGAGGATGACTGTCCTAAGAGTAGGTCAAATGGGTTTTTTCCGTTTATTACAGCAGTAACCAATGCACTGATATTGGGAAACAAGAAAACACTGGAATGTGTTCTAATTTTGTTCACCAAAGACTTAAAAATATTACAACTGGTGGCTGGAAGACCAACTTACTCAACTTATTGACAGTAAAACTATTGAAAGGCCCTCAAAGATATGTAGTTGGTTCTGAATCAATACTATCTGCTCCAACCCCTTAGGTACATAACCACACCCCACAACAGCGGAAAGATATGCTAGAATATAGTGGAACTGTACAGTGAGCAAATGTTTGCAATATGAGTAACTATAATGACCAGAATTAATTGAAACATGAAAAACAGGCAATTAATGAAAGATGAGAATGGATCCAAATGATGCACTCTAAAATATACAACCAACTATAAGACTTGTAGACCAACGGGAGACGAGAAAAAGGGAATGGCTGTTAAGAAAAAGGGAATGGCTGTTAAGAAAAAGGGAATGGCTGTTAAGAAAAAGGGAATGGCTGTTAAAGCCAAGTGGCAAATTTCTCAGGTTTGTTTGTTCTGGAAGATGGACAATTGAAAGAACAGCTGTCTTGCCAGATTCATGTGCGTCCATGTGGTGAACATTTCATGTACTTTATAATACCCTGCAGTGGATACAGCTGTGGTTCCTATATTGGGGTATGGGGCGTCACCCCCCTGTTTGTAGGGTGTCCCCCGATTGGTGGGTTGGGCCTCATTTTAAATGTTTGGTTAACTTTACTTAATTTTGATTACACTTTTGTTTTTGCCACGCAAATGCAGATAGCGTGGTGGGCTTGGCAACGTGAGTGGGGGGAGTGGGACTGGGAGCTTGATGACTGACATGCTCCTTGAGGTGAAGTGAGCATGTCAGGTTGGACGGATGCCTTGCTCTGACCAGCCCGACATGCCCCCTTTAAACCCTCGCTTACTGCTGCAATTAGGAGCTCGGGGATTGCTGCCTAAGCTGACAAGTCTCCTAAGGAGCATTGGCAGGGCGTGACCCAGCCAATCAATGCGCTACTCTCTGACTGTTTCCTAACATAAACAGTACGGGAGCAGTGCAATGATTGGCTCAGAAGTCGGACGAGCTGGTGGTCAAAAATTCCATGGACGCCTGGATGCAATGTTATGGCGAGTGTTATTCTCTCTGAGATGGACAGGACTGTGAGTGAGTCACTTGTATCATGGAAGGTGTGCCTCAGCTTGTTAAATATCATCAGTAGTAAATTAATATTTATTAATTTGACTTTAGTAATGGGAGATGCACTTGTACGAAAAATGGCGCTTGTCTGCCATATATAATAGAATACTATACTAATTCCACATTAATCCTTTATGGGTTCTGGAATAGCAAGCTACTTGCCTAAAAAGGTGCTTCAACACCTTATCAGGGGGAGCAAGCGCTGTATAAATGCAAACTTTTTTCACTCTTTTATCCCTCCAGTATCCTTCTCAATCCAAATAACTGACTAACATATCCACCACTCAAATTAATTTCATATTTCACTATATTAGTTCACCACTAATACTTTATTGGTTCTGGAGTAGCGAGCTATTCGCCAAAAAAGTGATTTGACTCTTCGTCAGAGGTACTAAGCACTATATAAATGCAATTACAATATCATTTGCTCATGCTTTGTTCACAGACCAGACCAAAAATTCTTATTATTCAGTTAAATGTATGACAGAAACTTTTTGTTGGTTTTTAAATGGCATATTTTTCAGTAGACAATATTTACATAAAGCGCCTCACGGGTCGCTGCAGGCATCTGCCCGCTGTGCAGTAACACATTTTTCACACACTCTGCTGTAGTACTCTTGTGCATCGCACCATACCTACATCGTGCCCTCACAGGTACAGAGAGGAAGTTGAGGCTCAAAAGCAAGAGGAAAAGAGTGCTTCCTTTCTCATAGCCAATGCTATAGAAATCAGCTGTGCAACAATGTGGGTTTCTAAGTCTATATGTTTCTGAGATAAGTTTCACATTAAATATCTTCTCTGAATATGAATACCGTAGGTCCCATAGTTCAGATACAGGAATCCTAGACTTTTACTGACAAAGAATGGGTGAATAGATGAATAAATGGCCATGTGCTTCAAGCTGTTTCTAGCTTGGAGGTGTGGGGACATACAAAGTTATAGTAGAGGCAACCCCATTCCCTGACTTGGACAAGGACGCTGGTATCTGCAAACTGTCTTCAGCGGTCTCCAACTTAAAACATCTGCATACAATGGCATCATTTATATGTACATGTTGTACATGCTCACTTTGAATATTTGGGGAAAATATGAGGCAGAAAAGGGGTAAGTGGTGTTGCCTGAACATAGTTATTTTTTGCAGTTTTATATACTTGACCTGGGGTATTGGAGCGCTATACATCAACAACAGTTACATTACACAAGGTCACATGAGTATAACAAGGGTACTCCCGAATTTGATTTTAGGTCTAGATGAGGGAGAAAAGAAAAAACGACAGAAAAGAACCTCTAACCTGACCTATTTACTTTACAAAATAAAATGGAAAGTAAATAGGTCAGGTTAGAGGTACTTTTCTGTAATTACACAAGGTCACATGCATTGTGTTATTAAGCAGTCAGTTCTTCACAGAACCGCTGCAGTGCACTTCCAGTGTGTGCATAAACATGCATTTTACACTCACAGCACAGGAGTTCCATCCCCTGACCTGCCGGCTTAAGTAAGGGGGGGAGCTTGTATTGGTGCCATTTTTAATAGGCAAAACTCTGTGGGAAATATTTACTTTAAGACGATAGTACTGACAGTGGCATGACTAGGCCAGGGGAACTTCCAGAATCAGACCAGTTTTGAACTTATCTACTGTAGAGAGTGGCTTGATAATAGCATAGGTGTGCAGCAAGTCTCGAGTTTTTGACCCCAGCCGATGCACCATTTTATTTTAACAGTTGCTTGCTATAGAATTGTTTCCTGGCGTTTAGTGTTCGGCAATGAGCCACATTGGTGTTTTTGTTTTTATCTGGCTAGTGCTCGGGCAGGTCTGTTCTCTTGCATTTGAATGTGTCATTATCAGCGTTCGAGTGTGCTCTGCATGCATGTTTTGCCTATACTGGGGTTGACACTTGATAGCCACAAGAACGACATTGGGTCGGTAATATGCAAATTGAAGGCTTTCTTACAGACCAAATTATTTATTGGGCCAGTGAGTCAATGAATTGAGTATGGTATAACCTATCCACCTTGTCATCTTTGCATATTAGACATATATGCCTAGCACATCAACAAAAGCTTTCTTTGGAAAGTAGTTGATGATTATCAGACTGTTTTCATTTAATTATTTTAGGTTTCTGACGTATTGGATGGTCTGATAATGTGCTGTATGACTAAACACTTATAAGGTCCAAAAGGTGAGACCTATTGGTTATGCCAATGCTTGCTACTCCTATTGAGGCCATGGCTGCCCAGTACTCCAGTCTAGGTTAAATTTCACATTTACAGGATAAACACTAACTAACTATATGAGTTCCATTCAGGTTAATTGTATGTACATTTATTTGTATTGATGTCTTTTGCTGAACCTGTGTTGGATACCCCTACGAGAGGGGGCTTAGCGTGACCATGAACCGTCGTATTGCAGCTTGTACAGCATGACCACGTCAACCCACTGGTCAGTTCCAGTTTGACCATTGCTTCATTAACCTTCTTTCTTTCTCATATTTGCTTGAAAATCCCAAATTTGCCAACTCTTTTTTCAAAATGTTTTTGGGGCCTAGACCCCTTCCCCTCACCCCCACCCGAATATTTCTTATGCTAGTCGAGCTTGCCACAGGGAATGCATTCCGAACTTTTACACCCCAACACTCTCAAATGTCACCAGCTGCCACTGAGTAGATAGCTTCAAACACCAGGAAAAAAAAATCTCCATCATCACTTGCCCCAAGGCAGTTCTTGCTCTTTCAGGCTAAGCAGGCAGGTGAAACACTTGATATTTTTTTGGATGAAAAGTCTCTCAATTGAACACAATTAAGACTGAGATTATCTCACTGTCTCTTTGAGGCTACTGACCGTTCCACATGTAAACTCTTTCCAGCTTTCCAGCTTATGGAACACACAAGTGTTCAAATCATCCGCCTCCTCCTATCCACGTTTGAGAGATTCACGCAGCCGGATTCCATGCAGGTAACAGTGGTGGGGCAGTGGGGCGAAGTAAGGGGGGATTTCGAGGGACGATATTGAGGGGAAATTAAATAAATAAATAATTTTTCCTTTTCATCGTCTGTTGAAATCCCCCCCGACCGGTCACCCCGCTCACCGCTGTTACGTGCAGCGACAGCGACTGGATTCACGAAAATGTTTCCAAATATATCTGAGCATTCGGGTAACTATAAGAAAAATATTTTAACTCACCACAAATATAGAGTAAAATTAAAACAAGACATAAATAAGAAAGCCTCCACTCTATTTTAAAGAGGTAGGGTACATTTATTATACATTGCTAGTGACCGGGGAAAATAGATATATTTTCTTAATTGAGAAATATTCTGTGACTAGTTGAAAAGATAGATTTACTTTTTAAACTAGCGTTTTTTTATTGGCACCTCACATATAAGTTGAGAGGAAATAAGGCACTGTAGAAGAAAGTCAGTGTCTAACTAACAATGATTAACTTCTAGCCCCAAGCATCAAGTGTGAGCCTGGAGTCAGTGGATGCACTTGCGATGGGTCATAACTTAAAAACAATGGTAGTAGGAATCCTAGGTTTGTTCTATGTCCCTGTCTTGTTTGAAAATGGTTATCATTTGCGAGATTTATTTAAATTGAGATTTCCTTTACAGAATATGTGCTGCAAGCCTCATAGATCTCCAGGGGAAGAATGACATGACGGAGTCAGGCTCGTTCAAGCCATTATTTTTTATTTGAACTTTCTTTGGAAGCTGGCCACTCTTTCGAATGTGGTGTTGGGGGCCATTTAAGCGGTATCAGCCTCAATCTTTATGCTAAACGGGACGTGTTTGGATGATTGATCATTTGCTGTTTGACTTTGCTGACAAGTCAGATCTGCAAGCAAACATTTTAAATCGGTTTTACTTGGAGTCAGTAGGTACTTGGCAGCTTGGCTTGATTTGAAAAATTGCAGCAAAGAGCCTAAAATGTGATCTTGAAAGGTACACACTTGAGTAAAGGCGGCATCTGTCTTGGTCACAGACGTCTACAAAACATTCCACTCTCAAAATAGCATGTGAGGGATTGAGCAAGTGTTGGAATAGTAGGCCCCTACCTGCCTAAATCTGAATGCAAGTGACAACACCTCCACACACCAGCGGCTTTTTAACAATATTATTTTTCACTATGGAAATTGTAGTTTTACTGATTTTATCAGAAATACGGGCTTAAAACTGCCAGCGTTTAAAATTATGTTGGCTATTGGATGCTGGTACTGCACATGCAGGTGTTGCTTTTCCAGACCCAGCTTTATTCCTTGCATTCTGGGTCTAACATATTGTTTTTTACAGTCCAAAGCAGGGCAACAAGTGCTACCCAGAGGAGCAACAGCATAAAGAAAAAAAAATCTGTATAATGTAAATTCAGACCCTTTAGCGCAACAAACGGGTCCCAAAATTATTAAGTCCCTTCTTTATGAAATTATAATGCCCTCTAATGAGATAGAGATACATACCTACTTACTGCCATGGTGCCTCATTTATGAGGCTGTGCGTCACTTTTACGCCGCCGGTGCGTCACTTTTTGTGACGCACCAGTGGCGTAAAAAATGCTCCTTGTTGCGCCATATTTACAAAGTAACGCATCTCGGTAGATGCGTCACTTTGTAAACCCCTGCACCACATTATACCTGCGCCAGGTATAATGTATGAAAGGGGGGCGTATTGACGCAAGGAAGGGTCGTAGAAGTGACGCAGTGAAATCTATGAGATTTCACTGCGTCACTTTTAGGACGCCGCTGCATCAAAATCCTGCGCCTGCCTCACAACAGGCGTAAAACTGATGCAGGCCCTTTCACATGGGGCTTGCCCCATGTGAAAGGACGCATTGCTGGAGTTGCGTCACTTTTGTGACACACTCCAGCAATGCGTCACTTTTGCGCTTACAGATACGTCAGAAATACTGAGGTATCTGTAACTCCTTGCGACATGATGCGTCATACATTAAATATGACGCATCAGGAATATCGCAAGGAGTGCGCACTGAGAAGGGACGCATCACTGCTTTCACGCAGCGATGCGTCATTTCTCATAAATGAGGCCCATGGTGTCCAATATCCATAGGCAACTAACATATAATTTCATATTTCCATAGTGGCACTTTTATACACTAACATAAGAAGCAGCATGTAATATTTTGTGGAAATTATGAATTAGTAAGTTTGTTTGTTTAAATAATATTTTCAAATTGTACTTTTATAAGATATTAAACAATGATCCTTTGGTTGTTCAGTGCTATACCAAAGCACAGAGGGTTTTAATGGCACGCGCCTGAAAGCATGATAATGGAGCTAATGAATCTTCCAGGGACAAGCCTACTTGGCCTGACACTCCTTATCCACCCAGCTTGCTAATTATTATATGTGCAAGGGTTACTTTGCTATCATGGAAAAAAGCATCCGCTTTGCACTAGGAACCAGAAGTACACAAGGAGGAGAGATTGTTTTCACTACTAACAAATACACTGCAATTTTACCTTTGACTTGAAATTGGATGTCTGGCACGCGAAGTGTTAAATCAAACATACCCGAATTTGGTTATTTGTCTCAGTAGGAAATTTGGGGGATGGTCAGCTTATGGAAAACCTAGATTGATACTCTTGAGGGAGTTAAATGACACCAACGGAGTAGAGCTTTACCCAATGTAGTGTTAAGTGGGTGCCCATTGACCAATAGCTTCTTTAGACCCTGAAGTCCTTCTTAATTCCTTAGTCCAATAAGTATAAAAGAACGGTTCTCCATTATACGAGCGCTAGAGTCAAGCTCGTCTGCGCTCGTCCGTGAGCGTCCGGGGCTAGGGGCGAAGGAATCTGATGGTCCTGTAGTGTACACATCCGCTGACTTATTAGCGTTGCGACCTACCACCATGATGTGCTCCCCCGTACCCGTTAACACGGCGAAACGGACTTTTCGCTTAGGCATTACTAACCCCATTAACATAGCTATGGACCCTGCCTCTAACTATGCGGTGTCGGAAAGCTCGCCAGGCACTATTTGTAATTTTAAATGTGTTTACTTAAATACTCGTTCTTTGCCCAAACATCAGACGGACATCTTTCTGCTACTATCCGATATCAAACCGGACTTACTCCTGTTGACCGAGACATGGCTTACACCGGATTCTTTACCAGATATCTTGGCTGCCTTGCCCGCTGATTATTACATCATTTCTGTGCTACGACCGGCAGGTAAAATCGGGGGCGGGGTGGCCATTATCTCTAATAAGAAACACCAACTTAGACAACTCTCCTCCTTGGATATACCTAATGTGGAGAAAATTGTTGCTAAATTGGATACTGTCAACGGGTCACTTGTGGTGGTTTTATTATACCGCCCGCCCCAATCTATGGCTATGTTCCCTGTCATTTTTGCGGAGCAATTGGCCACGCTTGCCACTAATAATTCTAAATTACTCCTGATCGGGGACTTAAATCTCTGGTTTGATAACACACTATTAGACCCCCAAGCAGCTGAAACGAAGTACCTTTTGAATGATCTGAATTTAATACAATATATAGACACTCAAACCCATCAAAAGGGCCATAGTCTCGATCAAATTTGGTCATTGAATCTATCGATTGATTCCATTGTTATCAAACCATGTAGTTGGTCTGATCATTTTATTATTAGTTTTTCATTTTGCGTTGTGAAAGCTCCTCAATTTAAGTTGAAGGCTACCAGTTTGACTCGGAAATGGTCCTCTTTGGACATTTCAGCTTTTTTAAACTTGTTAAAGTCTACTCTGCCGGAGCAGTGCTCAGACGTGGAGATTGCCGACTGTAGGCTTCAGGAATGGCTAAATGCGGCCATTAACGTCTGTGTCCCCCTCACTCGTTTCGATAACTCACGCAGCGCGGACGCACATAAGTGGTACACGCCGGAGTTGAGGAAACTAAAACTTGAAGTGAGGCAGCATGAGAGGACATGGCGTACTAATTATTGTCCTCAAGCAAGGATTGCATATTGTCTAATTCGTAAAGCCTACCAAAAGACGCTGCACACTCACAAAACTGATTATTTCTCTTCTAAAATACTTAACGCGACTAATAAGTCGAAAGAAATTTTCAGGATTGTGACTGAGCTGTGCAATGATGAAAGAACGTCTCTCCCAGTTGTCCCTTCACAACTGCTCTGCAACTCCTTGAATGACTATTTTTAAGATAAAATAGTGCTGATTAAGGATACTCTATCCAAGCTTCCAGCTTGCGCTCCGATAGATGATACCTTTTTAAATCCTCTTACCTTGCATTCTTTTCCTTTAATCACTGACCAAATCCTCCAAGATTTGCTCACTAGAGTTAAATCTGGATCTCCTCAGGATGTCTGCCCTCCTCAAATAATGAGAGAAATTGGTCGGGCACTCCCTAATAGCCTGCTTCCTTTGCTTAATAACTCCCTCATGTCAGGGACTGTCCCGAACAGTTTTAAACAGGCCTTGTTGATCCCTCTAAAAAAGAAACCTGGCATCGACTCCTCTGACCTCTCAAACTACAGGCCAATATCGCTACTGCCTTATCTTTCCAAAATATTGGAGGCCCATGTGACCAATTGCCTATCAAGTTTTGTGGAAGCCTCTGGCTATTTACAACCTAACCAGGCAGGTTTCCGGCCTGGTCATTCTACTGAGGCAGTGATATTGGCCGTCCAGAACACCTTGAGGTCTAATGCTGACAGGGACCTGCACCAGGCCTTGGTGTTATTGGACCTGTCTGCCGCGTTCGACACGGTTGACTATACCATCTTGGTCAATCGTGTCGAACAGGCCGGACTTCGAGACTCGGCCTTGGCTTGGCTTAGGTCCTTTATTTCAGAACGTACCCAGTCGGTTCGACTGGGTTCTTTTACAGCCCCTAAAAACATTTCTTTCTGTGGGGTTCCTCAAGGATCTTCCTTGTCCCCTTTATTATTTAATTTGTATATGCGGCCTCTTCTGTTTTCCCTCCGACAGTTTAAGGTTGATGTATATAATTATGCAGACGACCTGCAGTTGGTTTTTGTACTAAACGCACAGAATGCGGCCGAGGAGTTTCGTGCAACTATGTCCTTTATCCAAAGGTGGATGTCTCTAAACCACCTTAAGTTAAATCCGGGAAAAACGGAGCTCATTCTACCTGGGAAGAGTGAAATCAGTTGGAGCCCTTGTTTTTGGCCATCGGACATGGGCTCGCCTCCAAAGAAATCCCGTACAATAAAAAGTCTGGGAGTGACTCTCAGTGAGGACCTTTCCTTGGAAAGTCAAATCGGTACAGTGGTCTCCTCGGGGTTCTTCCAACTGAGGAAGATCAAGAAAATAGCACATCTCCTCACAGGTCTGGCCTTAATTCAGACAGTCAGTGCTCTAGTCCTGTCTCATATTGATTTCTCTAATGGCCTCTACCTGGGGGCTCCTATTGGCCAACTGAAAAGATTGCAATACCTGCAAAATCAAGCTGCGAGACTTATTTGTAAAGTCCCGAAGTGGGAATCGATTAGACATGGACTGGAGACCCTGCACTGGCTGCCTGTGGAACAGAGAGCAACATTTAAGGTGGGCTGTATTGTGTTCAAGGCTTTGGAGGGCAAGGTTCCCATGTTTCTTAGACAACTGCTGCGAAAATATCAACCTCTGCGCAGCCTGAGATCTACCCACAAAGACCTACTTGAGGTCCCGCGTTTCAAAAGGAAACGTCAGGGAGGTAGCAGTTTTCAATTTTTGGCTGCTTCATTGTGGAACTCACTCCCCCTGACCCTGCGACACAGTAGGGACCTCCTTACCTTTAGGAAAGCATTCAAAACTATTCTTTTTTCACAGGCTTACTGTAAATAGTGATTTGTGTCTTTTATGTACTGTTATGTTTGATTCTCTCCAGCGCCAAGAAGCCTCCGGGCGTATGCGCGCTTAACAAATAATAAATAACATAACATAACATAACATACAGTGTCTTTCTTGATTGAACATGCCGACCAGGTTTCTAGGAGCTATCTCTCGAACTCATCCATGGGACCAGAAGGGATCTGTGACACATATTGTGAGTCCAACACCTGCTTGGAGCACCAAGTGGTGTCTGGTGGCATGGGTACTGGTAGATGGGGAGGTTGTGATGAGTAGAAGAGACAGAGGATTAATTTGACATACACATATCTGAAGGTGAATGTACAAAAACGGCATAAACAGTGAAAAGCAAGGGGACTAATTTACTGATTTTTGGCAGCACTTTAGCCAACATGCCAATGGATATCCGGGCTTGCAGTGTTTATACATTTCCCCCAAGTTTCTAAATTCCTAATAATCGTTTCTAGGTGTTTTCTTCCTCAAAACATGTATGAAAAAAGACAAATGATTTATATAGTAGATGTTTTAGGCACTTTAGAAGGGGTTTCAAAAATATTGTCCTCCATTTTTACTTGGGCATAATCATCTTTATAAAATGTACACTAGAGTGAATATGTGGTCCAGTTATTTGAATAAGGGAGAGGATCCCTCTTTTACTGGCCTACATTTCCAAAGAAGTATTTCAACTTTTAACTCAAAACACTGCGACTGCTGGTTTGGTGTGACTTAAGGAATTATGCTTCATAAGCTATTAGTAGAATTGCAGCAGATTGCAGCCCTTGGCAAGATAACAGCCTTCCAGTCCAAACTTGTTCTGCTGTTTTCCCTTCTCAGCTGACACTTTGCGCTTGAGTGTTTTCCTGGAGGTGGAGTTGTGAAAGTCTCCGCCATTCCGCTCACCGAGCATCTTTAGCCTAATGAAGTGTTTAGGCTAAGCTGAACAACTCTTTATTGGGAACGCGTTTATTCGGAAGAAATCTTAGAGGGTAATAAGAAAATCCATGGTACATTCAAATAAGTTACTAGCTTAAGCAAACTTTGCATTAAGAAGCACGCATTGATTTCATTTTCTAATTAATATTTGAAAGGCAATGCATGCGTTTAACATTTTTTTTTTAGTTTGAGCTGAAAAAACTTTGAGGCATATCATCATGATAGGCGATACAATTATCGCAGTTTTTGCGGCGTAAAACTACAGCTAAAACGGCGATAATGGGCTTGATAATATGCTCTATGGAATTCCAATTGAAGCCCATGTTAGATGTCCTTCACATTTAACATGGGCTACAATTGGAATTCCATAGAGCATATTATCAATCCCATTATCGCCGTTTTAGCGGCAGTTTTCTGCCGCTAAAACGGCAATAATTTTATCGCCTGTCTTGATAATATGCCCCCTTGCGCCTAATTCACAAACGTGAATAAACAGATGTTTAAGTACTCATGTTTGGTTGCTGCTACTTTTATGCTCGGCTCTACACTTTTTTATTCAGTAGTGTAGAGCCTCCTAACACAGAATTTCCCATTATGCGTTTCAAACAGAGCTCGGATACCAAATGAAGCAAAACAAGTATTACAGTCATCGCTGTCAGCAACTATTGATAAAAAAAAGCGCAACTGAATAAAGCCTGGCAATCTGGCAAGGGTTTACAGAGCAGCTGGTACAAACACTGCCTGCGTCCAATAACTCAAAAGGGCATTGGATCGGCAGGCGCAGCAGAAGGAATGAGTGGATCTACAGAGAGCTACGACAAGAGAGAACTCGGTCAAACAGAGAAATAAGAACAATTCACTCACCTAATTTAACACAGCAATTAACGGTGCAAGCATTTAAAAACAGTATAAACACTGAGTATGGCGTGCAAAATCAAACCACAAATCACGTACGTCGTTTATTTTGCATCACAATTGCACAAACAAAATGATTAAGTCATTTGTTTTTTTTTTCAATAAACTCGTTCAAAGGCACAGGATAGCCAAGAACGCGGCATCAACGAACAGAGGGGCATATTTACCTCGAAGTGGCAGAGCTTGGCGCTAACCTCTTTGGCTTAAGAACACGTTTTGCCACTTCTGAAACACAGGTAGCCTTGGATTTGCCCCTACACTGGCGCTAATGTAGCTGCCTAGCCCCTACACAGGCACCCTTGCACCATGGTGCAAGGGTGTCTGCGTTGTAGGGAATTATTGTTTATGTGCAGGAAGGGTCACCATTCAATAAATGTGCATTGTAGCCTCTGGGTATGCTGCTTAATGCAGCACCCATAGACGCTGCAAAACGTCATTTTTTTCAATAATTGTTTATGTGCAGGAAGATGAATATAAACAATCATTGAAAAAAAAGATCAATGGCGTTTTGCTGTTTCTCTGTGTGCTGCACAATAAAGCATTTCTCCTCCTTTCGCCTGTTTAAGACCAGGTTTTCCCTGATCTCAATTTTGGCGCTGCCTCCGTTTTACGCTACTCTGGTAAATAGGGGGCAGCCTCAAAATCAATGGGTGGTGCAGTGGAACTCCCACGACAACACCCATTGCCGTCCCCTTTCACGCTAAGTGTAGCGTGAAAGGGTACCTTATTTACAAGGCAGCATTAGGCAACGTTAAATGGCTCAAATCTGCTTTGTAAATAAGACGAATAACCTATCACCACCACAATGTCTGAAAAAGTGACGTTGTGGTGGCAATAGGGGTTTGTAAATATGCCTCAGACTTGGATAAAAATGTTGCTAATCTATATGGCAACCCGTCACCAGATTATTTTTAGCCTTTTTTGCCAGTTAATAATTTGTTTCTAACAGTCCACACAACTTCTGTTCGTGTGCCAACAGGGGGCACACACACACATCGTAGTCCAGGTCAGCTACTGTCACGCTGCAGAGGCAGACCTCCATGGACAACTCGAATATGCACGAGCGACAATGCAACACAGGCTGAATGCAGGTGACGTCCGCAAGGCGGAAGCTCAGCCGGTAACTGATCCGCAAGACGGCCAACGGCAGTGACCCCAGTACATGCAGCAGACATGCACGGTACAGGTCCACATGACTGGATTCGAGCATGTGCCCGGGATGGTCTGCCATTGCGTCAGTGGCTCTGCTAGAAGTGGCACTGGCTTACCCTGCACCAGTCCTGTGGATGAAATGGCACAGCTTGTTGCAATGAGCAGTGTCTGTGTGCACTGGTGGAGGCCTGGGGTGAGGTGGGAGTAAGTCTGAAGACCATTTCAGGCACGTCAACTACGACCAAGGACTTCTGCGTGTGGGATGTGTACACGTTGGTCTCATTTCGGGCAGTGCGTAGTGTGAGAGCGCAAGCAAATGCTATTGTAGATGTCAGGGGGTGCTGGCCACATGCCAGTTCCTGCTCAGAGCTGCAGATGTGCTACCACCTGATAGTTCACACAAAGAACCTTTCATCCCTACAGTAACTTCACCATCTGCATGCATACAGGAGATGTACAGAGGCCTGACGTGGGTATGGTGGGATGTCTGTGACCCTGGAAAACACTGTGACGTGGCCTTTGAAGGTGTGCAGACATGTGATTGTAGGCCAATGGTCCGGACAGAGCGAACACAGGTGTACAGACCATGGCTGGCTATGCTCACGCTGCGAATGAGGCCAGGCAACTGACTCATGCATCCGCAAGACTGATACACATAACACTTGGCATGCATGTGCCAAGATCCCGAGCGGGCTTGCGCGTGCGGGTCCACCCTCCTGGTGCATGCTACATTGCAACATCGACTACTGTGGCCCTGGTGGTGACTACACCCCAGCACAGAGATACACTTACCACACTTACTGCCCAAGGCCAGGTCCGAGCCATGCCCTGCTCCCCCTGCCGAATCACCACACCCCTGCGCTGACCTGGCGTATGCTGGACCAGCACATGCCGCTTGTGCATGCAGGGGTACATGCAAAGCTACATGTCAAGGGTCACTGCCAACGCTGAGGTGACATGATAACATCCGCTGAAGACAGCACACTGTGATGTTGCAGGGCCCATACCCATCATGCTGACACAATGACCACACGGACACACTTGCTCAGATGCTGTGAATGGCTATGGGCACGTGCGCACAGCCACATTTATTGGCGGGCACACATACCGAGTGACACCTGTGTTGGATGTGTGTGGGGTGTGTGCACACCAGCCGGCGAGGGCTGCCTGGTGCAGTCATACATCGACAACAGTGTACATTGCAAAGGACACAACCATTCAACCATAAAGGCCCCATGAATTGTGCTTCAAAGAGTTAGTGGCCCCGGATGCACAGCGTCCTGCATGGGCCTACTGCCACAGGAAGCTTACTTGTTGGGCACTGGGGCAGGGTCACGAGTGCAGAGCAGGTTTCTGTAGATGTAAAAGGAGCGTGTCGCGGAGTGTCTCAATGGACAGTGGGAGGTGTACCCCCAAGGCATGATGCAGAGGACTGGACCATGCTGAAACAGTCACTATGGTGGAGATGAATGGAACAGACACATGTCGGACACCAAGTTCGGTCCAGCCAGATGAAGATGCAGGAAACCACCAGGCCATGGACTCAGATGCCACCAAGGTCCAACCAGATAGTGCCCATGACTCATTGCGCACAGAAGTAGTGGTGCCAGTGTTGTTAGGGGATGCCACCTTCAATGAGCCGTGTCCAATGGTGTGGACTCCTCCACATCTTACCCAAGACACAGTCCACATGTGTGACCTGCTGGTCCGCATGGTAGGTCTGAGCCCTCAACCACACGTGGCCGGCTGGCATTGAACAGGGTTAGTAGCACCACGTGTGGCCGGCTGGCATTGAACAGGGTTAGTGGCACCATGTGTGGCTGGCTGGCATTGAACAGGGTTAGTGACACCAGGTGTCACAGCCCTGCCATATGGAATTATGCGCTTAGGGACGCAGGCCCCGCCACAGGATTCATGGCAGGCTGAGAGGCGCCGCCCTGGCAGACGCGTGGTCCATTCCAAATTAGACAATAATTAGTAATGGGAGAGGCACTCCTATCAATATAAACAATAAACACTTTTTGTGTGAATAATAAACATCAGTGAATTACGCGTGCTGAGAAGGGAGACACACTGTCCAATGTGTGTCGGTATATTAACATGAAAAAATGGGCCAATTCATTGATCAGTTTTTGCAACCTTTCGTACAGTCATGGTACTCCTACACCAAGGACACCACCCATTTCCTACAAAAACTAATGAGAGTAACTGTCAAACCAGGCATGCTGCTGTGTACCATGGACGTCAGCGCCCTTTACACCTCTATACCGCACTCTGCTGGGATAGAGGCTGTGGAATGGGCTTTGTTAAAACAAGAAAACTTACCTGTCAACAAGATTTTTTTACTGGAACTTTTGCATTTTTGTTTACATCACAGTTATTTCAAATGGGACAATGTCTATTATTTGCAAAACAAAGGGACCTCCATGGGTTTTTCTGGGGCCCCAGCCTATGCAAATACATACATGTCAAGATTTGAAGATCAACACATACTGACAGACAATGAATGGATAAACAACACAGTTCTATATTGTCGGTACATAGATGACATTTTTTTAATTTGGCAGAACTCGAAAAGCCTGTTGGAACAGAAGATATCAGAACTTAACCTCAAGGATGAGAACATCAAATTCACGCACAGCATTGAAGAGGAAGGCATTCCTTTCCTGGATGTAAAAGTAAAAATTGGAGATAACACCATTGACACAGAGGTGTATCACAAGGCAACCGATAGAAATACAGCTCTGTCGTACAACAGTTTTCATTCAAAAAACTTGATAAACAATCTGCCTTATTCTCTAATGCTAAGGGCTAAAAGAATCTGTTCCCAAGAGGAAACCTTACAAACCAATCTAGATACAATACACAACAGATTCTTATCCAAAAAATATCCTGTTGATGTACTTCAAACAGCAAAAGAGAAAACTGACAAGCTATCCAGAGAAACCTTGTTTGAGAAAAAAACGAAGCAGCCTTTACAAAGACAGGTATTTGTTTCAAAATACTCAACCAGCTCGCAAGAGATCAAAAAAAGTATCAATTGCCATTGGGATTTGTTAAGCAAGGAAACTGATTTCAAAGACCTATTTCTCAACAAACCAATCTTTGCCTATAAGAGGTCACGCAACATTAAGGAGCTGTTGAAACCTTATCCAGTGAAAACTACAGAAAGCTACAAAGGCATGAGAAAATGCCAAAACTGTGTACACTGCAATAATGTAATCGTAACCAACACAGTCAAGCACCCACATACGGGGGAAACCATTCCCATCAGAATCAATGCAGACTGCAATACCATGAACGTTATTTATGCCATCAAATGTCCCTGCGGGCTGTTATATGTGGGGAAAACTGAGAGAAAAACCAAGACTCGCATATCCGAGCATAAAAGTACAATACGAAATAAGAACACAAAAAGCAGTTTGGCAGTACATTGGGAAAAAAGTAGGCACACCATAGCCCAACTAAAATTCCAGATCCTTGAAGTGGTGGCCCCATCACCCGGAAAAACACTCACGAAAACTTTGTTACAAAGAGAGATTTTCTGGATAAAAAAACTTCAGACACAAGATCCCAAAGGGATCAACGATCGAGTTGATCTAACGTGTTTTCTATGATATTGCGCATCTTAATACGCAGGAGGACTGTTTCCTTGGTCTATTATATTTCATCAGTTTGCATGTTTGTTTTTATAATTACACCATGTTTCTATACTGTACGGTATTTTTCACCATTTTTTGTATTTGTATTTGACGCATCTCACTAGTGTTTCACTCATCACCACAAACAACACTACAACATGGCGCCCATTAGTTGCCCTTTTCAGATTCTCTCGGGTTTTTATTAGTCCGTTTTCCATGTTTACACCTAGACGTGTCATAAACACGGGCCGTCGCCGTGAGATTCGAACTCGTTTCCGGATTATCATCCGATCCAGTGACCGGTCGAAAAGAGGAGAGACTTTCGTGCTTAGAAGTTTATTATCAGGTACGAGCACAGCATGGGGAGCAGTTAGAGGGAGCTTGAATATCAGAACGCCGTGGAACTGATTCCCGCCGTTCTTGCTTTTGTTTTTTAGCGATATGCAGGTTGAGTCAGAGAGAGTTGTGCCTATGTCCGCAGCATGCTAGAGGAATGAAACGCAAGCCGTGCAATTGGAACATAAACGCTTTACGTAAGTGAAACAGTGAGACACAGATGTCGGTTATTTTGCAGTGTCAGTGGGTGTAGATACTATTCCTGACGGAGTGTTTATTGTCACGTTCTTTTCAGGCTTCATACAGTTATTTTCCTGAGACGCGAACGAGCACATGAGTATGCACGAACCTTGTAGACCTCGCCAGTCTTTATAATTGTACCACGCTGTGTTTTTTCAGCAGTAAGTGCTATCTCAGGCCTTGCGTGCTTGTTATTTCCTATTTTGGTTTCCACAACTCTCTAATGAGAGCGCTTGTTTTTTAGGTACAACGGACCACACTCCTCACTTTTCAGCGTTTTTACGAAATCAAATCTTTCTTCATACACGCCTTTTCATGAATACAAGTGAGTGCGTAATCTTTAGCTGATGTGTTTACTTTTGTGACTATATTACAATCGCTTAGGATAAAGTGACATTGAACAAATTCATGCTTTATTACTAAAACAGTGACATTCTAAGTACTTTGTATCTGGAGACCCAGATGTCATTTATGTGACCCAGTTTTTTGTATTCTTTTGATTGCAGGTATCGCCCCTGAAGAAGGGCCTAACAGGCCCGAAATGCATTGGGCAGGGCTATATGTTTGGGCAAGAAATATTTGATTGTTCATGATGCATTAAGAAAATCGATTTGTGTATAAGAGTCCTTAGAAATTTATGAATTGCGATATTCACTGATATTTAAGTGAATCTCATGTTCTTTTGAATTTGAAATGCCAGTAAAAATTAATACTCACAAATAAAATGATTTATGAATTTTTTATAAGCAAACTAATGTGTTGAAACATTCCAACCTAGTTAGGTTGCAATCGCAACAGTGCGTAAAGGGCAAGCGGTTTCCGCTTGGTCATTTTTCCATTCCAAATTAGAACCACGACCAGTGCTACAGGCTTTTTGTTCACACCTGTACGCAGGCCTGGCATACGCAGGTCTAACCCACTACGTATGCGCATGTGGGGGTGGACGTAATGTGCAACATTTTCGCCTTCTGCCCCTCAGCCTGTGGGGACATGGTAGCGTTCACTGGCCACTATACTCCATGCACCAGTAGTTGATCTCCACATGGTTATTTCTGTGGTTTGCACTCTGTGGTCTGTCCGGCACCTACACGCCACACCCGGCATTGGGTAGGTTCACATTCCTTGGTCACTTGCCGCTCTCGTACATGCCTGCCACATGTCTCTCCTCACATCCTGCTATTGTGTGTCTGTGGTGCCATGCCGTGGCTGGCTTATGGGCATGGCAAGGCCAGATTTCCAATGGAGGCATGTTGTCATGTCTAGTCGGTTGGCATGTTGTGTGTCATGTTGGATGTAGTTGTGCTGTGTGCCCATTGGCAGTGTCATGAGTTGCATGAATGTGGGCGACAGGTGCATTTCAGGTGGGTCTGCTGTCTTTGTGTACGCTGCCTCTGTGGTGTTCCTGGGGGGGGGGTGTCCTGGGGGTGGTGGCGGGGCTGGGGTCTGGAGTGGTTGCGGTGGGCGTTGTGCCCCTCATGGGTATCCGCGGTGCATGATCATTGTCTCCATGGCATCTGTGGGTCTTCAGGTGTGGCTCTGGGCTGGGTTCGCTTTCATGCTGCAGGTAGTCATCCTGCTTAACAACAGCAAAAGGCAGGTGTTAATTTCCTGCAGCTGCCAAAACTTATCGCCTGTTTTTATTTTGCATCACAGATCTGGCAGTTTGTTGTGAAAGTGGTGTTGTGTTTTTTTTGTGTGTTTTTGCACGGGAACGCCTACTCTGCATCTCATTAGGGTTAGTTGGTGGTGTCCACCGTGGAGATAAATTTTGGGGAAGTTATCGCGGGAATACAGGCGATGTCTGCAGTTTGCATCAGTTTGTGAATGGGGTGTTAGATCTATCTCCACTTTTGATGCTTTAAGGTGGTGATAAATCAGATTTCAGTCCTTGTTAATATCCCCCTTAATCTCCTCCAAAGGCCCCCCAGCGCCTGGTTATCTTCAGGATGTTAGGTTCAAACTTAACGAATGTGTAATTATTATTACTATTGTAAAGACAAGTGTAACTGCAGTTTATTTCTGTTTTGAGCTTGGAAAAGGCCAAGACGCAGACAATATACAAAACATGGTTCACGTGAGCGTTTTCACTAAATGCAAAGGCCAGATTGTTTAATGCTAATGAATAAAAACACCCTAAGCTAATGCTCCCTCAATGCAACAATATATGGTAACAATTCTGTCGCTCTCGATTTCCTACCCAGTGATTCAGGGATGCTAATGATGGCCAAAGTCTTGAGTTCATTTCATTTCCTCACTCTCAATACCTGATGTCCCAAGTGCACAAAGTAACGGGAGGCACATCTTTCTAAGTGATTGCAAAAGACACATTTAGAAGTCGAACTGGACATGGGGCTAGGGTACAACTACATTTAGTATGACCTTTTTCGTTCTCCCAAATCTACGAACAAGTCAACTTGCCCTAAAACCGTCCTGGTACTTAGCTGAACCTTTCATAAAAAGGCGTGTTTGGATAGCTTAGTGGATGTAGCAAGACCTCAAGACAAGTCAGACTGAATTCACCCAGCTGGCACATTATTAATATGAAAGACTTTTCAGTGCAATGTTGGTTAATTCGTTTTAGGGCAGTATCCATAGAATGTACAAAAAGAGTCTAAGCTTCCATGGGATAAGGGGAGACAGAACAATAGTTACTAACAGATGCCTCCTACATCCTAAATTAATTCTCAAGCTTATGTCTTTGCAGGCGTGTCAGTGTTTTGTAATTTTGATTTTGACTCTCCCACCCTCAATTCTAAGAAATGTACCTCCCACTTCTCTGTATGCAATGACTTGCCTTTTCATTTCAGAAGTTGCTCATTTCAGTATATTGGAGAGTTATGGTCAGTGCTTGAAATGGAAATATAGAAGTGCAGGCACTCACTAAACCAGTGCACCTGTTTACCTCTGAGAAGTGCTAGTACTCTTCTAGTAAATATATCTCACAAGAGCTGAGAAGTGCAGGTGCGTCTTTTTCAAATTAAAGAAGTGAAGGTACTGAACCTACCTATCCATTTGCAGCACTGAGTATGGGTGTTTCTTTCCAAAGCGTGTTTTTTCATGTCCTTGAGATTGGTATATGATTTGTCTTCCAATGATCTCTTTGGGGAGTAGGAAAAATATGTCATTTCTCTGGAGCTTGGAGCAAATTCTTCTTTTGTGGGACAAGCAGCATCCATCTCCGTCTCCGTATCTATCTAATATTACTTTTCCAGTGTATTAAGCACCTGAAAGTCACCTTTCTTGACAAGATGGTTCCTTTTGGTGCCCATCACTCCTTCAATAAATTTATACCACTCAAAGTTACCCCAGTCCACTTGGGATATTACACATATATAATATGTGGTATTGCACTGGGATAGCCAAATGAGCAAGCTTTACATTCCACCAACAGGAGTTCTCTATGAACAGATATGGAGCCAATGGTTTAATTCACAGTACAAAATTTAAAATAAAGTTGCTAAAAATCAAGGGGGTTGGTAGGAATTTCTAAAATGACATGCCCAAAAGTTTCATTGTGTGTTCAACAAACTTTGCCCTAACAAAAGGATGTTTCTGAGCTAATCACACGCACACACAATTTGAAAACCTGGGGGAAAAACAGTTGTTTTATCTGTATAATGTTACTAAACGTCTGTAAGCAAGTCACAGGGTTTCTAAGTCATCTAAGTTTGAAAGTTGAAGTGTTATATTAAGTCAAAAGTATTTGCACAATGAACTGTAAATACACTTTGTTGGCGCTCAACGTGGCAAACAGAACTTTCTGAGAGAATCGACGGCTGAAAGACGAAAGGGCTGAAGAGTTAAGAGCTAAGTTTTAAGCCTCGTGTGAAACTTTAATAAAAAGGCTTCATATACCAGAGACTCCTGAAGAGATTTGCATGATTTGGTAGCAGCCACAGAGAAAGCCGTACTGCATGCTGGGAAAGTTGGCATTTGGGCACCGAAACTCAATTGAGTAAGTAGTGTGTGCAGCATGGAATGTGCCACTGATAGAAGCAATGACATAGAGTGACTGATGGTGTGCATACTAGTGAACTGTGGTCACAGCTATAAAAATGAACCCCTCCTGATGGGTACACAGTGCAAAGCATGCAGTTTAGAAGAAATATGCAAGGAAGTCCTATACCATATAGGATTACAGCTTCTTTCACCAGTTGTAGACAGTTTGAAGTTGATATTTGAAGACAACTTTATAGGAGCTTCAAGATAAATGTAATTGTTATAATCCAATAGTTACTGGATTAAAGAGTTTTAAGTGCAATACAGATGGCGTCACAATATAGGGGATGATCATTTTCATAGTGTTCTGTTGCAAAAAACAAACATTTGATACTTTTGCCATTTGAATTTCATGGGACAGATTGCCATTGACATGAATTCCAAACTTACGCATACGTGCCTTGGTTCTTTGCCATCCTTTAGTGGGCAACCAAAAGGCATTTGGTCAAGATGGAGGGCTCTCAACCTCTACCTCCTTGGTCTGAAATGGAAGACTGTGATACACTCAATATTAACGGGTGTCATCTATGTACATGTACAATCAGATCCTTGCTAAACACAGTAATGGAGCCAAAGACTACATTTATCAGTAAAGAAAATGGTCATAAGATATTCCCTGGTGGGAAACCAAAGTTGAAGCTGGAGACCTGGACCTGTACAGGGGAGTAAACCATTTGAGACCAATCTTCCAAGCAGGGTTGTAACCAGGCTTAGATATCAACGATCAACTTGCAACTGGCATTCTGTGTAACGTGATTGATCATACTGAAAGCAATAATTGATTTTAATGGTACCATTGGCACGGATGTACGTCGTTACAATGCATGCTTTTACAACGCATGCCTTTACGACGCAACTTTTACAACGCAAGTCGTTACAACGACTTGCGTTGGGGGGCGCTGGATAGTGAATAGCTTAATTTACTATTCCAACTCCAGTCCCCGTGGATACTAGGGAAGGTGTTGGATAGTAAATTAAAACTATTCCCTATCCTAGAGCGCCCCCCAGCGCAAGTCATTGTAATGACTTGTGCTGTAATGGTTGCGTCGTAAAGGTACTTCGTTGTAAAAGTTGCGTTGTAAATGCTGTTCCCCATTGGCACCAGCCGCCCCTTAACCATTAATATTGTACAGTCATCAATAGGCAACACAGCCCAAATTCTGTATTTCTGCCTTGGCATAGGAATACATTAAGGTAATTTAAAGTCAATTTGCGATATGAATTTCTGAATCTGTATAACATACAGCCTAATAAAATATGATAAAAATAGAGATAAGCAACATTGATTAGCAGACTCCATTGCACAGCATAATTCCAGTGGTGAGGGAGGTGCCGAATGTTAATAACAAAACAGTGATTGTTAGACTTTCTGCAGGATCATTCCTAAACTGTTTGCCTTCACCCTCCTGTTTTTTTAACTCCTTTTTACTAGCTCTTAGGAATCTGTGCACTTTACCGATGCTAATCAGTGCTAAAGTGCTTTAGCCCCCTCCCTCGTGAAATTGGCTTACAGCCAATTGGCACCTTTAATTTACTTGTAAGTCCCTGGTAACATGGTACTACATGTACCCAGGGCTGGTAAGGTAAATGCTATTAGTGAGTCTGCAGCACTTATTGTGCCACCCTCCTAATTCTATTCTGTTATATTTGTGGAGTACTTGTATGGTGCACGACTACCCATAGGCATCCCAGCGCTGTTAGTGCTGCACAGAAACAAACTTTCTGAGAGATATTCTGGAAGAGCCAGGTTTCTGTTGATTTGCAGAAAGAAAGTTCCTTATCAACACAACCACAGAGAGGGGGAAGCTATTCCACAATTTCGCTGCTTAAAGGAAAAGAATCTCCCTCCGCACTTTTCTCTCCTGTTGATCCGGATCGTAGCCAAATGGACATTAGAGGAGAGCAGGGATCTGCCTGGTCTAGATGGGGAGATCAGAGACTGAGAGATCAATGGCCCTTTCTCAAGAAGTGCCCTACTGGCGATGCAGAGAGATTTAAATGATATCCTCTCTGCCATCAGAAGCCATTGAAGGAGGTGAATGGCTTGTCACACAGACTGATTTCTTGGTATTTTATACAGATTTCGCATAGTAGAGTTCTGAACCACCTGCAATTTCTTTACTGTAGTTTTAGGAGCTCCCAGGGAAAGGGAATTGCCGTAGTCTTGGTGAGAGAAGATGAGTTCCAATCTTTTTGAGGTGGAGTGGTGGAGAGAAGAACTTTGAGCAGGATCCTCAACATGCCATAGCAGGCGGCAGCTACTTTTACGGCTTGAGAGTAGAATTTAAAAGACTCATCCAACCACATCCCTAAACCATTACTGACTGGTTTTGGAGTTGGAGGAAGACCTAAGTGGCTTTGCCAGCCCAGATGTAAAAATGGGTCAGGGTTGCTGCCCAAGAACATAAACCTTGTCTTCTTCCTATTTAATTTGAGGCAAAAGCTCTACAACCTCTTAGCAATCTTCTCTAGACAAAGACCTAGAGGGGTAGGAGGGGAGGTCATATGTTTGAGACAACGAAAAGACCAGCTGCATGTCATTGCTTATGAAATCAATTAAATCCCAAAAGGGAGAACAATACATGCCAACAGTCTCATATATAAATTAAAAAGTGTTTGGCTCAACCATGAACCCTAGGAAACTCCACATTTGAGGTGGAGGCTCTCTGAAGTACAGTCGCCCTCAAAAATATGTTAGGTTCTATCTTTCAAGAAAGACTTAACGCAGGCTAAGATTGATCCACCAATTCCAACACTCCGTAATTTCTCCAAAATAATATTATTGCTTACATTGTCAAAAGCTAAACTAAAATCTAGGAGGATAGTTACAGCCAACCCTCCTCTACCTAGCAGATTTTTGGCCCCTTCCACCATGGCCAATAAAGCTGTCTGAATGCCACGATATGGACAAAGTCCGGTCTGCGTAGGGTGCAAAATACCATGATTCTCAAGGAATTACGAAAGAGCATGATTGGTATGTTTTTCCAATATTTTACTTATCCCTGGCAAAACAGATGTTGGGCAGTAATTTGCTGGATCAAGTAGATCCAGAGTTGGTGTTTTTAAAAGTGCTTTCCCCATAGTGTGTTTCCACACCACTGAAACAATGCCTGAGGTTAACTTAAGCAGCCTTTTTAATGATGTTTCAGTCCTATCATTGCAGTATGTGTGCGCGGTTTTAAATGCCATTCCAACCTGGCAAAATACACTTTTTGCCAGGCCTAATCTTTCTTTTTTAATACATATAGGTCACTGCTAGAGTAGGCCCTAAAACCCCAAAAGGCAGGGTGCAGTGTATTTAAAAAGTAGGACATGTACTTCTAAATTTTACATCTACTGGTAGTAGGAAACTCTTACATTTCTTTTTCACTATTGCAAGGCCTGCCTCTCTTATAGAAGAACAGTGTTTTAACGTATTACTTTTAATAAGTGATGACTTTCAATTAGGGGAAGAAATTTGTCAAGTTTAGGGTACAAAATTGTAATTTAAAACCCTCTTAATTGTAAAGTCAGTCTTCAAGTTACATTTCTGAAAATGCCACTTTTACAAAGTTGTCATTTTCTTGTTCCAACTATTTGGTGCCAGTAGCCTGTAACCTAAGTGTAACTTACAATTGGCCTTTGTGTATTGCTCTCAGAAAGTGGGACACATGGGAATAGTAACTGGCAGGATGCACCATCTCTGACCTGATGAGGGGAGGAAGTTGTCACCATCACACTTGCACATCACAAAAGCTCTGCCCAATACATTAACATAGGCTTTGACACTAGTTTTTTTCAACCCTAGAAAAGCTGGGGCCGGGAGGCAGGAAATTCTAAACACCTCTAGGGGTGGAATCCTCCAGAAACTTCTCCTGCTTCAAAAGTAGGCAACAGTTGTAAGTAATGGGCCCTCAGATCCAACTGTGCAGTACACATCTGGACCTAGGGGAGATTCAGAAAGAATGCTGTTCTCCTCTGCAAGAAGGATGGCTACTCTGATGCCCTGCTGCCTGAGTGAAAGGACTAGACTAAAATCTTGATCACAGGATCACCATAGTGACTCTAAGGGCTTGTTGGATTGCTTCCTGATCCCAGCCTCAGGGATTGAAAAGGCTCCAACCCCCTCGTACCCAGCACCTGGTCTCTGTCTGCTATGAGTCCTACCCCCAAGTGATGCCAACTGGACTCTTGTATGTGGGCCTTAAGATGCTCTCCCAGCCCAGCTGTGGTCCTATGGGTAGAATCACTGCATCAGGATGTATTACTTCACAGCTCTGCTTGGGAAATGCCAGAACACAACGCAACCCTATTGCTGGAACTCACATTGCAGTCCACAGTCTCCTCTGAACCACTGCCGAGTATTGCATCTGCACATTGCACAAGACTTTGCATCACAACCCCCTCGTTCACGGCATCCTCAATGACAATGCAGGAGTCTGCATTGCAGCCTTGCAACTCCTCAGAAATGCCAGTGTGTGAAAATTCCTCGATACTGGATTGCAACGCTACGCAACCAGGATTTAAGGTACTTTGTTCAGCGGGCCTAACTTGATCCTTTTGCATTCCACCATGGACAGCTTGAACTTGTGACTTTGTTCTCGTCCAGCACGTCCAAATAATAAAAATTGGCGCTTTAATGCTTCTAAGCACGGTTTTCAGTTAAAACTTTAAACTTGCATACCTCTGGTTCTAATAATTGAATTTTGCTCACTTTGGTCTCAAATATTTTCTAAACTTTTACTCTAGTTTTGATAAAATAGTGCGGGGTTTTTCCTGCGCTGCGTTTTCACTTTATTTCTGTTTGAAATGCTGCATAAATACTTTACACATTGCTTATACGTCAAACCTGACTGCTTTTGTACCAAGCTAGCAAAGGTTAATCACATGCTAAATTTGGGTTTGCTTCTAGACTTCACCCTGACATCAATTGTGTCTGCTGCTTGAGTAGTATTTCACCCCCTTAACCAATAACCCAATTTCCTACAGCGACTAAACAGAAGCATTTTATTTGCATAAAATATATATATTTATGCAATATAGAGGGGGTAATTGTTAATCAACACTCGTATCTCTGAGACTGACCCAACTTATTTTAAGTCGATGCTATATCTGAGATCTTCACCTCCGGAATGATCTGAGCTGTAAGGTAGATGTCCTCCACATTTCTCAGTTGTCAGGGAGGTGCTATTATTGTTTATATCAACGAAGGATGATGTAGTTCTTTCCACAGATGACTAAATTGTTTAAGCACAGAGTGAGATGGAATTGGAGACTGCCTCTCTAAGATGATAATGTACAACCTCTTGGAAATGATTGGCACATTTGGATTCGTACAGGAAAAGAAATGTATTTTGGCTAATTTCATCTGATCTTCATTTTTGCCAAGAGTGTCCATAAAGACTGCCTTGATTTGATATGATTTCCTCCATCTCCTCACTTTTTGTCATGCATTTTTCCTTTAGTGATCAGGAATACTTATCAGAAAACAATAACTTTTTACTCTTGATCCAAGAGGAACAATTTAGTCTCTAGTCTCATACAGCCTTCAGCAATGACTACAAATTGTGGGAATTATAAAGACCAATGCTAGAAATGAGAAAAAGGGAATGGAATAAGAGATAAAACAGAGACACCAGACTCGTGCATTGATGTCCAAAGGTTGAAGTTCTGTTTCTATCATAAAACTGAAGCATTACAAGAAATAAGTTCTTCATACATAATCATCAACTCTTATCATTTTTTAGTAGGGTAAATACCCCAAACTTCATAACTATGCACTATCTTGATGAAGATAATATTAGTTTCCTCTTGACTCTTGTGCTACTGAAAAGTAATTAACAGACAATGATATGTAGTTCATTTGTTACTAACTCTTTTTTCTTTACATATATTGTGTTACCATTAATGAGATGTCAGAATTCTTCCTGTTACTTTGCAGGAACAACATTTTAAGCTCAAATACAAATGATTCCTAAATTCTTTAGCAATGCTAAAAGTCTAAATGTTCAAAATAGTTTAAAGATTGTTCATCAACATGGCATGGTTACAGAATACCTCTCTGAATCACACAAAACTGTTCTGCAGCAAACTCTCCAGGAAACAACTGTTCTTTGCAAATGAGATTCAAGTAGGAAAGTCCTGGCTGCAACAATATCATAGCCCAATAGCCAAGCAAAAAGAAGGATATACTTGATAATCCAAAATGGCTGCCACGCTCCCCAAACAACATGACAGTTAATGAAATGCTTCAAAATGTATTTATCATCATGGTGCCGTTGCATAGTGCAGTCTGCATATTTACACAAGGCAACACTTTATGAACACCACAAGCTTTTCTTCTCTGAAATAACTCAGCGTGGGCAGGTGTGGAGTATTGTAACCCCAAGCTGGGCAAATCATAATTGAGGTTCACCTCTGGTGTACCTCTTTAAAATACTCTACTAAACAGCTTTTAAAAATCTCTTATTATGTTGAATAAGCTTACACATTTTGGTTAGTGTTTCCTGGCAAGGCAGATAGGGACTGAGAGGACTAAGAAAGAATATGGCTGTGTTGAGTTTCCTTCCATATCTTTCCCAGTAGCAAAGACTTATACTTGCTACTATTTGGTAGGCCCAGGCAAAATGTTGTTCACGCTGGCTTCATCTAACATAATTTCTGGTATTCACAATACAATTTTTATGCGAAATGCTCACGATTATGCCACATTTTGTAAATGAAAGTTTGTTTGGGAAAAAATCTATTGCATGAGCATAGGAGCTACAAAAGCTAATAGAATGCAGGAAGCTGCTGTGCAAATCATGTGCATTTTTTTTCCCTTTGTAGCACTAAATGAATCCAAAATGGAGAGAGCATGTATTTCACATAAAAAACAGTGCAAAATGCCAGACTGACATTTCATTTAATACAGTGTAACTTGCATCATTTTTTGCGTGTTTTGTGTAATTTCAATAAAATAATGATAATACGCAAATTTGATCCTGGCCTACAATTAAAATGGAAAGGTAGTTGGAATGTAATTGCATATTGGCTCATCCTGGTATTCTTGGACCAACGTTGGGCTCACTCATATTGTAGCCATTGGTGATCACACATTTAATTTATAGTTCTGCTCTGTGAAGATTTCCAGCATTAGCGGGAGTATGATACCAAGTACTGAGGTGCGTGTATAGTATACAAATGTAGTACAAGTAATATTATACACACACTTTTAAATGAAGAGCTATTTACACTTCACTTCAGTTAATTGGTCTTTTCAAAGGAACTTAGGGGGAGATTACGATGGTGGGAAGTCGGTGGCGGACTTCCCACCATTACCCTTAAAATTCCCACCGCCAAATTAGAATGGCAGTGGGAAGGGGAAAGGTACCTCGGCGGACGGAAAGGCTGTCCACCGTGGTCCCGCAAGGCGGGTCGAAAAGGACCGCCTTGCAGGACCAGGTACAATGGGGCTATGGCGGCGGTGCAGTTCAGGCACCGCTGTGGGTATTATGATGCCTGTCTTTTGCGGGGGGGGTTCCTGCCGCAAAAAGACAGGTGGAAAATGCCTTCGGGGGCCCAATGCGGGCCCCCAGGGGCGTGTGGGCGTGGGGTGCTGCACATGGCATTTGCATGTACGAGGTGGCAGGTACCGCACAGTACCTGCCTCGTTGTACAAGCAAATGTAAAACATGTATTTTTACATTGTGGTGGGTGCTGCCACCCGGCACAATGTAAACATACAGGATTCGCCCGCCAGTGTGGCGGACGCTAATTTGTTTTGCAGGATCGCCGCACCTATGGCGGGCGGTCCCTTTTCCAGCAGCGGTGTCCGCCTGCCATCGTAATCGGCCCCATTTACTTTTGCGTAATTTCGAATTTGTCATTTGTCTATCGACCAACAATTATTATAACATGTTATTTTTTACTTATAATTTATATTACAGTTTTTAAATATATCACTGCATGCTTCTGCAAAGCCGTCTCTATGCTAATAAAGTGAGCAGGATATGGGTACTGTTAGAATGAGAGAGGAATAAAGATCTTAATAGAACTAGATATGTAATTTTTGCTGAAATAAACATATGATATCACATATGATCCACAATAAGCTTTTTTTCTTTGGTTTGGGTGAAGTTGTACAACTAGAGCTAAGACAACTTTATGAAGTTAATGAGGACACAAATGTGCATGAAGCAAAAATATGATGAAGCTTTCAACAGAGAGCCTTGAAGGTGTTGCAGCGGAAGTGCAATAAAATGTAATTTTTATACTTGCTCTCCTTACTACTCTAACCATAGTGGGCCCTTTATGATCAGAAAAAAATACAGCATTCCCATTTACCACAGAGGCAATGATCCTCTGAAAATCTTTCTCCGCTGATTTGAGGGGTGGAAATTGGGATGGCCAAACATCTCATTAGCTGTCCAGTGATGACCATAAATTGGCAGCCAACTCATAAAATTGAGACTAGATTTAGATAGGCACTCCTAAAATCATACTGTAGAAATAAAGAATGGCAACAGGAGGCCCAACCTCCTGAAGAAGTTAAGTCAAGTTAGAATTGCACAAACAAAAAGCTCTGCAAGAGCAATGTAAAACAAAAGAAGTAATATCTGATATTCTGACACAGCTCACTGTTTCTCTCTATAACACATTACGTCATTAGTGAACAACACAGTTTGTATGGAAGAACCAACAGGACTCACTAGTAGGTCTAGATAGGTATTAGAATAATATGGTTATTGTATTAAAGATTCAAAATGTATTGCAATAAGCAGTTGTTTAAGAATTTCAGTTAAGAATATCACAGCTCATATAAAAGCGCCAAACATTTAGACAGGTTCCATTGGATGGTTATTATTAAAATCAATATCACAGAGTTACTGTGTCCCACCACCAATAAGGCAGAAGGAATAGTATGCTGTATAACACCTCAAATACTACAAAAAAGGAGAAAAGGTTCAATCTTAAAGGTTATTAAAGACGAGTCCATTAGCAGAGAACAAAGAAATAAAAGAAATTTAAAAAAGGAAATGGTTCAACAAAGAAGGTTTTTAACAGGAGGGGGAGAGAGAGAGTCAGTGGATTCAGTCTCCCTGATAATATGAATAAACAAAGTGGAATCCACTCAGAGTAATAGTGATCCCTAGAGTGATGGGGAACACACAGTGTTTTTTAAATGCCCCTCACACACCAACAGGCCCCTTGGTGTCATGCTTCATCATCGGGGCCTTCGCACCCCTCTACGGGATGCGGCGTGCTGCGACTCGCGGATACGCAGGAGCACTTGGAAGTGAACTATGTGTGGGGGTTTGTGTGTGTAACCAAGGTGTGAGTGAGGTGAGGTGAAAAAAGTGAATAATTAAAAAATACCTGGCACGTGGGAGAAAAAATATTTTAATTAAATCCCCGGCTGGTATTGTTAAAAATAAGTGCAGGGCGTGGTTTGATAGATACGAGTTAGGGTATCAGAACCACTGTTTTAAAGTGTCAACATGTTTCGGAGGTCACAGCCCCCTTCTTCAGGACAAGGGTTATGCACTTACCCTCCCCTTACTCACATGCAAAATGTAAAAGTGTTTAAAAATTAATTACCACAATGTGTAATTTTCCTAACAATGTTTATATGTTAGTGAATGCAGTTGCGCCCAGGCCCCGATGATGAAGCATGACACCAAGGGGCCTGTTGGTGTGTGAGGGGCATTTAAAAAACACTGTGTGTTCCCCATCACTCTAGGGATCACTATTACTCTGAGTGGAATCCACTTTGTTTATTCAACAAAGAAGGTATCAGTCTATTAGCTACCAACTGTACCATTAGCAAGACAGTCCAAAAGTAAGAGAACGTTTTTGAAAATCCATCAGCATAGCATCCTCTTACATGGGTAAAAAAAAACTATTGCTTTGTCCCTCCTTTGGGATTTCTTCTTTTATAAAGTCTCTAGCAAATTCCAGTGATGTGGCATCACACGACCATCTGAAAACCAATGTATGTTCAAATTCACATAACGTCACTTAGGAAACTTGCAACACTGAGATGCTTTCCCGTGCTGGTCATAGGATACAAGAGATTTGGTAGTCCACATAGGCCTAACATCAACACACGGGGATACAAAGTAACCATCTATAGCAAATAGCTGAAGTTGTGTTCCCACAGGAATATTTCACAGTCAACATTGAAGAAACATTCAGAAATGCCAAGGTGTGTACATAATCAGGACTAATAAGCAACATTTTGCTAGTTGTGACAAGGTATTGTGTTAAGGGGGAAGGTCAGAGCTAAAGAAAACGCATTTTCAAACAGCCTTTAAGTTAGCGTTACATGTTTACATGAAATTAACTCTAAATCATCATCAATTATAATGTCATTAAATCAATTCAAACACAGAGAATATATAGAACTTTCACCAAACATTATTACATGAAAATAGTTTGAAATACTCCACCACCACCATTTTTCAACATTCATATGTGTATACTTTTCTAACTTCAATTCACAGAACTAACTTAAGACAAAATCCTAAACTTACTACCATTTTGGTATTCACAGAAGGCACTTACTCATTGTGGTATTCACAGAAGGCACTTACTCATTTCGGTACTCACAGAAGTCTTGAAGTTAAGATTGTTCTCAGTTTAGAAGTAGTGAAGTTAGGACTTCTTACTTCTCCTAAACTGAGAAAAATCCTAACTTTAAGACTTTCGGTATTCACAGAAGGCATTTAGTTAGGAGTCCTAACTTCTGTGAATACCGAAATGACTAAGGGTCATATGTATCAAGCACAAATGCATTCGCAAACGCCGAAATTCGCTAAATGGTATGTATGAAGCAAATGTGCATGCAAAATAAGGAATCACAACATTTGCAATTCCTTATTTTGCGATTGCATTTAAGGAATCACAAATTTTGTGATTCCTTAAATGCAATGTAAAAAGCACCAAAAAAGTGCAATTTCGCCTTAAGAAATTGCAAATTACCACCAACTTCAAGTTGGTGGTAATTTGCGATTTTTTTGAAAAATGCACTTTTATGCATTTTTCAAAGCCAATAACTTGAGACTGCTTCCTACATAGACTCTCTTTTCTGGGTAAAGTTTGCCTTTTGTTTACCTCCTTGATGACTTCCAGTTACAAGAGAACAGCAATCTTACAAAATAACAACAATCTTACATGTATTCCTTGACAATGTAGGGTCATTTCTAGCCTTGGACATAAAATTCTGCTCCTCACTCGGAGTTTGCTGAGTTTGCCCACTCTGAGTTTCGCGTAGAGAACGCAGTTCCGAAAAACTCCATGAAGCGGCACAGAATGGAGTTTTTCTCTCGCATTACCGTTGGTGAGCGCAAGCAAGGAAAATCATATGCTAGTCCACCTTGCGGTGACATTTTTCACGTGGGCAAGCGTGGCAGGTCACTACCACTTGCGTTGAAGAACCTGCCGCTCGCGTTGAGGAAGCTGTCGGTTGAGTAGAACATCTACTCGACTGTCAGAAAGAAGCAGTGCCTCTTGTGCTGCCTGTGGTCCAGCTCGTGCTGATTTTACAGCACAGGATTAAATCCCACACTGAAAATCAGCGTGAGCTGCGCGACTTACCACACTTTGCCGGTTGGGGAACTCCCCATAGAGCGGTGACATTTTTTCAGCACTTCACGGAGTACCACATAGCAGAACTCTGTGAACTCCACCTAGCCTAGTAATTTCTGTACTGATGTCGCTGTAATCTGATGATAGCACACATTGTTAATTAATGAAAGTGCATCCAATTCCAGAGGAATCATAGGGTGTACAAATGACACATAGACAAAAATGCCTGTGGAATGCACGAGCTACAAAGACTGTAAACGCACACCTGCTGAAGAAATATCAAGATCTTTTGTGAAATTCTCTGGTTTGATTGGTGCACAGGGCTCAGTCAGTCTTTGTCTTAGGTTTTAAGAGTTAAAATCTAATTCAATTCATGCATAAAAACCCAAAACGAATGTAAAATCGTTCAAGAACTGGAAAGTCCGGAACTATTTTTCAAGGACACTAATTGCTTAAGGAGCACGGCAGACAGCCAATATGAGTGGAAAGATTAATTACTTCTCCCTCGAGCTTTAAGTAGCCTCTGCCCTCAATGCAAGAGAGCAGGGAAACATTTTATCGTCCTGAGAGCCGATTCCAAACGAAGAATAGAGCAGCGAGGTGAGAAGCCACACGTGTGACTTTCTGCAGTCAACCTCTTCTGATAAATTGAGCTGTTCTTTTGTGCAAAAAAATTTCAAATCTTCTGGAGGAAAGGGAAAGCCATATCTTAGATTGTTGTTGTCTCCTTTGCCTCCCTGGCACTGGAGTCGCTGTAGTTTAATTTCTCACAGGTCAGGAAGCACATTTCAGCTAAAATGCTGTCATGGTCGGTTGCTTTCAAATTAAACTTTTGCTGCTCGGGCTTTTATAGGAAGGGCTGATTTACAAAAGCACATTATAATCAAACACTTAACACACTACTTAAGAAATGCCATTATAAATGGTTTCATTCCATTTGATGCGTGATTAGAGTCAAACCCTAATCATTGATTTACTGGTTTGAATAATAAACATATGGAGCATGTTGAGAGCAGTGATGAGCTACAGTCAGTCTTATTATGAGGAGGCGTGATGCTGGGAGCACTGGAGAAGAGCTTTCGAAAAGCAAAGTAACTAAAACGTTACTTGTCAGTGCTTTCAAAATAAGAGGATGTTTTTCTTTGGACTGTTTTGCTGAAATACAAATTGCAATCACAATTTAGGTGCTTAATTGTGTCAGTTTGTGCCATTTTATGGTTCTTGTGATGTCCTAATACACTCAGCTGAATGTCCAGTGGTGTTTGCGATTCCTGCAGTTAACCAGAATCTTATTTATTTGTTTTTCAAAAAGGGAAATGTGGGAAATTAAGTTGTTGGCTAAGGAGGGTGTGAGATCTTCTCAAGCATCAGCCACAATCCCATTGGGGTGAACCACTAAATTAACCTGTGCTTAACTCTCTGATAACTTGGCATAAAAACAGTCTAGCTTAAATTAGAGGCAATGTGTAAGGCATTTAAAAAAGTAAAAATACAATAGAAACAAAAATCCCAAACCAATTTAGAAAATACGAGTACATTTTTATAAATTATTTGACACGAAAACGACAAAAATCCAATTAGTAGAACAAGAGATATATATTTTTAAAAGGATGACTGCAAAGAAGAGCAGGCTGGATACATGTACTAGATTTGGCCTCCTGAGAACTATACCTTACATCCTTGCTGCAGGGTGATGCTCTGCACAGTGGCAGTTCCAAGTTGTGAGGCAAGGTTCTGTGTTGGGTTGCATTGTGCTGTGTGAGTTCTGATGGGGACCACACTTTTATCCCCACTTCCAATGACCGAGGACTGAGGAGGCACCACTTGGCTGGTTAGGACTCAAAGTGGCTAAAGTTCAGGTGCAGGGTTCCAAATGGTTGGAGCTTTTTCTGTCCCAGAGGCTCTGATCATGAGGCCAGCTAACTAGCCTTTGGATTCACTCTGGTGGTCCTAGGTTCAAGGTGAAGGTCCAGTTCTTGTTACTCAGACAGCAAGGCAGCCCTTCTTGCAGTACAGCAGTCCTGTTTCTGAGCCTTCTGCAGGTTCAGAAGTGTTTTGAAGAGTGGGACTGAAGGTCCTATGTTTATAGTTGGTGCCTTCTTTGATGTAGGGGAAGTTTCTAGAAGTTTCCTGTTCAAAAGTGTTTGGAATTTCTTGCCTCCCAGCACTGGCCCCAGCGTGGTTACAGGTACAATGGACTAGTGTTACGTTATTTGTGTGAAGGCACAGCACACCCTATTGTATTGCAAGTGGAGATGTGCCTAGCTCTGGCCTCATCCTGCCTGTATTATCCCATGCAGGTACATCTAATCCTTCTATCATGTTTGTTTTCTTCAGGTGAATCTCTAAGTTTTGTTTTTCAATTCTAGGTCCTAACTATAACATCCCTGAAACCTTTGCTTTTTAAGTGAAAGAATATATATTTATACATATATATTAGAAACAAAGGACCTCTGGTCTGAAAACGCACTGATAATCAGATCATTTTAGCTGCAGGACAGATTTCTCTTGCCTTGGATAACAGTTTTCAGGCTTACGCATTTCATAGCTCATCCGCAGCTTGTTCACAGCCAGACATGAAACAGCGCAAAATTAAAGGAAGCACTTAACAGCATGTGATTTTATTCTACCCTCTGATGGGCAACACGTGCGTACAGCCAGTGCTGCATGCTGGTACTTGCAGTAATAGTTACTTCAAAGATCGCCATTGTAGGCTTTCCAGTGCTTCTTTAACATTGTTAACGCAGTGGGTCTTGCGGTCAAAACATGCCATACAATTATTTTCTTTAACCCTCCGGTGGGGTCGAAAGTTCTGAGTTAGCAGTCATTGTGCCATCTGATTACAGCAAAAGGAGACTCCGCACAGTTCTGTGTCTCCCTGGCCCCTTGACATCTTCACGGCTAAGCCTGCCGTTTAATATTTTAGAAACAAAGGACCTCCGGTCTGAAGACGCACTCAGAATCAGATCATTTTACTTGCAGGACAGCTTTCTCTTGCCTCGGATAGAGAATTAGGAAATATTCATTGCTTATGTATTTGCAAATGGAGTTAGGCTTCAACAATGCAGTACTGAAATATGTGGAATGTGTGCAGTCAACTTAACTCTTGTAGACTAGTGAATAGTGTTGCTTGTCTAGAATCACACTGTGAGTGTGTGTTCATTTTGTAAAGCATTGTGAGAGAAGTATTTGGTAACTTCATGTGTGCTTGTACTGCTGTAATGATTCAGTCATTATCCAAGTAAAGTGTGGGCAGAAAATTTGTTCCGCTCGCGGAATTTGCGGATTTCCCGCGATTTCGCGATCCGCGAATCTCACAAAATCGCTGAAAATCCACGAATTCGCGAGCGGGACGAATTTTCATGGAAGCACTCACAGGGTTACAGCAGCAGGTGCACAAGTTGAAGTTAATTTCTTTTTAACCATTTACAAAAGGGTTACAAAGAAATTAACTTCAACTTGGGCACCTGCTGTAACCTTGTGAGTGCTTCCTGAGCGGCGCCTCGTTGCCTACTTGCAACTATTCTCTGACCCTGCTCTGACCCACAAAGCAGGATCAGAGAA
Organism: Lissotriton vulgaris; assembly: GCF_964263255.1. Lineage (NCBI taxonomy): Eukaryota > Metazoa > Chordata > Amphibia > Caudata > Salamandridae > Lissotriton > Lissotriton vulgaris. Next base: position 1,949,206,244 of record NC_141689.1, read on the forward strand.
TAGTTATAAGTAGACAACGAGGCTCCTATCACAAAAATTAAACCTTTAACAGGAAGCACTTACAGATACAAATATTTTAAGCAGATGCCCGAGTTGAAGCTCAAATTCAGTAACTCCTTAATCAGCTCAAAAAAAATGTGCGCTTTGTTGAGGCTGGGCAGGTGTGCGTTCTCCCCATATCTACCGTCGAAAATTAGCTATGATGCTTGATGGAGGCCTTTGCATCCTTGACTTTCACTGGCGCCATCCCAGTGACCAGGAGCTTCTTTCTCGTTATCTGCTGCTCTGATCGGTGTCTGACCTTTTATACACACACAAGAGGCATGTGAACTTGCATAGAAGCCCCCCCTGTTTGGCCCCGCCACTCACACTAGGTGTGTGTACCGTCTTCCCGCCGTTTACACACTATGATGGACAGCTTACTCGAGGGACCCCGGCGTCCTTCAGCGCGATGGTAAAGTTAATCAGCCCAAAAAAAATTGCGTTTTGTCGAGGCTGGGCAGGTGTGCTTTCTCCCCATATCTACTGTCGAAAATTAGCTATGATGCTTGATGGAGGCCTTTGCATCCTTGACTTTCACAGGCGCAATCCCCGTGACCAGGAGCTTCTTTCTCGTCATCTGCTGCTCTGATCGGTGTCTGAACTTTTATACACACACAAGAGGCATGTGAACTCGCATTGAAGCCCCCCCTCGTTTGGCCCCGCCACTCACACTAGTGGTGTGCACCGTCTTCCCGCCCTTTACACACTATGATGGACAGCTCACTCGAGGGACCCCGGCCAGCGCGATGGCAAAGTTACACACACATGGTCACTGGAGGCAACTCTTATGGCCCTTTACGTAGCTGTAGTGTAGGAAAAGCACTATACATTTACCCAACGAGGTAGCACTCCAGTAGAAAGTACTCCAGTTAAGTATGGTGCAAATTGCCAAAAAATCAGCGATTTCACTCAGAAATACGGGAATTTGCGGATTTTTGGGCGATTTTGTGCAAATTTGCGAACCGCGAATTTGCAAAATTCGCCCATACTTAATCCAAGTACTCATGCAGCGATTCAAGGCTTTAGCACATGTACTGCTTCAAACTCTTATGGACTATGCATGTAGTGTTGTAACCACCTTCACACTTGTGTTTCAGGCCTACATTTCCCCAGCCAGAATCCATACAGTGCAGCAAACACCATGGTATTCCCTTTGCACTCCTCTACTGACCCTTTCAGCACCATGTTTCAATCCATTCACTGAAGGAAAACTTAAGCAATTATAAATTCAATGAGTGTCTCTTCTTATGCTACTCTAATCATTCAATCAGTTTCCATGTACTCATGCAGTGAGTCAGGCTTTAGGACATGGACTGCTTAAAACTCCTATGCACTATGCACGTAGTGCTCTAACCAAGTACACAATTGTGTTTCAGGCCGAGAATTCCCCAGTCAGTATCCATACACTCCAGAAAACACCCTGTCACTGCTCCTGCAATCCCATAGTGATTATTTCAGTACCATGTATTAATCAATTCATTAAAGGAAAACGTAACCAATTATAAATTCACTCAGTGTCTCTCTTTATAGTACTGTAATCATTCAATCAGTATCCATGTACTCTTGCAGTGAGCTAGGGCTTAGGACATGGACTTTTTAAACTCCAATGCACTATGCATGCAATGGTCTAACCACCTTCACACTTGTGTTTCAGGCCTACAATTCCCCAGTCAGTATGTATACACTCCAGCAAACACCCTGTCACTGCTCTTGCAATCCCATAGTGATACTTTCAGCTACATATATGAATCTATTCACTGAAGAAAGACTCAAGCAATTATAAGTTCACCCAGTGTCTCCCCTTGTAGTACTCTAATCATTCAGTCAGTATCCATGTTCTCATGCAGCGAGCCAGGCCTTAGGACATGGACTGTTTTAAACTCCTATGCATTATACATGTAGTGGACTAACCACCTTTTAACTTGTGTTTCAGGTCTACAATTCAACAGTCAGTATCAATACACTCCAGCAAACACCCTGTCTCTTCTCTTGCAATCCCACAGTGACTCTTTCAGTGCCAATCCATTCAGTAAAGTAAAACTCAGCCAATTATAAGTTCATCCAGTGTGTCTCTTTGTAGTATTCTAATCATTCAGTCAGTATCCATGTACTCATGCTGCGAGCCAGGTCTTAGGACATGGACTGTTTTAAACTCCTATGCACTATCTGCAAGAAGCTACAAAGTAATAATACACTCTTCAAAATACCCAGTTAATACCTATGTAGTGTTGGAATCCCTCTGTCACAGGATCCCATGTGACCTCAAAAAAAAAGATTTGAATGGTTTATAACATTTCCCATTGTACCTATTGAAGGACCGCAACCATTTCAATCATTCTTCTTTGAGCATCTTTGGAGAGATATCTCTGTGCTTACCTCCTGTCACTCTCATGCAATTCTTCGATCAACCAACTAGCAATATATTCTTATTGTAACAGTCTGCCAATACCTAAGCTCTTATGGGGCAGATTTAGAAGCATCCTGTACCAACAATATGTCACTTTTTGTAACATAGTGATGGCACCAGACACTCCTTCATATTTACAAGGAGAGGAAAAGACAACATGTGTAGCTTTTCTTCTCCTTGTTAATACGACCTCTTCATACACACCACTTTGCATTGAAAAGGCGTTCCATAAGTGTTGCTGTGGCTGCTTCCACACAACACTCATAGAACAAGGCACATCTCCAGATTTATCATAAATCATAAATCTGGACATGCGTGTGAATGCTGCACCATCCTCCAATTTATGTAGCAAGGCACAACAAGGAGAATTGTTTTCATTTCTCCTCATTTTTTCACTTTCAATATATGCTACAATACACAGCATACATTGAAAGAGAAAAATGCCTCCACTGATTGCTTTTGTGCAGGAAGTTATGTATTCCTGCACAAAAACAAACTCCACACGACACAGATATCCTTACACCATGGTGCAAGGGTGCCTGTGTCACCACATGACGAATGATTGAAATGGGTGGGGTTCTTCAATAGTTAAAATAGGAAGTGTTATGAACCAATCAAATCTCTTTTTTTCTGGTCACATGGGATCCGCGTAGAGTGCCCACACGTAGCACGCACCCAGCGCAACTTCGCAAAATTGCATTTAAAAGTAATATAACTTTATTAAAACTAAATAATATTTTCATGATTAGCTCAGATAACGTCTTGCCATAATATTTATATTAAATACATATATATATCATTTTAGACATTAAAAAATTTCACGTATATGACGTCACGGGGTAGCGTGCGAGGGTCGCGTAACGTAATACGATTGTGTCGCGTATGCGCCAGAAGTCGCGTACCTGTCGCATAGCAATTCCGAAGGAAAATACGCACCCATCGCACGCCCCACTTGGATCCTACACAATAATCCTAAAATGGAGGCTAGGTTCCGTGCTGTGTTTGAAAAAGGTACGCTTTGTGTACGGGACTCCCCAAAAAAATTGAAAAAAAACCAATTAAGACAATAATATAAATATGTTTAAAAAAATATAAAATAAAAAAATTCTTAGAATTTCTATATTTTTAGATTAATATTTAAAATATATAATGTAATTAACAAACAAATATCTAAAAACAAATAGTTAAAAAAATGAATTAAATTAATATGAAAAAAATAAATATAACAATTAATACATTTGAAAATTGTCATTGAAAAAACCTTTGAAAATCACTGAAAAAACCATAGGTTTCAGACATGTTATAGTTAGAAATTAGCTTTTAAAAAACCTTTGAAATTCACTGAAAAAAAATCATAGGTTTCAGGCCTAATATAGTTAGGGATTAGCATTTAAAAAACCTTAGAAATTCATTGAAAAAAAGATAGGTTTTAAGAGTGTTATAGTTAGCTGGACATTTCACTCGTACAAAACCATTGAAATTCCTCCGATATAGTTAGTTGAACTAACTATATCTCGTGCGCCCGTAATCCACTGCTGATGATGTCACATATTACATCATTCATGACATGGTCAGTGACATCACTGATGACATCACTGATGATATCTCAAATGACATCACTGATGTTAGTTAGATCTGCAATAGAAAACAGTGCCTCCTTGTTTTGTTTAGCACAGGTATCGATAAAAAACTGTTATAGATAAAGAATTAAATAAACCTTTCAGTTTTCCTACACTAGATCACTGCAATGAGGTGTCAGCATGCTCAGTGCTATTTTAAAAGTCATGCATTGCTAATCTGCAAAAGTGACTAGTTTTTGCTGATAAGTATCTCCCTGCAGCTTGCTGTCACAATATACTGCTATGAGGTTCTTTATCTCCAAGCTACTTGTACTTTCCCCCTTGTGGCCAGCTATGTTTGAGGCCTCTGACACTAAAAGGATGATGCTGCATGGTGGTCATAATGCTGTATTGATTCTTTTAGAAATCCATCAACATTTGATACCATCTGATATTCAATACTCCTTCAACATCTTTTTGAAATTGGAATTGTCGGCAGGGCTTGGTCCTAGTTCAGATCCTTCCTTGCAGATAGAAGACATCAATGTCTATTGGGCTGATTTCATTTGATGAGAAGGTTTTATCATATGGTGTCCTACAGGGCTGCTCTCTCAGACTCACTTCATTTTATGTGTACATTGCCTCTCTCAAGTCAGAGATTAGCTCATTTGGTATTTTGGTCACTTTTTATGCAACTGATACTCAAATGATATCGACTGTGGAGAAAAACTCCTTTGGGTCAGAACTATGGGGCATATTACCAACAACTAGCGATAATTTTTGTCTCTAACTTGTTTAGAGACAAACATTATCGCCGCACATCGGCGATTTTTATCGCAGATAAACCTTGCTATTAGCAAGGTTTATCGCAAATGCGATAAAAAACGGCCGCAATGCATGAATATCGCTGAAAAGTCAGCGATATTCATGCATTATCGAGCAAATGCACTTAGCCATGTTATCCACCTCCCATTGGATAACATGGCTAAGAACTGCTCAGGGCAGGTGTTAGCTTTTGGAGATATTCGCGCTTAGCGCGAATATCTCCAAAAGTTGGTAATAGGAGATAGCGATGTTAGGGACTGTTTCCAGTCGCTAACATCTTGGCACGCCCACTTTGCATGTCATTAGTGATAAATATCACTGACATGCAAAGCGGGGCCCAAGATGGTCGCTATCTCCTATTAGCTGTCACTAACTGGTGTTAGCGACAGCTTGGTAATAGGGAGATAATTTTATCTCCGCTTTCTTGGCTTTTAAAGCCAAAAAAGCGGAGATAAACCCCCTTGATAATATGCCCCTGAATTTTTAAAACTGTTTTACTAACAATATTCTCTGGATGGAAAATAACCATTTACATCTTGAACAGGAAAAAAAATCTGTCTTCCCCTAAACTCTGGTGGCCTGACTCTGTGCCTCCTCCTCTGCCTGTGGAGATGGCTAGAATTCGTAGGAGTTAAATTTGATAATTTTTTGTCCTTTTGACCACAAGTATTGTCAGTGGTGGGAACGTGTTGTTCTTTGATCAAATCTTTAAAAACAAATTTGCCTTTCTTCCTTTGGCCACCAGAAAAATTTTGTTTTTTGCATTTAAACTTCAAGGCTGGACTACTGCAACACCCTGCACTTAGGTATTTCCAAGCAGCTTCTTCACAGGTTACAGGTTGTTCAAAATTTAGCAGCTATGCTTGTGCTCTGCCTTCCCATTAAATGTTCGGCTTCTGAAGCGCTTGGATAATTGCATTGGTTGCCCATTCACAATAGAGTTCTTTTTAAATCTTTGGTCCTGCTCTTTACGTCTTTTCATGCCACTGGCCCAAAATACTTATATAATAGTTTCTCTTGTCAAAGGCCTATGAGGACCCTTAGATTTTCTCATTCTAATTTGCTAAACCCCCTATCTTCAGACTAAAGTCAATTTGAAGAAGATTTTTTTTTCCTGTAGGATCTAAGGCCTGGAACCAACTTCTGTATCCTCTTCGACTTATGACTAAAGAAATTAGCTTTAAGAAGGGCCTTTAAAATGGTCGTTCTCTGCTTCGGGTGACCCATGGCATCGCTTCTTTGTAATGGTCTATGTAAATAGTATCTGTGTGTGAGCTAGCATCGGGAGGCTCTGTTTGAGTGATTGTGCACTCTATCAAAGAAGAATGATGCTTCAAGGGTTGATTTGCCTTTCAGGTTTCGCTTTTCAGATTGAGATCCACGGTACTGTCCAGCACCCATAAGTCTATGGTTCTTAGTGACTGAGTGAGCAAGCTGAAGTAGTATGAATTCCTTTTTTTCCTTTTGTTGGTGTACACTAATTTCTTAGGGTCAAGACTGATTGCGCCTAAATTGGATGAATCTGGGAGAGACAACAAAATCATAGAAATACATAGGAAATCAGTGGTACTATCCAGTTGCTGCATTTGAGCACCGTGGCTTTGTCTCACCAGCTCTGAGAGAAAGCTCTTCTCTCTATGAGCACAAGGAGTCTGCTTGCAGTAGTCATCTGTTCTGCACCCAAAGATAACTTGATGCTGGTGAATCCTGGCTCACCTGCTTCTCAGTCAGGAGTAGCTGGCACCGATCAGGGTGGCACGGGCGGGGATATGTGGGAGTAAAAAAGAAAAAAAAACATATCCCTTTGCCATGCCTCTCTGCCGTCGTCCCGCTGTCTTCTATCCTGACCGGTCGTCCAAACAGGAAGCACCCAGGCTGAAGCTCCCCAGAGCCAATCATAACACTGCAATGCAGCATTGTGAATTGTTCCCCCTGAGCCAAACACAAGGCAGGGGCTGGGGGCCTGGGCATGTTCTCAGTGCAGGCTGTAATGCAGCCTTCGTGGCGAACATGCAAAGTGTGCATGATGGTTTGGCTGGCCCAAGAGGGCCGGCCAAGTAGTCATGCACACTTTGGAGTGGGTAAACCACTCTTTCCCTGCTCCTCTGTAATTGGAGCAGCCTACCCACAAAGCTGTGGGCAGCATGAAAACATAAAACGATAATAACCTCGAGTTAATATTATTTTATTTTTCGTTTCTTTCACTGCTACAAAGCCGTGGGGCAGCACTCCTCCACCTTAGCGAAGGAGGTACCACTGTCCTCAGTGCAGCAACAATGAAACTAAGCAACTTACCACTGACATTTAACTGACATTCAACTCCTGCTGTGGGTCTACTTTAGCAGGCTGACTGGAGGAAGTCACATTCTGAGACAGGTGTACTCAACTTTGCTGCAGCTAGTAAAAGCAGCAAAAGTCAGAGTATGCACACTGATGGTGAGATTTACTAAATCTCCATGCAACACACCGCAGCTGTATGTGGAGCTGCACTGCATTGCGTGACAGGGAGGGAGAAGGAGAGCACCATATCTTCAGAGATATTGCTGTTTCCTCCCCCTTCACTTGCAACGCCGCTGATTACAGCTGTCGTGTGTCACACACACACCTTAGTGCCATAGCGGTAGGGTGTGTTTGTGTGAGTCCCCCATAGGTTTTGTACAGAAAGAATACCCTTCCTGTAAAAAATACTATGCCTAGACACAAGGGAATGCTTTTCCCACTTTGTATTGATGCTGCACAGTGCAGCACGCATACAAAGCTGTGAAAGGAAGGAGAAATTAAAGCATTTCTCCTTCCTTGCGCCTAGTTTAAAAGGGCACAGTTTTCTCATGCTAAACCCAATCTACTGTATTTAGTAAATTAGGGGGCATATTACCAAGGGGAGCGATAGACAATTATCGCCGGTTTAGCAGCCATTTTCGGCCGGTAAGCGGCGATAATTCTATCGCTGTATTAGCAAGCTGTCGCTAACTGATGTTAGCGACAGCTTTTAGATGATAGCGAGCGGTTTAGGGCGCACTTTGCATGTCAGCGATGTTTATCACTAATGACATGAAAAGTGGGTTTACCCAACCTGTTAGCGACTGAAAGCAGTCGCTAACGCCGCTATCGCCTATTAGCAAGGCAGGCGTAGCGATGGAAATATTCACGCTATCGCCAAAAGCTAACGCCTGCTCAGACCAGTTCTTAGCCATGTTATCCAATGGGAGGTGGATAACATGGCTAAGAGCATTTCGTCGCTAATGCGTGAATATCGCTGTATTCTCAGCGATATTCACGCATTTCGCCGCTATCGCTGGATATTTTAGCACAATGGAGGAAAATGTTGCTAATAGCATGTTTTCTCCGTTAACATATCCAGCGATAGGCAGCAATAAAAAAATCGCTGCTAAGCCTGTTTAGCGATAAATATTGTCGCTACTTATTGGTAATATGCCCCTAGATTTAGCGTGAGAAACCTTGGGTGGTTGCATGGAAACACCCATGCACCACCCTAGACATGCCCCCCGGTGCAAAGTACGTTACTATTAAGTTATTTCCAGTGCTAAGCAAGTTTAGCGCTGGAAAGTAAATTAGGAAAAATAGATTTTGCGCTGTTTTGCGTCACTTTAGTGACTCTAATACAGCGCAAAATCTTAGGAAATCTCCCCTTGAGTGTGCCAGGGTGTGACTGCTTGTCAGGCCACTAACTCGAGAAATATCAAATTAAATGAATCAAGTTTACGAGCTGCAGGTACACAAAAAGTGGTGCTGTGCACTGCGCCAGCAGAGCTAATCTTCATACAAGTACCACAATGCGAAGAAGTGACAGGGCAGGATGAGCTTCTTACCTGTCACTTGATGAAATAACTTGAGATCGCTGGTGGATATCCACGCTCCTGCAGCGCAATGAACAGAACTATTTACTGCTTCTATAAAATTAAGTCATGAAGTGTGTACTTCGTTTGGGACACTTGCCTGTCTCATGCTGCAAGAGAGCGGCATGAGGCATGCCTAAACATTGTCTGTCTGCTCCCTTCCGAAACTGACACCCCAACTCAATGAAATAAATGACGACCATCTGATATAAAGTGATACAAAAGGGGATGATGGACTGAGCGTTTGAGCAAATCACTCACTCACCCCCAGTCAACTGATCTGGATTTAATCCATCACCATTCTTTAGCTCACTCAGCCACCCCAGTTCAGACAGGGCCGTAAGTAAATCAGTCTGACCCTGTGCCTCATGGGAACAGTCCAGCCTGAACTGCCAAGCCATGTCTTCCCTGGACGGAAACAAGCATCCTGGGACCAGTTTCGGATTCATAATCCTCATCAGCCAGGCTATCTTGAATCCAGTGGCCAAGTAAGCAAGGGACTCACGTCTGAGCATACCCTGCCAACTAATGGCGAACAAAGTGATACAAAAGGGGATGATGGACGGAGCGTTTAAGCAAATCACTCACTCACCCCCAGTCAACTGATCTGGGTTTAATCCATCACCATTCTTTAGCTCACCACGCCACCCCAGTTCAGACATGGCCATATGCAAATCAGTCTGACCCTGTGCCTCATGGGAACAGTCCAGCCCGAACTGGAAATCACAACCTCCTCCTCAGGAAAGCCGGTGGTGAGGGTAAGACATTGTGAGGGGGCGCGCATGAATGTGTATGTGCAGAAAGAATAACTCATGAGGTGTGTGTAGCAAAGTCTGCGCTATTTCTTCCTCCTGGCATAGTAGTCTAATCGCTTGGAACTCCGACCACAGACAGAACATCAGCATTTAGGTTTTACTTTGTGGCTACTGGGTGCATCTCAGTTTCATCACTGGACACCAGAAACAGTTCCTTTCTTATCCCTGGTGGATTGACCTTATGTTGTTCCTTCCAGCATATTGCTTTCTGTGTTTCAATGAAGTGGTCTTCTTGTGACAGCGTTCCTGATGGGGGCTCCATTTGGAAGTTCCATATGGGAGCTGTATCATAAGATGTATGCAACGGTCACTTATGCTACAATATCAGACTTTGTTTATGGGGACATCACTGGGAGCAGCGATGCCTTGAGGCATTTGAGTGACAAAAGAGGTTTCCCTGCAGCTCTCTTGACAAGCAGTGTCGCACGGTTTACTTTTGTCGTGCTATACAAACAATGCACTTTTCAAGCACAAGAGTCATGCACTGAAGTAGTTATTTCCCCTCCCACAGCACCATTCATATTAAGTATGTTAGAACCTTTAAGCTTTTCCTTGGAATTTTACAATGAAAACATTCAGCTAGTTTATTTAGGGTTACTCAGAATGTCACACAAATGATACTGAAATTTCGCACATAAACTAACTGCAACTATAAGAATGTCACATAGTGGCACTCAGTAAATTCACAAACCTGAAGAAGGGCAGGTGGTACCCAGGCCTCTCCCTGGAGACATGGTTCATATTTCAATGGTAGAGAGCCATGCAGTGTTCAGAATGTGCAACGGGAAAGCAATTTACGCAGGAGGCATGGGCCATGTATGTAAGTGAGCTTGGAGTGGTGCCAGAGGTCAGCAACATACTTCTTGCCCTGCCTAAAAATTCCACGTATGTTTGAAATGTAGACTATCTTTTCGTGGTTGCAGCATGGCCCTACACAGGAGTATGGTGCAGGCGAGGCTGGACTACATTTCTTCCCAATGCAAAGCAGGTCATGGTCATGGCCAGGTCTGATGGCTCAGTGGACTAAAGCAGCCACTGCTGGGACATCTGTTCAACCTCATGGTCACAGGTTCAAACTCCTTTGGGTCCACTCAGCCTTTCATCCATTTGAAGTCGATAAAATGTGTATCATTGAGTTGGGTAACAGTAAACATCTGTTATTCAAGGCCAGGACACCTTTGGGTAATCGTGCGCTTTACAAATACACCTGTTATGTTTATGGTCTCACTTTTAATACCTGAGCTCTAGAACTGTGTCTGAGTACTGGGTGTTAATAAATATGTGCCTTGTCCTTGGTAATATCAGACTGCAGACCCTGCAATGAGAAGAGTTCTCTTTCTGCAGGAAACAGGCTGATGCATAATGAGGTTCTACACATCTAGTTTGCCTGTACTCTCTATATTGAGTCAACACGCTCTATTATATATTATATGTTCATTGCAATTAACTGTGAAGTCCCATGACTATAAAGAGAAGCAAATACGAAGGCAGAACTCCTTTCTAAGGTCAAAGACCTCTAAGGTGACTTAACATACAATTACTACATAAGGTAGAGGACTTTTCATTCTCTATTATACATGGTCATCCACTCCATCACTCTTAGTTAAACCCTGCTTTTGAATGTGTGACCCACTAGTCCTCATTATGAAAGGCATTCTCTAGCTGTGGGTGTGTGAAATAATTGGAGATTAGGGCACTCCGTGAGAAATGACTCCCAATTGGTTAATGAAAGACAAATGTTAAGTTAATTCTCACTTCTCATCTTTGAGCTGCAGTTGTGTATCTGCCGAGTGCCCTGCCTTTCACATGTTCTACTAACTCTAGCAGTATGCATTGTGGAATCACAGCTCTACTATAACGTAATTACAGTAGAGTAGTGATGTAATATTCTTAATGTAGGTGAGGAGTGAAGTAACAGCTAGACTGTAATGAGAAAATTATATAAATGCGATTTATATTGTAAGCCTCAAGGTATTGTAACAATATTTGACTTAAAATGCAACCATGATGCATTTACTTGATAACTTTTCTCTTATATTATTTTTTTTTAATATTGTAAATTGCATAATTTTCTCTGAAACGTTTTGAACATAAATCTCTGACCCAGTGTTTCGACCCTTTACTCTTGACCAACTTTAGGAACTCTAGAAGTCATGGGTAGTTAAAAAGGTACTAATGCAACTGAAAGAAAACACAGTCACATTAGTCTTGGGTACATTTTTATTCACATCTCCTTGTACAATTATTCCTGCATTAAAACGTGGGCAATACAAACTACATACAGGAACGTCATATAGCTATTTATTGTGGCTTTCGAACTGCTGTCTCGCGGTAATTGTTTTATTTCACGGTGGAGTTTGATTTGGTATTACGATTGTAGAGGTAACCTAATTTTACATTAGAAAATAAAGCTGGGAGCTGCATGCCAGTGGAAAAGAATGAACGCAGACCTTGCCCACTATGGTTCCCCTGACTCTAGACATGACTTTTGCCATCAGCACATTCCTTAGGTTTAATGAGCAAACACTTAAACTGCAAGTAGAAACTCGAGTGGACTTAAATAAGTGTGTTTAGTTGACCTGCTTTAATAGTCGGTCACACTTAAGTGTGATTGCATTCAATTTTCCTTTCGACCCTACAGACCTTCTTGCTAATGGCATTACCACTTGAGAGTTTTATAAATCCCTCTCGCTTAAACATATTTGCTTTTTTCCAGCTGCAGACACCACACTCATTCTAGCCAATGTATTTTTAGTGCCTCTTATTTTATTTACTTATAGAGTGAAAGGATTAAGGCAGTTTAGTAAATTAAAGAGTCAGTCAAATTGAAAAGAAAAGTTCAAAGGAATTGAGGCCAGATTTACAACTGCATTATATCCAATGGTCATTATGATACAGTGGACAGAATGCCCGTCACAATTGTGATGGAGTAACCCGTCCGGCAAACTCTAAAGCAAGCCCTTGGTGTTTATCGTGGATGTCCTCACTTTTCTCGCTGTGTAAAAATGAAAATATAAATTAGTTATTCTTTTCAAGTCTACCCAATTGAAACCCATTCGCAAAAAAATATTGAAGCATGAATGGAGATTTGCACCTCAGATTGAATGTGCTAGTGAGCTTTTTTCCAATTCCCAAATCTTTCGAGGATACTCCTTTTAAGCTGCCCTTTTAGCTGGTTTCCAGTCATACACCTGGTAACATCGTGTGACTTTTTTTAAGTGTAAACTTTTATGCACCGTACATTTCTGCTTTGGGGAACTGGTGGTCCACTTTGCAAATGCAATTTTTTCTTCTTCTTACACCTTCTGCACCACCACCAAATAGTTTGAAGTGTCTAATTTTCTTTCACAGCCTGGAAGGGGGATTGCTCTGATCCTTTGCAGCAGTACCTTTCTGAACCTTTTAAGGGTGGGAATGAGTCAAGGAGGAGTTCTTGAAAAGCAAAAAAACTGATGTGTGTCTTTATAAATTCACAGTAGGAATCATGCCATGATGGACTCAAAGCCCAGCCCTTTCATGGTGTTAGTTTTATACAGCTGTGGTGTATAATGTATGCTGAAGAACATAGATTTACCGTTGGTAGATAACCTTTTGTGACTACCTTGAAGGTGTGAACACAGCTATTATTGACAATAAATATAGGTTTGTGGCAGAAAATCTCTTTGAGAATAGAGCCCTTAGTCGTATACTAACTGTGTTTGTTTCTTGTACTAAGTGCTCACATTGTCATTCTTAGCACGTATTACTTTTCGTACGAAAATAAACAAAAAGTTAGACAAACTGATTTGAAATGTGCTATTTTAATAGTTTTAGCTGACTGATTTCTAAAGCACCGCATATGGCCAGGGCCAGCCTTGATGTTGGTGGTATCTGGTTCTACAATCTTTGATGGCCAGTCCCAAGACTACCTTCTCCGCAGATTCCCTCACTACCATTATCCAGCAATGCCTCTCATCTCTCCTTAGTCCCTCTTTCACATCGAGGGGCATATTATCAAGATAGGTGATAAAATTATCGCAGTTTTAGCGGCAGAAAACTGCAGCTAAAACGGCGATAATAGGCTTAATAATATGCTCTATGGAATTCCAATTGAAGTCCATGTTGAATATGAAGGACATCTAACATGGGCTTCAATTGGAATTCCATAGAGCATATTATCAAGCCCATTATCGCCGTTGTAGCTGCAGTTTTCTGCCACTAAAACGGTGATCATTTTATCACCTCTCTTGAAAATATGCCCCCTAGTTCTTCTATACAGCTACTCATCCCATTATAGGGTATCAGATCACACAGACATCATATACAGTGACACTGATACAGGTGTGTAATCAATGTATAGGAAATTAGGAAATGTTACATACGACAATGAGGGCTTCAAGGTGCAGGAGTCAGAAGTCTTATATACTGGTAAGTATCATACGTTAAGAGTGCTTGGTCTGAATAAACACAGCATGTATTTAAAATGTAATACAGAGGATGGGATTGTCTATCGCAATAAGTATTTATTATCACCCGAAAGAGCCCTTTTTTCGAAGCTTACAATAACAAAAGATTGACAAAAAGCAATAAGGTTCTAGGCCTATGCAGAAAAAGCAATAAGGTTCTAAACCTTTGCCTTACGCTTTTTATGCAGCTCTTTCATGCTCAGTGTGCTATATTAGAAGGATTGTAACTCATGAACTGCAACATTGACATCCACCAGCCGTCTATCCCCTGCGAGAACCCCAGAATGGGACTACTGTCCTTAAGATGCATTGAACTTTTATTTGAACGTGAAACATCACCACAACACTTGAATTTTAGATTAAACCCTGCACTTTATCCCTTTGATTTTTCACTAAGTGAAACAGAATTAATCACTTGCCTCAGGTAGTCACAGTAAAGGTGTTGCTTAAATCCTTGCACTTTCGACCAAACCAACGGCTGCATGCTCTTTGCCAGAATTCCTGAGAGGAAGTACTTGCTCATTAACAACCGCGCATGAATCCTCTTTAAAATGACTCACATTATGGAATACAGCATTTTGTATGACCTTGGAATGCTGCTACTTCTTTGGTACTCTAGATTAAGTTTAGCATTGTTTTTCTTGTTTGTATTAAGCAACATGGAATTAACTAAGTACTCTTACCAGGGGTCACAGTTATGATGGGAGCAAAACCACTCACCTGGTCAGTGTGACTGCCCTCCCTCCGCGCATCTCCAACACTAAGTGCTGCCCACTGCCCTCCGAGCCCCCTGAGCTCTCTGTTTGCTGGGTGTTCAAGGCCCTCCTTCACCCACAGGCTTCTGCCTGTGCCTCATCCCAGGTGGTCCAGTGGGACAGCACTCTGCTCTTCTGCTGTTCTGGCTCTCTTTGCTTTTTCTGTGTCCTTTGTTTCTCTTTTTCTGACTCTGTTTTTTCTGCTCTGTTTTCTCTCTTTTTCCATTTTCACTCTACTCCCTCTCGACTCGCTACACTTGTTGTCCACACCGCTGATGCCCCTGCAGCTCCTCCCCACCTCTGCCTCCCTGCTGACCAACCTTTCACCGACCCTTACTTAATGGCGGTTGCTGCATGGCAAGAAGAGCAAGACCACTTACCTGGTCAGTGTGACTGCTCTCCCACCACGCAGCTTCACCACTAAGTGCTGCCTTCTGCCCTTTGGGCCCCATGAGCCCTCCCCGACCCTGCTTAATAGCAGTCGCTGTGCAACCGCTCTGCTGACGTGCTGAAGGTGCACCAAAGGCAAGCCCACCTGCACCCGTCCACAACCAAGGTCAAGGACCCTGATCCTCCCATATGACTCCAGCACCCTCCATGCTCTCAACTCTTGATGCAGCAACAACTGCCAGCTTTCAATGCTGAGGAAAACCCAAGGACTGATCTCCTGTCGACACTGCTGCTGCACCTTTACCCACCCACCCCAGCAGTTGCCCTCAGTCTACCCTACATCACCGCTCACAAACCACTCAACTGCATCCTCCTCAATATGCGCTTCTTACATAAGCATGGCATAGAAATCTGGAACCTCCTCAACACTCTTGCGCCCAAAGTTGCCATCCTCACAGAAACCCAGGCCAACGCCAACTCCACGGCTGACATCGCCACTGTCATCCCTAATGGATACAAGATTGTGTCAAAAGACCCCCAGGAGAGGGCATCGCCACTGTCCACAAAAGGGCACTTCAAATGACAACCACCGGCCCGGACGACATTACAACCCCCATGGAGCATCTCCACTTCCAGATCCAGACCAACCCTGCATAACCCTCATCTACAGGGCAGCCAGCCCTCACGCTCCTTTCACTGACACCATCACGGACCTCAGCGCATCTCACCCTCTGGCCTCCACAGACTACATCCTACTCAGAGACCTAAACTTCCACCTGGACAACAATGATGACCCCAACTCTACCGCCCTCCTAGAGAACCTCGTCCACATAGGACTGAAGCAACTTGTCACCGTCCCCACACACACAGCAGGATGCACACTCAACCCCATCTTCACAGAAGGTAACAGCATCTCCTACAGCCACACCACAGAACTCCTCTGGACAGATCCCCACTGCATTCACTTCTCCTTCAGAAAATCCACCTTACACAAGCACACCCACTGCCTTCCCCATAGAGCTGGAACAAAGTCACTGAAGACCAGCTCACCTCTGCCCTCATCAGCACCCCATCACAGGCGACGCAAGAAACCAACACCACAGCACACCATCTCCATCGCTGGATCATGAACTGCGCCGACACACTTGCACCCCTCAAGAAAGCCACAGGATGACACATCAAGAAAGCAAGCTGGTTCACCCCTGTACTCCAAGAATCCAAGTGCTCCTTCTGATGACTCAAAAAGACTACGAAACCCCTGAAACACGCACCGCCTACAGAGCAGCCACCACAACACACCACCAACTCATCAAATCGAAGGATTTCTTCCAAGACAGTATCCAAACCCCCACAACTCCAAAGAACTTTTCTCCATCATCAAGGAATTTAACAAACCCTGCAGCTAAACAACAGATGTCCTACCCTCCCAATACCTATGCAACAGACTCAGCATCTTCTTTCATCTCAAGATTAAGATGATCTATGAAAACTTCGACAACCAAGACCTCCACACCACTCCAGCTCCCACCTCCAGCGGCACCACCCAACAGACCCTGCTCACTTGGACCCCACTCATGACTGAACACACCTTCAAGACCATGAAGAACATCCACTCCCGAGCACCCTCTGACCCCTGCCTACCATACATCTTCCACAGAGCCACCATTGCCTTCGCACCCGAACTACGCCAGACGGTCAATTGCTCCTTCAAAACTGCAACATTCCCTGATGACTGGAAATATGCTGAAGTCAACCCCCTGCTGAAGAAACCTGATTCAAACCTGACGGAGCTCACAAACTTCAGGCCTATCGCCCTGCTACCTTTCACACCAAAGGTCATCATAAAGGCTCTCAACACCAAGCTAGCAAACTTCATCAAAGCCAATAATGCCCTGGACATCTCCAAATCTGGATTCCACAGCAACCACAGCACTGAACCACCCTACTCACTGCCACTGATAACATCTGCTCCCTTAACCAGCGCCAAATGGCAGCCCTCATCCTCCTGGACCTCTCAGCCGCCTTCAACACCTTCTCCTACTGCACCCTGGCAATCAGACTCCACGATGGGGGCAATCATGGAAAGGCACTTGGATGGATATGCTCATTTCTCACAGGCAGACCTCAGCAAGTCAGACACCCGCCCTACCTTTCAGACCCAACAGAGATCAGATGAGGAGTACCCTTGGGATCCTCCCTCAGCCCCACCCTCTTCAACATCTACATGGCCCTCCTCGCAACCATCATCAGAAACCAGGTGCTCAACATTGTCTCCTTTGCGGACGACACCCAGCTCATCCGCTCTCTCACTAAGGAACCCAACATCGCTAGGTACAACTTCCAGGAAGGGATGAGAGCCGTCACCATCTAAATAAAGAAGAGCTGCCTGAAACTCAACTCATACAAAACAGAAGTCCTCCTACTTGGCACTACCCCCTCCACATGGGACAACACCTGGTGGACCCCCGCCATCAGAAACACCCAAATGGACCACGCACAAAACCTCAGCATCATACTAGACTCATCGCACACAATGAACTGCCAGATAAATACTGTGTCCTCGGCCTGATTCAACACCCTTCACATACTCCAAAAGAATTCAGATAGATCCCTCCCAAATCCAGAAAAACAGTCACACAAGCCCTTATCAGTTGTAGACTGGACTACAGCAACTCTCACTATGCTGGAATCAACAAGAAAATACTTTGCAAATTCAAAACCGTCTAAAACGCTACAGCTAGACTAATCCAGGACATTCCCCGTCACAACCATATCACCCAAAGCCTCTGCGATCTCCATTGACTCTCCATCGAAAGAAGAATAACCTTCAAACTCCGCACTCACACATACAAGGCCCTCCACAACATCGGACCAGCATACCTAAACAACCACCTCTCCTTCCTTGCACCCAATAGACAACTCCAATCAGCTGACCTCTATCTTGTCACCGTCCCATGCATCTGCAAAACCAGAACAAGAGGAAAGTCCTTTTCCAACCTCACAACTAAGGCCTGGAACAGCCTCCCTCTCCACCTCTGGCAAGTCCCCTTACTACTCCAGGTAAGGAAGGACTTCAAGACCTGGCTCTTCTGATGACCCCAGCACTAAAGGGAGCCGCTCTACTTCCCCCTCAGTGCCTTGAGACCCTCGCTTGTGAGTAGCTGTGCTTTACCGACCCCTGATTGATTGATTGATGTTGATCATCCCCTGCATTTTAGACTAAATCTTGTACTTTACATTCTTCACGGTGGGCCACACAGTTGATTAAGCATTTGTATCAGGTGTATTTTTCTTTTATTTAACTACATTGGAGTTTTAGTGTATTTATTTCACTGTAATGTTTTCTGTTTATTATTGTGAAGGTTTTATTTAATCATACAATAAAGTATATTGACTGACATAAAAATTCATGAACTTCAACAAAAGGTCTCTTTGACAAAAGCAATTACCCACTGGATATATAAAATACAAATCTGTAAACTCCATGTCACATAGTGTGCTTTGGAGCAGGCACATTAATCCTCTGTGCTACTTATGATGAGTTAAAACGGTGACCAGGCAATACACCGACCTCTCCAGCATGTGCATTAACCACCAAACTTATTTGGTCCTTATTATTGTCCCCCGAAAACAGCTGCGCTCAGAAAGATCTCCGCAGTCTACTTTTGTCTCGTATGTCATGCCTCATCTATTTGCTCTCCGCTGCCCTCAGACTGCACATTTTTTTAGAGCGTGCACAAGGCAAAACACAAAAAATAATATTCACCTTTTACTGTGAACCTGGGTATATTATACAAGAATCTATTCTCAACAAAGATAATTCATTCACAGCGGCTTGCCGGAGGAAAGCAAAGTGTGAATATTTTTCTGTGCTGCCTTCAATCAGCATATCTTATACTTTCGCCCTTAAATTGCCCAAGGCACATCTTCATTTCTCCTCTTTTTAGATGATCAATCTTTGATCAAGCACCACTCCTTCGACCTACCGAAATATAATTGTTAGAAGGTTTATGGTAGCCCAAGGACAAAAAGTTTGCACATTATGCCAGTGCACACTCCACTACTGAAGCAATGCAGTCTGAGTTTCTAACTTGGTTCATGTTGTCAAAACCAAAGTTCTCTCAAAGAGCGGTCTGGGATGAGTGGAGGAGTGCGTGCACATCTCACCATGTGACCACCGGCTGTGCACCGGTGGGTGTAAAATTATGAATAAAGGGTCCATTCGTTGTTGGTAACTTCATGTAAATTTTTTTGAAGATAGAAGTTACAGGAAATAAAGTACATAAATAACAAACCCCACCAGGAGCAGTCTGTATCTCGCTCAGCCCATAGATCAACTGACTCCAAGCTTACTAACATTCTAATTCCCAACATTCCAGCTGAGCATCACATTACAGAGGGGCTTCATTTTACACTGGGAAGGCAATGAGGCAGTGCGGAGGGTGTAATGGGCAGAACAGGTTTATCAATACTAATATAGAAAATATTATCTTCCAGTGCTTTAGCTATGAAACAGAATAAACAATAAATCAGACTGTTGTGACTGAGGAAAAGAGACGTGCTTGTGTGCCAAAACAAAACCTTTATCGTGCCAAACAACAAAACCGAGAAGCTAAGACCTTCTGGCACACGCTTGTGTGATGGGTAGTCGATGTACAGCCGACAGTGCATAGGGGATTGAATATCTAATTTAAGGCATTTCTCGCACATTGTGTATATTTAGTGATTTAAAGTGAAACTGCTGGAGCCCAGTCAAAAAAAACGTTAAAACATCAATATTTACAAGTGTACATTCCCACACAACTCAACCCAAATGCAGAAATATACCATGTGCAGGTTGTTGATTCATCACTTTCAGAAAACAGATTGTAAGTAGTGGTGTTAAATATTGTGTCAACATAAAAATGATAACCACCTTCGAAATTTCAACCCTAAATAAAATAAATAGAGAATGTTGTAGCCTCTCACAGTAACACTCACATTTTCCAGTAGTTATCTATTCGTGCCATTAAACCTTTTCCATTAGGCCACTGTCTATTGTCACCACGAAATTCAATCGTTAATAATAATAATAACATTAATAATAATTGTAATACTGCTACTACTACTAATAAAAATCATATGAACTCAATTAATTTGGACTTGTTGAAAGTCTAGCTAGTTGATTCTGGTATGATTTAAACCATTACTCGAGTACAAATGGCAAAAAAGAAATGGTATTAATCATGCCAACCACAATTTTTCTTGCATTCTTCCTTAAGTTTTATGCTGCTGTCTAACAGTGACTTTTTCTGTCAGCATAGTAACAATGGGAATTTGTGACATTTTTTTCCTTGATCCGTTTTACTACATTTTGGTATCATTTTACTTGTTGTTATTTCTCAATTTTTCTAAGTTGGTTTGGGAATTTGAATATGTTGATTTTATAACTTTATTTTTGTTTGGTACTGCTTAAACCTATCACTATTTTCTTGAGAACAGTCTTCTGCTTGTGCCATTGCCGTCAGGAGGTCATGCAAAGTTCCTCAACTATACTTTAACCTAACAATATTGTGTATTATGAAGATGTTAGGTTCATCCTTCTCAAATTAATAAAGTTAAGCAACTGCTGGTTGGCCCATCAAGTTGCCAATAACACCAGATGAGATGATAATGGTTAATGTTCTCTTATCGACCAGCAACTGACCCCTAGCACTAGCATGTTGATATAAAACCCTCTCCTCAACTTCTGATACAAAATTGCCCTTACATCTTACTCACCAGGAAAGAAGAAACATGTGCCGGAAAATAGTGCAGATTTAATTCCAGGTTTAAAAGGAAGTATGGTGCGAGAATGCACAGCCTCAAATCAAACCTTTTGAAAAGTGTAATTGTCACACAGCTAATAAAGTCAGTGTAGGACAACTAGAGCAATGGTAGAATCAATCTTCTGATAATGTAGAATATCAAGGTGCCTGCCACAGTGTACAGGGATCAAACCCCTCGGCCTGCGACCGGAGGCTGTGCATCCAAGGGAGCCCTGCTTGTGGCCCCAAAAGTCGAGTTCCGACAGCTTTTCTGTATTGGAAAAGCCGGCACAGAAAGGGTTCTGAAACCCGAAATGGTAATCCCATGGGGGCAAAGATCCTATGTGTATCTAGCATGTAGGTGTGGACCCAAGAATTCCCCTAGGAATGAGCCAACCCAATTACCTGATGAGAAAGAACGAAGGACCCTGTCTTGGTCTCGAGTTGGACACCCCACAAAGGCATGTCAGGCCACTGCTTGCTGGAGTTTCTGCATGAAGGGACCTCAGCATCTCATGTCAGCATAGAAGCTTCTCCTCTAGTTTGCCTAGTAAAGATGTGGTGCTTATATACCCAAAAGGTATACTCAGGGAGTCTACCTCAAATGGCAATGTGGGCCTGTCGTTCTAGGATGACGATAGCGGTGACTCTTGTACAGAGTCAATATACAGAAGATGGTAATCCTACTGCGATACTAAGAATCATAATGCATAATAAATTAGGCTAGTTTTTGAAGAAACATTTATTCGGTACATAACTAGATAAAAGGTCAGCGCCAGAGCTGTTATATCAAACAAGGTAGGACAAATGTAGGTTAAAGGTTGTACATCAACATACGCCTTTATTGTGGTACATTTAGGCTCATAACAGTGCCTTTCCTACCAGTCATATTTAAGGCAGCACTGCCATGTCTACATACAGCTTTAAAAAAAAACTAAGTACATTAGAGGTGGATTGGAGACACAGAGATACTCATAGGGACCTTAGGATGAACTTTCTTAATTAAGTCTCTTGTTTGGTTGTACATAACTTCCTTTTGTACTCAGCGCTACTGACACCACTGTGTTTGAGTGTGTGAATGGGACTGGCATCAGGCCTTTACAAACATTTTATTTAAAATGGGCCATGAGACAGTTGGAGCATAATATTTTTTAATTGCATAGTGAGTCCCCGCAAATATTTTGTGTGTTATTTTATAGTGTGCTGTGCTCAGAACACCAATAGTTCCTTCTTAAAATGGGCATCTGCATACTTTCAAGCTGACAGAAGCTGTGCAGAAAAGCTTTGCTATCTTTTTTCCTGAACAGAACTAGATGGGATTAACATTTTTATATTTTAATTCTACCTGTGAAAATACTAGCAAAATGCTTTCGATTTTCTAGATTTAATGTAATGGTGAAAACAGATTTTTAATAGCTTAAGTTGGGAACTTTATAAAAATGTACTTTAGAGTGCTTTTGCGAAAGTTGACTTAAAACCAGTTTTGCAACAGACCCCTCCAGAGCTGCAATAGTCATTCTGTCTGGGAGACTTTACGATTTTGGCTCCGAAGATAATAGCCTGTCTCTGAGTCCAGGAAGAAGAAATTGGATTTAACTGCTGACCACTTAGAAAAGATTAGCTCTCTGGGAGTGTACAGGAACCGGTGGCAGAACAAGGTAGCTTTAGCACAACCTCTTTTGACTTGGGGGGCTCTTCCTATCATTTTTCTGGACAATCATAGACAGGCAGGCTCCAATCACAGTAAGGGAGAGAGCCAATACCCCCTGTCAGGTGAGAGGAGAGCACATCTACATAGGGGGTGGCTAAGGAGCTGAGGATGTGCCTCTCTGGTGGCATAAGGGTAATTCCATATAAAGCAAATGCTACAGTGTAATTTAAAAATAGGGCCTTGTAGAAGTGTTGCAAAAGGAGGTGGGGGGACTGTGAGAGAATAGAATTGGGTGACAGGGTTTTTCCAACCACTGGCTTGTGCACAGGATAAATCTGACATGTCTACACATCACCATTTCAAACATTCCTGGATCTGGAAAGACTGTATCTGAAGAAGGCAGCACTACTGGAACACATGCCGGACATAATAGAAAACTGATGGCATCCTGTATGCCTGAGTCAGGAATACAAAAGCAGGAGGATCCCTGACTGAAAGAGGGCCAACTGACCACAAAGGACAATCCTCTGTAGGTGACCTAGCTGAAGGGAGACCTGGTGCCTGCCCTTAGGGTGTCATCTGAAGGACTAATCACAAGGAACTTTCAAAGCATTTTTGTACACATCTGAAGGATTAGGACAAGTACTGAGGCTTGCTCAGGAATATTGTACAGGGCAGGCAAGAAAACTAGGTTCATCCTGCTCAAAGCCATTTGCTGCACTGGAAACTCGTTCAACTGGGCCTCCTGGTAAAGGCATCCAGACTTATGGATCAGCACCTGGCTGCAGCTTCCAGTCTTGTCCTGCAGGAGGATTTTAAATTCCCAAAAAGTGAACAAGGTGACTACAAAATCCAGTCCCAGCTAGAGCTTATGGTGCCAAAACAAATAGCTTCAGCTGAAGTTCAACTATGGCATATTAGATTTCGAGGGAGCCTCACTGGCCATAGCCTTGCCGCACTGGAAGACTTTGACTTCCATTTTAGAGAATAGGTATTAAGGTTAAAACTTTAACTGAAAGGATACCCTTAGTATGTCTTACCTCAACTCCACTGTGGTCAGCCAGCCAGAAATTGCACTGTAGTCCTGACCAACTGCAAGCAGCAATTTTTTTAAAGTGCTTTTTATCTAAAAATTTAAAATAATTATATTTCCACTTCCATTTTAACCTACTGTTATGATTTTGGTTTCTTTCTGCTCATTAACGTTTTATCTATTTGTCTAAATTGGCCTGGGAATTTAATTGTGTTGCCCTATTTACTTTAAAATACTGGCCATGGCTGAATATCTCTCTAGGGATTGTTGGCTGCCTAATCTATAGTTACAAGGGGTTGAGCAGAGGTTCATTCAGAATGGTGTTTTGACCCAGCCAGAGTGGATTTATTAGGTTTGCAGAAGTACACCCTTACCAGATAAATAACACTATGGGCCTGATTCTGATGCTGTTAGGAAAGCATTCCCACCTAGAGCCCGATTACGATGCAGTTAGGAAGGCCTCTTAACGGCATTTGCTCCTTCCGAATCGGATCGGGAACATCTCTTCCCAATTATGATGCGGTTAGAAACATTTGC
This sequence comes from Lissotriton vulgaris, assembly GCF_964263255.1. Classification (NCBI taxonomy): domain Eukaryota; kingdom Metazoa; phylum Chordata; class Amphibia; order Caudata; family Salamandridae; genus Lissotriton; species Lissotriton vulgaris. The sequence goes on from NC_141689.1 coordinate 1,949,230,346, forward strand.
TCCCATTGAAGTCAATGGGAGTCCAAACCAATCGTATCTGGAAGCATTGGAATGCATCATATTCGGTCGGTTAGACTCTCCTGATCTGAGTGGGTCGGAAACCATTTCCAAACCAATTCGGTTGGGAAGCTTTCCAAACCGCATCAGAATCGGGCCCTTAGTATGACATAGACTATCTGAGTAAATATGCAAATGACATTACCAACTAACTTTAAATTGTAACACTGTAGAAAGAGAATTGGGTTACTCTTTAACTTTCATGGTATTCAACAGTCCCTACTCTGCTACCTAACACATCCTATGACCTCCTCACAATCTATATCAATTGAGCCTTTCATACTGGTCGTTGGTGTGTCATGCAATCCATCTACCTAATCCATGTTACACCTAAGGCATAATGTCTGAATATCTAATGTTTTTGAATTGCTGCTTTCTTCATCATATCCCTAGATTATTTTGTTATTATTTGTGGAATAGTTTTGCTTGCATTTTGACTTTGGGCACTGCAAGACTACCATTCAGCTTTTCAGTGTGTCTTTCTGACCCCTAAGCATTTGGTAAAACTCGTTAATCTAATTATGTGTTTAACATTTAAGTATAGCCACTGTACCTTGGTTTAGGAAAAGTACCAGTGGCATTAAATGTATATGTCATATGTGACATTTGGACTTTAGTATACATTTTCACCACCCTTGTGTGACTGTAAGCTAAAAGAGTGAAGTCTAAAACATCTCACTAACTCAAGCTGAAGAAAAATGCTTATAAAAACATACTTTAATACATAATTTAAGTCACCCTAGAAGAATCTGGCAGCCCACGAAGCTGAGGGTTTAATGTAGGGAAGTGGAACATGTTGTATGCGAAAAACAATATAGCACTGTAGTGGTTTCTTATATAGATGGCATGTTTGTGGTTGAAAGTTTTTTCCTAAAAGTTAGTATAGGAACGTGGTAGAAAATCTAATCAAAGTTTATTTTTAACATTTACCAAAAATCTAGTTCAATGATAAAGTTTCATTTTTGCTAACTGTAATGAAAAATGATTTGAAGAAACATGTTTTTCTATCTGTAGGCATAAAAGTAGCAAACCAGTTTTGCTGGTTTTCCTTTCAACCAGTGGTAGTAGTTAGCACCCTGATTAGGAATGACAAGCTCGTACTGCTAGACAACAATAGAGTGGGTGCTGCGACTAGGATATTAGGAACACTGGGAGGAATAATTACTGGTAAATTAACTTAGGGTGGGAATATGGGAGTGGGCATGAACACATGGTATCACACAAGCGTGAGCTGAGTGCTGGCATTTTGACAACATTTTTAAATATGGGCATATAGTGCAAGATGCATTTTAACAGTGCTCCTTATTAGACGTTTTGTTTCTAGCTGGAGGAATATATACCCTTTTTCTATAAGGCAGGTTCTGAGTGAAGTTTTAAAGATCTGCGCAGTGATGGATTAGTTCTGCCATCTTCAACATAGACTTCTCAAATAGTTTGTAAGGAGGCAAAGAGGAAGTGCTCCAAAGTGGATTAGTTGAGATGTAGGTAGTTAGATAAGATTTCATCATGATTTGTCTCCAGTCCTTATCTACCATGAATTTCAACAATTCCTCTAACCAACAATCCACCAGAACATAACTGAAAAGAAGAGACCAGTTAAGAAGAAGTATTGTGCTCGATTTCTGTTTTCTCCCTGGAGAAGGGCTAATGGAAATGTGTTTATCCTTGTACCATTGCTTTGGATGAGATCTCAAGGGTCAGTTTGGCCAGCCTCTTATTGCCAAAAAATAATCTCAATCTAACCAGTGGGCTGCTGACTAGCCTAGACCATGTTAGTGTTAGTGCTGTTAGTAAGTAGATGAACCAGTTTCACACAGCTGCATCATGCTCTGGACCACAGACGCCTTTCCATTTGTTTGTGAGACATGGCAGGAAATAAGGTATCCCACGTCTTCAAGAAATAAGGAAGCTTGGCTTTAGCAGGACACAGTGACAAAGAGGTTACTCTCACCCTTACAACTTTGAGAGGACTATCCCAAAATAATGGAAAGCATTTGAGGTTGCCAACCTGAAAGGGCCCTGGGTCTGCCCATATCTTTCCGGCCTCTGTAATACAAAACAGTTTATGGCTAGCTATTTCTTCTATTTATCTTTGGTGATAGAGTAGAATTATGGTCTTTCACAATATTGGATTTAGTATTGTAATACCATTATTTACATTTTCCTATTTTAACTTGCAGAATTTATAGTTATATCTGGTTCCATTAAATCAATTATGACAATTTTTTGTAATTTTGTTACTTAAATGGTTCTTTTACTAAATTGGTTTGCAAATGGTATTATTTGACTTTATGTCTTTAATAATGTTTTGGTACGTGTGAGAAATTGGATTATTTCTGGGGTGGGTGACTAGCCACTTTCAGGCACAATCCCAAACCTTGTCAGGGACAACCCTTGAAATTACTAAATGAATCTGAGCTCAATCCCCTTGTAGCTATGGAATAGAGCAAACAGGCTTCATTTAGGGCAATCTGTAAAGTATTTATGCTGGTCCAAACATTAATAAAGTTAAAATGCAAAGTATCAACCCCCCCCGCCCCTCCAAACCAAATCTGAGTAAAATATCATTAATAAAAGGACACCAAAATCCAAAGAGGGGAAGTGGAGATATGATTTTTCAAGTTTTAAGTAAAAATAGCGTCCTGAGAACAAAATACTAGTTTGACACAGACCCCGAAGGAGTGTGACTCAGCCACACCAACCAGTTTCTCCCTGGTCAAAGATTGTACCTTTTAAGTTGAGTTCTTCAGGTCTTAATCTACAGGAGTATTTTCTAACTCACAAGGTACCCAGCAGGGGCCACACTGCAGGTCAAGTTGCCACTGGTCAGCTGGGCAGTTGCAGGGAAAGGCCTCTTATAGCTAGTTGTCCTCCTGTAACTTTTACAGGAAGTCAAATGTGTGGCCCTTGGAGTCTACAGCATTCTCCTGTATAGAATTGAGAGCTGATCCAGTCCTTTAAGGGCTCTTTTTAAGGTTGTAAACGACAGGTTCAGTCCTCTTCTACTCTTCCTCAGGTCCAGAAATATTATGAAGTGGTTGCCTGGAGGTGCCACATGTGTGCTTCGCACGATCTGGGTGGTGGGAGTGACTTCTGGGCAGGCCCTAACCATTTGGATAAAAGTTACCAGAACCAACCCTACCCAATCTGGGCATTTGAAAGTGGCAAAAGCTTAGCAGCTACAGTAAACTAAGGCTCAGGGGGCTGGGCGTGAGTGTTTACAAGATGTATTATGGTAATCCTAGTATCGTCCCATATCTAACTCTAAAATCCACTTTGAAGCAGTCACTATACCCCCAATAAATCCAGAGATAGAAGTCTTGTAAAAAAAAGTGGATTTTCCAACAGAGAGTGGATACACACACAATATTTCGGCATCCTGTTCTCGCCCACTTAAGTGTGCAACAAGCCATATATGTAATGCCCCATCGGACGTGTCAAGCAGAATTTAACACTCCAGCACGATTTGACAATGTAATGTTAAAAAGAGGTCCAATGTAATTGTAGCCTGTTGGCAAAGGATCTGCACTGCCCTGCCATCAGTTAACATTTAAAAGTGACATGGGAGGCCTCTTTGAAGTGTGTGCTAAGTGTTATATGTAAAACTTCAGCAGACCTGTTGAGAAGGATTTGTCATTTAATCAGGATTTAACACTGTAATGCCATAAAGATGCTCACAACCACACTCTGCATATTCTGTTCTGAGGGGTCATCTCTGCCCATCCAGGTCAGCCTGTTGATGCCTACTGGGAGGCATTTCCCACCCATTCACATCTATTCAGAATATTACTGGGTAGCAGAAGTCGGAGAATGAATGTAAGTGGGTCTCTTGAGACTTTAGGAGGAAAAATGTAACTTTCTAAAAGAACATTTTCCTTAGTAGTTAAAATAATTCGGACCTCACCATTGAATTGGGGTTTAAATACAATTTAAGACAGTTGTGTCAGTATTTTTCTAGCTATTTCGTTACAGAAAGTAGCTTTATTAAATGTAACAATGTTACCCAGTGTTTTGTTTTCTTCCCAAACAGCCATCCTTGCTACAGTGAAAATACCTTTTGTGGCGTTTTCACTGTAAGGACTTGTTTAACATCAAGGGCCTACTTCTGAGCTGGTTTGTACCAGTCTTGCCCCACACATACTATAGGGGAACATATCCAAAGTAATCAGTTACACCAAATAGTCACAGAACCTCAGAGGCATAAACATCTTCCTACTACTTTGTCTGCAACATATGGTATTGCTTCTGCAGATGAAATTTCCAACGGAGTTCCAGTACTGTTGTCACAATTTCTGATACCTTCTTGCGTTTTACCAAAACATTCTGCTTTTTCATCAACATTTCTATCACAGTCAAAATGACATTGCTATGTTCCTCCAAAGTACCAGAATTACTATACTGATGTCTAGCCAAATTAAATACTTTATTCTCTATAACATTGAGTCTGCACAATGAAATACAATTTAAATTCTAAACGTTACCACTCTAACACTCAGCTTTTACTATATTAGAAAAGACTTTGGTGACTTCAACCGGATCAGACCAACTAGCTGCACCCTTGATGGAGTCCTTAGTCTATTTGATTTCGGACTTTTGTTCCACATTAATGGACGTTCTGCTGCTTTTTCTCCCAACAAATGTAAGAAAGTCATCTTGTCTTTTTTTCTTGACCTTTTTAAAGATACTCAAAAAATCAATGTACTTTTCCATCATAATCTTGTTTCGTAACCACCACAGAAATGTTTGGACCTAGCAAACTGCCCCCTCTACAACTCAAAAAGAAAGTTGCCTGTGACACTGTTTGCTGTGACTATGTAAATCCATAGTATAGCTCAGGGGGCCTTCTTCTAAACCAACCCTCTTTTTTATTGCTAGCTGAATTGACTCCTTAATGATTTATTAAATATTTCCACTTGCCCATTATATTCAGGGTAGAACCTGATTATGCTTGATCCTGTACTTCTTAAGGAGTTCTTGAAAGACATTCCTTGCAAAGTAGGAACCATTGTCTAATGTAATGATTTCAGGAAATCATTTGCTGCAAAATACATAATTCAAAAAGTAAATAATCTCCTCAGAATTCATTTTCTCTATTAGGTGATCTTTTCACTATTATTGTAAAATAGTATACTGACACAGTTCCATAACCAGTACAGTTTCGTAAAATATAAGTGGTCCAATAATATTAATACATAATATTCTCCATGGACTACGTTTTAACTCCATGTGTATTGATTCTGGAATGCATGAGTCAGCCATGGTATCACTAGCTGACAGAATTTTCATTGTATAACCCAATGCGTTTTTTAGTCATGTATATTTCTAAACATAATCTGCCAACATAAAGATTGTGCATTTCAGACTCTCATGTGGGATAATTTAATCATCTTGCACAAATCTTCACATCCTAGTAAATCCTGTCATTTGATAACGGATTGAAATTCTCCAAAATCATTATGCTCTTTGCCCTAACCATCATTCTGAGGCTGGTATACAATTGGTAAGACTATCATTCCAACATTCTTCAATCAATTCATCAGCAGTAATGATCTCTTGGACATCCTTGCTGGTACAAAAACTGAACACCCAGCTTTCTTATCTTCCTCCACATCGCCACACAAATCATCAACTATTTGTAATCTAGATATGCATGCTCATTGCTTCTCCCTTTAACATAATTAATGACATACTAATAAAAACAAGTATTTGTAATGCAATCGGTCTTGCTTTTGGGACATTATATGCATTTACCTTTGCAGCACATTATCCTGGGTGCTGAAACATCTACTGTTCTTTAACATGGAGGGAAAGTAGGCACCAAACGGTGTGACACACCAGGTATGGGAACACATGGAGAGAAATATTGCCTTTCAGCACAAAATGGTATAGTCCAAAGCTCTGTTTTTAATATAAAATCAGGGCCTTCGGTGGTCATGTCACTGAAAATATAAGATTTAAAAAAAATATTATTGACTACGGGTGCTGTGGACGACAATTTCTATGGACTGGAATCTAGAGAATGCTAAAGTGATTCTGGTATTTTACTGACCGTTGCTGGTCGTTTTCTATCAAGAAAGTTAAATAGAGGCAGTTGCCAGAAAAATAGAACAAAGAAAATCACTTGGCAGAAAGCAATTCTGGTATTTAACTGACCTCTGCTGGTCGTTTTCTATCTAGACAGTGAAATGGAGGCAGTTGAACAAAAAAAAAGTCCCTAAGCAGAAGCAGACAAGTCCTAGAGCTGATCTCCAGAACCCACAAAGCACATACACATATACGTATATAATAAAGTATAGAAGTATATACCAAAGTATATACAAAAGGTCTCGAATTGCTCCGCCTAATGAAGTTTGGCAGCTAATCTGGGTACACATGCTATTATAATTTTGCCACCACCTGGTACTAAAAAGGCATGCTGCTGTTTTCTTTGTATTCCTGAGGTACTGATTGATGACTCCAGCGAGGACCGGTATGGACTCAGAATGTTATAGTAAGGCCTTATAATATTATAAAAGCTTTCATTTTAAAACAAAGAAATCCTGAAATTCACCAGTTATAGTGAAATTATAACTTCAGCCCCCACCAGTATCTGCTTATAACCTCACATATTACAACAATCATGACATGTTAAATTACACCATTGATAACACTATAGTTATAAACAGCATGGAGTTATTGAGTGTACATGGGTGGGTTCATACCATGGAAATAGCATAAGCCTCAGACGCAGCATTATTGTGTATGTTGAAAGGTATGTGATGCACGTTTGGAGGGAAATTAAAGAGGCAACGCCCGAGTGCAGCTAATGTGTGCACTTAGAATAAGAGGGGTCCCTTATAAACCCAACGGGACTAGGGCACTTACACAGTGAAAATGAAAAAATCCCTTTGGGTAGATTACTATACAAATCGTGAATATCACACACCTCTTTACAAACCCAAACGTTACACTCCTTCAACTTTCTCTCTTTCCAAACCTAAAGATTGAACCATATATGACGGGAAAACCACTATAGAAATTAAAATATGCGCATAATTTTATTGTTTACATAAACACAAATTCGTTAAATTGAGTAGCTTAACCATAAGCTAGATATCTAGATATCTCAGAGTAAAAAAAAAAAACAATACATGACAGTTTAAATTCAACATAGTTAAAAAACGTACTGTAGAGTAAAAAGCCAGACAGGTATAATATATCTTGACAGGCTACACATCCATCACTAGACAATATCAATAGCATGGAGAAATACAGTTCACAATTCACTTTTTTTAACCAATGCTAGATAGGTGGATTGTGTTTTAATTTTGCGTCGACGCGTTTCAATGGCTCAATAAATCATTCCATCTTTTTCAAGACCAGTTTATAGACTCTCTGTGCTTGTTATATTGTTTCATGCATTAACCTACATAAAAATATAATCATTATTAAAACTACATTACAGAGGTATTTTACAACATCTGCAGAATCAAAATGTAGAACTATATAAACACATGCATTAAAAAAGGGCATACAAACATCTTTAAGTACCCAGTTAGGATCCAGATTTTCTTTTACTTTTTTTAAAACCCAAATGTCTAATCCCCCCATTTGTATTTGTTTCACCCCCTATTTAGGTCTGTATTCTAAAGGTCATACATGCCTGTATCTTGCTCTAGCAGTAAACAATCCTTTTATATATGGCCGGATCTTCAACTAACTGAATAACATAATTCAAGTAGAGTCAAACTCTAGATGCTTCCTTATACACCACACTCTTACCAATCATCCTTTATTATTTACAACTATAGTGAAGATAGAGCTCTTATAGGCTCACTACCTTGATGGTTACCTATCACACCTCACCTTTAGTAAGATGGTAGACTGCCTTGTCCTTATTGTACTCGTCTATCCCTTGGGAGTATAGACAGTGGCCCACAATCGATAAAAGTATCTCAGTGTTAGAACTGCGGGCATAAAACAACCAAAATCGAAAAAGGAATAATAAATCACTGATAAATAATCATAAGTGTCTGCCAACGGATAAACTGACCTACGGATGGATGATATCTCCCCTCAGAGCTGACTATAACAGGCATCTTGATTTGGACACTCTGTATATGGTTCCAAGTCAAAGTATATTTGTATTGGCTTAAAATGTGTCCACCTCTGCATAAACATAAATTAGAGAATATTGTAGGCATAACATCCTATCGTTTGATCAATTATAAAACTGCCAAAACCAATATAATTATTACCTCAGAAAAGGGGGATAATATAGCCACTGGGCAACAGGTTATCTTATTATTCCCGAATCATTTCAAGTTATTTGGTGTCCTTGAGCAGAAATCTTGCTCATTTGAAATCTTGCTCATTTGGACACTATAAGTCTAATCGCCCTGTGTAATACAGTGCGATTAGACTTATAGTGTTCAAATTCTTTCCCACACAGGGATATCGACCCTAATTACAAAAGGAACACTGAGCAATATATATATATATATATATATATATATATATATATATATATATATATATATATATATACCTATCATGAAATGCATCAGGCTAAAGGTTTATGTATCGGGATGAGAAGTCGCCTGTTTCATCTTAAATTAAAGTTGTTACTTACCTGCCGTGGAGTGCATTCTTAAGCACTGGGAAAATGTCAGAGGCCACTGAAGTCACTTGCGGCGTTCCACAAGGATCCTCACTCAGCCCGACCCTCTTCAACGTATACATGTGCCCCCTCGCGACCATCGCACGCCAACACAACCTCAACATCATCTCCTACGCTGATGACACTCAACTGATCCTCTCACTCACCAAAGACCAGACCACCGCCAAAACCAACCTACATGAAGGAATGAAAGAAGTTGCCGAGTGGATGAAGCACAGCCGTCTGAAACTGAACTCAGACAAAACAGAAGTCCTTATCTTAAGTACCTCTCCCTCCGCCTGGGACGACTCTTGGTGGCCAGAGGCCCTTGGAAAAGCACCCATCCCTACGGACCACGCACAGAACCTAGGCGTCATCCTGGACTCCTCTCTCTCGATGAACACACAAGTCAACTCCGTTTCATCATCTTGCTTCAACATTCTTCGCATGCTCAAAAAAAACATTTTGCTGGATCCCCACCGAAACCAGAAAAACGGTCACCCATGCACTGGTCACGAGCCGCCTAGACTACGGGAACACCCTATACGCCGGCACCACTGCAAAACTTCAGAAAAAACTCCAACGCATACAGAACGCATCAGCCAGACTCATACTAGACATTCCGCGTAAAGACCACATTTCGAGCCACCTGAAAAACCTCCACTGGCTCCCCGTCAATAAGAGGATAACATTCCGACTCCTAACCCACGCACACAAAGCACTTTACGAACTTGGACCCGAATGCCTCAACACTCGACTTTCCTTCTACACCCCCTCCCGCCAGCTACGCTCCTCCAACCAAGCCCTTGCCACTGTACTTCGCATCAACAAGACTAATATGGGAGGAAGATCCTTCTCCTACCTGGCAGCTAAAACCTGGAACTCACTTCCCACTCACCTTCGCCTCACTCAGAACCATCTAGCATTCAGAAAGCAACTTAAAACTTGGATATTCGACAAGTAATTCCCCACCCCTCCTCAAGCGCCTTGAGACCCTCTGGGTATGTAGTGCGCTATATAAATTATTTGACTTGACTTGACTTGACTATATATATATATATATATATATATATATATATATATATATATATATATATATATATATATATATATATATATATATATATATATATATATATATATATCACGTAGATCGTCACCTAACAAACAGAAGGCATCTGCTGGATCCAGAAATGACGAGGAGTCGACCCAAAAAGTGCTTGTGCAACGGTGTTTATTTAGATAGAGCCAGCGCTGCCGCCATGACGCGTTTCGCCTTCGAGAAGGCTTGATCACATGACAAACTGCTCGTCAAGGAGCAAGGCTTTTAGAGTGACAGTGCATAGAAATTCATGAAGGACATAGAAAACATACTGGTATACAATTAAGCAGCGTTATTTACATGCAGATGGAAAAATACCAAATGTCATTTTTGAACTGACAGAAAACAAAGCTGCCTTAAAGCATGAAAATATATTTAAAGGATCGCAAATTTTTGTTTTAAATGTTACCCGTAACTTGTCATTTAGAACAATATCAACGTATTTCATTGTTTGAAAGTACACGACAAATAAATGTGTCTATGTAACGTCTCAAAGAAAACATTTTTAACTGATATTGAGTCACCGCGTTATTGCGCTTTGTAGAATAGTTCAATATTTGACCGTACTAAAGTAATACGCTGCAAGTTGGGTTGTTACTGAATGTAAAATATTATATCCATCCTTGTCCTTAGTCAGAAGCAATAACAATTGATCAAAATAGAGCCCAAGTGGGCCTGCCACAATGCCTGCTGAATCATATTTAGTGCAAGATAAGTGGTGAAAAGTATATTACAATATAAAGTGCAAGTGAAAAACAGCCAATTTTATGTGCAATGGTTTCTTGTTTAAAAACAATTTTTTCTTTTCTTTTTCATAAGTTGTTAGTAAGATCAATCAGATAGAGCACCAACAGTCCTCCGCTATCCGGGCTTCAAGTTAACATGCCTTGCCGCTCCACATTCAATCTTTTGCCCGACTCGTTTCGGGGGACACACCTCGGTAAAGATGCGGGTAGTGTTTATGTCCTTTCAGTAAGGTTGAGTGTTTCTAGCAATTTTATCTCAATGTCATTATAAACCTTCAGTAGGCTGTGTTCCGGTTTGGCATGTCCATTATACATGGAGTTCTGTGCTTCCCGAGTCCCAAACTGTTCAGAACTCTAAGCCTCGTCGTGCTGAATGATCCATCCTGATGTCAGCCGGTGACCACAAGCCCCACAATTCGCAGCTGGACTATGCATTGAGCACACGCCCTCCTGCGGGCTTGTCTTGAATAAAAAGGTCTACAATCTGTAAAGATGCATTTCGAGTGATTTCCAGCAGCAGCCCATGAAGAAGGGGGCGTGTCCCCCAAAACGCGTCGGGAAAATGATTGAATGTGGAGCGGCAGGGCATGTTAACTTGAAGCCCGGAGGGCGGAGGACTGTTGAGTGCCTCTCAGATGCTTATCGGTACAAAAGGGGGTGGTGATGGACAGAGCATCTGAATCAATCAAACATTCACACCCAGTCAAAAGATCTGGGTTTAATCCATCACCGTTCTTTAGCCTACTCTGCCACCCCAGTTCAGACATGGCTATTTGCAAATCAGTCTGACCCTGTGCCTCATGGGAACAGTCCAGCACGATCTGCCAAGCCATGTCTTCCCTGGACCGGAAACAAGCTTCCGAGGACCGGATTCTGGCATTCCAGCCGTCTTCAACCCGGCTTGCTTGAATCCAGTGGCAAAGTGAGCAACGGACTCACGTCTGAGCATACCCTGCCACCCTTATGGCGGCCAAAAGCGGTACAAAAAGGGGGTGGTGATGGACGGAGCATCTGAATTAATCAAACACTCACACCCAGTCAAAAGATCTGGGTTTAATCCATCACTGTTCTTTAGCCCACTCTGCCACCCCAGTTCAGGGGTGGCAGAGAGTTATTTTTTAAACATGTAGACCAGACCACCTACAGAGATACTCTGGGTCATAACTACCCTCAAAGTATCTCCACACTTCTTTTAACATTGTCCAGTTACTTACGAATAAGCGCGAATATCTCCAAAAGCTAACACCTGCCCTGAGCAGTTCTTAGCCATGTTATCCAATGGGAGGTGGATAACATGGCTAAGAGCATTAGCTCGGTAATGCATGAATATCGCTGACTTTTCAACTATTCATGCATTTCGGCCGATTTTTATCGCTTAGGAGATAAACCTTGATAATAGCAAGGTTCCTAAGCAATAAAGATTACCGCAGCTCGGCGATAAAAATATCGCCGCTAAACCAACATAGCGATAATTAGTGCTAGTTGTTGGTAATATGCCCCTTTATTTACATAAACAGATTAGATATTTAGAGCCTTTTTTAGACACAATCCAGGTCCCCAGGGACAGGATGTTGTTTAAACATTTTAGATGTGGAACTCTCCCTGTCCGTGAGACGACCATGAAAGGGCACCAACTCAATGAGACATTAAAAGATTGCCCATGCTGCAGAGCCCCGCTAGAAAGTGATGCCCATGTTATGTTCGCATGCCCGGCGTATACCATATTGAGGGCAAAGTGGCTAAAACCAATCTGCCATCAACTGGGCATACAGGAGTATCGGGCAGTCCTGCAAATCTTTAGGTCTGATCCCACACCCTTTTATGAACGCTGCGTGGCAACGTTTCTTGGCCAGGCATGGCCGATTACATGGAAAGCCGTTTTGAGAGCGGTACGGCACTAATTTGATCAAGCGTGACGCGAAACAGCCGCAGGGCCCCTAGGTCGCCTAGCCAAGCTCCAAAACCAGATCTCATGCACAAGCAATTAATGCTGATATTTCTAGAGCCTTTTAGCAAGTGTAATGTGGCTCTCAGCCGAATTCATTACAAAGATTCTTACTAAGATAAAACATTACGTAGTCCCCCCCCCTATTTTTACAGCATACATTGTATATATATATGTATTGATATGATGTGTATTAATTTTTAAACAATTGAACCCAACAATTGTGCTACGGGTCGTGGGGCTGATAGTCTATTTTGATGTATTGTTTGTGTATGGAACTTTTTATACTGTTGTATGTTATATTTATCCTGTACTGCAATCATAAAAGGTTTTTATAGCTTTTATGACACCAGTTGTCGAAATAAAGCTTTATACAAGCAATGGCACACGGATTCACACATCTTTACAACAGATATTATTCGCCAAATAGTTTTAGCGCCACCTGGGAAGTTCTGAGGTATGTTTGATAACTATTATTTTCGAGGAAAATCTGATTTTTTATTTTAAACTGAGTTTGAAGACCTGAAGGAATAGGCAAGAGGCTCAGAGACCAAGCAGGCACAGGGGACGGGAAATGAAATGTCGTTTTTTTCTTTTTCTTATGTTTGCTTTTTGTGATGTCATACTCTTTCCAATCTTGCTGTTGCCCAGCAACACAATGTTCGTATTTAAAAAAACATGCCGTGCCTTTAGCAGAGTGCTTCTCTGACACTGCGACATGTCTCTTTATTACTAGCACTTTTTGCTGCTTCCTCGGAGCACGTGCGGCAGCAGATTGAGGATAATTAGGAGACCAGATGACAATTCCACTGTGATGCCACATCATGAGGAACCAATAAAGGATTGATAGGATAATTCCTTTGACAGGCATTTAACATGCAAGCCTACTAAGATGATTGGAGCTGATAGAAAAGGCAATTTGAGCGTGTCTCGGGCATTGTTCGAGTTATTGATGTATCACTACCTTGTGTGCAGTGAAAGTGAAAAATAAATTCGAAAACAGACTCAAAATATATTTGATATGAACAAAAAAGTGGTTTGCTGATAAATTTATAGCAGGAAAACTAGCTAAACAAAGGATGCCAAAGAGAAAGCTTAATGTTAAAGGATTACTGAATAATACAGTCTGTGGAGACAAAGGTATTCCTTGTGCCTTTCTGAACAATAGGAGTCTTATTCCATGCATGTCATTAATTATCCTCAGCAGAGGTTCTAGAGCTATGCCATTTTTATATGAGGTATTCTGGTTTAAAATTGAGGCCAAATCCCTTGTTTCTTGCCTGTGTTTGAGCTACAGCGATCAAGTAAGCAATACATTTGATGTTTAATGCTATATGTTTACTCGCTAGCACTACACTACTTCTCTAAACACCTCAATATCTATAAACCACCATGCTTTCTGAAATCGAACAAGACAACACCAGAAAATAAGGAGAGTGACAGTGGCAAAAACCTAATATCCTTCAATCGAACGTCTTAAGGTAACAGGATCATGTCAAATTTAGAAATGGCCTGTTATGCTTTCCGAGCCCCCACCCCAGAAATTTCTAGCAACTCACATCATCAGAATGTCAGTAGACCCACGTCATACACAATTGACTTTACTTGCAGCTGACCACAGGTCTTACACTTCATGCAATTATTTGGGCCTTAATGACACTTCTTTTCCACTGGAATTAGAAAGCTACTTCTGAGATCTCTCATTGTCCCGGCACCCTCTCTATCTGCCTGTTCCTCTCCTCTCCATGCCTTCCCCTCCTCTTTTCCTTCCTTCCTTTCTGGATCTCTGATACAAGACTCGGTGGCATGTCAAACACACAAGATTAATTTCTCCTGTATTCTTCCTTTCTGTCATCCCCTCTATAAAGTTTGTCCGACTCATACAGAAGCAACGCGGAGAGATACCCCTTCGGGGCTGATTCAGGCGCGCTATAAGAATATAAATAAATAAAATAAATAAACACCCTATAAATTAGCAATGCATATAAATAAATAAAACGAAATCTCTGGACTATATTTTTGGCAATGCAAAGCATTTTGCAGCTGCCAACTGTCATCAGGTCTTTCGCAGTGTTGAAATGGAACACATCTTTAATTATGATATATGTACAAAACCCTGTGTAATGAACTACAAAATGCATATGATCAGGGCCACTGGATGTATGAGATTGTGTGACTGCAGAGTTTTTCGCACAATTAGGGATGTGCTGAATTTGCCACATACGTTATGATCTGCTGCATACTCGTTAGATTTTAACAAAAACAAATGCTGTTTCTAGCTCAAACGGCTGAAAGGTTACTAAAAACAGCACTATGTGCTCACGCTTTCGGGAGATCATTCGCAAAGGTTAACTACTCATTTTTCAGTTGCTCACTTATGTATTTTGTTGTTAAAGTGGTACTAATGAGGTGAAATCTTTGCTCAGGCATTATTACCATGTCTAAATATCACAAAATAATCAAGTTGTACTATCAAAACCTGTGCTGCATTATGTGCATAATTCGCTGTTTCTTGCTGCTTACTTTTGTGCTCCCCTGTCGCAAAATTCCAATGGCCCTGCATATGAATATTAACCAACCAGCTAAATGGAATTTTTGAGGATTTGACTGTAGCGCGCCATTTTCTACTATTATAAACACATCATCATTAAGGGCCATATGTATCAAGCCTTTTGCGATTCGTTAAGGCCGAAATTCTCACAATTTCGGCCTTAGCGAATCGCAAACTGCCTTTTTTCCACATTTTGAAATGTATGAAAAATTAGCAAAATAAGGAATTGCCAAAAATTGCGATTCCTTATTTTGCTTAAGCATTTAAGGAATCGCAATTTTGCGATTCCTTAAATGCTATGTAGGAAACTTTTCAAAATTGCAAATTCAGGTTTAGAAATTGCAAATTACCACCAACTTGTAATTGTTGGTAATTTGCGATTTCTTGTAAATATGCACAATTGTGCATTTGTGAGGGTGGCATATGACGCACATACGTGCCCATTGGGCATGTATGTGCGCCATATGCACACACAGGTAATTTTCAGGGGTACAGCAGGGTGTCCTTGAGACACCCCTGCCCCCTTGAAATAATTCTCAAATTGCGATTAGCAAATTGCGAATTCGTAAATCCTGGCCTCCTGGCCCATAGAAATGAATGGGAAATTATTCCTTATTTGCAAATTCGCAAATTGAGAATTCGCAAATAAGGAATAATTGGAAATCGCTAAAAAATAGCGATTTTCTACATACATACCATTTTGCGATTTCTAAATAGCGATTCCTTAAAAATCGCTATTTAGAAATCGCAAATGGTGATGATGATACATATGGTCCTAAATCAAAAGCAAAAAGGTTTCTACAAACTTCAATGGAGCATTTGTCTTGATCCTTCAATGACCCTGCATCCCATATGTTCATTGGCTCATTAACAAACTGCCTTTTAACAGGTGAAATATACTGATGTGGTGGGTTTGTTCCTTTTGAAATGGGCTGAGATCGACTTGTATAAGTTTGATTTGCTCTCAAATGTGCACAGAAGAGCATGGAAGAGTGAATGGAGTGCATATGATATATAATTTCAATCACTACTTTTGAAATGTGAAGCCTTAAATAGGACGAGGATCAAGTAGAGAAGCTCTGGGGTTTATGATCTGAATACATCCAACTACACTTAACAGATGAACTCCTGAGAGGCAAAATATGCGATTGTTTTCTTTAGTAAAGACGAAATGCCTATCACTTCAGGTTTGATTTCTCTTTTTGCAGTTGGGTCATATTGTCCTGGAAATGATTAACCCCTCTCGGAAGGGCACAGGACTTAATTGAGCATAAAAGAAGTGATGAAAAGCAGCTCAGAGCCTACGTCTTGATTAGAAGAATTATGCAAATTAGCTACCATTCCCATCTTAAAGTTTAGATTTGTATTTGACAGTGGGTTGGAACTAAAAAAAATTACAGAGGCCTATAATTCACTCTGCCATTATGAAATAATGGGGCAACCCAATCAATGTCCTTGGACCTGGGTATCAAGTGGTACAGAAAACAGTTGGCCCTGGACCTTTCTTTTATCAAACAAAGCACATTTTGGGAAAGGCTATGATTTAAATCTAACTTTATGCATGCATACAGTTAGCAAAACGTTATTTAATCCAAACAAAATCCTTGGATGTGCATCAGGCAATCATAACCTTTTGTAATGAACCTGCATAGCATGCAATGTCAAAGGTCCGACGACTCACTGTAGCTTTAGAGTTGCTGGGGTCAAGTTAGAAGTGCACAGGAAAGGACTGTGAGTGCACGGTCACCCCCGCATGTGTTTATAGAAATATTCAACAAACACACTGCTAAGAAGGTACAGTCAGGTAATATCTTCTGTGTTCACCAAGGAACATGTGAGCGACTGCAGTGGCAGCAAGTAAGCACTCTTCCAGCTTGTGCGGGCCTATGTTCCTTCCTTTGTGGACGTGTGGGTAATCACGAGCACTCATTCTTGATGGATTGTTAGATGCCAGTAGAACGGGCAATATCCCACTCTTCATGGACCACACCTGAATTCTTGCTTCTTGACGTATGCGAACCATGACTTCACTGATACTGATTATTCCACACGATATGCCATATGTGGTGACGTAATGGATAACAATATTTCAAACTATATATTTATCACTGTCAAAAATGTGATTGTTTTTTTTACCAAGGTGCTCCAAGTGACATCAAGTTCAATGAAAGAAAAGTTCAGATTGACTATGTTGTCCCTCAAAAACACTGAAGTAAAAAAAAATGCTCTTATTGAGAGGTGTGTCATCTAGTTTAATTGAATGTACACTTCTCATATTCTATTAGCTGGGCATAGCTAGATGATTCATAGGAGAGCTATTCACAATATGGAGTCATCTCGCTAATTCATCCTACCCTATGAGGAACAGCTTAATTGACTTTTTAAGTGGTGACCTTCCACATTTCTAATCATCATAGAGACAAATCGTCAAACCAATTGTTTAAAATCTGTGAACGCTCTCGCCCCCACCACCAACCTTGGCATTACATTACAACAGCCAAATATTATAACATGAAAGATGTTGTGTCCTGCTTCCCCTTCCACCACACCTGGCATGAACTTCACCCCACCCAAATATTAAAAAAAATAAAGACCTTGGGGCAGATTTACAATAAACTAACGCAGTCCGGTTGCAGCAAGTCATTTTGTTGCAACTGGGCTGTTGGATGTTGCATGGGAAAACCCACAGCAACACCCATGGAATGCCCCTTTCACGCAGAGTGCTGTGTGTAAAGGGGCCGTATTTACAAGGACAGGAAATGCCACACAAGGAGGCTTTTCCTGTCCTTGTCAACATGGGGCAGAAAAATACGCTGCGGGTGATTCACAAAAAGCGATAGACTGGCAGCGCAAGGGGCTTGTAAATCTGCCCCCTTGTGTCATGGCACACACCCCTACCAACGTCTGGTCATTGTTCACTTTCATTGCCAAATTCATACATAAAATAACATGTATCTCTTGCCCACCATACTCTGCACCTAACCTTCCCATTCCAACCTTAAGCTAGACTTTCTGCTTTCAGTTTGCGGGGGAGGGTAAGTACCCTGCTGACTGCAGCATTGTAAGAGTCCTTGTTACAGCAAAATGCAATTTTCTGTCAGCCGTACCGCTGATAGACTCACATTGCTTACTGGGGAGATGAAAGTTGGTGGTACTGGGATACAACAATATCCCTCTCAGGTACCTTTTAGAGGTTTGAGAATGCAATAGGGTTTGCAGACTATCAAACTATCAACCTTCTTCCCTCACTTTATTCTGAAATCCGGAGACTGGAAACCTCCAGTGTCCTAATTAACAATGGCCTGCCAGCAGCTGACCTAGGTCAGTGCTTACCCTTATTGAGGTATGAAAACTGCTCCCATTGCAGAAGCAATTGGTTAGGTCTTTTGGCAGGATGACCAGGGTGTGAGATAAGTAATTCCTCTCACCTCAGGAAGGGTAGCTAGGGAAAGCTTAGGAAATTCATGAAGTTGAAGGGACCAATGTGAGCCCTGTCCATTTATAAATAATTGTAATGGGAGACCTGTAGAAGAGAATACTTCATTCCTTCCGTAGACAGCTTGGCACTGACCTAGGTGGAGGAGTCCCAGAACTAGTTTGGTGTGGCTTGCTCATTGCCCGAGACACCTCCAAGGGCAGAAGGGTCCAACCATGTGGATTATTTTCAGAATGCTGGACTGGAAACATTTGCAGTAAGGCATACAGGATGAGCTGCACCATTAGAAAGGGGTGCCACTGGAAAACGTTTTCTCATGGATTAAGCAGTGTCCAGTAATCACCCTCACCTAGTGGCTAGTGAGTCCTACAAAGGTAGCACCTCACCCAGCTCATTAGAAAACTTTCTGGACCAGTGGAAGAACATAAGAGGACTGTACCTGCTGAATGTAACCTGTGTGTTGACCTCAGTTGCTGACCTTGCTTCCACTTGTACCCAGGACTGAGAGGTGGACTCAAAGGATCAGTTGACTGTCCTCATATGTGGCTACAGGGATGCAGCAAGCTGCAAGAGGCCCATTTCCTGCCGTAACCAGTCGACCTATACCTACCAACTGGACCCTACTGGTGGCTTCTGTCAGAGGGAGTCCTGGCTTCTACTTGATGTTTCTTGGGTTATACGAGCCTTAGAAGAGAATACGAGGAACTGCCCTAGAAAGTGTGATAAGTATTTCCAAGACCTCTGAAGCTTCAGCAGGACCGTGTGCAATGGTGTACGATTTAGAGAGCACTTCATTGCTTACAGCTTCCAAGGCTTGCCAAGCTGAAGGATTTTGAGCTCCAAAAAACAGACAAAAGTAAAAATCTTGATTGAGTGAAGGTGTAAAAAGTATCCGACTAACATAAGGAAGACAGTTGCAATTTAATGTAGATTTTTAAGATCTGAGCTTCTCCTACCAAAACCAATGGCTTGAATGGGACTTTGGCAAATAGGTACCCAAATTTAAGTAGGCTTCGTCATATACACCCTTCAACTTTGCCCTGCTGGAGGGTTTCAACATTCATTTCAGAGAGTACATCAAAAGGTAAAATCTTTGACCAGGACAGCCTGCATAGTGTATCTGACTTCCACTCCATAGCAGTTGGTCCACAATCACAGACAGGTCCTGTTCAACTGTGAACTGTGCCTTCTGACGTGCACTGTACTTTTTCTTGATACTTTTTGCCATACAACTTTACAAATTCATGTTTCCAAATTCAGCTGTCAAGAATAAAATCTTCTTTATATTCAGAAATTGGTTGTGAGATTATTATTAAGTTGTGTTTTGACAAGTGTTCAGTACTGCTAAATACCTTATGCACTTTTCCTTATGTTAAGAATGTCTGCTCTGTACCATAGCAACCCTGTGTTGAGCTCAGCTTTATTCATGAGATGTGTATGTTGAACCTGACCGGATGTTGGGGGACTTATTACTTGAGAAGGACTCGCGTTCTTCGCAACTAATAACCCATTTGCATATAGCCCCTCTATAATACTTGTAGAAAAACATCAATTGTTAAATTTCTCATCATACTGTGGAAAATCATTAACACTTGTTATGAAAATCGATGGCGACAAAGATATTTCAGTTGTGGTAGCTAAGGCATGCAGGTCTATGGTAAGTGATTTAAGTTGTCCATATGAATACATAGGACCATTTCATTCTGCTGTGAAACTTGACGCGCTTTGTGTGAACCAGAACATGAACTAATATTCTCAAAGGATTACTTACAAAGGTGTAGAAAGGGTTAACATTAAAAGGACAGTGACATTCTGCAAACCTTCAAACATACAGCATTCTTAGCGCACTATAAAATGTATTGAGGTCACTGCTGCAGTTCATCCTGCTATTTTGTGACAGACCAGCTGCAATAACCACTGGCAACGGCAAGAACATGTAATGTATAAAGGACGATACCACAATTTGTTGAGAGATTCGTAGTTATGTGTTTGATGTTGTCTTATTCTAGGTCTGAATGGGAAAAAGATCGAGAAGCCAATCAAATATATGGCTATTCACCCAAGTAGGCTTTGTCCCTATTTCTTCAATGACATACCGACTAGCAGCTGCCAAAGAAAAGTGCTTTGTGACAACAGTGTTTTAAAAGCCAGCCATATCATTACAGTAAAGCAGAAATAGCAGGGTAGTTTTTGAAATGACTGCTTACAAACAAAATAGCTAGTGTGAGGTAATCCTATTATGCCTTTTCTATCTGGAGCAAATTGTGCATAGTACACTATCATTTTCCATGGTAACTTTTCCTGTGAAATGATTTTAAGTCACATATGTGAGAACAATGAAGCAAGACATAATATAATAATTGAAAGCTCGTAACTAACGTTACTTGTTTCATTTGGAATGCGGGTTGCATGAGATTTGTGCCATTGCAGGCTTTGTGCACTCAAGAAACACCCAGCATTACAGGTTTCTGAGGATATCAAGTCTCAAACTTCCATGAATACTGCCCTTTGAACGCAGCCCAAATAAGCACCTATTTCACATTAATATTCAAACCTGAAGGCACCACAAACGCATTCTTCCTCGCTGATTCGCTCCAGCACATGTAACACTAGAAGAAATATGCCAGCAATTCAAAGCAAAATATGTTTGAATGGCACACTGATATGACTGGTTTCAAAAGAACGAAGATAACCTCCACACCATGAAATGGAAAATTGATAACACAAGTTGACCTTGCCACCACGTTGAGGTCTATAACCTGTTGCAAAATAATGACACAGATATATTGACCTTAACAGAGACCTGGATGAGCGAGAGCTCAATGCCAGACATCCTGGCCGCTCTTCCTAGTGGCTATGATGCTTTATGGCAAAATCGCCCAGGAAACACACGGGGAGGAGGGGTAGATGTGATATTTAAAAAGGCTCTGTCAGTGGAAATTCTACTATCAGAGACAGTCGACCTGGCTGACTTACTTGGGGTGAAAGTTACAGTAAACAGCTCATTTTGGGTGGTGTTAGCGGTTTACCGCCCTCCCAATGCAACCCCAATATTCCAGGACCTATTTGCCCCCATTATATCAGACCTCTGCACTCGCTACTCGAAAATTTTAGTCACGGGAGACTTCAACTTGCACTGGGATAAACACCACTGGGACGTACCTACGCGTCACTTGGACACCCTGATGTCAGCGTTAAATTTTAAACAAATCGTGAAGGTCCCCACGCATACCAAAGGTCACACCCTTGACCTGGTGTGGACTACAGACCCGTCCCTAACACTGAAAGAGGTAGCCCCATGTATCTGGTCTGATCATTATTTAATATCCTGCGAGATACGTATTAAGGGCCAAATAATTAAGCCAACATCGGAGGTCAGAAAAACTCGCAAATGGGCAGAGGTCGACTTGAGGACCCTGACCAAGGTATTCCTGCCTAGAGACTGCCCTCCGAGCTTAGATCATAGTCTGGATCAGCAATACGCGGATCTAACGCGATGCCTGACACTAGCTATTGACCAGATAGCACCAATGAAAATGAAGGTGATAAAAGGTCGGGTAAGGATGCCCCATGGTTCACGCCAGCACTGAGGGACCATAAAAAGAAACTTAGAGCCCTAGAAAGAGGCTGGAGGAAAACTAAACAGGACTCAGCCAGGAACCTTTACCGAACCTCTTTAAACGCATATAAAAAACACATCACTCTCGCCAAAGCCGAGTACTACGAATCTCGTTTAAGTAAGGCAGCCAACGTGCAGAAAGAGACCTTTAAGATCCTGTCGGAGTTGACTAAAAAACCAGACAGTGTTCATTCCCCTATAAACTGCAATTCCTTTCAGGGATATTTCCTGGAGAAAGTAAGAACCATCATCCAGGACATAAAAAGTGGGATGCTTAATAGGATGGCCATACCTATAGGCCCTCGTAAACAAACTGACTGTTCTATCACACTCTTTCCAGAGATTGACACCCTGAGTCTGCAGCAGTTGATGGATAGAATCAAGTCTGGATCCCCAGCAGGCCCTTGTCCACCTAAAGTCTTTCAGGCAGCCCGTCCCCTATTGGAGGAGCATGTCATCTCCCTCCTAAATAGGTCTTTGAAAACAGGACAACTACCAGCAGAACTCAAGGAAGCGCGTGTAAGACCGCTGTTAAAAAAAACAGGTGCAGACCCCGGAATACTAAAAAATTACAGGCCGATCTCTCAGTTACCATTCCTCTCTAAAGTACTGGAACAACCTGTACTAAAATCCCTGTCCGTGTACTTGGAGTCCCATTCCCTGCTTCACGAACGACAAGCAGGGTTCCGAGCACATCACAGCACCGAGTTGGTGATGCTCTCGGTGCTGGATGAACTGAGAGGCCTGGCTGAAGGTAAAAAACCGAGCGCCCTGATTTTGTTAGACCTTTCAGCGGCGTTCGATACCATCAGCCATGCGTTGTTGCTGGAAAGACTGAATGATTTTGGCATCAAAGGCCTGGCCTTTAGTTGGTTGCAGTCTTTTCTGTCAGGAAGGACACAAAGATACAACTTGGAGAAGAAGCTTCCGCAGTAGGAAAGTTAGAATGTTGGGTGCCTCAGGGCTCGGCCCTATCCCCACTGCTGTTTAACTTATACCTACAGCCTCTGATTGCCTCCCTGGCGAGTATGGGCTGCACAGTATACAATTACGCGGATGACACGCAGCTGTTGCTGAGTGTCGACAATACAAGTGCCGCTCAACTCCACACTCGGAATATCCTGAGATACACGGTCCAGTGGATGACAGGAAACCTCCTAAAAATCAATCCAGATAAGACTGAGGTCCTGGTGATTCCATCCGCCACTTCACCATGGTGTGATCTCTACTGGCCCGCAGAGCTAGGCCCAGCCCGAAAACCCAGCCTGAACGTGAAGAGCCTGGGGATCAAATTGGACTGTGACCTCTCTATGGTCAACCAAATTTCCTCAGTAGTGGGCAGTTGTACTAATATTATCCGACAGCTACGGAAATTAGTACCTATCATTTCCCAATCCATGCTACGTTCCATTGTCGCAGCCACTGTGATCTCAAGAATAGATTACGGAAACGCCCTCTACCTTGGCCTACCAAAAACTCTGACAAATAGGCTACAGGTGGTGATGAATGACGCTGCCCGTCTTATATTCAGATTGCCAAGACGAACCAAAGCATCCCCCCTGTTACAAAGTCTCCATTGGCTCCCTATCAAGGAACGAGTGGAATTTAAAAGCTTGTGTATAGCCCACAAAGCCATCTATGGTATGGCGCCCGCATACATTAAAGATCGTCTGGCAGTGTATAGCCCAAAGAGAGTTCTCAGATCCTCAGACTCTCAACTATTGGTCTGCCCTCGGTACAAACTTGCCACCAAGGGCGGAAGAGCCTTTTCGGTGCTGGTTCATCAGCTATGGAACACACTACCTGAGCCACTGCGTAGGGAAGAAAACCTCCTACGCTTTAGAAGGGGGTTGAAAACGTTGCTGTTTAGGAGGTCCTTGTGAGCCACTTAGGCTAGTGGATGCCTTCTGTATTGTCAAAGTTGTTGTTTTACCATCGATTCCCGAGCGCTTAGAGGCCTGTAGGTGATTGAGCGCGCTATAAATCAAAAATAACAATAACAATAACAATAACAACCTATATTGTGTAAGATGCAACATGAAAATAGTAAAAAGATAGATATAATGTGTCCTATGATCTATGCTGTTAAGATCCAAGTAGCTAGTTTCCTTTGTATGCATTGGCTCCAGGGAGGTTGTTTCTATTTGCTCATTTGTGAAATTAAAGGATGACTAAAACCAATTGTAGCTGTATGGTGCTGTTTTGCCTAGCATCATACGTATTGCCTGCTATTAAATGAGAATTAGTACAATTTAGTTGAGTCATAGTGACACCTGTTACTTACTGAACTTAGAAATTACAGTTTTCACATGTTTTTTATTGTCATATAGAATTATAGATGGGTGTCTGTGAATATGGGGGATGTTTTTCATAAAGGGGGTTGTAAGTGACATCAAAAGCCAATGGGAACAAAGCTCAAGCGTTTGACGATATCAATGACAACCTCGAGGGGAAACGCTTCCCCATTATTCACAGTTTAGCCATCTATAGTGCTATGTTCTCAATGGTCCCCTCTATTAATCTGCCCCTGCTTCCAACATATGAATGAGCAGAGTAGTAATGATGGAGCATATATAATGGGGTCTACCATCCAATCTTTGAAATAAAACATGGCCACCTACTATCCACTCCCGCAGCCCTATAAAAATTGCCCACCCAGTCTCAATCCAAATATTAAATAGAACGATTTGATCTTCTGCCACCCACCCTCACCACCCCTGGAATATGTCCTCCACCAGACTGAGAAATAAATACCTGGGGTCATATTATACATTCAGCGCATTTTCTTTGTTTGCGCCTTTTTAAAAGTGCGCCCGGCGCAAACAAGGAAAATGCACCAGATCAGGATGAATGCTGCAAACCTGCACTGCACTAGGGAAGCACATTCATATGAAAAACGGAGCGGCTGCTTTGAAGCTGCTCCAGGTTTCACAGTTCAGGCGCCAACTTACCTGCACCTTTAAAGGGATTAGCGATCCCCTTATAGACAGGTGCAGTGAGTGACTGCACCAGCCTGCACCGGGATGTCTGGGTGCCTATAGGCTCCCCTTTCCCCCCCTCCAGAGTGCTGCCATCAGGGAGCGCACTGATAGTGTGCCAAATTTTAGGTGGCACATTTTTTGTGCACCTCCTGAAATCTTCTTTGCCTCTGCACTAGCATCTATAATACGGAGCAGGCACAAATGCAAAGGGATTACCTCATTTTCTTCGGGCCACGCCCTCATGAATATGAATAAACACCCTTTGGCTATAGTGGTGGTGCCAGCACTCTCAGTATTACATAAGGGGCCACACAAGTATTTGCGGTCCCTTCTGTAATACCAAAGTGCCCCGGCGGCACTGCAAGCGGGCTCGAATGCCCATCGCACCTTCAAGACACTTGTGTAAAACAGCCCTTGGCGTCGAGCCACCCACCCGCACCACCCTCTGAATATTGTGCATCCTGCCCACATACAAATATTCCATAAATATACTTCGCCTCATGCCATCCTCTGCAACATCCTCCTGTCCCAAACTGAATAATAAATACCTCTTGCCACCCAACTTTGACTATGCCATGCACCCACTTCCCCCAAAGATGTCAGAAGAATTGGTAACTACTTTGATTACCCACTGTTTTGGTTGCTGACGTTACAGGCTTGCAATGGAAGCCATATACTTCATTAGTATTATTACTTGTGGCTCCCCAGTTAAAACATCTGGACTTGAGAGTGAAGCCAGCAGGATGACCAGAGATACATTCACCTCTACTTACTATTTCAAGGTATAAACGTTAGAAAATGTTGCCAAATGGTGTAATATGTAACTTTGTTTATGTGTCTAGCTGTAGGCCCCTGACAATCTTTATTGCTCTGTGGGACCACTGCTGCTCTTAAAGAACATTTTCACTGCCAATCGCTAAGGGAAAGGGATCCAATCATTAAAACTAAAGGGTCCCCTGGGGACCCATTCCTTATGTGTTTGGCTTACCACTAATTTTGAAATTGGTGGTTAATACGATTGTTTTGTAACCGCATATGCGGTTGCAAAGCAATCTTACATCCCACTGCGACTCAATATTGGGATGGGATGCCCTTAATAATAATAATAATAATCCACATTTGTAAAGCGCACAATCACCCGTAAGGGTCTATAGACGCTGGGGGCCATCGGGAAGATTAAGCAAGCTATTGCCCAGAGTCACATGGTGCTGGGCTAATCTGTCGTCAGTGTCAGGGATCAAACTGTGATCCCCAGATTCCGGAGTCAGCGCCCTACCTCTTCCACTGCCCTTGGCATGCCCCTTCCTAATAGCAACTCACAAAAACTATTTTGCGAATCGGTAGCAGGCGACGGGCTCCCAAAATAAGTTTGGTACTTGCTACAACCTTTTTTAATGGTTGTAAATGGGTTGATTTCCCATTTGTGATTGCTGAAAACAGTTGTACATGTGGCCCTTGCTTCCTATTTCGAGGCTCTTTAGCTGTGCTCTTTGAATCATTATTTCAGCAGTCTTTCTTAAATTTGTCATTAAGCTTTTTTGCTCATGTCTATGTTTAGGGGAGGGAAAATATTAGCTTGGTTTTAGGAACTTCAGGGCAGGCGATCCCTGCAAGAAGGCAACAACATGATTGTCTGTGGGCAATTGTTCTATTTGGAGCTTTTTTTCATCTACAATTCTAAATGAAATTCCTTTCAATTGAAAGTGATTTCAACTGCCCAGGAACACCTCTCTATATGGGCTTAGTTGATGTCAAGACGGCCTTTGACTGTGTCTCACAGAACAAGCTATGGGTCAAACTTCTGTGATGGCGCATTCCACCCAACATCTTACAAGTAATTAGGCTGTTATATTTGGACACATGGGTCAAAATTGGAAATGACATGTGCGTATCAAAAAAAGTTCAAACAACAACTGGCATAAAACAGGGCTGTGTGTTAGCCCCCCTTCTTTTTAATTTGTATTTAGCTGATCTCTCAACAGAGCCAGATGAGCAGATAGGTCACGCACTGAGCATTATGAGATAACAAATGTCACACATTCTATATGCTGATGACCTATTACTGTTTAGTAACACTCAAACAGGCCTTCAAAGGCTGCTTAATTCGGTAAACAGTCAAAATATCGAGTTTTTTATTTCGACCTACACTTATATCGAGTTGCTAATATCGATGGGACAGAATATCGATGTCCAGAATATCGATGGCCAGAATATCGACCCTAAGGTAAGTAATATCGAAATTACTTATATCGATAGCATATATATCGATGTAAGTAATTTTGATTTACTAATATGTGTTAGAAATATTAGTTAAGTATTTAAATTAATTGTTATAATATGTTTAATATGTTTTTATAATTTAAAAATATATAAAAGTAAATAATATGTTTTACTACCAGAGCGGGTTGTGGGTTTATAGGGGAATAGGGTGGGAAGTAATTTATTTGTAATTAAATAATTATTTTTCAATGATTAATTTATTTTGCAATTAAATATTAATTGGCAATGAATTATTTTAATTGATTAATTGATTAATTAATTGATAATTTATGTATATTTTTAACTAAATTATATGTTTTACTACTGGAGTGGGTTGTGGGTTTATAGGGGAATAGGGTGGGAAGTAATTTATTTGTAATGAATAAAATAATTTTTAATGATTAATTTATTTTGCCATGAAATATTAATTAGCAATGATTTTTTTTAATTGATTAATAGAATAATTAATTGATAATTTATGTATATTTTTAACTAAATTATATGTTTTACTACTGGAGCGGGTTGTGGGTTTATAGGGGAATAGGGTGGGAAGTAATTTAATTGTAATATTAATTAATTTTGGGTAAAGGGGTATTTTTAGGGTTCAGGGTCAGTTTTCAGTTTTTGGGTAAAGGGGTATTTTTAGGGTTCAGGGTCAGTTTTCAGTTTTTGGGTAAAGGGGTATTTTTAGGGTTCAGGGTCAGTTTTCAGTTTTTGGGTAAAGGGGTATTTTTAGGGTTCGGGGTCAGTTTTCAGTTTTTGGGTAAAGGGGTATTTTAAGGGTTCAGGGTCAGTTTTCAGTTTTTGGGTAAAGGGGTATTTTTAGGGTTCAGGGTCAGTTTTCAGTTTTTGGGTAAAGGGGTATTTTTAGCGTTCAGGGTCAGTTTTCAGTTTTTGGGTAAAGGGGTATTTTTAGGGTTCAGGGTCAGTTTTCAGTTTTTGGGTAAAGGGGTATTTTTAGAGTTCAGGGTCAGTTTTCAGTTTTTGGGTAAAGGGGTATTTTTAGGGTTCAGGGTCAGTTTTCAGTTTTTGGGTAAAGGGGTATTTTTAGGGTTCAGGGTCAGTTTTCAGTTTTTGGGTAAAGGGGTATTTTCAGGGTTCAGGGTCAGTTTTCAGTTTTTGGGTAAAGGGGTATTTTTAGGGTTCATGGTCAGTTTTCAGTTTTTGGGTAAAGGGGTATTTTTAGGGTTCAGGGTCAGTTTTCAGTTTTTGGGTAAAGGGGTATTTTTTGGGTTCAGGGTCAGTTTTCAGTTCTTTGGTAAAGGGGTATTTTTAGGGTTCAGGGTCAGTTTTCAGTTCTTTGGTAAAGGGGTTTTTTTAGGGTTCAGGGTCAGTTTTCAGTTTATGGGTAAAGGGGTATTTTTAGGGTTCAGGGTCAGTTTTAGGTTTTTGGGTAAAGGGGTATTTTTAGGGTTCAGGGTCAGTTTTAGGTTTTTGGGTAAAGGGGTATTTTTAGGGTTCAGGGTCAGTTTTAGGTTTTTGGGTAAAGGGGTATTTTTAGGGTTCAGGGTCAGTTTTCCCTACTGTTGCACCCACTGGAGTGGGAATAGTAATTATTGTTAAGTTATTATATATTATATATGATTTATCATTTAATTTTTTATTAGTTTTTTTTAACCATTATTACATATATTAAAATATGTTTAAGTAATTAATAAGTATTATTTACAGTTTTTTTAATGTTATTTTTAATTTTTAAAAAATCGATATATTTAACAACGATATTTTTAACATCGATATTATTTTTTCGATATTTTGGTACTTACCATGTTGTACATAGGGCGTCGATATTTTTGCTATCGATATAATTACGCCGATATTTGTGTAGGTCGAAATTCTGTCTGTCGAAATTCTGTCATAGATCCGCTTAATTCCCCTGGGAATTACACTGAACAGAATGGTCTGGAAGTAAATTTTACACAAACAATTGGGATGGCATGCAATCGTGCCCCCCCAAAATAGTCGAAAATGGCTTCCTAAGGAAAATAGAATTGATGAGGCTGCCACCTACATATACTTAGGGGTCAAAACAGACGAAAACTGCACTTCTGCTTCTGAGAAGAAGGTGATAAGGGGGAAAGCACATTGATGGATTCTCGTAACTGGCCAGATCCATCCGAGGTCATGACCTGAAACCCATGGGAACATTATGAAAGCCAAATTGCTGGCAACTCTTGCGTATGGAGCAGAGATTGTGCAAGGTGACGAGGCTCCTCTGCTTGTTAAACTGTTGATGAAGCCCATAAACAAACCTTTAGGCTTCCCAAGTCGGCCTCGCCTGCACATCTCCAGCTAGAATTTCTACTTACAAAACAGACACTTGCCAGGCCGGGGGCATTTGTAAATATCTTTTACAACCTGCGTGCAGCAGCCGAAAACACTCTGGCTAATCTAGTTTGGGTCAAGATCAATCTACAACAGGAAAATGGCCTGCATAAGAACCATCTTGAGAATAGCAGTAGGACGCTGGAACTCTATGACCTGTGAAACTCTTAAATTCCTGGGCAAACTTTTAAGAAATCAGTAAATAAATCAACCAGATTGCAAAGTTGGACGGCAGATAAGGAAAGTTTGTCTAGACGTCGTCATAGGTGGCTGTTGCTGAAATCATATTCTACGCTAAGAGAATCATTCCTGCTTGCAACACCTTCTCACAGGAAGATTTAGCAGTCATTTTTGGCGAGGTACCCACATTGGGCCTCATGCCAAAATGGAGGATGGGTGGCTTAAGTGAAAATCGGACCTGTCGTTTATGCCATCAAGGGATCGAGACTTTGCTCCACATTGGATGAATCTGTCCAGTATTGATCGATCATTGAAGAACTCTATTATGACTAGAGTTTCTTGACTGTGGAATTAAGTCCTGCAGGACTGCACTTGTGGAGTTAAAGGACCTAAGTAACACAATTTTGAATATTAGACTAGTCCAGTTTTTTACAATTTTCAAGAAATGAATTAGCATACAGGTTGAGTGTTGAGTACACCTGAGAGGGTCCTTGAAACTGACAGTAGGCTGTGACAAAACCGTAGTTTTAAGGTAA
Organism: Lissotriton vulgaris; assembly: GCF_964263255.1. Taxonomy (NCBI): domain Eukaryota; kingdom Metazoa; phylum Chordata; class Amphibia; order Caudata; family Salamandridae; genus Lissotriton; species Lissotriton vulgaris. Next base: position 1,949,260,721 of record NC_141689.1, read on the forward strand.
AACTCACATGAGCAGGTAAATCCCAAGGACACACTGCTAGGGACCACTATAATAGCTGTTCTCTATCCCACTATGCTGAGGCAAAAATGTAATTAACCTGCACCTTTTTATCTTGCACATTGACATTTTAAAGATGCATATCGGCACTTTTTCAGGGGGAAAAAAACATTGTCAATTAAGTATGGTGCATAAACCCGCTTTGGTCCTGCACACAAGCACTTTAATTATCTATTGCGATATATCTATGAGAATTCCAACTGACCACGTTGCAAATTTGGACTTTATCCATTAGGGAAAAGGCCTTTCCCCGTCCAGTCACTCGATCCATCTAACATCTCTATTCGGCATCTTTATTTATATAAATAGCAAGGGAAGTCAGAAAGTGTGATGGTCTAGTGACAAGATGCCCAGTGGCTGAAGAAGACTTATGACAAGTCTTTTAGTCTCTTTTGTATTCATTTTTAATGTTTCTGAATTGTATGATTGAATCAGGTTTATGGTTTTAATTAACTAATAAACTATTAAACTACCTAGTAACTGACGAGTCTAGCTCCGGTTAGTTATGTTTTACCCATACTTTTTATCTACAGTTCCGTCTAATAGAATGGAATATACTTTGGCAAACTATTGTACATTTTTTTCGGACTCGCCTACATAAGCACAATTCTTTCTTAATCAGATACGTATATTTTGTGCCTCTGGGCAGGCAATTGAGGTTCCATCGGACATTGCTGCTCCTAATCTAAAACTGTGCATTGTTTGTTCACAGAGGACTAAGAACATAAAATATCAGAGATTTGGTGGAGAACCCGGCAATGGGCAAGTGAATTGTACCAGATTTTGATACTTTTTTCCATTTCAATTCTCACTAAAGATTTTGAAGGACGGATTTTGTTTTAGCATATAAAATATAGGGGTACATACGCAAGAACGTTTGATAACTACCGCAAGAGTAGCGTAACGCAACTTTCAACATCGCAGCCTATCGCAGGAAAATAACCCTGTGACAACGTGGAATTCACAACACGGCGGTAGCAGGCAATAGTTTGCCAAAACCGCTGCCAATGGCTGCGATACAACCACATAGACGGAGATAAAAATACAAATCCCAAAGCAAAAAAAACTGTAATGGGCTAAAGCGCGATCAGAACACAGTAACAACCAGCGCGAGGGCAGCAATATTCACGCACAATGCGGGAAAAAGCACAAGAACAGCATACAGAAAATGCCACAGAACAAAATTCAACAGCGGAGTACCACAGATGCACCCTGGTCAACTGCAGAGAACAACATGTACACCACAACATCCAAGCAGCGTGGAAGAACAGAACCGACAGGTACACCGCATGAAAGAGACCAGTGGCAGAAAAATCAGAGCCACAGAAGCGACACACCCACCATGTAGCATACAAACATAAGCAGAAGTGCACCTTGACATTGACAACCTCCTGATACAAACAGCAACCCCTCCACAGTTGAACACAGGACACAACTGGTTCCGCAATTGTGCACAACCTGGCAAATCACATCTGAAACCGCAGGGAAATGTAACATGACAATGTACAAGTACAACCTGAAACCTGCAAATATGTTTTATTTGCACATGCAGTGCAGTTAGACATCTTCTACTGTTTAATGATTGCCATGGACGGTCACAATGTGACGTGGTCATGAGAAGTAAGTGTCAAAGATGGTATTCCTATGGGCCTTTCCTTCCACAGCTGTAGTGGGATGTGGACCACCTGTGCCATCCAGGCACCTGAAACGTGACATCAACACACCAAATGTGAGAATGTGGGCCACATTGTACTACCTCTGGGCGGGTGTGGCCGGGTCTCGGAGGGGTGTCATCATCCAAGGGTGAATATCCTTAATCACCTGTGACAGTGCAGGGAGAAAAGAGTCAATACTTGGCAGGATGTGATGGCAGGTCCACCAATCCAGTGACGCCTGTGCGGTCTGTGTGTGGGGTGAGTGTAAGCCAGCCCTCAGTGAGTATCTAGTGCTGGCAACTACACCAACAGTCATCAGACACTCAGAAATGCAATGTCAAAACGACAAGGGGGGAGTCACACAGGGCTTGTAGCCCCAATGCACAGCGGCCGAAACGGGCCCCACTGCCAGGGGACGCTGACCTGCTGGATACTGGGGCAGGGCCATGTGGGTAGAGCAGTGCTTCAAATGTGTTATGGCTGCATTCCGCATCTCCACACGTTCAGCTGTTGTGTGGCTGTGGTGCCATGAAATGTCTGTATTGGGTGCAGGGGTAGCCCAGGATGCCCATGGAGTTGTGTGGTCGTGTCTGGTAGGGAATTGTAGTTTGACATGTTGAATGTGGTTTGGTCACGTGTGCCTCCCCACAGTTGTGCATTGGAGGCTTTGGGATGTGTGGGGTGTTGATTTGGTACTTGCCAACAAGCAGTTCCGTTCCATATGTGCCATCCTGGAAGTGCTGGTTGATGATGGACTGTTGGAAGATGGAGGAATCGTGCACACTGCCTGGGTAGTTGGCGACGACATTGGTGAAGAGTCCCCGGTGGTCCATTATTGCCTGCACATTGATGGAATGCGTGTGTTTTCTAATGCAGTAGTGGTGTTCTATATCCGCAGGGGGCACAGGTGGGACATATGTGCAGTCGATTGCCCCCAACATAGCTGGGAAACCGGCTATGGTGTAGAAGCCTTGCTTTGTCTCCAGCTGTTCCTGCGCAGTGTTCGGGAAGTGAAGGTACTGGGGTATGAAGCTGAGGATGGCATCCAGGACAGGAGGGATGAACTTTGATAGGGTTGACTGTGAGACCCCTCTGACTCTGGCAGTTGTTGGTTGGAAGGTACCAGAGGCCAACAGGTGCAGCACAGCCAGCAGCTTTGTCTGCGGAGGGATGTTGGTTGTCCACTGTGTTGGGACCATGAGCCTGTGGGCGATGTGCATCATGATGCGGAGAATGGTTGCCCTTTTGAGCCTTTGGTGGCTGTAGCGGTTTGTGCAGGGAGTTCCGCGGGACGGTGAGGCAGCGCGCGCAACAAAATTTGTTTCATTTATTTAATTATTTACTTACTCAGCGCTGCCTCTGTGGTGATCCGCGGGGGAGGCGTGCAGGTCCAGGTCCTGGGGGTGGTGGTGGTGGGTGTTGTGACCCCCCCTGTTGGGGCTCCAAGCTGCATGATGATTAGCTCCATGGCGTCGTTTGTTCTTCGGGTATGGCTGTGTGCGGGGCTCCATTTCCTACTGCCGGTAGTCGTCCGTCTTGTTAAATACCTGCGGCTAAGTGGGCTATTGTCTGTTTTTGGTTCGCTTTGCGGATCTGTCAATTTGTTGTGAAAGTGGTGGTGTTGTTTTTTCGTGTGTTTTTGCACAGGAACGCCTACTCTGCATCTCATTAGGGTTAGTTGTGGTGTCCGCCGTGTTGTTAGGTTTTGGGGCAGTTATCGCGGGAATACTGAAGATGTCTGCTGTTTGCACCAGCCTGTGAAAGGGGTGTTAGTTCTATCTCCACTTTTTATTGGTTAAGGTGGTCATAAATTGGAGGTAAGTCCTTTTGAATGTGCCCCATAGTCTGTTGTACAAAAGATTCATGCAGTGTCATAACGCAAAACGATTTGCCCCACCAGCAGGATGTGATGAGGGGCCTCTGAGTCCTATATATCACAAAGACTCATTGGTCTTGGGTTCAATGGGTGTATCCTGAAGGGTTGGGGGAAAGGCTGTGCCGCGGAATAATGTTAAACACATTAACTTGTTCTAGAATGATCCTATTCCATATTTTTTGTTTCTAAAACCCCAAACTGCATTCCAAACTACTTTACAAAACCAGACTACCTGCATCATAAAGGTGATTTTCGAGCTATTCGGCATATAGACTTCACAAATCAAACAAAGGAAATGTCTGATATTTTGAAGCGCTCATAGCACCTCACATAGGTCTTTTCATTCACTAAACCAGGTGCTTCTCAAGGGAGTCCATTTGGACAGGACTCAGAGACAAGTGTTTTAGGATGCTGTGGGGCCATCGACTATCAATCAATTAAAAAGCATGGGTGAGAGTCGGAAAAAAGGCTTTACTTGCTTGATCAAATATAAAATGAAACATGTTGTTGCTTTGGAAAATGTGTTTGTAGTTAATTAATTTGGCAAACTGCCACTCAATTGATATGTGAATTTTGTGAGGTGGGCGTCGAAGAAAAGCATCAGAAAAAGTACGTGAAGTCTGAAGTCACGTTCCAATGCATTACTTGCGGATAAATTAACATTGTTCAGTGACCCACGCAGTGCCCAGTGATATATGTTCTGGTTTTAAATACCCAGTTCTAGAAGTTTCTTAAAGGACATTTCGTTCTGCCAGCTATGCTCGAACTTTGCTAGTAATCATAAGGTGCGCATTTAAGCACGCTGATTTATGCGGTTCCATGTTTTATTCAAAATATTACATAAGGTGGTTCTCTTTTTTTGTGTATTCGGTCACGCGTTCTTATTTTTGCTTTAATTTTTTCTCCAATACCCCATTTCAGCCCCCTCTAGCTTACCTTATCGCAAAATTGTGCAAGTTTTTCTTTTGGGTCGGTGTGATATCACAGAGACAGATTTTCGCTCTTGAAATCTTTTATTGTGAGTGTTTACATCATTACCTTTTATATTTATCCTTTCCGAAAAGATGCTCAATTAGGAGTGATAAAGTTTAGAGAAAGTTGTTTTGTGGGTGATCTTATCAGTGAGGATCTCTTTATAATATTGATGTTGTGTGAGTGGAAAACTAAAAATGTAAAAATCTTACTACATGGGCCATACCAGCTTGTAAGGGTGAACAAGGACATATGTTTTTAAATGTGTAATTGCCTAATTCCTCTTACTGATGCTACTCGCCAAGAAAGCGCTTCAACGCCTCATCAGGGGTAGTAACCATTATATAAATGCAATTGCAATACGACACAATACAATATTGCTTTAATTATTTGGTGGTATAGTATCACTGCACAATTAGTTACTTCTTGCTGTACCACCCAGGTGAAAGAGCTAGCAGTAATTAAAGTTCTGTTCAGGTGGTGGGAACCTCTCCTGGCTGAGCACAAAGTCCATCACTTGCAGTGCATCTATTATTTCTATGGTAGCATTCGCCATCAGATTATCAGATTGAAATTAGAGTTGGTAGATTAAAGTGACCAACCATCTAAAAGCGGGCCTGTTGTTAGCTTGAAAGGCATTTTTTTAGTTTTCGGGAGAACCAGCAAAGGTCGACGGGGTGCCCTTTGCATGATAGGCTGAGCAGCCTACCAAGACCTTTTTGTGCTGTGTTACCTGGGAAAATAGTAGCAGCATTATCTGTGATTTGTCTAGTCATAGTTATGACTCTAGATTAAGTAGCATAAAGGGTTAATGTTCCCGCTGCAAAGCACAATGCTACTTTACGTCAAGGAGGCATACCTTGGGTGGTCCATGTATGTTCCTATGCACCAACCCACAGATTATTAACCCTAGTTATTAACTTGGATGAAAAGAGATTTGCATTCAAAAATATGCATCCTTAAGGCAGGGGTAAATTTGGAGAAAATATTTATTTTCTCCAAACCTTTTCAACGTTGTCAAATAATAGAATTTTGTGCTGGAAGGATACAGTTGCAGTATGAAACCTAAGCTTGACTTCACTCAAACACCCTTGCACCACGGTGCAAGGGTATGTGCCACTAGCGGCTGGCACAGATCCGGGGTGGAGGGGTAGAGGGGTAGAGGGCAGACAGTGGGGGTGGGGGTGGGTGAAGGTCTTAAAGGAAAAAAAAGTAAAACTTACCTCCTCACCTCGTCTCAGAAAAGGAATCTGCCAGGCTTCCAGGCTACCATAAGCCAATCACAAAGCTGCATGCAGACCATTGGTCTGAGCGCTGGGGTATAGATGGGGAATGGGAGGCTGGGCATGTTCTCCACCAGCCTGTAATGCAGCCTGGGTGGAGAACATGCAAAGTACGCATGACTGTTGTGCCAGCCAATAAGTCATTGCATACTCACAGAGAGCCCACCACTCCCCCCCCCTTCTTTGAGGGCAGAGCAGCCCTGCCCTGCTCCACAAAGATGCCACAGCAGAAACAAAAAAAATGAAAATAACAAGTTATTATCATTTTATTGTTCCTTTGTTTCCACTGCTGAAAGCAGTGGGGCGACTTTCCTCCACCTTAGTGGAGGAGCCGCCACTGGTGTGTGTATTGGTGTAAGGCAGCCTAAGGTATGCAAGCACTACTGGATAGAGCTCAGGGACTATATCACAGTAGATGTGGTGTGTATGTGCTCTCTCCTTTTCACATAACAAACATTGGCACACTGTGTGCCACAAGACCTCAAGCAGGCCCTGGCGCGACCTCTGAATAGTAGCACAGGCTGTACTGCCTGTTTCATGGTTTCTAAAAATAGCTTGATCTCCTTTAGAACCCAGATGTAGAAAAGAAAAATATTGTTTGATCTGCAGGTGATATTTTTCTATATAAGGAGCACTTTTTTCTTACAGTAAGACACGATAATACAAGCTCCCCTCTTACTATGGAGTTTGTTGACAATAAAGTTGGTACATATGTGTGTAAGAGAAGGAGTGTACTTTTCCAGACTACTTCCCCATTAATAAATGATGCAATAATATCCAATGACTTCCATTCGTAATCATGGTTTTCCTCAAACTTAATTTTTTCCATCAAGTACTTTTCAAGCAACTGTGCAAAGTATCTGTTCACCAGCATATTAAAATGTTCAAAATCCAACATTCTCCGCTGCACTGTTGATAATATCCATGTTAGTATCAAGGAATAGGAGAGGGCAATGCTGAATTTGTGCCTAGGTTTGGCACCAGCACTTATGTCTTCACACCAGCTCCTATTTATGACAGTTTAAAACCTGATGGTGATGTCTATTTTTTAGAGCGTACATGGGCACAGTATTTAACAATTCAAAACGCAAATAATGCCCTTGAGTCCAGACCATTCTTACAGTTTCGCGTGACATGGAATAGTACAAATTGTGACCTATGTAGGAGTGTTATGCCTAGTTGTTACCATTGGTACTGGCTTGTGGCAGATCTGGCATGGCCTCCTGGGAAATACTTCTGGGCCCCGGCACTTTTTTTTCTTTCACAAACTAAACATTAGTAGTCAATTACATTGTATTCATTTAGTGTTCTAGGCACTGTGCCTATGTGTTAAGGGCATGCTAACACCAACAACATGCCTGCTATTCATATTCTCCATTGTTTACATCGAAAGTGCTTTAACGAGTATTGACCATTGCTTTCAACATGTTGTACAAGTCGTGTGTCTTTTATGCAAGGGACTGAACTCCGCTAAGCAGCGTTTCTTTTGGCTGCTGACCTTTTCCTTTGATTGTAAAGTACCTCTCACATGTACACATTCCTAGTCTGACCTTTCAAGTCCTCAGGTAAACCTGTCAACAGTAGCCATTTGCAATAAGGGCTGTGTTCAGAAATCATGGAGTTTCTTTTCCTTACACATTTTAGGTGCATTTCAAGAATACTAATGTTTACTGAAAGGGCTAGGGATACTGGGTTCAATTTACAATCATGTTGTTTTTCCACTCATAATATAAGTGCATAAGAAGTGCACCCTGCTGCCACAGGTAACAGAATGTGATACACATTCCGGCTTTGTGGAAATCTAAGTCGGAAACTTTTCTGACTTTGAACTGAATCCCAAGAGTATAGCAGATTTCCTGTTAAAAGCTAGAAAACTTGAAAGCTCTTTTAGTATGAAATTCTAGGTCCACAAGTCAGTGCAGAGGTCAAAGGGATCGATCTGCAGTTCTCCCTCCAAAAAAGTCCAATTAATCATAATCAATCACGTGGTGGAGCAGACTAAAGCCAGTGGTATGTCTCGCGTTGACAATATAAGATTATATCTACAGTGATCTACTAAACATACTCATGAACATACTCATGAAAGGTTGCAAAGGATACTGATCCAGTTACTTTAGAGTCTGGGTTCTGACAGTGCTCAGGGCGCTCTTAACTGGAGCGTAGTGCTTTCTGAGAAGGTAACCGACTGGAAGGATATGTGGCAATGTATATATGTTTATGATGTTGTTTGGTACAGATGGTGGGCAGGTGAAGAAGATCTTGCAGGGGGATCTAATGCACTGTTTCTGTATTATTTGTTGTGGAAAGAATAACAATAACAAGATGACGAAAAGAAAAACCTTATCACAACAAAACGCTCCTAGAAATAAGGTCCAAACTTTCTGAAGAACTTAGCTTCACACTAAACCGCAGATAAATACATTTTCTAGATGGGTAAAAAATAGATTTACCTGCATTGTTTCAAGTGGATGAATAACGGACAGAGATCCATGGGAGTACATGGCCCAAGAATCTGGAATACTTGTGACTGCTCCTTGAGATCTGAACTCCATCACTGTAATTCAGGTTGGTCCTGAAAGCAGAGTGTTCAGAATCACTTTTTAACATTTCTTCCAAACCATTAATGTCTGCAATTGCATGATATAAGCTATGAGTGGGCCACCCATAAGAATGGATTTAATCACACCCTCATTTGTGCTTTTTCTTTCATTGTATGCTGTTTTGTCTTCACTTGTGCTCTGAACTTACTAAGCAGTAGCATAGCATATTACTCATATATAAATAAACACATTAACTAATTACTTATCTAGTATATGTTTGTTCATAGAATATCACGGTCCCAGTGAATAGGTTGTGTTTTACAATTGATAATTTATCAAACATTCAAATATTTGTAACTGTGTGTATTAGCAAACCTTTTAAATAGTTCTTCATACCCTATGTATGCACATTCATATAGTTCCAGTGAAATTAGCTGTAAATACCCAAAGTGGGTGTGAACAATACCCATACACCCTTAAACTTTGTCATAATGTAGTGGAAGGAAATTCAGTAACTTTATATTTTAGTCTTAGCATGTATAGAATATTTTTATAACTTTCCATGAGTTGGCTCTGTGTGGAACTAAAGAAAATCTTAATTATTCAAAAAATGTCCTAGATCGATAACCCATGAAGTTACTTATTTCTTTGTTAATCAAGTCCATATTTTCATTACAAAACTGATTTGGATTTATTTTATTAAAATGTTTCTGATCTAGGTTGACTGATGGTGCAAGGGTGCATGCTCTTTCCATCCAGCAGAGGATTTCAATATCATGCAAGCCTTGATGCTCATTCCCACCATAAACTCGCCTCTTCGTTCCCTATCTTGTCTTTGATATAACCCACTTTTACACATTTAAATATGGCTCGAGGAATATTTATCATGTCATCTTGCACTCGTTAAATCTTCAGTTTCTGATTGTATATATAAAAATGCTGCATTCCCAAAAAGGCTCTTCTCACGAGTCCGCTGGCCAATTTTGCCTATGAGCTTCTGACCTTCCATGGCTCCAGATCCTAGAATTACTCTTAGGGTTGCAGGTTTTTGTTCAATATATTTTGATAACACATGCATGGAAATACATTGAAATGATAGTTCTGTGGTATATGAGCGTGGCGAAATGTATGCATGCTAATGTATATACCTTATTCCACTCTTAACCACCTCAGTCCTTACGTCACGAGATAACCTGCACATGGTTTCCTAAATAAACATGTTTAGCCAGTCACAGGAGTCCTAATTCTATATATCAGTCACTGCCATCATCAAAACTCTATTTTTGTTTTCCATCTTCACCTGCAGACTTTTGCCAGAATGGTAGCTTATTGCATCTTTTTCGTTTTCTCTGGTTCTGTGTTGGGTTCAATATTTTATTTATTACACGTTCAGTGCCTAATCTGAAACATGAACTACTACTTTATGCATACTGGTCATATCTAGTTCCAAAGTAGTAGTCAGTGAATATGGAGTTCGAAAAGTGCTTTGAGGTCACATTCGGTCCCTTTTGTTGTTATGCTGAGCCAGTCTGTCTATCCTCCATGCTTTTAGTCCTCTCTGTCTAGTACTTCTGTCTTATAAATTATTTGTAAAGAGCTTCACCCACTATATTTATGGTCTGAATGCTTGTGCCTATCAATATTTGTTGCTATTTCTTCTCCTGTTTCCAACTGGAATCTTAAAGTATCTATAACTTGCTCAAAATCCATGCACTGCTTATGACACCACATATTGCATCACTCTTGATATGTTCTATGACATCATTGATAACATGATTATAGCATCTGAAATGGCATCATTGATGAAAACATTGCATGGCGGGGACTCGAGCTATAGTAACTTTAGGGCATCAGTTATAGTTACTTGAGATAACAATAACTGGTACATTTCAGTGGATTTGTTTTTTAAAGTGATGTTCACGTTATATAACTAGTGCTCTAAAGTAAATATAACGTGTGCCCCTGCCATGCAGAGTTTTCTCATCCATAATTTCATTTGAAATGTTGCAGTGACGTTATCAATGATGTATAAAACATATCTGGAGAAATGTAAAATGTGGGGTAGTTAGCTGTGCCTCACACGTGCACATGTTATAGCTACCTTAGGGCACCAGGCTCTTTGATCAGCCAACCCAAGCTGTGCACAACCTTTGACTCTCTGTCAGGAGAGGGTGATGGAACGGCCCCCTCTCTAAGTCACTATTTGTCCCGGAGACCCTATCCATCCCCTTTGTGGCCCCACAGACCCGACGCTCCCATCTCCATCCTCCAGGGCCAGAAAAACATTAATATTAGGTGAGGGTGCACATAGAGCCACACCCAAAGGGACCAGTGGAGCCCATTCTCAGGGTCATGGACTAATTAAAGGGGAGGGGATCTGTAGCGGTCCCGGGGACCCAATCCTCCAGGGCCATAACACATGTATATTAGGGAATGGGAGCTTATGGCCCCAACCCTGAGCCCTAATGGGTCCTGTTAACCCATCCCCGGTGGCCGAAGAAAAAATGTTAGGGGTGGCCAAACTCCATGAGCTCAAATGCATCCCAGCTACCCCACCCACCAGGGTCAAACACAAATAATAGGGGAGGGGTGCATATACTCTCCCCCCTAAGCCTTAAGAGGCCCATGGGACCCATCTATTGGAAACATTTTAAGTGTAACTGGGTGCCAACCTGGGACAACCGCAAACCTAATCCTATTCTCTCCTAAAACAACAATTGACCAATGCAAGAGTGGCCCAAGAATCTGGTTGCCTTAAACTGCCCCCTCATCCTATCCGACTCAGTTAAGTCTTTAGGCATCAATCACCCTTGACAAGAAATTATCAGTGGAGGCCCACATCACAAACTCTGCAAAAAGTGCTCTATTCTCTCTGAAACACCTCAAGAATTTGAAACCTTTTCTTCCCCATGATGGCCTCCAAACAATAGTCCAATCCCTAGTTCTCTCTAAAATCGACTACGGGAACGCCATCCTAACAGGTACTCCAAAAGCTCACCTAGCCCTACTAAGGGCAGTGCTAAACATGGCCGCTCGATGCCTATCTGGAGTAAAAAGATTTTAACCCATCACTCCAGCTCTCAGCTCCCTCAACTGGCTTCCCATGGAAGGGAGGTGTATTTACAAGCTGACCTGCATCACACACAAAACCCTTCACTCTCCGACCCCCAACTACCTGAACAACAAACTGGTAAGAGCAGGTCAATCCAGAACGCTGAGCAGTTCCACCTCACTCCTTCTTATCCTTTCGAAACTGAAAAAGAAAACCATCCAATTCCGATAGTTTTCTGGCAATGCTCCCAGGATGTGGAACGCTTTCCCTAGAGCCCTCACATGCAACCCCTCCTTCTCCTGTTTCAAAACAGACCTAAAACTCCATCTCCTTAACAAATTCTTTCCTGACCAACGTCAACTAACCTAGACTTAAATATCAGAGTTGACTCCTCTCTCTCTTGACATTCAAGGATAGTGGTGACCGGACTGTGTTAACCACCTTTGTTTGTTTTTCTCTCCCTCCGCTGCACTATTTATCTATTTTTCATGTTGTATTTTTTATCTCTGTTTTGCTTCCTTACTGTCTTTCTACTATGTATTGCAATTTCCTCCAGTTTTTACAGTGTGTATGTAAAGCGCTCCAATACCTATGGGTCTAGCGAGCGCAACATAAAACTTAAAAAAAAAGAAAAAATAAAATAAAATTGGGGCATTGTTGGAGGGCCCTACATTCCAAGTCAGCCAGCCACTTATATATATATATATATATATATATATATATATATATATATATATATATATATATATATATATATATATATATATATATATATATATATATATTTATATATATATATATATATATATATTTATATATATATATATATATATATATATATATATATATATGTATGTATGTATATATATATATATATATATATATATATATATATATATATATATATATATATATATATATATATATATATATATATATAAAAGCAAACACGCAATACACGAAAAGGGGCCGGGTAAAAAAACCCTGACCCCCTAGGCCTGCTCAGGGAGTCCGGCAAGTACCCCAAGGGCCAAAAAAAGCATTTTTTTAAAACAAATCACGGGATGCGCTCAGGATCTGCGGATCCGGCCGTGAAAATGAAAAAAACAAAGCGCGGGCTACCGCCCTTTGTTATTAATTAACCCCAGGGTGGGCCAAGTCCTGGGAGCATCTCAAAAATATATGTGCTGGGGCCCAGGGGGACCCCCGCAGCCCAGGGGACTGCCACCCCGGGCTTTCTAAAAATATTTGGGAGGTACACAGCCCCCCCAGCCCCGGGGACAACCACCCCAGGCTTGTTTTTATTAAATGGGTGGGGGGCCTCCAAGACCCCCCATGCCCATGGGACTGCCACCCCCAGGGCTCTTCAAAAATATTTGCGGGGCTCACGGCCCCCCACATGCCCCAGGGACTGCCACCTCCCGGGGGCAATAAGAATGCACATTGGCGGGCCAGTTAGAGACCCAGAGCCCTGGGGCCCACCACTTCCCCGCGGCTTTGCTGATGTGGGGATGGGGGCCGCGCGGCACCCCTCCTGGAGTCAGTGACGGCCTTGGGGACCACCACCCCCAGGGCCAGCTCCTGCAGTGTCCCGGGGTGCCCACCCCGGGACACTGCTGTTTGCAATTATAGGGCGGGGATCCTCGCTGCTCCCACCGTGTCATTGCAATCTCTGCTTTGATCTTTGGAACAGAGAGCAGGAAACCTGCTCTCTCTTCCAAAAACCAAAGCTGATTGCTTTATCACACTTGTAGCTGCATCTTAGAAGCTCCCCGTGTGGAATAGCAATGCCGGCTCCTGCAGGAGGCGGGGAGCTGGTGGGACCGTGGGGGAATTGTGGACCCCCACCACGGGCCCTAACGAAAGGCTAGACCCCGGGGAATGAGGTCCCTAGGGCAATTTGTGGCCCAGAAGGGGGGCCACGTGGCCCCCTCCCCATTATAAAAACTTAATTTTAAAAAAAACTGAAAGACCGGCCCTAGGGGATCGGGTCCCCGGGCCCATAAATGGCCTGAGGGGGGGCCAAGTAGCCCCCCCTCCAATAATTTAAACAATAAAAAACCTGGCCGTGCCCCGGGGAATGGGGTCCCCGGTGCCTGATATGGCCTTGGGAGGGGGGCCCCCCGGTCCCCTTCCATTTTATATAAAAAAAAGAGGGGTCAGGCCCTGGGGGATGGGGTCCCCAGGGCCAATAAAAAAGTAAAGGAAGGGGGCCACACAGCCCCCCTTCTTAATTTTATTTTTAAAAAAGACCAGCATCGCGCAGGAGGCCCTGCCCCCTCCCTGCAGCACGCTGCTAATACGCCTGCGGTGCGTTGTAAGATGGGGAACTAATTAAATACTGGGGGGCCCTGGGGGCCAACTAGCCTACCAGGCTACCAGGAACCTACAGTATGCACCAGAGAGCTGCATTGCAGAGAGGTGTTCAGAAGCCACGCCCCTTTTTACACCTCTCTGCATTGTAGATCGGTGTCGCTTATTGGAGGTACCTGGTGGGCTACTTGGACCCCAGGGACCCTCGGGATTCAAGGGGACTTCATCCCCAAACTTAAAACACACCACAGGGTGCGTTTGCACAGTGGTGAAGGAAGGGGACGGGGCCAGAGTGTTGAAAAAAGGGGCACGGCCTCTGAACACCTCTCTGCAATGCAGCTCCCTGGCGCATACTGGAGGTACCTGGTAGGCTCGTTGGCCCCCAGGGACCCTCAGGAGTGAAGAGGAATTAATTCCTCAACTTAAAACATGCCACAGGTTTTTTCTTTCACACATGTCACCTCAGGCCCCACCCCTTACTTCACCACTGTGCTAACGCACCACCTGGCGAGTTATAAGCTGGGGAATGAATTTCTCTTGAATACTGAGGGTCCCTGGGGGCCAACTAGCCCACCAGGTACCACCAGTATGCACCAGGGAGGAGTTCAGAGGCCATGCCCCTTTTTACACTTCTCTGCAACACAGCTCTGTGGTGCTTACTGGAGGTACCTAGTGGGTTAGTTGGACCCTAGGGACCCTCAGGATTCAGGGGGACTTAAATCTCCCAACTTAAAACGGCCACAGGGCGTGTTTACACAATGGTGAAGGGAGGGGACGGGCCTGAGGTGGCGTGTGCAAATACTCCCTGTGGCGCGTTTTAAGTTGGGGAAATAATTCCCCTTCAATCCTGAGGGCCCCTGGGGGCCAACTAGCCCACCAGGTGCTTCCAATAAGTGCCACTGGGCTGCGTTACAGAGACGTGGTCCAGGCCATGCCCCTTTTTACACCTCTCTGCAACACAGCTCTGTGGCGCTTACTGAACATACCTGGTGGGCAAGTTGGACCCAAGAGACCCTCAGGGTTCAAGGGAACTTTATCCACACTTCACCTCAGGCCCCCCCTCCCTCACCAGTGTGCAAATGCGCCCTGTGGCACATTTTAAGAGGTAGTTTTAATCCCCCTGCCCTATTATGTACTAGGGTCTTACAGAGAAGGTGATGCTAATGACAGGGGTACCACAACGCATAGTGTTCCCTAGTGTATTTAGGTGTTTTCACTGTATTCTAAGTGTCATTTAGCATAGCACTGGCTCTAGGCCTGGTTAGTCAGATTCAGCTACCACCAGTACCCATCTGAAAAAGGTGTCGGCACAGGAGGACTTTCCGCTCCTCTGTTGGATCTTTCTGCACATCTCTTCTTTCTGCACTTTTCATCGTCTTTGTGGACTTCTGTTGCCTCCTTCTGCATTTCTTTTTTTTCTTTATATGCGTTGTTTTTTCTTTCATCACATGTCTTACCTCTGTAGGCATAGTTAGAAACTAGCATTTAAAAAACCTTTGAAATTCACTGAAAAAACCATAGCTTTTAGGCACGTTATAGTTAGAAATTAGCATTTAAAAAACCTTAGCAATTCACTGAAAAAATATAGGTTTCAGGCACGTTATAGTAAGAAATTATCATTTAAAAACCCTTAGAAATTCACTGAAAAAACCATAGGATTTAGGGGCGTTATAGTCAGTTGGACATTTCACTAGTACAAAACTGGAAATTCCCCCGTTACAGTTAGTTCAGCTAACTCTAACTTGCAGGCCTGCAATGTACTGCTGATGACGTCACATATTACATCACTCATGGCATGGCCAGTGACATCACTCATGACATCACTGATGACATCTCAAATGACATCACTGACGACATTATCCTTGTGATAGAGTGGCAGACCTCCTGTCACCCTAATATAACCTTTGATACACACACTAAAAAATACAAACTAACATTTCCAAAACAATGGACATACCAATACCAGTTACAACACATCTATTCAGTAATTCCAAGATACATACACACATCCACTCATTCACCAACAGTCCTATACAGTTACTCATACATGTACTCACTCATCATCTGTACTCATACACCTATACATCCTGTTACACAACGACACTCATTCATAGAGTTACTCACACACATAGTCACACATGCAAACAAAGTATCAAACATCCATTTACTTGCATATACAGTTATACACACACCACCACACTTACTTCTACAGAAACTTACACATACTTACACTCTTAAACCATCACTTATAAAAACACATACTCATTTATACAGGAACTCTCACATATACTCACTATATACACAAATGCTGACATATACTAGTTTAAAACATATGTAGTTACTCATAAAGACACTATTGAAACAGTCAATCACTCACAAACACACCTATACACACACTCATCTACCCATACAGTCCTGCACACATACTGTCTTCAACACATAAAAACAGTGATCCACTCATTCATGCATCTATGCACTAAGTGATACCCCCAGCAAGCCACACAGACACACACGTAATCATACTGATACTCAAAATAACAACTAATAACCCATACAGACATTCATGTAGCTACTCACCAACCCATGCAGTCATTATACACAAAGTGAGAGACTGATACAGATATTTACTTATTTAAACATTGCTCGCTAACCCATGTATTCATTAAGATACACTTAATCAGTCAGTTTTACAATCAATTTTACAAAAAAGATGATCCATTTATACACTTATATACCTATTTATTCTTCAAACAAACTTAAGATATAGATATTGAAAACATATTTAATTTTCAGAAAAACACACATTCACTGGATGATGTCATCAGTGATGTCATCAGTGATGTCATTTGAGATGTCATCAGTGATATCATCAGTGATGTCACTGACCATGTCATGAGTAATGTAATATGTGACTTCATCAGCAGTGCATTGCGGGCACGCGCCGAAGGCAAACCGAAAAGACCTCCGGCAAAGAGCACTCCTGCTGGGTATTGCAGCACCCAACCAACGAGGAGCTTCCCTATGATGAAGCATGATACCCCCAGGGTGTGTGAGGGCCCTTGCTCCTTATAGGAGCTATCCCTGGATGAATACGCCCATCTTGACACTACCTAGCACCTTACGGGAACTAACCACCACTGTTGTGGTCTGCCCCCTTGCAATTTCTCTCTCCCCCCTCCGCCGCCCCCTCCCATGTCACCACTAGGAACAGCATACCCTTTCTGTATATCAGTCCCTTGCTGGCTGCACCACTGGATTCAAGTTAGCCTCACTGATGAGGGGTGTTCCCGTGAAACCGGTCCCAGGATGCTTGATTCCCATCCAGCAGGACCCGCTTGGCAGTGAGGGCTGGACTGTTCGCATGAGTAACGTGCTCAAGACTGATTTGCATATGGCTGGGTCCAAACTGGGGTGGCGTAGTGAGCAAAAGAACAATGGATTTAATACAGATCTTTTGACTGAGGTGAATGTTTGATTCTTTGAGCATTCTGTCCATCTTTTGTTGCTGCAGCAGTTTTCACACTAAGTGGGATGGGTATCCCTCGCTGTGCCACTGGATTCAACCGAGCTTGGCTGATGAGGGGTTTTACCCTGAAACCGGTCCCAGGATGCTAGTTTCTGGACTAGGGAGGATTAGGCTTGGCCGTCTTGGCTGGGCAGTTCCCATGGGGAGCAGGGCCAAGACTGATTTGCATATGGCTGGGTCTAAACTGGAACGGCATTGCGTGCAAAAAAAAGATGGATTTAACTCAGATCTGTGACTTGGGGTGAAATTTTGATGTGTTCAGCATTTCTTCTATCATCTGTTCATTTTGCCGTTCTCAGTTAGCAGCTCTTCTTTGTCCATTTCTTCTTAGGTTAATCGAATCTGAAGTTCAGGGTCCAGGGGAGACACCTAAATACTAAATTTAGGTGTGTTAAAGGAAGTACCAAGTTGTGGCCAATGGGCTTCCTACCTTTTGGGTGACTACACCGACTTATGACCACTGCCATTGGGTAGTGGGAATAAGCCTAACCCTGGTTAGCTAATTCTCTCTAACACAACTGGAAGAATTTGTAAAGTGGGATCAACATCACCTGCCCCACCTTAGTGGTTGTTTTGTCTGAATGTGGGCCCACCTCCTAATCTAACTAATCAGCCTGCCTTTCCTCCCACCAAATGTGGAGCAGAACAAGGGGGTTGGCATCCTCCACTAACTGGAGATGCCTGGGTTGCATTTCAAAGGTGACATCACCTTTGAAGCATCATGCCTTGGAATGCCATTCAGCCTGAAATCATCCTGCCTTTCCTCCCACCAAAGGTGGAGCAGAACAGGGGGGTTGGCATCTTCCACTAACTGGAGAAGCCTGGGTTGCATTTCAAAGGTGTCGTTGCCTTTGAAGCATCATGCCTTGGAATGCCATTCAGGCCTGGAGAAGGAGTGAAGCACCTCCGCCCTGAGCAGGCATTGTTCCTGGCCTCTGAGAATGAAGGCTCTGACCTCATGTGGTGAGAAACATGTCTGGTGGTGGCAGGTGGGCTAGACTAGTCAGAGACCACACCAGTGTTTGTTTGATTTTTAGGGGGCACCTCTAAGGTGCCTTCTGTGTGTAAATCCAAAACGGAAACGAGGATGCATTTATTAAGATGATATGTTTTGTACCAAACATCCCTGTGTACAGTGAAGCCATCATGGTGCTGGGAACCCGTAATGATGGATGTCCAGCCCATGTACTCCATATGACTTACCTGCACACTTACAATATTTGAGAATTTAGTTAGATATAGTAGGGTCATATCTGCACAGAAGGATATGACCACTCATGTAGTTTATTTATTTGTATTTATTTATTTATTTAGTGTTTTCTATAGTGCAAACATGACCCTGCGTAGGGTTTCAGAGTGCTTTACAGGTGCATTTCCACAAAGAAAACCGTATAAGTTCCCAAGTCATCAGTTAATTTACCATGACTAAACTAAAACAGTAAGCTTCAAGGAAAACATATATACAATACCACATCAGGTTAATGAGCAGCTAGAGGAAGCAAGGAAATTGTCAAGAGAGGCTTGAAGACTGTAGCTAAGCTATATAGAATTAAGTGAGAAATTTCCTAATATAGAACGATTTTGCTTCACGTCAACCTTACCCCCAGGGGCACTTATGCAACCATGATGCTTGGATTGATATTTGTTATTTTTCCCTATAATGTGAATAAAACATTATAGATGTACTTTGGTTAATTTGATTGAATTAATTGGTTGTGATCATTCGCACTCCTCCTGTACTGGGACCCCTCTCTTCTTACTGCTGCATACCCAGGTCCCAGTGACTTATTTGGGTTAACCCTTCCCCCTAATACCATCTTTTTTAATGCGGCAATGGATAGTATAGTGTCCCCTGCCTTAAGGCAGTATGGCCTGTAGTAGGGGTGGCTTAACAATACCTCATACAGTGTCTGGGGACATTACACACAGGGATGTGTGCCATGTCAACTCTTCAGTTTTCTCTGTACCAAGACACACAGCCTGCAATGGCAGTTTTCATGGTCTTGGGGATGGTTCCTTGGGGTGGCACAATTTGTGCTGCAGCCCTAGTGGACCCTATTCAGTTCTAATGTCCTAGGTACCAGGGGTGCCATTTGCTAGGGACTTACAGGGGTTGCTGAAGTTGTGCTAATAGTGGTACAATTTTAGGAAAGAGCTCTGGCACTGGGAACCTGGTTAGGAGGAACCCAGTGTACTTTCATTCAAAATTACATAATTTCAGGCAAAAGGTGATGGCTACCCAGGTCAAAAAAAGGCACTGTCCTACACTTTTGTTTTAAGGCTCACTTACGTTTCTTTTTACTTTTTTTCTCTTGAGAATTGTCCATGAAGCAACATTATGGACAGAGTATGTAGTAAATCTTGTACTGTAAGAAAAGGGGAGAACCTATGTAGTAGTGGGGTCGAGACATATGGCTTACTAGGGATTGATGAAGAGTGGAGAGAAAATATGTGACAACTGGATTAAGTTTTGTGTTAAACAAACCAGAAATGTCCCAGGGTCTAAGAAATAATGAAGAACACTAAATACTTCTCTTGAAAAGCACTACCGCCATATACCGATACCGAAACAGAAAGAAATAATAATTACATTTCCGGATTCCCATCACTCACCAACATGGTGACATGCTTCATCATCTGGTTCTCCTCTGAAAGTCAACCTAGTGACTCTAAGGGCTACAACTCCACCATAGTGGTGGAGGAGCCCGAGGATGTTTTCATTTCGAAGGGCGGATAACTATCTATTTTGCCAGATGTGAGCAGTGTAGTGTATGGAAAATGTATGCTGTGCAACAGTGTTATGTGAGATTAAAATTGAACCACGGCAGACCCAATATTTATTTTTGTCCACCGTAACCCAATCTAAAAACAGTGCAAATGACATTTTCAACAAATAGCTGTCTATAATAATTAAGGGGTCAATATGGTACAGCACATGTGGATAACGATCTGCCATGTGCCTTCGTCAGGACCCATCAAGCCAAATTATTTTGCTACTGCAAAAAGTGAAAATAAAAAATGTAAATGATACAAGTACACTTGAATCGGTTGGAAACAATACAACCGGGTCACCTGATTTGTGGCGTGTACAATCCTTCCTCAAAGACACTCGTATACTATGAGATATCTGAAACAATAGGAAAGATTACAATATAAAAAAATCAAAAGAAGATAAAGTGTTCTCTATACTGTAAACATAGTGGCAGCAACGTTGCCAGCTATCATACTCCATCTTAGGGCATCAGTCACTCATTCTTACCTCAAGTTTTTGAGAATACTACCTCACCCCACCTGGCAACAGCTCAGGGGAAATGAGGCACCGCTCTATAAAGGAAAGAAGCAGAACAAACCATAATTTTCCATGGTGTTCCGCCTATCCTAACATCCTATTTCTCATTATCTAATTCCCAGTCCACATACCGAACCATATCCACATACACAGTCGAAACCCACTAATCTCGCTGTGGGTTTATTTTATTTTTAAATATGCTTGATACATTCTCCTATTGATGTGGTTCTCTATCATGTCCCTTTAGATGATTAATAAAGGTTTTCTCATACACTGCATCAAGATGTTAATGCATCAACAACTCAATAAACTCATTCCTACTAATGGACTTGAGCCTCATATTCTAGCAGTCATATCCAGCTCTGTGTATCACTATTAACTGAGGCCACTTCTCTTACAGAACTGGGGTACTGTCCGAGATGAAGGGTATTACAAGCATCCAGAACCAATCTCGCGGTCACCCGCCAAGTAGCCTCATCACTTAATCTTACCAGTGTGCCTTAGTTGAAATTCGACCAAAGCATGTCCTGTGAAACAAGACTACAAGCACATAGGGTCTTGTGGTCAAAAGGTTATTATACATGCGCTCGATAGTATATATATTTTATATTTTATCATACTCTCAAAAAGGGGCAACTCTCATGCGGCACCGGTCACCAACTGGTATGTATACAATAATGCTCCATTTGTATTAAGAGTACGCTTTTCTCTTTATGTTGACTCCTGTCTAATAGATAACTATTCTCAGAGTGGAGCCACTCAGTAACCCCTTTTGCTTTTGTCTGGGAGGCAACAAGCTTTTTGCAACAAGGGGACCTACATTCAATGACTCCCACTTAGCCACTAAGCACCCCTTCCTCTATGCTTGCTTTCATCAGGTATGTGTTGCGCTATTGCGAAAACGGGGAATTATTGCACAAAAAGGGGGAACGCAAGGGGGCCCTCACTCAGTACCAGTGGGACTGCCTGAAAGTCTCCTCACCTGTCCGTAGGTACCTCTAGATGGTCGTCCGAGCCGTCGGGGAGGTACCGACTACGTGGAGCCCAATTCTATTTATCTTTAGAGCCAACTGCTTGTTTCCAGGACTTTTTGCGGTCAACAACATAATGACGTCTTCAAACAGCATCCTAGTGTTTTTGGGAAATGCAGTGTATACGATAATATCGCGAGTTTAAAGATATTACAGCCTCTTAGTAATGATCTGTGTGATTCTACATTGTTGCTCTCGGATCATTCTAATGCAGCGAAAATCACTGCTAGTAGGAGATCTTCCACACTAACAGCGTCCTAGTGCTTCTGGGAAATGTAGTGTATGCGATAATATTGCAAGTTTCAAGATATTACAGCCTCTTAGTAAGGATCTGTGTTATTCCAGAGCTATTGTTCTTGACTCATTTGAATTCAGCAAACATCACTGCTTGTAGGAGATCTTCCACACTAACCTCCAATCGTTTTTAAAACAATTTTTTTTGTATACCAAAAACTTTTTAAAGCACTAACATTTAGTAACATCACCCCTTCAGTGCTCTATGTAGCCTGACTCTGACCTAGTCACGGTCTACTACATGCAGTCCACAATAAGGGATATCCTTAGACATGGCAAATCAATTATATATAGAGAGTAATTTAGAACAACTGCACGGGAGCCCCCTTATTGTGTCTGTAGAAAGAGAATATTTCTGTATACTGCATGGAATATCATTACTATGTTTCACTAAAACGGGCGACCTGGAAGATATAACCAGTTAATGTCTCTATGTATATCTTGTTTGCATACACATTATAAGGGCAGACAGTTGTCCATAGATACTAATCAGACTGGCAACAGTTTAGAAAAAGGTGACACAGTTGTATCTTACAGCATCACCCAGGGTATGGCGTCATTCAGACCTACTCTGTCACTCTTAAGTCTAAATACCCATTTCTGTTCCCTGAGCAAGAGAAATTTGGATATGTCAGTCACATGGTCTGGGATATATGCTTGCTCCAGAACTGTCCAGACAAAATCATCTGGTTGATGGTTTACCTCTAGAAAGTGACTTGTCAGCATTGTGGCTTGTTTTTTATACCTCACGGTGCTCCTAAGCTCCATAATTCTGAGCTTTATTTTGCGAGTAGTCATCCCCACATAGTTCAACTTGCATGGGCACGTAATCAGATACACAACCTTCTCACTATTGTAATTTGCAAATTTCCTCTGCATCCAGGGTTTACCTGTGTCAATGTCCAAAGATTTTGATTTCAATGTTTGTGGGTACGCTCTACAAGAGCCACAACGATAGTGCCCTTGTACAGCTGGGTGACCCCACAGGGTGTCCCTGGTCTGAGTCTTAGAAGTTTGCGGTCTAGTGTGTACAAGTTGATCATGTAAGTTTGCACTCCTTTTGAAAGAGAATAGTGGTTCAGGTATTCGCTTCCCCCAATATTCAGGATCTTCCAATGTTTTCGCACAGCTTTTTTTTACTTCATTAGACACTGTACTGAAGGTGTTAACGAAAGTCAACCTTGACATTTCTTCTTTCAGCTCTGTTGTTATTAGTCTCCCGCTTTGCTGAACGTCGTACTAGTTTGGGAGGGTATTTCCTTTCAACCAGCTGAGATGTTAAATTTTTCGCATGTTTCTGAAAGCTCTCTTTAGTGGGACAGTTTCTGCGGATCTGCAGAAACTGGCCATACAGGAGATTATCCTTCAACGCCTTCGGGTGATGACTATCGTAGCTCAAGAGTGAGTTCCTTACCATAGGTTTAGTATATAGCTCTGTTTCTAACCCTGTAGGGGTGGCTACAATCAGCAGATCGAGGAATGCCAGCTTGTGTTTATTGATTTCAACTGTAAATTTCAGAAAATTATCTCTGCCATTAAGCAAGCTAAGGAGGCTATCAATTGCTGCTATTTCTCCTCACCAAATGACCAAAATATCGTCTATATAATGCCTCCAGAGGTGCATAGACTCACGAAAAGGATTGCTTGTAGTCAGCACATGTTCTTGCTCGAACCTGTGAACGTACAGGTTCGCCAGGCTGGGAGCAAAAACGCTTCCCATACTGGTACCGGAAGTCTGAAGGTAGATAGTGTTTGCAAATTTGAAGAAGTTTTCCTTCATGGTGATCTGGGCACACGCCATAATGAAGTGTGTTGGTGTTATCGAGTCCAGATCTCACTCCGCAAAAAGAAGTAACGCGATGGCATCTAATGTCTCGTCTTGTGGAGTGCTCACATCTGGCAAAATAGATAGTTATCTTCCCTTCAAAATGAAAACATCCTCGGGCTCCTCTACCACTATGATGGAGTTGTAGCCCTTAGAGTCACAATGTTGACTTTCAGAGGAGACCCAGATGATGAAGCATGTCACCATGTTGGTGAGTGATGGGAATCAGGAAATGTAATGATTATTTCTTTCTGTTTCGGTATCTGTATATCGCGGTAGTGTTTTTCAAGAGAAGTATTTAGTGTTCTCCCTAATTTCTTAGACCCTGGCATATTTCTGGTTTGTTTAGTTTGCTATTTTGGGGCAAGATATCCCAGCAGGTCTTTAAACATTGCCTCTGACCCTACTTATAGTTTTGTGTTATGTTCTTAAGTTCTGTGTTGCCAAATAATTGTAAATGCAAAGATATGTGCAATGATTCAAAATCAGTTGTCCACTTGGGCTCAACTACAAGTTGATGAATGAGTGCATGGTTGAAACCATTCCACAGGACTTATTGACCATGTGTCATGATATGTTCTATGAATGTACCTTTGCTCTATTTTTATGATAATAGAGTTTCCTCATGCTGAAATGAGGCAATGACTTAAAAGGAAATGTTGGATGAAAAGAAAGAAGACAACACAATGTTAGATGAGTCTTCTGTTTACATTGTTTTTATTTAAAAAAAAGTATGTTGTCACTTTAACTTTGCATTGAGGATGGCTACGCCCATCCATGATCAAGGCTCTTTGTGTTAGAGGTGAAACGCATAGGTTTGTGGAGGCCTACTATTCTACTGGAGATTTGAACATTAAAGCATGGTAAATTTTCCATTAGAATTCGGAATACAGTGCCTTTTTCTGTGAGGAGCAGGAAAGTGGAGTAAAACATATGTATATATTAACAAAAAATCAAAGTTTACAGTGATGTTATAGTTAGGTTCAGATTTCACTCGTAGAAAATCAGTGAAATTGAGCAATTACAGTTGCCTGAGCTAACTATAACTTACACCCTCGCAATGCATTGCTTTTGACTTCACATTTTACATCACTCATGACCTGAGCAGTGACATCACTCATGACATCATCCACAGAGCCATCCACATAACTGCCTCTCCCCGCGCCAATTTCAGTCATGGGGACCCAATCACCAGGACCCAGCCTTTTTTCTATTTTATTTATAATAGGGGAGGGGAGTTGCATAGACCCCTCAGCCCAGGGACACCCAGTCTGCCGGCTCCCTGCCTCATGAAGGAGCCAGCATTGCTTTCAAACACATGGATCTGCTAAGCATGCAGCTGTGTCTGAAAGCAATGCATCTATTTCCCTGCTCACTAGACAGTGAGCAGGGAAACAGAGAAATGCTCCACTTCCAGCAAGCAAGTGCATTTTCACTGTTCTCGCTTGCTGGAAGTGGTGTGTTTGCTGTGGCTTGGTGAGAGCTTTAACCGTGCCTGCTAAGCCACAGCAAATAGCTATGTCTCAGGTGGGCACCCCAGGACATAGCAGGGGCCAGCCCTGGTTGTTCCTGGGGCCCTGGGGCATCCGCACTGCCCTCCATTACCTTTAATTTAGCCTCCCCCAATTTATTTTTCCTTGTTGCCCATGGGAGGTGGTGGTCCCGGGGCCCATGGGGGGTCTGGACAGCCCCCCTTTTATTAACACATAAGCCCCAGGGAGGTGGTGTTCCCCGGGGCTTTTATAAGCCCCAGGAGGGTGTCCCGTGTCCCCCTCCTTTAATTTCTGCATGTCCCTAAACCTAGCCCACCCAAGGGCCTTTTAGTAAAAAAGAGCGAGGGCCCACGCTTTTGTATTTTGTATTGTTTGCTCTTTAAAAAAATGTTTTTGTCCTGGCAAGGTCCTTCTGGATTCTCCCCAAGAGGCCAAGAGGGTCAGGGTATTCCAAGCCGGCCCCCTTCTCTTTTTTTTATATTTCATTTGGGGGACTTGGCTGAAGCTGAGTCTTAAGATGGCTGACAACGCTTCCTTGTTTGAATTGTTGGCAGCCAATCAGACTTGAGTACAGGAAAGGTCAGATCCTCAGAGGGTCTATGTGTTTATATATACAAATGTTAATTTATTTTAAAAGCTCTGAAACTACTAAATGGATTTACAACAAATAAGGAAAAAGGCACTTCCTTAGACCAATATCTACCTTTATGCCAAATTTGGTGTAATTCCAGACAGCAGTTCGGGCTGTAGCCGTGTCTAAGGTTACTATGGAAATTAACAATGAAAAAACCCATTTTAGGACACGCCTTTTTTTCTGAGAAGTTCCCACTTTTGGGTTGGCCCTAGAAGGTTGGTGCTTGTTGCAGGGCATGAGATATGCGGTGTACTATACAAACAACTACATCCAAGCAAAAAGGAAATGCACACTCCAGAAAGTCAATTGGCTAATGGGCTCCTGGGGAGACTGCCTTGCCTTGAGCCCCAGGGGATGGGTCTGAAGGGCCAATATGTAGCTCAGTGAGGGGGTCCCCGTTCCCCAAACCATTATTGGCTGAGGGCATGGGGCCACTGGGACCAGGTCACCTCCCCAAACAAATAAATGGGTCTGGCCTCAGGGGAGGGGTCCCCAGTGCTATTGTTTCCTGGGGAGGGGTCAATGGCACACCCATTCCCATACTTTGAATAAAAATAAATGTGCCAACCTTTCCCCGCGTGGTCCTTGATTACCTCGGGAAATTATATTTTAAAAAAGTGTGAGCCCAAACGGTTTCTTTTTTAATGTTTGTCCACTGTATCAGAGTACTATCACTGCACCTCTACAAAAATGGTTATCGGCCAGGGAGGGGGGCCTCTGGAACCCCAACACCTCCACCCACAACACCTAGTGGGCTGGGTATGCCTATCCTGCCTTCTATATGCTTTTTTCCGCTTATTTTTAAGGACAGGTGACTCAGTCCCTAAAATGCCTGGCACCACATCTTTTTTGACATGGTGGCTACCAATCTTATCTTTCCTAGAGATCAGTCTGCTCCACAAAATGAAATACCTACATATTTTAAACCTTAATTTCACCCAAACTACTGAATGGATGTACACCAAATCACTAACACTTTCTGGACTGAGACCTACCTTTCTGTCAAATTTGGTGTAATTCCAATCCAGCGGTTTTTGTGATCTCACTGTTCCATTTTCCGATGGAAAATGAACGGGCAAAGCGCCCCCGCTTGGCAAATCACCTCGTAAATTTCCAGGAAAGAGCTGAGGTAGATAAGACTCTTTTCTGGAAAGTTTTAAGAAGATTTGTCAGATGGTGGCAAAGTTATAAGCAGACTGCATTTCATACGTCTTAATCAGCTATGACATGAATTAAATGACAGTGATGGATAAATGTTCCTTCCACTGAACCGAGGGAGGGAGATATATACTTTTACTTGAACCATTTTTTACTTTTTTAGTCATGCAATGTTTGCTAAAGTATTCAAATTATTAATAATATGATTATAATTAGCATATCGAATTAATATAATGGATATATGTTAATATTAATATATGCAGAGTGTAAATCTCCAAAGTATTGTTGTAGCATTTACAGTTTAAATGACTTATACAATTACTTAATCGGGCATTACTTGCTGGAATCTGTTTTCCATGTATGAGACTAGCTGTTGTTACAAAAAAATGAATACTCCATTGAAAGGAGGCACTTCATTAAAAGAAGCAAGCAGCTAATTAAGGCGAGGCAAAATCATCGTGCATACAGAAGTATCAGTTTATCCTCAGTGATCCTATAAGCAAAGCAGTAAGTGCACTCTTTGAATGTTGGTGCAACATGTGGTGCATCCCATAGCCGAAATGTACTTGCTGCATATCACGTATAAACAATATTGGTCCTAGTGGCACAAGTGCACCACTAACGCACAACAAGCTAATTGACAAGGGTGAGTACAGCGTCAACGCATGCACATCCCATGCTCAGCCAGTTATTTATGGGAGCGCATCAAGGGACACTGAAAATAATAATATTCTCCATCTTCCAAGCACAGCCTAAAGTACCAGGCAGCAGATGAGGAAGTGTACGGCTCCTGCCTACCAGGTTCGCTGGTCAGGTGATGCTTCTGCTATTCTGCTTGAATCTTTGTGACTGCTTCAGGGCATTCCTTTGCAGCACTGGAACTGACTACATTTTGGACTTTTGGTGGATTC
Organism: Lissotriton vulgaris; assembly: GCF_964263255.1. Classification (NCBI taxonomy): domain Eukaryota; kingdom Metazoa; phylum Chordata; class Amphibia; order Caudata; family Salamandridae; genus Lissotriton; species Lissotriton vulgaris. The sequence goes on from NC_141689.1 coordinate 1,949,288,630, forward strand.
TACTTTAGACCAATCCAATGGCCAGCTCCATGCGGTGCTTTTGTGTGACTGTGAGTTAGCCTCTGTACGCTTTATGTGTGTTACAATATCCAGTTTGCATTGTAAATAGAAGTTCATTAGTAAATATCTCATAAAGTTAGTATGAATAATTAGACAATGCTATGACCTTTTGTAAAACAAGCCCCATCCAGGTAGACAACATCTGTTGTATACATTCGTGCTGGCTACAGAGGAGAAATAGTTTCCCGCCAGAAACAACAAGGCCAGTTTAAAGGCCTCAAACCAAGACGTAAACTCGTGATGTAATTGTGCAATTAATATATTGTTTCAGGCCAGAAGACACGACTAGTCACTGGTGCATAAATCATCTCGAAATTCCTGGAGTACACAATAAACTAACGATCCGTGTGAGTGACAAAAAGACACAAACTCTGGATATCAGGACTTCCGAGGATAATTAAGTGCCTGCTGCGCGTCCTTTCAGCCTCGTGCTCACTCGCCACGTTCACAGCTGCCCAAGTTACACATTCAGCGATTCCTCTCACAGCAAATAGCTATTGCAATTTGTAAAGTATTTTAGAAAAGAGTTGGCTCTGGCTCAGATGCGTGCTAATGTTTTGGGACTATCCTTCTTGCAGTCAAGATTGGCGTTGGGAATGCCAGTAATTGTTGCCAGGGGACGAGGGGGGCTCTGCAGCATCAGTGTCTGGAACCTGAAGGCACCATTGACAGCTGTGCACTGACTTCTCAGCTTTCCCTCCATAGCAGCTCATCTTGCAGCTAGGGAAGGTGGGCGCTAGGGACGCCGCCCTACCTTACTTAGCTCGTTATTTAGGTTACAGGATAACTGTTGAAATACACAGTGGGATTCAACTCGAGAATTGGTATTTTACTGTGAAAAGAATGGCTTAAAGTGTTCACTCCACTTAAACTCCAGAATGCCTGGATGAGGTCGTGCACAAAAAGCACGCCGGCTGCACTTCTTCCAGTGTAATCAAGTGTGTGTTTGCAGAGGGCATTCTTACAAAAAAGGGATCTGTGTAATTAAAATGGTGACTGCATCCAGAGATAGCTTTGTGTAATTTCACAGCAGGTCACCGAGTTAATCAGGGCTGTCTTCGAATCACTTTATATTCCACTTCTCTCTTGTGGTGTTGTCTACTTTGTACATTTGCTTCTCAGAGTCAATGATTGCCTGTCTACCTTAAACACAGAAAGAAGCAGGTACAACGATAAACTGATGGGTAGGTGAGAAGCTTTGGGGGGAGGGGGTTGTTTGGGGTGCTACATCTCCCCTGATAAATGTATTCTCTGATAAATAGTTGGGTACAGGTGCTTTCAGCCGGGAATTGTGAGATGTCCGTCGAATTTCAGCCAAATCCTTACATACACAAAGGCAAAATCACACTCACACTCTCTCACTCTCTGTTTTGAAAGTTCTCAAAAATATATATATTTTTTTTAAAGAGGTTTATATAGCACGATCTAGACCTGAAGGTATCAGAGTGCTTTACATAAGCACCAGTTACGTTACCTGGACACATTCGTTTTTTGTTAGGCGCAGGAAGATTGTAGGGCAGATTTACAATTACTGGCGCATCCCTGCATATCAGCAGGGATGCGCTAGTAATTGTGCGCCGCAGCTCCGCCACCCTGGATGCGCCGCATTTACAATGAGGCATACCATGGGGCAAAAATGGCACAGATGCGTCATGCCTCTGTGCCGTAAGAGCGGCGCATTGCTGGAGTTGCTCCAACAAGGCTTGGGGGGGTTCTATCTCCACAATGCTGCGTCAATCCTTACGCCTGCTTCAAGCAGGCGCAGGGTTTTGACACAGCATGGGCCTAAAAGTGACTGAGTGAAATATTGTAGATTTCACTCAGCCACTTTTGGGAGGCGTTCCTGCACCGGAACGCCCCTCCCCCTGCGATGGAACACCTCCTTCTGGTGCAGGACTTTACAACGTGACGCAAATACCCTGCACCATGGCACATCTTTTGCGCCGCCGCTGCGTGACGCAAAAGAGGCGCAAATGGCTTCTAAATCTGCCCCTAAGTGATTTGCCCCGAATCACAGGATGTTGAGCATCCCTGCTGAGACTCAAACTGGTTCCCCAGCTTTGGGGTCGACCGCCTAGTCATAAGGCTTCATCTTCTTCCCTATTTAACAAATATTGTGTTTTCTCTCTTAGTACTTCTTCCAATCCGCATTGTTCGCCCTTTACACTACCCCTTACGACACTCTCATGCACCCTGCTTGTTGTGTTATGTATATGCCCTCCTGAATGTTGGAAAATTTGAAGTTCACCCCTACCCCCTTCCACAATTTTACTAACCAAGACAAGCCTCTGCTGATGGGGTACGTTATACAGGACCGCACGATGTACGAGATGATGCAAACGAAAATAACAAGGATGGACACAACATGCAGAATGTAGTAGCTGCAAGGTCCTTTGTCTTCATCGACAGAAAGCAAAGCACACACTGAATAAAACGCCCAGGAAATGATGAGTGCACATTCTTTGTCAAAACAAATTAAAGCCAACATTGCATGTTTTCTGATAATATTGCATGGACATACCCCACCGGTAAAGGCAACAACAGCAATCAAGCAATCAAATTACTATCTCTTATGCCCTATAACTGGAAGCATGACAAATGAAAACTAGCCTATACAAAATATGAACTGCAAAAAGGAATGTTTTATTTGCGTAACAGAAAACCACGAAACATACCTATGTGATTTGAAACAAAAACTACATAACACAGAGAGGAGTATGGTATAAATGCTGCTTTACTCCAAACAAACTAAGGCAATAAATGAACTCATTAGAAATATACGATACATTGCACAGTACACATCAAAGGAGAACATAACATACAATTATGCTCATTAAATCCATAGCCATAAATGCTGCCCTGTACATAAGGCCCCCTTTCACGCTATGGTTGGCTTGAAAGGGGCGTGCAGTGGGTGTTGTGGTGGGCGTTCCACTGCAACACACTTTGTATTTGACGCTGCTCCCTATGTAAAAGGGTGGCATACATAGGAGGCAACACCAAAATTAAGACCCAGAAAACCCTGGTCTTAAGTTGGCAAAACAAGGACAAATGCATTATTTCTCCTCGTTTTTGCTTTTTCCATGCGTGCTGTCTTTTGCAGCACACATTGAAAAAGCAAAATGCCATGGTTTGTTTATGTACAGGAAGGTGTCCCTTCCTGTACATAACCAAACCTTTAAATAAAATGCCATTTTGTCACTTTCATGTGTGCTGTTTTAACAGACACCCGCTTCTGTACTGGTAGCCAGTGTGGGGATCTCAATCCTTCCCGCACAGAGGAGTGTTTTGGTAAACCCAGGACCAAAGTGCTGCCGCATATTGGAAGATTTGGAGCTTATTTCATGAGTACTGGTTGGCATTTAGTTACAGGGCATTACAGTACTCTAAGCGAGAGGTGATAAGCGCAATGACCACTGACACTAAGCTCAAACAGGAGAAATAGCAGAATTGTTTTAAGATCTTAATGATCCAGAAGCAGGAGCTCACTGTTCTAATTCTCTGGGTGTTGAAAGGTAATGTGTTATTAACAGAAGTTATGCATTATGGGGAGTTATGATGTAGCCCAGTGTCACTTTCTTGGAGAGCCAGCCTTGCCACAGTGAAAAATGACTTTGAGGTTTTTCACCACCAGGACATATGAAACTTTTGATATACATATCTTGCTTCTTAAATACGATGCACGTTGCCCTTAAACATTTAGGACCAACCTTATGGACCTGGCAAAAAGTTTACTTTGCTAGATCAACATGGCAGTTTTAAAGTGCACTACAGGCTGCAATATCATGCCTGTGACATGTTTTTAGTGCTACTTAAATGGGTGGCTCAATGAGTGCTGCCACCCACTAGTACTATATAATTTACAGGGCTTGTGTACTAGTAGTACCATATATTAGGGATTTACAAGTCAATTAAATGTAGCAATCAGGTGTACATCAATGTTATCTTGTTTGGAAAGTAATGCTAGCACAAGTAAATTATCGCTAAATAGTAGAAGTAAAGTGCACAGAGTTCGAAGGGCATCAAAATGGGTTCAACATCAGAAGGCAAACAAATATGGGGTGACCCTGCAGAAAGGGCATATGTCCAACAAAGGACCTATGAAGGAGCTAAGTTCAGCCATTGACGTCAGGTAATGATTAAATGGGCACTGATGAGTTCTTATGGAAATGCAGTCTGTACAAAGAACTTATTGGAGTCTTTAGGCTTTTGCACTAAAATAAATACTATTATTGATAGGAGCAGTGGTAGATGCAATGGGTTGCAGAGTGGTGCTTAAAGCGAGCACATGAGAAACTGACACATCATCGGCCTGAACACATGAAGGATGCAAATCTCCAGAGGTTTTCACCAATGCAGAACAGGAGAATAGATACTTTTTACTACTGACCAATCACAGCAACTTTCCTCACTGTTACTTTCCAGGAAAATGCTTGCTGGTATGACTGACCTCCGTGCCCATCTTTCATAGTGGTTTTTCAAACACATTCTGCATATTTGATTCTACATTCATCATTCTGTACATATGCAGCATGAGGCCCAAATCAGCCTTGTATTGCCCACTGCAGCCCTATGTTCGGAGTAAAACGCCAACCATCTTATGAAGTAGGAAGCAGCTGCACAAAGGGTTCTAAAAAACAGGAGGTGATCTAAGCATTGCAAGTTGGAGTCAGTGTTATTGTCATTTGTATATGCAACCTTTCTTTCCTCTCCTCACTCTCCAATATGGCTTGGTGTGGTTGGTGCATGCCTGATGACAAGGTCTAAGAAGGGGACATCAGAGTGTTGATATCGGAGATATTGAGTGTCTCCAATTTGCAACAATAATATCTTACCTTACACGTAAGACATAGTGGGAAACGGAATTGTTAACTGGGAGGAGAGCAGTGGATGAACACCAACAAAGTTAAACAATTCTGTATCCAGAGAGTCATATTAGGATTCAAAGAGGGAGCCCAAGCATACCCCTTGTAATCGTGGCACAAGTGCTATGCTCGCAACAGAAAATAGTATGTAAATTACTTTAGTAATACTAAAACAACAATAAATGTGAGAAATGAAACAGATACAATTGCCCTAGAAATGTAATAAGAGAGAACAAAATGTAATTAGAATGACTCCAAAACGGCAAAAAAAATATTGTGGCCATTTAGGCATTTTTAAAGAAAAAGCACCCACGGAAAACAATAGGGACCTCAAAAGTCAATGTAAAACTAAGGGTAGCAAGTGACTGGTTTTAGGTACCTGTTTAGGTCAAAGGCAAAGGAGCATGGATTGGGCAAAGGCTAGTGATCTACCCTTTCTTTTAACCTACAGGTCTTCAAAATAGAAGTCAAATACTCCAGCTGGGCAAGGCAGGATGTTCTAGCTCAGAGTGACTTCACATTGCCGTCTATGTTAAATTCAAGGTTCCATTGAAGCTTCAAGACGTGTTATCAGAAGCTCATAGCAGGACAAATTAGAAATCTTTAACCCGCAACCTCACTACACCACTGGTGTCACTTTCTTCCCTTTTCCGGCTCTCGGGTTAATATGTCTTAATCATTTGTTGCAGATTAAAATCCTTCATCAGGGCATAGGGAGGAGCAAAGGCAGGGGTGGACTCCATCAGGTCATATACCTGGTTTCCTCAGTCTTATGGAAGCCCTGAATTTCACTTCAGAATGCTCAGAATGTGATTAGCAAAGGAAGTCTTTCCCACCTAGAGTGTACCTCAGTTGGTATGAGTCAGCGTCCTGTTCCGGTCTTTGGGGAGTCAAAAAGTTTGACAGTCTCAACAGATCAAATATCTGGGGACTCATTTACAATGATTTGGTGTAGGGCAGTGCCGCAAGTGTTTTTGCTGTGCTGCCTTACCCCCAAGTCGAAAGGGCAGGAATGCACCATATTTACGAGATACAGTGCAGTCCAGTTCTTTCAGCCAGCACCAGTGCACATCACGCCAAGCATCAAAGCAGGCACCCTAGCACCATGGTGCAAGAGTGTCTGAGTTGTTGGCAGGACTGTTTCCATGGAGGTGTATTCCTTTTTCTATAGAAAGAGGAAAATACAAGGAGAAATAGCCCCATTTCTCCTTGTTACACCTGCCCTGTGGAGGTGCACAGTTTTGATGCATTCCCAGGTTTTCAGATCCTTCTAAATCTGGTAATGTGTCAAAACCCATGGGTGTTGCAGGGATCACCCACAGCATCCCTCATGGAACGCCTCTCTGACGCAGTGTAAAGCAACGCAGCAACTTGCACTGCATTGCCTCACACCATGGCTATGAAAAACCAATCAAAGTGACTTTGTGTTTTCTCATAGATAACGGTCTGCACTCTGCACTGTTGGAGCATCATAAAAAGTGATGCACCAGCAGACCAAGGGGCCCAAAGTTTATGCATCCCCAAGGAAGTGATGAATTTCATATCAAAAACCTCAGAGTGGGATGAACCAGGAAAATCTTACCTACCACAGGCATGCCTTAGTTGGGTAGCCTCAGCATCTTGTCATAGACCTCAGGAAATTAAAGCAAATCCCATCTGTGCAGAAAGCTGAGTATTTTCTTCCTGGTTTCTAAAGTTGTTGCTCTAAAGTCACCTCTTACATCAAAGGCACTTTTGGGTATAAGTGCTAGGTTTATGACTCCCTGAAATCAGACAATTCTGTATCTTAAACTGAACCTCTGTCAGAAGGACTGCTGTGCTACTTCAAGGACTCAACCAAACTGCTTTTCTGTAAGCACTCCTTTTCTGTTATTGTCCCTGCTTGCCGCACCCTTGCTCTGCTGAAGGAGAACTGGACCCTACCTTCTCTGTAAGTGATCTCCATGGACTTGCTAGCTTGCCTCCTGTTTTCTGATGTCTCAGGGACACAAAAGACTTCCTTCAATTCTGCTGGTGCTGCTGTACTCTGCCTTCTGTGAGTACTAGCCTTGCCTGAGGTGCTCTTTTCAAGTTCTGAGCCTCAGAAATGGTTTTTGCCTCTGTTTCCCTCCAAAACTAATGCATTGTCATCACTGTGCCAATCAAAACTGACACAACGACCTTTGATGCTGATGCAGAGGCTGTTCGACGACAGTGGTTCGACTATCTGCAAGGCCCGATGATGACCCTCTGTGCGGCTTGCCAATGACGCAATGCCTTCACTTCAGCATAGCTCAATGACAATGCAGCGACCTGGCTGTGTGGAAAAGATTGACGCATGGAGCCCTCAGCATCAATGCTTTGACCCATAAAAGGTACTTTCTCAGCAGGTCTTGCGTGGGTCCTGTAGACGGCCTGCCCTCCATTGCAGACAGCCTGACCTTTGGATTTGCACTATTCCCTCATGACTACAAGTAACCTTTCGACCGCTAGTGATTTCTAATCACTGTTTTTGCATTTAATATTTAAAAATTCATAACTCAACTTCTACTGATTGAATTTTTGTTGTTTCAGTCATATTTTGCTCAGATAAATATTCTCAAATTTTCTAACCCTGGAGGGAGTCTTGTAGCAATGTATTCCTTGTGGTGCTCTGAGTGTGTGTGTTGTACAAACACTTTACAGATTGACTCTTTTAAAAAGCCTGAGTGCTCTGTGCCAAGCTACCATAGGGTGATCACAGGTTATCTTTTAGTGTGTATGCAGCTTACCCTGACTAGAGTGGTGATTCCTGCCTGGCCTTGGTGCAAACGTCAGCCTACCAAGAATCCCATTTCTAACAGAGAATTTTATATGTTTCCTTTTCCAACAGAACTTTACATTTTCCCTGCCTGTGTTCAATGCAGGGAAATAAGCATTGTCCCAGCAGTTTGGGATCCCACTAACAGGCCTAGGTTGTCAGGGTATCTGTACTCTGCCACCTTAGGTCTTATTTATCCATTTTTCTTTGGAATCAGGACTGTGTCCCAATTACTAAGATGCCTACTACCACTTCTTGGTTGAGGTGATTGCAGACAATCATATCTTATTTCGAGGTCTGTTCAATTTGTGGAGGCTACACGTCCCTTGATATACCTTTGTTTCAAGCATTAGTGCTTAAAAACTACTGAATTAATTCAGACCAAAACATAAAAATGCTCTTTTTTATCCGTGATCTAGCTTTCTGTCAAAGTCAGCGTTTCAACGGTTCGGGCTGTAGCTGTGTCTAAAGTTCCTAGGGAAAAAGGAATGGGGAAAAGCCATTTTTTTAGAACACCTCCTTTTTCTCGGCCCTCACTTGATGGATCACTCTAAAACTTTCCATGTGCAAACTACTCAAAAAGTAGTACTTTGCTAAATGTTTTCTGGAGATTTGACAAACAGCAACAAAGCTATTAGAAACAGAAAAAAGAGCAATTTTCTATGGAAACATGATCCTAACAATAACTACCCAGTGGCAAGCGCCACTGGGTTATATATATATATATATATATATATATATATATATATATATATATATATATATATATATATATATATATATATATATATATATATATATATATATATATATATATATTACCCAAATGGTGCTCGCCACTGGGTATTTATAGTTCAGATCGTGTTACCATAGAAAATGCCATATATATATATCGCTTGTGACCGCGACTAGAAGCAGTCGGGTTTCTTCTGATATATATACACATATATACACACATATATATTTATATAAAGAAATACTGACCATGTCATGAATGATGTAATATGTGACATCATCAGCAGTGGATTGCGGGTGCGTGATATATAGTTAGTGCAACTAACTATATATGCGAATTTCAATGGTTTTGTGTGAGTAAAATAAGGTTTTGTAAATGCTAATCCCTAACTACATATGGTCTATAACCTATGGTTTTTTCAGTGAATTTTCAAGGTTTTGTAAATGCTAATTCCTAACTATATATGGTCCATAACCTATGGGTTTTTCAGTGAATTTCAATGGTTTTTTAATAGCAAATATCAAAAGCTGTAAAATGTATTCTTCTTTTGAAGGAAAAATATATTTTATGTTTTTAATATAATTTTTTTATGCATCTGCCAAACCCTGACCTCTTAATAGTGCACTGTGGTGGAAATGATTTTGGCACTATGACTGGGGTTGGTCTGGAAATGCTTTTAAAGGACACCTTTCATCAATTGATGACACTTTTTCCCCAAACTGCCTTGGTATATTCCAATATATGCCTAAGACAGAAATGGAACTGTTCCAACCAATTTTGTCCACAATTTGAGAAAGCACGGAAACATGTGAATACATCTGTTTCTGCTTACATGAGAGACTTTAGAATGGGTTCAATATACAACAATAACTTGCGTTACAACATGCAAGACATTTACAGAGGAGATGGTGTGCACTTCTCAGATGAGGGGAATAGAATATTCCTCCTGAATTTAAGACTGTGCATTTGAACCTACTTGTAGGTACCTAAATCAGCCACAGAACCCAATAGCTCTTTTCAGAGCTACCCTACCTCTGTTCATTCAAAACGTTTATCTTTTTCTAACTTTTTTCACTATTTTTCACCAAAGTACGCTCCCCGGTACGCTTACCGGTGCGCGTACCGGGCGCTGCCCACGCAATTTTTTTATTTTTTTTTGCCTATATGAGCGTCCTAAGCCCCCCTCAGAAAACCTAGAGGGTCAGGAAGTGTCTACCGTGCCCCCTTCTACCCATTCCGAACATTGTTTGCCCTCCATCTTGTGTCTCAATTCTACCGAAACACAAAATGGAGGACTCCCGTAACGCTGCCGGTACGCGTACAGGGGCGCGCACCGGTAAGCGCTCGCTAAAAAAAGGTGGGAAAGTAATTTACAGAAAAACCACTGGAGACACTTTCATCAAATATAGAATAAGCCCTACTACATAGCAGTCCCTACCATTTACCCAAATTGATGGAATTCCATTGAGACATTTATGCTGTAGGCCTGACTAAATATCCTGAGGTAAATTACATGACAAAAACACATATGAAGTGTTAGAATTGACAACCAATTAAAATGTTACTTTCATTTTCTACTATTATTTCATGACATTTGATTGGTTATGTACCTGAATATATATAAAGAAAGAGAGAGAAACACAGCCATTTTGACTACTACTTCCTGAAGTACATTTCAAGAGCATTTTCACTGACAACTTAAACTTCATTTTGAAAGGTAAGATGTTATTTTAAAAATTTGAAAGGAGAACTATGTTATGCACTTTAAATTAATTTAGGAAAACGTTTTCAGACAGTTATATACTGTCCCTCTATAAGAGTTAGTCATTGAGAAAGGCTTAATCATTTAAATTATTGATTGAGTTAGGCTTCTGTGGTATAATTATGAATTTACTTAGGCTTCATCACAGGCACTTTTTAATAGTTCTACTTCCTGCCTGAAAACATACAGTGCCCAAAGATAACTTCACTGTTAAAAACTCACAAGTACCTGCCTGAACTTAAACCCAACAGTGCCCTATCTCTACTGATATATTTATTTTTTATGCAATTTACAGCAAGAAAATGGAAGCACAACAAAAAGAAAATAATATTTCATTTCAAATTAAGATTGAAAACAATCCTAATGAAGAAAAAGAAGAAATAGACTTTTTGGATGACACTGTAGACCAAGAATTAATTAAATGTGTTGAAGAATGTGAATCATGGAATGAAAAGGAGGACATACCAGATGAATTAATGTTACAAATTCTTTTAGATTTTGAAAAATCAGAACAATAAATTTAAATTTTAAAAGTTAAAATTGTTTGAGACATTATTCTTTTTTATATGAAAATTATGAAATAGTACCCAAAAAGATATTATATAAAGTGAGACTTAAAATATACTGTGCAACATTTTTGTGTTACATAGTAAGTTTGCTCATAGTTACTTCCTTTCTCTAACTATATTATCTCCAATGTGTATTTAACATCTCTTTATCATCTCCTGCCTCCATATTTTTTCTGCTTTCCTGACAGACTATGGTATGAATTCCATATACCACAATAATTTCTGAAACAACATGCAAGATATCTACAAAGGAGACGGTGTATATTAATTTTTAGACTCTGCATTGGTACCTACATGTTGCTACTTAAATAAAAAAAAAAAACAACAAAAAGAACAATCAATAAACATACAATATTTGAAAAGTCTATCATTCTTTTTTCCCCATAGTACGCTCCCCGGACCGCTTCCCGGTGTGCGTACCGGGCGCTCCCCCCGCAAAAAAACTTAAAAAAAAATTTTTTTTTGCCCCGCGGGGCCCTTTTTAAGCCCCCACATCAAACCTAGGGAGTCAGGGAGGATCTACTCTGCCCCCTTATGGTCATTTCCCCCTTTGTTTTGGCCACCTCTTGTGTCTCGATCCTACCGAGACACAAGATGGCGGCCGCTCCGGACTGTGTAGAATGTTTACAGACACCCGAGAGCCAATCAGCTTTCCGCGCGCAAGTCGCGTAGCGCGCCCGGAGCGCTCTCCGGTGCGCGTACTGGGGCGCGCTTACAGATATACATATTTTTTTGAACCTAAATTACTCAAAATCCACTAGAGCACATATCTTGAGACCTAGCAAAGGCACATCGGACTACCAGTCCCTACAATTTTGCCAAGTTTCATAGAAATCCATTCTGCCGTTCGAGCTAAAAGTGAGTTCAACCGCCCTATGGAAAACTCAATGTTAAAAACACGTTTTGGGACCCCCTTTTTTCTTGGCCCCCAATTCAAGAAACCCCCCCAAACTTTCAGGGGACACTCAGAAACAAAATGTGCCATTTTCCTGAAAATTTCAGCCAATTCCGTCCTTCAACGTCAAAGTTATTCAACATAGAATTTTCAGAAATCCCTATTCAAAAAAATCCTAACTATATATACCTACTGGCGACCGCCAGTAGGTACTATAAACATATATATAGCAATCTAATGTCCTGTCACCCCACCTTTGTAATCGATCCTGACAAAATGTACAGTTTTCCAGCCATTCTTGTGACATGACATGTCCTGCTGCAGATTATCCCATAGATATTGCCTTTGTGTGTTCGAAGGTGCATTTCTTTAATAGGAATTGCTACTTCCAGCATTCTGTTTGAACAAGTGATGACATAAACCACATGATCTGTTTCATAAGTGATGAATTTGTTGATATTATGTTTTTGCTTGATCTGATTCAAGACAAATTCTTTCATGTTATGGCTGAATTTAGAGGCCTTACATTGGCTGCATCTATGTAATCCTAATGTTATTTACAACCAAGTGGGGGAGGTGGGGCTTAGGTGACTATGAACTAATCTTTCCTTTAGTGATGTACCTAACTTAAATGTTATGGATGGACTTCCACCAAAATCTCCTTTGGGATATTTCAGTATTTCCATGACATTCCCCTCAACTTCCCAGTCTGATTTTGATAGGTGATAATCAAACAAGCCGGTACCTTCTTTTTCTCTCACTTTATTGGAGTACATGAGTAGGCCTGTACAAGATCTTTTCTCTGTTCACTTTGTAAGCTTTATCAGCAGCTTTCTTACGCATTTTATTTGAGTAAACCTTTCTTTAAATCTATTTATCATGTGTTTTTGAACCATGATAATTGTTTAGTTCAAGCTGCAGCTACATTTTAGGACTTTACTGTAATGGATACTCCATCTAGAGATTGCAGGATAGTTACTATTAGCATGAAATATTGAATGATCTCCTGTTCTTCTCCTAGAAAGCTTTGTCTCCAGGTTATAGGCAGTCACTGTCAATTTGAGTTGCAAAAAGTCTATGTTCTCCCTAATATAATTCTTGTCAAAATTTGAATTTCCTTGGTTAGCATTAAGGGCCAAAATAAACTGTTTCAGGCCCTTTCCAGATTAGAAATGCATTGTTGATGTACCTAAACCACGCTACTTCATCTTCAATGTAATGTTCCAGTTAACTTGACCACAGCACATGCTCCTCCCACCAGCCAGTGACTAATTTTGCATAGCTTGGGACAAAGTAGGTGCCCATGGTTGTCCCTAGTAGTGGTTAAAAGCACTAATTTTCAAAAGGAACATTTTCTCATTGAGAGATATTTGGATCATCTCTAGCAGCATATGTGTATGTTGCAAGAAGTTAATCCTGTGAGCTCTCCAAAAATATTTGCAGGTTTTCATAATATTCTATTTTATTGATAAAAATGTTTGTGCCCATGCAAGATTCTGGAAACAAAAAGTGATCCACATATATGGATGCATTTTCTAAGTGACAATTTTTGGACAAAATGATTTGTCATCCAAGTGGGATCAACCTATCATTATGGATTTTAGGTAAAAATGTGAAAAGTTGGTGTTGTATTATTATTATTAATAATATTATCATTATTATTATTATTATTATTATTATTATTATTAGGATTTGTAATGCGCAAAGAATCCTCCAAAAAGAGATCTCCCAGCGGCCTGGCTGCACAGTACTGGTAGTTTATGACAATAAAGAAATTAGAACAACCAAGTTTTAAGCTGCTTCTTAAACTGCACCAGGGTTGTGCAGGCTCGTCTCTCATCTGGTAGTCTGTTCCAATGGAAGGGGGCAAGATGAGAGAATGCACACCCACCCATTTTTTACTAATTTTACATGGACAGAGCAATTTCAGATTGCTTGTTCTGAGATGGCATACAGGGACATAAGGAATTAACTTCTTCCTTTCCTTAAGTTCGCCGGGCCAGTCCGCTGCAGTGCTTAAAACACGATCTTTAAGAGCTTAAACACTGCTCTCTTCCTAATGGGCAGCCAGTGTAGAAGTTGCAAAAGAGGTAGTTACGGGGTGCAAACTGGTTTGGTGAGAGTCAGTCACGCTGGTATATAATTATATATTGGTATGTATATATATATATAAATGGTATATAATGCATAGGTATGTCATTGTTTTAAGAATTGGAATTCTTCCCATTGAATAATTTTCTGATTGTACCATTGAGTAATAGTTTCATGGTATTTGTCTTGAAAGTCTATACGTACCTGTTTATTTATCCTTTGATAACATTCAATAGTATCAAGCTGTCTATATGCCTAGTCTATGTATTTTTCCCTGGAATGGAGCACAATGATTCCCCCTTGCGTGCTAGCGCCAACCTTATTTTCCCTTTATATTAATGGTATAGTGGACTCCTTTATGCACGTAGCCACTGATGGCCCAGTGGTGGCCGGCATCCGCACACCCATTTTGTTGTTTGCGGATGATACGCTCATTTTATCAAAACCCCCTAGTGGCCTCCAACGCGCCCTGAAGTGCTTTAATGACTTTTGCATTTCGCAGGGCCTTAATCAGCATAGATCATTTAGGGGCGGCATAAGTATGAATAATCTCCCCCTGGAACAGTTTAAGTCTTTTGTATATCTGGGCATAACTTTACAAAAAGACATGGGATGGAAGGGCCAATTGGATATGTCCGTTTTGAAATTTTGCCAAAATGCAGGGGATGTCTTTACCCAACATAGATTGTCATACACTAGGCCTATAAGTTCAGTCATACAAATTTATGAATCGAAAATTTTGACTTCCACTCTGTATGGGGCTGAGTTGTGGGGCTATGAAAACCTCAGGTCGATCTCTGTTGTAGAAACAACATTTTTAAGGAAAATTATAGGTGTTCCAGAAAGTACCCCCTCGGCCCCCTTGTTGTATGACCTTGGCATGAAATTCGTAGTGGACCTGGCTGGACTTCGCCCCCTTTTATATTGGCGGAGGCTTTGTTCCACAAAGGAATTAAAACATTATGCATCAGGCTTTATGGACATAATCCTGGCAGATAGCCAACATGGAATCAAATGGCTTCTGGAAATAAAGTTTCTTCTCAAAATGATGGGCATGAGTGTACTATGGGCAGATCCTTCTAATGCGTCCTTCCCCTCCAAAGAAGCTCTAAAGGCAAAATATTGGGAAATGGTGTTCTGCAATACATACCGCAGTCACACCTCCTCATCATTAACGGGCAAATTTATGAAATTCAAATCGTTCCCCTGTCTTGAGCAATATTGGGATATTATAACAAAACCATCCGACCGGAAATTATATATCCAGTGAAGGGTAGGTACTTTGCAATTAGATCCTTTACTGCAAAGTGGGGTAAAGATGAGTGTGATAAATGCCCCTTCTGTCTAGATCAAATTGAAACAGTAGCCCATGTTCCTTTAGATTGCCATGCATACATTACTCCTCTGCGAGCATTGTATTCAAATGATCCCAAGTGGGTGGTGCAGTGGGGCTGTGTACAGCCCTCCTGCAGAGACGCCACAAGATGCCTTTGCAAAGGAGCGAAGATGCCGGTTCTATGCGGAGTAAAGCCAACAGCGTGATGTTTAACCTGACTACACCACCCACTTGGGATCATTTGAATACAATTCAGTTTAGTCACGACAGCGCACTAGCGAAGGAACTGCACCACAAGTACCATCGGGCCACTGGGGTGGCCGCGCCCCCTTTGGGGCGTGACTTCACGTAGTCAAATTGTGGCGCTGAAGAATGGCCGTACTATCCTGAACATTGTCCATTGCCTCTGAGGAAGTGCTTTTGAGCAGGAAACGCGTCAGGCAGGACATTATTTTGCTGCGAGCCAAGGTTCCCACATGCTGCTGTCTGCATTGAATAAAGGTGGTTTACAGCTTATCTTTGTGGGAGGCTCCCTTCTTTTCGACAGGCAACTATGTTGGATATATATATATATATATATATATATATATCAAGGAAAAACTCGTCTCCAAACTCCAATGCTGCCAAGTTTCACACAGCCATGGACAAACGAAGAGAGGAACCCAGGAATGGTGCCAAACAAGTGCGTTTATTTTTGCTCAATCTCGCCCAGCATGCCCGCCATTACGCGTTTCGACAGTATCCACTGTCTTGATCACATGATGTGATCGCAAAGTTACATGGGAATTTATTTTCATTTTCATTGACACAAAAGGTGGACTACATAGCGGCCACCATATTCAAAAAAGTGCTTTCAAAAGGGTGTAATGAAACGGATAAAGGACTAAACCATCAATCTTTAGCCCTCCCTGTATAAAAGATATAACCCATAGTGGGTGAATAAACAGAAGTATGTACATGTATGTGCAAACTTGCAAATAAATAAGTATGTACAAAAAACTTCATGACTATATACATATAAATATATAAATATAAATATATAAATGCATAGATCATAAAATTCAGATGTTAAATCCACGAATTGATTTGAGTTTCTATTTTCTGACCCTTCTAAAAACCACCATTTAGAAAATATATCCCAAGTGGGATTTTTCAATAAAGTGTCAAGTGCTATATGTAAACACAATTTCATGTAAACATTGGCAATTTATATCATTAGATTCCCATAATGTAACAAGGAGCAGCCATCATTGCTAAAGTGCAAAAAAAGAATATTTAAAGTGTATAGTGCAAACAAAAATTGTTCAAAATTATTAAAAAAAGGGAAGAGCCCCTCCCTTTGGAATTCATTAAACTGACAGGTGTTAACACACAGTTCCATCCGGGAATGCAAAACAGTTTCAATGACATGTTATTTTTCTTTCAAGTTTGCACAGGACAGTGTTATTCCATTACCAAACAGTATAATCATTTCGGGGTTGGGTACAGCTACAGATAATAAGAACTACAGACAGGTTTATAAGTCCTCACTGGCGTTAAGACCTCCAGGGGCACGGCTGTTCAGTTCCAAAATGTACCGAGTCTCAAGGACCCTCAATAGCCCATCCCTATTTCCCCCTCTCCTAAGGGGTGGTACACAATCTATAGCAAAATAGGTGAGGTGCTTGGGATCACTCCCATGCACCGCCTGAAAATGACGTGCCACCGGGTAGGATTGCTCATTATTGGAGATTGCCCTCAGGTGCTGCAGTATTCTCCTGTGAACCGGAAGCCGGGTACTCCCTACATACCTGAGTTCACAGGGGCACTGCAGCACATAAACGGCAAACTCCGTTTTGCAAGACAACTGTTTGGTTATTAGTACAGGTTCTTCTTTAAATGGGATGCTGTAGCGTGTTGTGTTGCATCCATTTTTGCAGGCCTTACAGCTGGAACATTTTATAAAACCTTTCTTCAGATCCATAAAGGTTTTAGATACTGGAAGTTCCAAGTGGTTCTTTACTAGCCTGTCTGACATAGAGGGGGATTTTCTAAAAGAAAACTCTGGTCTTTTGCCCACTGTCCCACCAATGACGGGATCCCCCGTCACCAGGTTCCAGTTGCGGCTAAAGATTCGCCTAATCTCATTGTGTTGTTGGTTATATGTAACCACTACCCTTGAGCTATCTTTGGAAGTCACTTGTTGATCAGTATCACATTTTAATTTAGGTGCCAGAATCTGTGCCCTAGTCATATTGTTTGCACGCTCTATGGCCCTGGCGATGACTCTAGGTGAATACCCTCTAGCCAAAAAACGTGATCTGCTTCCTTCCATGGCTCTTAGGCATTCCCCGTCATCACTACAGATTATTTTTATACGTAGCATCTCCCCGAAGGGGATGCTTTGTATTAAGTGATGCGGGTGTTGGCTTGCTGCGTGCAGGATGGTGTTACCCGCAGTAGGCTTTCTATATAGCCGTGTCGCTAAATTGCCATCATGTATATAAACCTCCATGTCAAGAAAACAGAGCTGCGTTTTACTCATGGTGGAGGTAAATTCAAGATTGAGATCATTGCAGTTCAATGCCTTCACAAATTCCTGGGCTTCAAGCATGGTACCCTGCCATATAAAGAAGAGATCGTCTATATATATATATTCCACAACACCGTTCACCAGGTTGCCGAACACTGCAGCGGTTGCTTCCGTCACGGTAGGTGACTCCGTCTTGTTACACAACAACTTCAAAACACACGGAGCATACTCAGGGGTCTTCGAAAAAATGGTTTATTGTCGCAAATGCATTTCGGTATTCCACCTTCCTCAGTGCTTAAAACCATTTGCCAATTCTGCTCAGCTACCATTCTTTAAAACTATTACTCACGCTTCATTGGCGCGGCTTCAACCAATCACAGGACAGCACATCACACATTGGGCAGAGATAGCGGATCGGCGGGGACTCAATGTCCCATAATTCACCTTTGCAGTCCATGTCCGTTATCCATGTATTAAATGTTCTTGGCTTTTTCATCATTTTGCCTATTAAAGTGCTGTGTTGATGGTGAGGCCTTTAATTGTAGATTGAGTTGAGCGTAGTCCCTTCGCTTCCCGCCGTGGAAATTGCACAGACGCTCGCGGGTATCTCTTGGCATGTTGAGGTACCCCAGACTGATTAGCCGACTCCCTCACAGGAATACCAGCGCTGGCGGCGGTGGTTCAGGCACACCAAAACTATTCCACAACACCGTTCACCAGGTTGCCGAACACTGCAGCGGTTGCTTCCGTCACGGTAGGTGACTCCGTCTTGTTACACAACAACTTCAAAACACACGGAGCATACTCAGGGGTCTTCGAAAAAATGGTTTATTGTCGCAAATGCATTTCGGTATTCCACCTTCCTCAGTGCTTAAAACCATTTGCCAATTCTGCTCAGCTACCATTCTTTAAAACTATTACTCACGCTTCATATGTATATATATATATATATATATATATGCAGAAAAACTCTTCAGCTTCGTAATCCCTTTTCCGTAGGGCACAAACAAAGAGCACGGACCACAAAAGTACAGATCCTTCAGTTTATTCTTTTTGCAGTTTCACACCATAGTACAGCTAGATGGGGCAGCCATTACGCGTTTCATCCCAAGCGTGGGACTTGATCACATAACGCCATCCACCTATCACAGCACTTTTTTGGGTTTTTTTTCTCGTTTTTTTCCCCAGGTTTAAGACCCCCACCTCTTAAAGTGACAACACATTGCATTGGGTTCACAACTAAATTTAGTCAACCTGTTTGTTACAAAAACATACTTTAACAATGTTAAAACCAAGATTTGTTAAATAAGGTGAATTAACAAACATATTGAATCAATGGTCCGTGGTCGTCCAGGCATAAATGCCATAATCCTTTTTTTGGGGTTTTACATAAATTGTTGAATGGCCTGTATCGAGTCCACAATCAAATAACCTGTACAAAAATAGACATAAATATATACTTTAAAATATTGCATACATAAATAAATATAAATAGGTTGTAAATACATATCATAACCATATAAATATGCTAAAACCATTGTAAAAAATCCAAATAAAATAATTTGTTATACATTGTTACTTGTGGAAAAATAGCCATTGCCTTATGTTTTCACCCACTTGCCCATGATGTTTTAAAGGTTCCGTAAGGATCCAACCAATGCATTTCAGTGTTCACATCTAATACGTATATTAATTATAAAATATCCCAAAACAGAAGTGCCAATGTGCAAATAACAATTTGTTAAGTGGTTAAAAAGAAGGGAATTCTTTATAAGGGGATGTTTGCGGCAGCAAAACATACTCCCAACCGATGGCCTATATCTGTTCAAATACACTGATGGTATCTGGAAATATTCAACTATATATAAAATACGGGGACTATGTAATCATCTGCGGTGGCACACCTGAAAGTGACTGGTTTATATACTAAATCTTTGCACTTTTAATGTGTAGTTTCTTATATTTACAGATTTACAGGGTTATAGAGGGATTTGAAATATTGTCTACCAGTCTACAAGCTTGCATGGAGTTCCTGTGAACTATTGAGGCCATTGGGAAGTTTGCTATTGAGGCTCAGAATATAATGCATTTCCAGCAACCTGAGGTTCTTGACTCTGTCTCCACTACGTTTATTTCTTGGCACAGAGTCGATCAAAAAGTATTTTAAATCCTTAGGGTCGCCCTCATGATGTTTCTGAAAATGCCTGGCCACCGGATATGTCTGATCATGATTCTTGATTGCGCGTAGGTGCTGGAGTACCCTTTGGTGCCCTTGTAAGGTGGTACTACCGACATAGCGTAAACCACAAGGGCACTCCAGCACGTACACCACATGGTCGGTTTTACAATCAAGTGCTTTTGTGATAACTTTATTTGGCCCCCCAAATGGCATAGAAATTTCTGTGGTGTTAATTCCATGCTGACAGGCTTTGCATGTCCTGCACTTGTAGAATCCCTTTCTCTGTTTGAGCCAAGTATCCTTAGGTGGAGGACCATATATATAGAGAGAGATAGAGAGATAGATAGATAGATAGATAGATAGATAGATAGATAGATAGATAGATAGATAGATAGATAGATAGATAGATAGATAGATAGATAGATAGATGGATAGATAGATGGATAGATAGATCAATAAATAGAAAGATGTTCAAGGCATGTAGATGTGGAGTTAAGAATAGTAAATCTGCACTTACCTATTTGAACTTGCCTTCTCGATATTTTGGTCCTCGATATGTTTGATATGATTTTACGTCCACGCAATATTTTTCTTTCTGATATTCTGTCAGTCATACCCCTTAATATTTCCCAAAATACTTTTCTTTGTGCCCATCTTGGCCCACAGTTTATTGCACTTGTAAGCAACATTAATTTGCCACCATAAGCCCGAACGGATTTTCCAGAGTATTAATCTTACACACCTTGCGTGTTGAGAAGATTTGCTTGACTAAACAATCTTTCCCATGCATGAACAACTCACAGATTGAGAATGCTGCATTGAACCTGTTTTTTCCCTTTACGTTAAATACAATTGCAGCCATTCCTTTACAAAATGTGTTCACAAAAACAGACTTTTTTAAATTGGGATTCGGCAAGTCATTATCTGAACCTGATTGAACAGTGGGATCCTAACAAGCAAGCAATTACTATTTAGTGCTCAATCAATATATCATACAAATTGCAATTAAAAGTCTGCCATATAAAACATCCAGAGCAGTAGCAGCCATAGTACAATAATTAGAAGACAATAGACTGTTAAATATTTGCCTTTAACTAACATACTGTTGTTTCATACGGAACATTTTCTGTTCAACATATTACATTGAAAATAAATGTTCATACTACAGATATCTTTAAAAGTGATGCATAGATGTTATTTTTCGACTAATAGTCCGATGCTTGCATGGACGCACGATCAGGGTAAATTGAAAGAGACGCAAATAGACGACCTCTAACTAAAAAGGCATCACCCAACCCTTCCTTCCACTCCAAAATCCACATCTGGTAAGAAGGCACAAATCAGCCTGAAGAGTGGTGACATAAACAGGGCGAAAGCAAGGTCTATGGCTGCAAATTAAACAAACAGACTACAGTGCTACTCACTAAAAACAACCATCTGATCTCACATATTTTTCGTGATCAATAGTTCTGGTAAGCATATTTATTGAAGTGGGCTTAGTTTAGAATGCCATTGACTGGGACCAAAACTAGCCCTGCCAAAAAAAACAAGTGCCATAATATTTATCCAACATCTGTTATAAATCATCGTTGTACAATTGAAACTGGCCATTAAGAAATAAGCTTCAGTCCTCTGGGCTGAACCATTCCTGGTTGTCTTACCAATAGAGTATTAAACTATACGTGTAAGAGGTCCTTATTGGATTCGTTTTACAAGATGCTATCAATATATCCTCAAAAACATGAAAAAATGCACACTTTTCTTAAAGAAACTAAACAAGAAGGTCCAAGAAGTTATCAAACTACAGACCTTCCTCTAATATGTCACACAGGAGTCAACATAGAAATGCGAGGTAAGAAAGTATTTTCTAACATATTTGGAGCCACACAGTCTGCTTCATCTGGATAACATGGCATGTTGTCAGTTCTAGTACTCAAATATGCCCCACTAAAGCCTTTGTCCAGCAAGGAATAGGGCTTTTACTAAAAGGCTGTGTAACGTTTCATAACATGTTCCTGCATGAACTGTTTAAGAATCCAGGAGTCCTGGTTGACTCATATTAACATTGTCACTCACATTTGTATGATGGCAATGTTTTTTCCAGCTGGCCAAATGTGTTCCTTTTACACCAATTCATGCCAGAAAAAAATATATGCCATAAAGAAAAGTGTTGACTGCCAGAAAGTATTTTACACCACCTCAATGAATGTGCATATTTTGGGGTGCAATAAGCTTGCGAACCTCTACTCATTTAATTTTCACTTGAACAAAACTTGCTTTAAGATTTGATAAAATGACTTTCAGCTTGAACTACCAACTTTCAAACTATTCTAATGTTGGGACGCTTCTTAGCTGTCATTCATTTGCAGAAATACCATCCTCCCTGAACTCTCTGAATGTGTAACCTGAACCTTCTGGTCTTTTCTTCAACTATTGAAAACATATGGTCTTTGATTTACTATACACATCTTTATCTATCTATTCTACGTAGAACAGAATCTGCGTTAACTAACACTAATTGCCTGACTTTCCTTATTCTATATAAACATTTAAAAATAACCTCTTTCAGTAGTTTCACTGCTTGTTATCAAGCTCTGCCTGTCAACTTCTCAAGATATCAGGAACTATAAAAACATTGGGGGATATTACCAAGCAATACCGATAATTATCACTATCGCTTGGTTAGAGACAAAAATTTACCGCTGAGCTGCGGCGATTTTTACCGCAAATAAACCTTGGTATTACCAAGGTTTATCGCAAATGCGATAAAAATCGCCGCAATGCATGAATATCGCTGAAAAGTCAGCGATATTCATGCATTACCGAGCTAATGCACTTAGCCATGTTATCCACCTCCCATTGGATAACATGGCTAAGAACTGCTCAGGGTAGGCTAAGCGCAAATATCTCCAAAAGTTGGTAATAGGAGATAGCGATGTTAGAGACTGTTTTCAGTCGCTAACATCTTGGCACGCCCACTTTGCATGTCATTAGTGATAAATATCACTGATATGCAAAGTGGGGCCCAAGATGGTCGCTATCTTCTACTAGCTGTCGCTAACTGGTGTTAGCGACAGCTAGGTAATAGGGAGATAATTTTTCTCCGCTTTCTTGGCATTTAAAGCCAAAAAAGCGGAGATAAACCCCCTTGATAATATGCCCCTCTGTCTCCCATTGCCTCACCGAATAGTATTAGGGCTGTACCAATCAATTTTACTAAACTTTATTAGTCATGTGATAAAGTATTATGATATCACACTGGGATAAAATGTAGTCAGTTTTTCCAATAATTAATGTATCATTTTGTTTTCTCTTCCTACTTTGTGCGTTGTGAAATACGCAATTACTCAGAGCTAGCAGCCTCTGTTCTCCTGTTCATTACCTACTTATGTCCTGTAACTGAGCAAATTGAGCCATATTATCATAACTTGTGTACCCATTGATATATGGTACCTACCTGGTGGTTGGACCAGAGACCTGGGCACCGCAACATCACTGTAACAATGACATATTTAACTATGTGAAACCCAGCCTCTCTATCCAATTGGATCTAAAACAGAGCAGATGATGTATTATACTTTGAAAGTAATTTGAAAAGTTCATGACACTCAACTGGAGTTCACGTGTGGCCTCTTCTCTCACCTCAAGAAGAAAGTAAACATTGCCCTGAACATCGCCACCTCAGTTTACTCTCTGAACAAGTCTACAAGGAATTCCAATAAGTCATTTACGGACAACACCCTACATGGAATACGCAGAGACAGGGCTCTAGAAAGACAATGGAACAAACCAAAACTCACTTTAGATCACATTGCATGAAGAGTCAAGGGTATACACGTTAGTCTACGTTAGAGCAAAATAGCATACCTCAGTCTCGCATTGGTGGAACTGATAATATGAAAAAAGAGTCATTGTGCATCTTCAAAGAGATGGAATCTACCAGCTCTTGAACCAACATACTGGTACCTTCCATTGAAACGTGTGATAATTTATCCTATTTCAGCAACAAAATATCTGCTCTAAAATAGGGCTACTCAAATTCAGCCAAGCAGCCTCAAAGACTGTCTGGCACCCACGACTGCTTGAGAACCAAGTACAGTTTTCTCACCCCACTGAAATTTAATATTATTATTTGTCTCTATATATATTTCATTTGAACTAAAAACATTTTGAGTATTTAATACTTGTCCATTAAACAAGACCATTGTCATCATAGGGCCTACACTGTGTTTTGAAAAATGATCTGATATCCCAGGTTTTTAGAAATCCCTAGAATTTCCTGGTATTGTAAAATATAAATATAATAGTCTTGTAGGAATTCTGCAAAGGAGCAGAACTATGCTTGGGACCATAGAACATCAGTATGTAGGAGAGTGAGTTACCATACCACCTCAGTATCTATGAGCCCAAGTCTGACCAGCTAAAGTTCCTCACTTGCCCTCCTAACCTTCCCAGAAAGACAAGTTTGTCACCTGAGAACACACTACCTACCCTCTCAGGAATCATGGTAACAGGACACACCCTTTTGTTCTCTCACTCGTACTTGTCCACAATAAGATAAAAAAGAGACACAAAGGAAGTGTACTATGTTTATTTAAACCATTGTGCTATAATATGCAGTAACTGCAACATAACTTATTAACAGGTAAATGTTTCTAATGCCATCAAAATAGTTAATAAGCCATATATAATAACAAGCCCTGTCATTTTATCTGACAGAGCTGCCTAAATCCTCCCCCACTACCAAAGCTAAGTGGTCATAGATTATAGATCTCTGGGTTTGTGGCGGACCCCGTACCTTAGCACACATAGGTGGATGTTCTGCAACTCGGCTGACGCAGTGTTCTTGTCTCAGGACCTTTGCTCAGTGAGTCAGTGTTTTCTAGAACCCCTGTTTCTAGTTATATGACAAGATATGTGTATTCAAGACAGCAGCTGCATTCTCCTAATATGTCTAGGTGCTAGTGTCTGACCACATAAATTAAAAGGGGTGGGCTCTTCAGAAATCCTGGGAAAAGAATAAAATGTAAAAACATGTGGTGTCTCTGTGTAAAAATGCACTCTGGCACAGAAGCAAGCACAATATTTAGTAATGCGTGCACAAAAAAGAGGCCTACAACATGAATAATTTGGCTAACATAGAGAAAACAACAATGGGCCATGTGAGAGACACACGACTGGAACATAGCTTCAGTGTGTTTATAAAGCAATCATAAGAATTATAGTGAAAGTAATATCTTGTGCATTAATAAAACTAGATTTATATGGGATTGTATGTCCTACAAAAACAGTTGTCAATAAAGGCCACATACACTTTTGGTGTTAAAGAAAGTAATAAAAAATCCACAAGGAACACTTTTGACATTTACTTCCTAGTTAAATTTTTTTCAGCAGTGCCATAAATATTTAATAACACAATAAAGAAATCTGAGCACCGGCAGTGGACAAGCATCGATGGATTGTTTACCAGCTCATGCTGTCTTGCTTATAATGATTCACTGATAGAATATTGGAGCTAAAACATTGATGTAAAAAATCTCAAAAAAATATATAGAATGTAAAAATATCGACTCCCAATACTTAAACAGGCAAGTACAAAAATATTGAATCAAAAATATTGAAGTAAAAAATACACATGTAAAAAATATCAATTTAAAAATATATATAAAATAAAATAATATATATTAAATATGTAAAATGCTAATATTATCTTTAACAAAACACATTTAATTTAAAATATATTTTAACTCAAAATAAAAAATAAACTTAATTTAAAAAAATATAAACACGCAAACATAATAATGTATACATATACACATTTTTACTTTACAACAAGTTAACTAATATCTTTATTGAATTTTTAAACTTGTAAATTATATATGCATATATCAATAATTTAAAACTAAAAAACATTCCATAATTATTTAAAACATTAAACTATTAAAACAAAATAAAAACATACATTTCACAATACAATAAATACAGCAGTAGGGAAAACATGGATAGCAAAATATTCAAATTTACTATTCCAACTCCAGTGAGTCAACAGTAGGGAAAGTGTTGGATAGCGGAGGGGTAAAAATTGCTATTCACACACCAATGAGTAGAACAGTTGGGAAAGTGTTGGATAGCAGAGGTATAAAAATTACTATTTCCACTCCAATGAGTGCAACAGTAGGGAAAGTGTTGGATAGCAGATGGACAAAAATTACTATTCCCACTACAAAGAGTGCAACAGTAGGGAAAGTGTTGGATAGCGGAGGAGTAAAAATTACTATTCCCACTCCATGAGTGCAACAGTAGGGAAAGTGCTGGATAGCTGAGGGGTAAAATTACGATTTCCACTACAGTGAGTGCAACAGTAGGGAAGGTTCTGGATAGCGCAGGGGTAAAAATTACTATTCCCACTGCAGTGAGTGCAATAGTAGAGTAGGTTCACGATAGCAGAGGGGTAAAAATTACTATTCCCACTCCAGTGAGTGCAACAGTAGGGGACGTTTTGGATAGCAGAGGGGTAAAAATTACTATTCCCACTCCAGTGAGTGCAACAATAGGGAAAGAAGTGGATAGCGGAGGGGTAAAAATTACTATTCCCACTCCAGTGAGTCCTGGTTTTCCAGCCATTCGAGCCACTGAGCGTTCGAGCGCAGCAGCACATTGCTGAGTAGCAGCAGTGAAGGAGACAGCGAGGAGCAGCAAGGGAGCTGAGAATCGCAAAAAAAACTGCCAAAAAACCGCCAGGGAATATCGGGCGGCTTTTCCTTCCAGCCGCTCACCAAACTCTCACCAAGGACCCATCGGTGCCGTCAGACTGTCAGCCAGCCAGCTAGGCCAGCGGATAGAGAGGGTGTTCTACACCCATTACATCAGGCGACTACATCCAGCCGCGGCCTGTGGGTGGGGCAGGCTGTGAGCAGCGGCATCTGTGGTCACGGCTGTTGAGCCCATTCGGTTCTGACCGGAAAGGGCTTGCCACAGTCTTTGACTGTCCATTGCTGTGGTGGAAGTGAGCAGACTGACCAGCTGTTTGTGAGTCCTTCATGAGTGTTTTTTTCTCTCTCCTTTTTCTCCATTTTTAGATGCCATATACGTCTGCACATCTGCATTGTACCTGCAGCCCCATATAATCATACAACTAAGCTTTAACTTCAAGCCCTGTAGCCCTGCAGCCCTGTAGCTCTGCATCACCCTGAATCATCAGTTGGCTGGCACCCTAAGATCACCAAATGTGGAGAGTGGAGGGGAGGTAAGTGGAGGCGACCAAGAGGAGAGTACTTTGCCATACAGGGTGTGCCATCTCGCCTACCTGTCTGGGGGTCTTGCTTGTACCAGTCTCCTTGTCTCGCTTGGCAGTGTGTGTGGATGCCGCAAGTTGGGTTGGCACCGAGTGAACGCAGTGTCGAATAGCAGCCCCATGGAATTTATCTGACCCCTTGCAGTGTATCTGTGAGCCTGTGTATCTGCAACCAGCCCTTCCTCTTGGAAGACTATGGGAAAAACAAAACTGAGGACTGGAAACTGATTTGGAGTGCAGTGCTGCGGAGAACACAGAGGAGGTTGCGGACTGCGCACCTGGTCTACTAGGGACAACGAGGGCTACAGAAGCACTGTGAGAGGAGGGGTGGCCAGCAGTAGGCAGTCAGGAGTTAGCATCCTGCGGCCCTAGCTGCCAGAGCAGTCCCGGGGGAGACCCAGAGTACCTAGCAGTCCCAGCAGAGGCCAGTTCAACGGCAAGAGGCTGCAAGGGGTGCGCAGCCAGTGTGGGCTGTGTGGAGGCCAAAGAGGACAGCCAGCCAACCAGCCAACCCACCAAAGAGGAAATGAGATCTTGCAGGATCAGGGGGTGCCTGTCTAGAGTACTCTCAGTCCTGGGAATATTAGGGCTTGCCTCATCAATGCTAGATCATTGAAGAAGCATTTTGTGAATGTGGCGGATCTTATTACTGACAGTTGTTTAGATATACTGTTTATTACTGAGACCTGGCTTGATGCTTCTTCCAACCCCATTGTGGCCTTGGCCCCTCCTGAGGGTTTTAAGGTTCATAGGGTCGACTGCCCAGTGGGTAGAGATGGTGGTTTGGCCATTTTGTATAAGGATTGTTGGACCCTTCATAGTGAATCACCATCAGGTTGGGGTGACTGTGAGGCTACAGACTTTAGCCTTTAACTTTCTGATGATTTCACTTTGGGGGCATCCCTGATATATTAGCCACTGGGCTCAGGAAGAAGCTTTTTGGACACGTGTGGGGATGTGTCGGCAGAGCGTGCTCTGGGCTCCTCAAATTATGTGTTCCTTGGGGATGTCAATCTCCATCTTGATCAAACTGAGTCTACTGACTCTGTCGTCTTCGTGGACTCTTTACACTTGGCCAACCTCTCCCAATGGGTCAAGTATCCTACTCACCGAGGAGGCAACACCTTGGACACTCTCTGCTATCTGCTCTACTTTTGCCCTATTGGTGGAGAGGCCGAGACCAGTCACCTGGTCAGATCACTTTCCAGTATTTTTTTATGGGATATTAAGCACTGTCCACGTCCAGCTAACTGCAATCTTCACCCGTTTTCGAGGAAACCCTGTGCAGCTCAGCAGCTCCTTGGTGGCCTTACGGCCCTCCTTTTTGGGGGACCTGGAGGATAATTTGATCCAGTTTGCTGCCTGGGTCACCAGCTCGGTCTCCACTATATCGGTTCCATGTCAGCCCAGGCTGAGGAGAGAGTCCCCTCCAAGCCTTGGTTCACGCCTGAGCTTAAGGCCCTAAAACATGCGTGTAAAGTGTTGGAGAGAGCATGGCGCTCTGGAGGTTATGGACCCTTGGATCAAGATGCCTTGCGAGCCAAACAAAAACTTTATTACACTGCCATTGAATTGGCCAAAGGTCAATACTACACGGCTCGCATTGATCAGGCCAATAACAATGCAAAAGAAATCATTGCTATTGTACAGAATTTCCTGGCACCTAGTGCCCAGGTGACCGGGGCTCCAACGTCGGAGATCTGGTGCAACACTTTGGCACAATTCTTCAAAGATAAAATCACCAGCATCCAAGAGACATTTTCTACGCCGTCTTGGAAACCTTTGAGTGGGCAGCGGGCCGGGCCGATGGCTGACTCCACCCCCACGTTTTCCACGTTCAGTGTGGTGGATATGCCCAGCTCCCTCACGATCTTGATGGCTCTTAAGTCGGGATCACCTAATGACCCATGTGCTGCTAGGCTTCTGTTAGATGTGGCTGACACTATTAATGCTGAAGTGAACTTAATGGTCAAGCAGTCACTTTGAGAGGCGTATGTTCCAAAGGTATGGAAGCAGGCGTTTGTTCTGCCTCTCCTTAAAAAGCCGTCTCTCAATCCTTTGCTTCCTGAGAACTACCGCCCTATTTTGCACTTACCTAGTTTGGTCACGGTTTGCGAAAAAGTCGTGACTGCCCAACTTACTAACTGCATTGAGACATCTGGCTTGCTCCACCCAGCACATTCGGGCTTCCGTGCTTCTTATAGCAGGGAGTCTGCCCTGCTTGAGGTGTCAGAGGCTATTCAGGAGTGTTTGGATGCCGGCGGGAGGGCCGCATTGGTTATGCTAGATCTCTCGGCGGCATTCAACACTGTGCCCCACTCTCTGCTTCTTGATCGTCTGTCAGAGATAGGCATTTCCGGCTCAGCCTTGAGGAGGATCAGGTTTTTCTTGGAAGACCGGACAAAGCGGTTCTGGCTTCCTCCCTGCTCCTTGGAGCCGTTGCAGGTAACCACCGGGCTGGCGCAGAGGTCATCACTTAGCCCCCTACTTTTTAACATCTATGTGACTACGCTGGTCTATCTTGCGGAGTCACTTGGGGCTAAGGTGATGGACTATGCGGATGACACTCAGCTCCTGTTTTCATGGTGCAGGGAGGATGATTCGTAGAGGCGGCACAACATTGTCTGTGTTCAGTTTATCCAGTGGCTGAAATGCAACGAAGGGAAATCGGAAGTGCTCCTCTATGGTCTGTTAACTTTGGACTTTAAAGAAAAGCTTTGGCCTTCTGGCTTTCGCCGTCCTATGGCAGACAAAAGTGCCGCAAAAAACCTGGGCGTCTGGTTCGACGACAAGCTGAATTTCTCCACACAAATAAAGAAGCTGGCGAGCACATGCTTTGGCACTTTGAAAATCTTGAGGAAGTTTCTTCCCTTTTTGCCAGGCAGTGCCAGAGAAACAGTGGTCGGGCGCTTATCCTGTCCCGCTTGGACTATGCCAATGCCCTACTGGAAGGCAGCCCGGGCTACCTTGTTAAGAAATTGCAGGTTGTTCAAAACTCGGCGGCCAGATTGCTCTTTGGACTGACATCCAGGCACAGTGTGCGCCTTCATTTGCGTTCCATGCACTGGCTTCCAGTTGACTCGCAGTTGAAATTTAAGATGCTGACCATCGCTCATAGGGCCCTCCATGGGCTTGGCCCCATTTATTTGCAGAGGAGGTTTGCTTTTTACACACCAGGAAGACAGCTGTGCTCGTCTGCTTAGCGGTTGTTACAGACCCCCAAGTTCAACCGTCAAAGACTGGGAGGTGTTTTGTTTGTGCGAAAAGCCAGTCTGGCTTGGAACACGTTGCTCTGGGCTCTCAGGTGTGTTCAGGACCCACTGCTTTTTAAGAAAAAACTGAAAACGTTGCTTTTCTAGTTGCTGTTTTGTGCTCAATCTGGTCCTTTCCTTCTGTTAGCGCTGGGACACTTTCGAGTAGCTGCGCACTGTATAAATTTAATATAACATAACATAACATAGGAGAATAAACAAACAAAAATGAGTAAGCGCAAAAGAGGATCCTTGTCGCCAAAGGGTTGCATGGCCGAGCCCCATCAGAAAACAAAAATTAGAGCAGATGTTACCTCCCCTGACATGGAGCCCACCATAAAGGATAACAATCTGGAGACAGGACCAACTCAGAACTGCTACAAATTGACACAACCTAAGATTTACACAAAATTTCAGTTTTTAAAAAACCCAGGGGACGCCTTCTTATCAAGCTCAATTGCAGCACTAGGTCTTAAAAGTACGATTTCACCACTCAAATTATTGGAAAGCAGGATAAACAGCAAAAGCACAACATTTGGCATAAAAAGGGACCCCGTGTTGAATGACTTACCATCTCACCCACATCGTGAACATCAAATACTGGCGTGTAGAACAAAACTGGAAGAAATCACCACACAGCGTCATGTTTCCAACCAAACAACAGCAAGACTCATGGTTGAAGATGACAAGCTCCCTAAAATTGCCATCTCTACCACCCAGCCAGACCATCAATCAGAAAGGGTGTTTTTTACCCATCTATCATAGTCTCTAATGCTGGAGGGGATGAGCGAATAGTTAACTATATAGATTGCAAACACGGTAGTATAAGAATCAAGCCCACCTCTGCTGAGGTTATGGAGTATCTGTCCAGCACTAGGCTGCCCTGCACTGGGCTAGCCACAAATATAACTCTCACCAACCAGAACAGGGCAGAAGCAGCTACAACACCGGCCCAAGCAAGCACAAACAACCACAAGCCCATTTACATGTCACAATTAGATAGTCAAGTGAACAACCTCAACAAGAACGGGAAAGTACTGGAGTTTATACCAGTATATAGATCAAGAGGGGCCCAGGACATATTAAATCGAGGGAACCTTCTTCATTTATTATCACATATACCCTCGCTATCGGAGGTAACCTCAACAGATTTGGACTCAGTAGAGTTTGTCAGCCAAGGTGCTCCTCAGCAGGGTGAGGTCAAATGGACAACATGAATACTGGAAAAGATTGTACAAAAGATATTACTGGAAAGATTGACATTTGAAAACTGGGGCATGAAGATAAAAGCTATCAACAATTTAATAAATAAAAGGAATTTCGTAGCGTGCCCTGCATCACAAAATGTGATGCAGCGCGCGATACGAAATTCATTTTATTAATTAAATTGTTTACTTACCTCCAATTATCCATATTCCAGTTTTTAGCACCCCCCACCCTGCCCCTCCCCCGTCCTGCCTTTCTGCCCCACCAGAACTCCCTCCACGGGCCGTGGCTGCTTCCCACCCTTCCCACCATTTACACCTATAAACACCACAACACACATCTAAAATTAATTAAGCAATTACCATAATTAATTACTAATCAATTAATTTAAATTATTTAACAACTAATTAATAATTTATCAATAAAAAATACATTCCTTCCCACCACTTACACCTATAAACACCACAACACACCCCTAAAATTAATTGCACAATTACTCTAGTTAATTTAAATTAATTAACAACTAATTTTTAAATCATTATTAATACATTAATTTACAAATTTCACGCTATAACATCACAGTTAAACAAATATTAATAAATAAAAAATATTCAATACATTTTATATAATTAATTTACTTCCCACCCCAATCCCCTATAAACCCACAACCTGCTACAAACTAAAAACCCAAATTTCAAATTAAAAAAATTAATAACGACTAAAAGTAATCAATACATTTTATATAATTAAATTACTTCCCACTCTATTCCCGTATAAACCCACAAACGGCTACGGAACTAAAAATGCAAAATTCAAATTAACGTATATCACATACATATAAAATATATACTAAAATTAAAATACATAACATTAATAAAGAAATCAATATTTTTAACAACTATATTTCTGCAAACGATAGTAAACACTTCGATATTTTAAACATCGATATTACTTACCTAAAATCAATATTCTTGACCACGATGTTTTGTCTGTCGATATTTCTGACCCACAATATTTTACCTCTATATTTGTGCAAGTCGATATTTTTGCATCAATATTCTGTATCTGCATTACTTATAATATATGCTCTTGGGTTTACATCATTATGTACTGAAGCGGGATCACGTGGACTTAGTTTACAGATACCTAATTAAAACCTTGTATGCAACAGTTGCTCATGTTTTTCGTTAAACCATACTTCAAAAACAGAGCAGTGAGCCTTCAAATGAGTGACATGGTCCAATCACCGCTCCATTGACACATTCCTGAGGCTTGTGGTACATAAAAGCCTTCACCTATGATTGCAATTCGTTCCAATGCTCGAGTGTGAAGAGAACGTATTCTGCAACTTTTTACCTTGTTGAACTTCTCATTTATACCTTGTATCAAATTGCATTTGTTTTGGACTGGAGGAGGTGGGCTCCTACAAAGGACATTACTTAAAGATATGTAAATACCAAGAGCATGATCTTTGAGAAAGCAATTCTGTAATTTATTGTTACTATTTATTGATTTAGAATTCGATTTAGAACCCCGTTTTACTGAATCTCTGATTCGCTAAGGCTTTGCACTTTCACAAAGTGACTCAAAGCAGTACATAGATATTTACTTTTCAACGCAAAGGGCATTTGGTTCTGAAAAGGTGCCATTTTCTCACCTGAAAATGTGCCTTGCACTGCATTTCTTCTTTGAGGCGTTGCAAGGGCAATATTTATGCAGATAATTGCAAACACCAGTATATTTTGACACTAACCCTGATCTACTTCAATACCAGACGCTCTTTGCATCAAAAACTAACACCTCTGGTAGAAGTGAGAAGAGAGTTTGTATTAAAAAAAGATACTTCCACTATAAATCCTAAGCTACATAGCACACACTTATCTCTGCACCATTGTGTGAAGCTGTGTGTTGATCAAGGCAGCTTTGTTGGAGGGTCAGAGCAGGGGATGTCAGCAGCAGTTATGCTTTTTCCTGTGGGCACTGCAGAGTAAGAAAGCAAATGCTGGCTGTGTTGCATTGCATGAACAATTATTACATTTGATCTTAGAGTTTCTCTTTTAGAGTAATTGCTGCTTCAACATGAAATCATATCTTGTTCATGAATAAGCCTCCTCGAAACACATGGGGCACTAGGCAACTTTTATACTCTGGTTGAGCTACAAGAACGCCTCACTTTCATCCTTGAAATGTAGTGAATATAGCATGCCTCAAGAGAAGTGAGGTCTCTATGTGCACAGTTGTGTATTTTCATCCATGTGCTCTATGCAGTGGCGGCTCCTCCGCTAAAACAGAGGAGCATTGCTCCACTGTGCAAGGAAAAATAAAATGGCAATAACATATTGTTATTGTCATTTTATTTTTCCGATTGCATGTAGTCAGTGGCCTGTGTGGGGCATGGTGGGGCTGGCCAGAGCAGGGGAGGTGGTTTGCACTCCCAAAGTGCGCATTAACCATTTTGCCGGCCTTCTTGGGCCGAACAAACAATTCATGCGCACTTTGCATGTTTGTTCCAGGCTGCATTACACAGCCTGGTGACGAAGATGCACAGGCTCTTTGTTCCAGTCTAAGCGCGTAGCCACTGCGTTCAGACCAATCACAACACTGCATTGCAGCATTGTAATTGACTATGGGGGGCCTCTGTGCCGGGTGCTTCAAAACTACTGGCCGGACTGCAGAAAGGAAGAAGGAAGAGGACGAAGGGGAGGCGGTGGCGGGGCATCTATTCTAAGGTAAGTGTGTGTTTGTTTGTTGTTAATTAACCCCCACCAGTCCCGTCTGGTAGCAGCTACTACTGGCTCTGTGATTATAGTGCCAGTACTTTCATAAACCCTCTGGTGATTCTACTCAAAGTTTCATCACACACAGTTTTGCGGTGCAGGGCCTGAAATGCAAAATAGGGTGCACAACCTCTACTTGTCAATTATTGGGAATACTTTGCGACAACAGTAGCTGTGTTTAATTTAAAAATTTCCATCATTAGTTCAGCATTTCAAAGAGTGCAACAGAAAATCTGAGGAGCTATATAACACAACTTTTCTCTCCCCTTAATGTAAAATGTAAAGACTTCATGAGGGCATTTGTAGTACGAGCGTTCCTCACCCCCTTGTGGAGACTTAAAGGCCACCCGTTAATGACCCAGGTGCAGGGTGTACCTGGAGAAACTCTGACAGGCAGTTCCTTCTTCACTGTTAGTATTGTTGCAGATATAGCTTTATCCGACAATTAGTGGCTGGTTCTGGCTGAACAACTCTGGCAGTTCAATACGTGAATCTGTTGCAATCAGTCACATAGTCATTTCAATAATATTTTACAAATTCTTCTCTCTTGGGTAGAAACATCGGGGGCATATTTACAAGACCCTATCACCACTGCCAATTTTTTTATGCTCCTGTAGCATAGGGCAATTTTCAATATTCACAAGGTGGTGCTGAGCCAATTAGTGTCGCTTAACACAACCGTGTAAATATGCCCCTTTCTGACACAGTCCTCTGCTGCAAAGGGGCGTGTAATGGGTGGTGCTGTAGATCCTCGCCAATTTTCTAGAAAATATGCCCTTTTGTTTCCTGAAGAATAACTGGAGGGATAAT
This sequence comes from Lissotriton vulgaris, assembly GCF_964263255.1. Lineage (NCBI taxonomy): Eukaryota > Metazoa > Chordata > Amphibia > Caudata > Salamandridae > Lissotriton > Lissotriton vulgaris. The sequence continues at coordinate 1,949,323,752 of NC_141689.1, forward strand.
CAGACCTAAAATTGAATAGAAATATGCCCAGACAAGTCATTTATCAAACATTCCCACCGTCAAATGACCACCACCTCAAACACCTTCCAGAAAATCGCAAGATTTTCACTCAACATTCTTCCTCAACACCCCCAGACACATCAGCTGATCCTTTTTCAGTCTTCCTAGTTCACCTAACTTATTCATTACTTCTGTCTGTTTTTCCTTATTCATCAAGATGATAGGAGGGATGTATTTTCTTGAACATCAATATGAGTTCAGCTAAATTGGAATAATAGATTTACCATGAATTGCCACCAAAGTATGGCCTAGATGTATCAAGCCTTTTGCGATTCGTTAAGGCCGAAATTCGCAGAATTTCGGCCTTAAGGAATCGCAAACGGACATTTAGCATCTTTTGGGATGTATCAGAAATTAGCAAAATAAGGAATCGCAAAAAATTGCGATTCCTTATTTTGCTTATGCATTTAAGGAATCGCAATTTTGCGATTCCTTAAATGGCATGTATGACTCTTTTTAAAATTGCGAATTCGGGTTAAGGAATCGCAAATTAACACCAATTTGAGGTTCGTGTTAATTTGCGAAATCCTTTTAAAAAACTAAATATGACTATTTTGAAGGTGGCATGTGACACACATACATGCCCATAGGGCATGTATGTGTGCCATATGCACACACATGTAAGTTTCAGGGGTGCAGCAGGGTGTCCATGAGACACCCCTGCACCCTTGAAATAATTCTCAAATTGCGATTAGCAAATTGCGAATTCGCAATTTGAGAATTACTGCACAATCATTCCTATGGGCCTCCTGGCCCATAGGAATGCATGGGGAATTATTCCTTATTTGCGAATTCGCAAAATACGAATTCGCAAATAAAGATAAATAAGGAATCGCAAAAAAAATGCAATTTTTTACATACATTCCATTTTGCGAATTCTAAATAGCGATTCGCAAAAAATCGCTATTTAAGATTCGCAAAATGGAATCTTGATACATCTAGGCCTATATCTCTAATCATTCACAAAGACACGCTGGTGGTCTCTTAAAATTACTAGGCTGCACTAATTTAGTGGCTGGTTGAGACTACGTAGTTTCTTCCAAGTTGACAGGAGCATCACGATAAATAGATTTGCAGCTAACACAGTTAAGAAACACAATTATGAAAGGCCAGTGAATTAAATTAAATGTAACAATATTTTATGAACATAATCATTAAAAAATATATACATGATCACGTGATCTTGAATCACATCCACACATTTAGAACTTTCAATGTGTAAAACGTATTTCAAAAATATAGGACTGTATACAATTTATAATAAGTACATTAAGGAAAACTATAAAGTACCTCAATATGAATGACTTGGGAAATGGACCTAATTTCCTCCCTCTCCTAGGTTACTAATGCCAATTCAGAAAATCTCAATGTCCCGAAGTGTACTGACTACATGCTTACAACAATCAAGTATCCCAACTGACTGTCTTCCGAATAAAGAGAAAAATGTAGGACCTTATGCATTCTGGACAAGGACCATATTACTTACCCAATCTGCTGGTGCCATGCTGGCCACCTAAAACAAACTCTCAACTCAATCAACAAGATCCAAGTATACTGGAAACATTTTCTGCTTCCTCTATCTCTTTGCATCAGAGATAACTTTCTAAGATTCATAAGACTATGAATATACAAAAGTTCTCTACTTCCAGTTTGGGAAAGCAAATGCAAGGAGAGAGGTTACAATCATTAGCAGATAATTTTGTGACTATCATGCAAATGTACAATTTGTAATGCCACCTATTTGGACATACATCACATCGCAAATTACATTCTCATTTGCAAACCAATTGATTGAAAAATTCCCAAGATGTCTTATAGAGGGTTCATTTGATATCTTCCAATCTAATCAGGGCACTTCAAACTTTAAAAAACGGTACCCCACATGTTACATTATCACAACTACGTTTTGAAAATTTCACATGATTGCATTTACATTTTCGATTGCCCTCGTCTCTACATTGTCTTTTCATTATATTGTAATGTCTAAATGTTACATTGTTTGACAAGGTTGGATTCTATTACCATATTTGTTCAATCCTTATGCTGAGCATCTTGGGCAAAAAACCAGACTCAATGATGTTCAGACTGGGATCAAAATTGGAGGAAGTGTAGATCTCAAGGCTATGATTGTCAAGTTCAAAGAAAATAGTGCTGCTGCTGGATTAAATCTAAAAGTAAAAAACAAAATCATATTACCAAGAATCTTACAAAGTCTTAAAATTGACAATGAAGCAATAAAGAGCACCAAAGACTCAATTTTCATAGGATCATGGCTATTTCAAGATGGTGATTGCAGTCCTGAAGTCAGAGGGCAGCTACTACTGGGCAGAAAAGCATTGACAAGCTTGGACAAAGTGATAAAGAGGACAGCAAAGATACAAATCATCAAAGAAATGGTCTTTGCTGTGACAAAATATGGATGTGAAAGCTGGACAACTAATAAAAATAATCGTTGAAGAATTGACTCCTTCAAACTCTGCTGCTGGGGAAGTCTTTTGCGTATTCCAGGTACTGCTAGAAAAAGGAATCAATTAATACTTGACCAGATCAAGCCAGAAATTCCACTGAAATTGATTATGATCAAACTTAAATTCCAATATTTTGGCCACTTAATGAGAAGAGACGACTCCTTGGGAAACAACATTTATGAGAATGATGAAAGGAAATGGAAAAAAGGAAGACCAAGATCAGTGATTAGAAACAGTCAAGAATTATAGAAACACGAATCTTCAAGACCTAAAGAATTATTTTATCGACAAAAACAATTGGTTGAATATTATTCATTGAATCTTCAAGAGTCAGACACAGCTGATAGGATAGAACAATAAAAAATCCTTGAATTTTCATCCTTGTGGTCAGTTACATTTTCACAATTGCATTGCCATTTAACATTCATCAACGACTCAGATGTAATGGGTACGGTTTGTGGTTAGTATTTGGAGATAGGGTTAGAATAAGTGGCAATCATTAGAGGATGGGGTTTAGATTAGGGCTCCAAGGTGTACTAGATGATATACGAGTAGGAGCAGGGGTGGAGGTTGGGTTAGGTGTTGCTGTTAGGGACTAGCCAGTAGGGGTTGGGGTAAAATCAGGTTAGGTTTAAAATGTAATGGTGATCTTGTAGCTGTAAAATACATGCATGATGTTTAGGTAGGTGCTTTTACTAAGTAAAGTACACGTTTTGCTGATTTAGTGGCTTTAGTTATGTGAGAGAAGAGAGTTTGAGTCCGCCTTCCACAAATATATTGAGTAAACTTCTACATTTATTTCCCTACATAAATATAGTTATCATATTGAATGAATTTGTGTTGGCATGATACTGTAATACTGGTTGGTAAGTCACTGTAAAAAATTCTAAGCAGAGTCTCCACTTATTTCAGACCATGGTGGTACAGACATATCTAAAGTTAAAATGGAGAGAAATCATCCAACCAACACTATGCCAGTCATTCTGGCTATCATTCAAAGAATTATTAAAGCAGAAAGCTTTACGTTTGTTTCATTGAGTCCATTATCAAAGTGGCAGCAATTCGTCTTGAGGAAAGTCAAAGTATATTTGCCAAGTCACAAATTATGCTCCAGAACTTCCCTAATTCTATAAGAAGGAATTTCTCCCTACAAGTGTTAGAATTGGCATCTTTGGCGTGGTTTCCCCAGACGTTTTGCCTCTACTTCCTATATTTTTTATACTGTGCTAGATTTCGTTTTTGCTGGCTTAGATGCTTTGGGCACTTTGCCACTATTGATCAATGTCAAAGTGCAAGTGCTCACTGTGTAAATTGCTATTACAAATGGTTTTCCCCGATTGGCATATTTGATTTACGGGTAAGTCCCTAGTAAAGTGCACCGAGTGTGCCAGGGTCTGTAAATCAAATGCTGCTAGTGAGCCTGCTGCAGCGATTGTGCCTCTCATATGAGTAGCTCTGAAATAGCATCTCAGCCCTGCCACTGCAGTGTCTGTGTGCAGTTCTAAGCTGCTATATCGACCAGGCAAGTGCACCCACTTGCCAGGCCCTAATCTTCTATTTGTGTACATGTTAGGCACTCCCTATGGTAGGCCCAAGATACCTTCTTGGGCAGGGTGCAGTTTATGTGAAAGGTAGGACATGTGCTGGTGTGTGTGACATGCCCTGATAGTGAAATACTGCCAATTACATGTTTCACTATTGAATGGCTATCTGCCCCATAAGAGAGGATGGTAAACAATGTGTAACATCTCACAAGCATAACTTTATATTGGAACAAGATAAAGAATTAAAGTTTAGGCTGCCTGAACTCAGAATTTAATAACACATCTTTTAGTAAATATGGCTCTTAAATTGTGTTTTTGAAAATGCCACTTTTTGAAAGTATGCATTTTCTTATCTAACCATTCTGTGGGCCTCTGCCTGTTTGTGGATTGACTGCCTGGTTTTGGAGTGACAGAGGCTTGGGATATGCACTTTCATGTAGACAGCCATTGGGGTTTTGGGGGTGTGCCTGGCCCTTCCTGGATAGCTTAGAGTGGATCTGAATAGGGATTGCCTGCATTTAGAGTAGTAAGAGGCCTTGCACCTGAATATGGCCTGTCTCCCTTGCACAATTCTGTTGACACCCATTGTGGTCATATTGCACCAGTAAGGACAGAACTGGTTCGGACTGGGCTCAGAGACCATATACAAAGAGAACAAAGACAAAATGGGGTATAAGTAGCAGACCTTAAACCCCAGAACTTTATATAACTTCTGGACTCAAGAGGAACCTTTGCCAAGAAGAAGAGCTGTAGAGCTGTGAGGAGGAGTAATACCCCTTGATGTGTGCTGTGTGGAGTTGGCCTGCAGTTGCTGTATCAGCCAAGGAGAGGGAAAAGACTGAAACGTTGCTGTAACCTGCTTGAAGAAGATCTCCAAGGGCCTGTCTGTGCTGGCCTCCTGTTCTGAAGTCTCAGGGATACAAATACTTCACCCCAAACTCCCTTGAACTCTGCTGCTGAGATTTCTGACCTCCCAGGAGGTGCCTATTTGTGTTGTGGGCCTCTGGAAGTTGTTCCTGCTGTTAGGAGCTGGATGAAACCTGAAGAATGGAAGCAATTGATGCATTGCTTTTCTTGTAGCTTTTTGTCCTGTTGCAGCTCTGTTATGAGAGAGGAATTTCCATGCCACTGCTGAGACGACACAGCGCCTGTCGCGGTTGCATCGATTGCCAAAGCATCCTGGAGGTCCACGCATCACACCAGTGCAGCAGGTTTTCCAGATGCATCACCCACGGACCAGAATCGTCCTGGAGTCGACGCATCACTTCCCCCTACAGCCCAGATTTGACGCATCACTTCCAATGCGGGCAGCAGAACTGTTTCATCGCCTCCCCAAGGACTCAGGAATAGATGCATCTCTTTCGTGGCACTTCCCATCTCTGAGGCTGTTTGGCCTTGTGAATTTTGACACTTCTACAGGTACTTTCGGTAGAATTACAAATCCATAGTTTTATGTGGACCAAGTTACTTACAACCTTTGAAAAGTCATATTCTTATTACATGTATGTTGGATTTTTGTCATTTTAGTCTTGTTGAGTTTAGACAAAAATACTTTATGTGTCTAAACTGTTGTGGTGTCTATTTGTCATGTTATCACTGTATTACTATTTGTTTTGAGTACATATACTTTACACATTGCCTTTGGGATAAGTCTGTCTGCTTGTGCCAATCTACCCAGGGAGTGAGCAGGGGTAATCTAAAGTGTGTAGTCCCTTACCCTGACTAGAAGCGAAGGTCCCTATTTAAACAAAGGTACCTACCTCGGCCAACTAGAGACCCCTGTTTCTAAGAACAAGCATCTCATTTGTGAGATGCCTGCACCGAGGTGCTTATGGCTAAGCGATGTTTATGGCTATGTGCAATTAGGTTCAACTCTTAAAATTCACGAATGGGTTAAAAGCATGACTGTTTCTTACCTGACCCTGACAATGATCACCACTTTTCAGCCTCAAGATGCTTATGACTCGCAATATGCTTTATAAATTAAGGTAGGTAGAATTTGAAATTCTTCTTCCAGCTCTGCCTTGCCGCTTCATTGGTGCAACCCTAGAGGGTTACATGGGTTTATATACTGAGGGTAAACGAAAAAGAAAAACGTTTTGTAAAATTTAGATCCATCTTGAAAAGATCTACTTGAGTGGGAAGAACATACACAGGAACTTTTGTCATTGCTAGAAATGCGCATCCCAGCTAAGACATGGAGCTACAAACAGGCATGCATTGGCAGGCTGTCGCTAGTCTCCTATTTATCCATCGGTAAAATGTGGCATCCAAGGTCGGGCACAAATATAATACATTACACCTTGTTGTTTTTTTATTTTAAAAGTTATATATTAATATCACAGATACGTTAATTTGATTAACGCATCATTCGTCTTGTTTTAAAGGATGGTGTCTACTAAAATACCTCATAGTAAGACAAATAAATAATGTGTTACTAATGTACAATACCGTTCTACCAGAATGTAACAACGAAAGTGTTTCTAAAGACCACATAGCGTGAAATAATTATTCTTTTAGTTGCATGATATACCTAATAATGTAACTTTCTTTCCTGCACAACTTATCTTCCAATGTTAAATAGTTTCGTGTTTATTTACCTCATAGATGAGTGGCCCAGGTAAATATTGTCACCTTAACATCTCATTCATACAATCCAAACAAAATATGCTCCTAGCTAAAAATGAAAATAGTTTCATTAATGCATGAACGAAACTCCCATTTCAATGCCACAATGTATGCCTATATGTTCTCATGTTCAGATTATAATGATGTGTATAGAGTCTTTGATAATGGTGAAGGCCAGCGGAGGTAGCCCTACTTCGATGTAAAATACATAGAATTAAATGGAGTTTCTATATATCGTGTCATATTCCTTTTTCACTGAAAAGTGAATGATTGTTACGTGTCTCTTCACTTGTCTTTAAAATAAGAATAAAAGTCAGAAATAGTGTTTTAGATACTATACAATTATCAAAGCTGTTCCCATTAATACCAATATCAGAGATATTACTAATACCACTTTGATTCTGTTTGATATCTGCTCCCAATACTGCCCGATTGTAAAACCGCACACTCTATTTACCACTAGCCTCATATCAGGGGCATTGAACTTGTGATAGGTGGGAGCTGTTTTACAAACCGAGTATTCAAACCAGAGACTCCTCTGCCCCTAGAAGCAATAGTATCATCATCATTATATTTAACTCGTTTTAATGAATTAAGTATGATATATCGGAAAGCCAAGGTCCTCGGGGCAACAATAAATCTCTATTTTCTGAACTTTTATTACAATTCTAGTAATTTCTGGGCTAGAGGGTGGCTTAACCCCAATATTGGAATCCTAAACTAAACTTCAGTTCTGTTTGGGCAGTGAGAAAACGGCTTCAAACCTACCCTGTGTAGCCTGACAGCAGGTTTGTGAACTCTGCTGAACAAGCTTGCCAAAATCACCCTTTTGAAATGTAGGAAAACCTGATAAAAAAAAAACTCTCTGCTGCTCACAAGGTAGAATACGTCATATTTAAGCGAGCAAGATGTGTGAAATTTAAAATGGCATGTTTCCCCAGGGACTAGGCCCAAAATAGCATTGTCAATATTTAGCCTGCACCTGACACACAGAAATGGTCAAGGTATAGATGATACACTTTAATCCATAACTCTTGACCTATATCAGCAACAGACTCCATTCATTTTTGATGTTTTGTAAAAATGTAATCTAATTGTGAAGTTGGATGTTTATTAGATATATTGGAAATAGAACTTTAAGAAAGTTGCCATTTCCCTGCATTAGCTCTCCAGCAACCACCCTGCCTGTACTTGGCCCCAAATGAGATGAGAATGAGGTGTGAAAACTGCTCCCATGGCAGTAACAACGGCCCAGGAGTGGTGAAGTATTCTTTTTCCTTGCAGGAAGATCAGTTAGGGAGAAGCCAGGGACTTAATTATCTTTAAAGGGGCCGGCTCTGTAAATACCAAATGCTAGGTGACACATGGAAACTTTCAGTTTAAGTCCAGATAGTTAGACTGGCCCAAACCCAGTGGTAGGAAAACTAGTTTAAGTACTGAAGATGAGTAGACTGCTCATTACCATAACCACAACTCTGGGTGGACATGCATGCTCTGCATAAGGGAAAATCAATTTCTACATCTTGAATTTTGAGATTAACTGGCATTCCGATATTGTTTGGTTCAAGGCAAACAAGAATTGCTGTAAAAGTGCTCATGGTTGCCCCCAAGAACTTAAACCCCATTTGTTAGAGATTGCCCGGGCGTCTCATTGACCCAATAGTTAGTGCCAGGCATAAATGTGACCCTTAAATGTCCCAAGCACCATCCCCAGAACAGTCACTGGACCTTCAGGAGAGAACTGGACCAGTTATCTATGACCTGAGGGGAGTTCTGATGGACTGGACCTGCTCCTCCTATACTCAGGACAAAGGAGTGGACTCCAAAGGTCAGTTGAGTGACCTCCTGTGTGGTTACAGGGAACAATTAGCCGCAGGCGATCTTCTCTTTGAAGTGCCCAGCTGATCAATGGTAACTGAATTTTGCTATTGACCACTGCCTGACACCTTGAGAGTCTCTAAGTGCCTCCCCCTGAAGTCCTGGGGGCTTTAGAAGCATACAAGTGTGGATGCTTGGGCGTGGAAGAAAGTTTGGAAACTTCTGAAGCTTTTTCTAAACAGCTCAGAGGGGCCCATTGAAAGAATTATCTGACCAGCAGTTCCACAATGTCTGATTGGATTTCAGCTTCATCCTACTCAAACCTTCCTGCATCCTGCATTGGGACTTGGAACATTTTGATTGAGAAATTGCCAAATCTCCAGGGCGCCAGCTGGAGTAACCTGCTTCAGGTATCTGAACTTTGGTTCCACGGTGGTGGCTACAATTTTAGTGACATCTGCGCAGGAAGAATTTTGTTTCTCAAAAAGTGACAAAGTCTATTTCAGTGTTGAGACTTAGAAGAAATGACAACCCTTTTCTTTAAAAAAGTGACAAAGTCCCTATCTGATTTGGGACTCAGAAACCTTTCAAACTTTTTGACTTCCACCAAGAGCCATCCACTTGGTCTATCTGTGCATAGGTCCTTCACAGTCGGTCACAAATTGCACATAGTTCCCAGTCTACAACGTTCATACATATCATTAGCGCTTAGTGCTTTTTGGAGCTTTTTTATACTAAAGATTTAAAAAATTCTCCTTTACTGTATTTTTACTGATGTTGTGTCTTTTTTAAAAAAAAATGTTGCTTTATTTTTCTAATTAGATTTGTTTTTTTAATTGCTTTCTGATTTGCCTATTTTATTGTTTTTGTACTGCATACATACTTTCCACGTTGCCCTTTATTAAACCTTCTGCTCTGTGACGTAGCCACATGGGTGTTGAGCACAGGTTTACTTAGTGACTTTGAGTGTTTACCCTGACAAGAAGAGTTACTATTCCTTGAGGTGGACAGTCATCCATCCCAAATAGTAATCTACTTTCTGAAAAAAACACTGTCATAACCTTAACATACCCTCATTTTCAGTTATATCTGAAGAGCAAACTCTGCAATGTAAATAATATATGCATTTTCATGTTATTGATATAAAAACTTAATTTTTATTTCTGATCAGATTCACTAAGATTTTGTTGTGAGGAGATGTATTTTACTCATCGAATACTTCGGTTTGCTCCTAGGAGTAAACCAGAAGTGCCTGTGACTTGCTCCTTAATCCAGAGAAAAAATGAAGAGTACTACAAGAATAAGTTTCAGCAAAATCTTTAGGATAATGGGTTTATATATTTACTTATTAGTTTTGTATGGAGCACATACCTTAATCTTGCTGGGGTGACACCGGAGAGTATGTTAGATGGGTGACCCACTGTTTGTTCATGTACGTCTACCTGCCACAGTAAAGTAGTGAATTTCTGAGGTAATGCATTAACCCGCAACACAATATAAAGAGGGGGGGCTGGGGAGATAATAGAAAAAGGCAAGGCCCAGTACCAATGCTCCCTAGAACTAACGTAGTGCTCACTAAGGGGTAACTGTTCCTACAGAAAGAGGAGAAGACAACCTATTATGGTAAAAAAAATGTTGAAGTGTTCTCTCAATACGGCTGGGTGTTGGTTGAAGGTGGGGGAATTGCTCCTTTTGAATATAGTGCCCTCACACACACTTGCGAGTGTCATGATTCATCATCGGGCGTTGCTCCTCATGGGGGTGGCGCTGCTGTCCTCCACGGGCCCCGCAAGAGGGCTCTTTATCTGAGATCCTTTAAGGAGATGCCACAGTTGTGCATGTGGGTGTGTGGGCCTAAAAAAAGTGAGTAAGTGAGTTACAAAAAAACCCTTGCAGTAACCAGAACTGATGTTTTCAGTGGTCCGGAAGATAAGGTATAAAAACAAGGAATGGGGAGCACCTCCTAGAAGCAAGCATGTCAGAAGGACGAGTGTCTTCCTGCAGCTCTCAATATCTGTGTAAGTGTGTGATCGGTGAAGTTAGGTCAACATGTTTCGCGCTTCGAGGTGGTCTCTAATGGATCCAGGAGCGCTTCGTCAGGACCATGAAGTGAAAAATTAAAGAAAGTGAGAGTAGGAATCAGAGAACAGGCACGCAGTACTCCCACTGTACCTATAGTCAGGTGACAATGCATCTACGCGCTAATTGGAATGCCTCGATCAACTTCATTTGCCCAACACCTCTATTCAGAATGGTTGGCCTCGCCGGAGCTCACAGCGGTAATGAGGATGAGTCTAATCACGCTCCCCTGTGGTGGTCAATTACCTGCCCATCCACTTGGAGTCCCCGGTTCTCACCGGGGGTTGGGTAAAGGAACTCCATCCAGGCGTTCCAATTCGCGTGTAGACGATGCAGAGGGAAATTTCATATTTTATTTAATTTTCTCTCTGCATCGTCCCTCGAAATCCCCCCTTACCCTGTGGAAAACGAGCCCATAATCCTACCGATGCCCAGGCCGCTGGCGCAAACCGCCTCTTAGTTTCCATGTTGAATAGTTACCAAAATAAAGAGACGGGCGCTGGAAGCAGGAATCAAGAACAGAGTTTAATTCTCATGAGGAGAGCCTGTCATGTCAAACACGAAACAAGGTGCCATCGGGAGGTACTCTAACAAGTGAGCTGAAACTCTGTCTTTTATACTTTACAAAACACTTGGTATTACTGTCACAGCATTGTGAAACAAAGAAAAGTCAACCCCATAATCCTCGTGTCAATCCTACCCCACATGTGTTCACAATTGGGACCCTTGACTTGCTGATAAGAGAGGGGGCAATGACGCAGCTGAATGTTCCGCTGATTATTAGGATGTGTGCGCCTGATCATAGCCCAGGGGGTGGGGTGGCTAGGATCAATAGTGGGTCCTTTGAAGAGGAGTGACTTCATACAATAAGGGCAGTAATGGTATCTCCTGGCTCAGGCGATGGCCTCGGACATGTGTGGTCAGCCGGACTCGGGGGAAGGGGTCATCAAAGGAGTGGTATTCATGCCACGTGGACAATCGAGCGCGGAGGGAAGGCTCGTCAACAGAGGGGCATTCATGGAAGGAAAGGAGGTGTTGGTCAGGCGCGGCCGTGACTCCCAAGGACAGGGTCTTGCAGAGGAGGAAGGTTTATGACTTGTCCATGTGAGGGAGAAGGAGGGGGTCAGGGTGCGCGCAGGGTCAGAGTCGCACAGAGAGAGAGAGGTCTTATGACCCGTACATGAGAGAACAGGGGCAGTCAGATACAGCTGGGGGGCTATGTCAGCTGAGGCGAAGGATGCTTCTTCAAGAGGAAAATGGGGGGGTGCCTGGGTCAAGCAGGAGGGTTGCCTTTCATAGCAGGGTCGCGCAGAATGCTGGGTTTCATGGTCTATGCATGTGAGAGTGGGAGGGGGGGGGTGCTCAAACGCGCGCAGGAGGGAAGCCAGTGATTCTAATGAGTGGGCAAGAGGCCAAGGTGCCTAAAATGGCTGTCATGTACATATGGGCACGGGCTTTTACTGGCGGAGCGATACGGTCAATATTTCAGGGTATACGTGGTGTCTACAGGGAGGGGGACGGGAGAGGGCAAATGAACGCCGCTTAGGTACATTAATTTTGCTAATTTCCACAGTCGCCGCTTTTAACATAAGCGAGTTCATTTTCCTATTCTTCCTAGTTGATGGGCGTACATATAAACAACAAAGTTCATTTTCCTATCCTTCCTAGTTAAGGGGCGTACATATAAACATGTGGTTGATGAAATAGCATTTGTCAATACTAACATATTGCATAGAAATCATGAACAGTTGATGTGATGGGCAGAATGCAGCACATAGGAAATTGCATTTGTCGAGTTCCTATCATTTCAAAGGCACTACATAGCATAAATGTTTCTGACTTAAAAATGTGACCAATGAACATTTTGACCAAGCAGTTGAGGGCGGAATCAGTTCAATATACAAAGTCTCTTCGTCACAGTGTCTTTTATCAGTGAGCCATCACTGGTAGGCTCTAGTCCGTGTCCTTTCGTTGGCGCTGTTGAGCACCGGCGGTGGAGCTATAGGTCCAGCTCGGTTCTATCCTTACGCGTTGCAGGGTGCGGTCAGTCCTCTGCTGTTAGACCACAGTCCTGTTCCCTAAACAATCCGGTTGGTGGCGCCTTATGCTCGGCACCCATAGTTCTATGGCAGCACCCTATTCCCAGCGGAATGCGGTTCTTTCCCTTGGCAAAAAGTCACGCGGAAAAGAGGGTGAGTGTTGTTCAAATAGTCGATAGGAGAGAGAGAGCGGAGTTGGGTCAGAGTTCCTGGGACACACAAAAGGGACCAAGGGAGCAAAGGATAACAAGCAGGCAGGCCCATCAATCGGGCCCAAAGAAGGGGGACGGAGACTCCAGGCACACGTGGGTTAGCAGACGGAGGGCTTCAAGGTGGCCCATCATTTTTCTTTTTCCACGTTGAAATTGCGGTCTCGTCCCGTATCCGGTTGCTCTGCGGCTCCACCTTTGGTCGAGGTCACACGTGTCCCAAGATCCGCAGTCGGGCTGTACATCACATCTGACCCATCTCCTTCGGTGATCGTGAATCTTTGAATAGGTACAAGACAAGGTTTTAGAGAAATGGCAAAAGAAGATATCTACGCATGTGAATTACTCCCTCAATTCTACGCATTTGGGAGATACGCTCATTGGTCACAGTCAGAGATCCGTTACCAAGCAGTGCATGTGTCAGCATATTTATAACTCAAGTGAGGATAAATAATATTCCCATCAATTGTGCATTACATCATATTCAACATTACGGAGCATTTCCCTTCTGGACTGGCTAACCTTTTCAAACAGGGCGGGGGTGCCATTATCGAGAGTTAGGCAAAACAAGGTTTTCTCGAGGGTCAACAGTTACTCATGGTCATCATGTTTATTTTCGGGACAGCAACTGGGGTCTATCAAAAATTGGGGCGGGGATGCTTCGGGCGCTCGCGCTTGGGTGCAAAAAGGGGGTGGGGCAATCTGGGCATTGGGGGTCGATCTAGACGTTGGTGTTCGTCCCTGAAGAACAGACATAAGGTGCCATTGACATACAGTTCCCCTATAACTGGCCAGATTTGGGGGACTTTAGTCGTCTTACCTGTCCTTTCCTTCTCAGCCAATTCAAGTTCATTCATTTTACAGAAAGGAGAGGCAGTAATATGGCGAGATTCAATCATTTTAGTTTCGGTCAATTTCGCTGAACGCCTTCGCGTTCAATATGTATCAAATCAGACTGGTGCCGGTGGGGCACAATTTTACCAATAAGAGGGAGAGAAAATAGAGAGACTCTCATAGAGAGTGAGAGTCGTCCGCAATCTAAACGAGCCATTCGGTACACGTATGACATGTAGAGAGAGAGATAAGGGGGTAGAGAGAGAGAGAGAGAGAGAGAGAGAGAGAGAGGGAGAGAGAGAGAGAGAGAGAGACGTGTACGAAAATAGGTCATTTAGTGCGCTTACAACACAGAACAGCAAAGGTCAGGTAACACGCAGATACGGACAGAGGGAAGACATAAATCCGTACATTACACACACACAAACTCAGACAGGGAAGACGGCACATGTATTACACATATATAAGACATTTCACGACAAGACAGGAAACAATTGTTAGCCAACAAGATCTGTTTTATATGTTCTACGTATCTTTACTATCCTATTTATCTACGTGCTTAGCTCTTTCTACGCCTCCCTCCTTTTCATTCTCGCCAGTTATCTCTGCGAGCGTTCTCAATTGCCAATACTTACACCTCGGTTGGTCGATCAGAAATTAACCTGGTCGTGCTATTTACCCATGGTTGGATCTTAATCCATTTTCAGTCCCTTCCTTTGGTGGGAAGTTCTCCAGGCTGAGGCAACGGCAAGTATTGATCGGGAGAACAGTCGGGCAGCTTGGCTATATCTATAAGAGTGTGAGAAAGGGGAGCAGTGCATTTTGAACATCAGCAACATTTCTAACTTCCTAGACGGGTGGTGCCGTGGCAACCCTTACCCGTATATTTTGCTTTGTCCTTTCCCTACCTAGTCAAGCGTCCAGTTACATTATTTAACATGTCATTTCTAGTCAATTTTTCGTCATTCAGTACCTGTCCAGTTTCTATGTCAGTCTATCCTTTCAGTCGCTATGTTCTAAGGAGGAACAGTCATGTTTAAGTCTACGTCTTTTTTAAAACTTATCGTTATGAGGACTATACACTTATCCCCTCTTTCCCTTTTCGTCGGTGGTTCGACCGTCGCTCTCCCACACTTCAGCCGTCGTTCTGACGTGACCTGCAGAAGGGAGGAAGAAGAAGGGGTGGGGGACAGCATTCAAAGTACATCAGCATGCAGTAGTCCGAAAATTCTTTTACTTACCACTTACTCGACCTATCTCCACGTACCGCCTTTCTTTACCATCTCGGCGTTTAAGCCCAGAGGGACCAGTAATGTCAGATAGATAATCATTGACGATCTGCGTATCTACATGAGTTACTTGGTCGCAACCCTCTTCGTCGGGTGCAAAGGCGGCGGTCAGGTGGCATTTCCGTGGTGTCGTTTTAAGGGTGTCCAAAACACTTTTCTGGCTGCCTGTGACACACAATGTAGCTGCTAAATATCTGATCCCTTTTGATTCTACATCTTTCATCATACTTATTCTTCGCTCACAGTAGTAAGACATCCAAAACTCATTAATGCAACTGCTACAACCATGCTTTCTTTTTCAAAATACTTTTAATAAAAAGTGTTGATGTACAAATACAGGCCTGCAACTCGGTGGGCCGGCTACAAAGCAGATTGAAACTGTACATAAGAAGAACGAAATAGGTGGCAGTTCATTGCATAAAGTGCAGCAGTGTAATAAAATCGCGTTAAACTTCCCTACAGAGCAAGCATGATGCATGTCAGTAATTCATCTTTAATAAATTCATAAATTCATTATCCAAGTTCATTCGTTACCTAAATTGCACCAATTCATTTTCCAACTTATAATCAGTACCCACCCTAAGTCAGTTCATCGTCCAAGCACATATTCAGTAACCTTCATATCTACTTTCATTATCCACAAAAAACTGCGTATATATCTCGGGACAAAAGGCTGCGCAATCAGGGTGCAACAAAGTTTATTCAAACGTTTCATTTTGTGTCGGCGCCATTTTTGGGTGGGGTCAGGCAAGTTCCAGCACAGTCAGAATGTCTCCAATGATTCGTGGTTGGACCGGGGCCTTCCGTTGGAAGTTCAAAAAGTTTTGAATCATGTGGTAACAGTCTAACGATAGTCAAAGAGTGGGGAGGGCGGCAACAATTTTCCTACCGGGTCATTCTGGTGTTCCTCCGGAACTGAACAAGTCTGTGCCGTGGCTGCACCTTAGCCATTTCCAAACTGAAGCTGGCGCTGGCAGGAGTGCGTCGATGTCGCTGTTCCCAGTGAGGGGGACGGGGGCGCCCATGCGGAGGGATCGGGGTGCCCCCCGGCTCTTATAGAATCTTCAAGGTTGAGGAGAAGAACAGACATGGGGCGTGCGCCCGTCCAGGGCAGAAGACCGCTTTTTGATGTTGACCCTCTTTAAGTAAGAGCATTGGGGTGTCGCTGGAAGCCTCCACCTGGAGGGAGGTGGGGGAGGCTCGTTCGCGTCACCTCCCCCTTCCAGCGACCCCGCGCCGTTCCTCGGCTCCGTCGCTTCGATATTGGCCGTGCCAGCCATTGAAGATGGGGGGGGGGGTCGGTGGCTGCGGCAAGACATCCCCCCCTTTTCTCTCGACATGTGGCGGGACTACCTGGAACTGTCCAGGCGTCGACATGTGGCGGCACTACCTGTAACTATCCAGGAATTTGACATGTGGCGGGACTACTTGCAAGCTCCGCCATTCTCGCTTTTGGCTTCGGCCTTCTTCGTGGGTCGGACCAGGCGAGAGACAGAAGGGGGGGTGGTCGGTGGCTGAGGCAAGACAGCCCCCCCCCCGTGGCCCGCAGGGCAGCAGGAGAGAAGGAGAGGACTCTGCCATTCTTTGGACCGCCTGCCCAACATCATCTCCTCCTGACCGTGGCCAGGCGAGCCCCTCGTGCCTCGAGGCCTCGCCCTCCGGATGGGCGTAACCGCGGACCTGTTGCACTTCGGGAGCTTCCGGAATGGGGGTAGGTACCTATTGAATTGTTTCTATCTCATGTGACCGTTATTTTGGGCGTGGCGGGCAATGAGGCAGACATGTTGGGAGCAGGAATAGGCAGCGAAGCCTAGCTACCTTGTGGCTATTTTTTGTTGTCAAACTTTTCACCATTTTACATTTCTTATTACGAACTATTTCTAATGTTTCTTATTTTTAGTGAAGTCAAAAGCTCATCAGGGGGTTACTGACTTAGTCTGATTTCTTTTTATTATTTTTCTTTCTCTTCCTTAGCGTGTTTCGAGCTAAAGCTTTCTGTTAGTAGGGAACGGTGATCACTTCATATTTTTATGTGTCCTTTTCACTAGGGGGGGTACCTCTGGACGGACCAGACGAGTTCCCTCCAATAAATGGTCCGGGGTGGAACGAGATTATCGATCAAAAGGGGAACATATATTCCTTCATTAGGGTATCATCCTGGACAGACCGAGCGATGTACTTCCATTTACTAGGGTAGCCTCCTGGACGGACCAGATGGTCTACTTCCACTAAATGGCCCATGAGCGGGGAGCATATGTCCTCCATAAGGGTAGTCTCCTGGGCGGACCATGCGAGCTACCCCCCAAACAGTGGGGAGTGGGTAGGACTGACGAATTCACAAAGGGGCATAACCTACCCTTTACTACTTGCAAAGATTAGATAGAATATTTCTATTCCACGTTGTTTGCAGGCAGAAAATACCTCAAACGAAACAATTCCTGGAACAACAATGTCCAGGCAACCAACCAATCAGTGGGGAGAAAAACAGGCATGACGGATTACAACGGGGACAAATGTCTGCATTACCTGCCCTTCGCTATCCAAAAAGGAAGACAGAATATTTCTACTCGTCTCAGTTTGTAGACAGGGAAGATCTCAAAGAACAACAATCGATTATTAATCGACTTCAAACAATTCAGTGGGGAGAAAAGTAGGCATGACGGATTAATACCGGGGACAAAAGTCTGCATTACCTACCCTTCTCTATCTGCAAAGAGGGACGACGTTCCTATTCGCCGCTGTTTGCAAACAGAGAATGTCTCGTTCTCAGAAGAGAACCAATATGTCAAGTAGCCTTCAAAGCTAAATGAACCAATAATGTCGGCATACAAATACCGATTTTCAATACAAATGTCGGCATACAAATACCGATTTTCAATACAAATGTCGGCATACAAATACCGATTTTCAATACAAATGTCGGCATACAAATACCGATTTTCAATACAATCAATCAATCAATCAGGTGGATAGAACCACCCTACCAATCAGGCGTAAGAACGCCCTACTTAATCTTACCCGGACCGGACCATACGGACAGTTCTTTGACTTCCTCCTCCAGCGCCCGATCGTTCTCTTACTCCATTGTAGCATTCCTGTGGGATCCCAGTCAGGACAATAGGTCACTCAAGGGAGGTCCGTTCAGAATTGGTGAAGTTCTGTCGATCGGCAGCCGGGCGAGGGCCCTCTCAAGGCAGGCATGCTCCGATCATTTAGATGTTCACTTCTTCGTCTGGATCTCTCTTATCGAACCTTATGTCACTGATGGACCCCGCGTTGGGACGCCAATTGTGGAAAACGAGCCCATAATCCTACCGATGCCCAGGCCGCTGGCGCAAACCGCCTCTTAGTTTCCATGTTGAATAGTTACCAAAATAAAGAGACGGGCGCTGGAAGCAGGAATCAAGAACAGAGTTTAATTCTCATGAGGAGAGCCTGTCATGTCAAACACGAAACAAGGTGCCATCGGGAGGTGCTCTAACAAGTGAGCTGAAACTCTGTCTTTTATACTTTACAAAACACTTGGTATTACTGTCACAGCATTGTGAAACAAAGAAAAGTCAACCCCATAATCCTCGTGTCAATCCTACCCCACATGTGTTCACAATTGGGACCCTTGACTTGCTGATAAGAGAGGGGGCAATGACGCAGCTGAATGTTCCGCTGATTATTAGGATGTGTGCGCCTGATCATAGCCCAGGGGGTGGGGTGGCTAGGATCAATAGTGGGTCCTTTGAAGAGGAGTGACTTCATACAATAAGGGCAGTAATGGTATCTCCTGGCTCAGGCGATGGCCTCGGACATGTGTGGTCAGCCGGACTCGGGGGAAGGGGTCATCAAAGGAGTGGTATTCATGCCACGTGGACAATCGAGCGCGGAGGGAAGGCTCGTCAACAGAGGGGCATTCATGGAAGGAAAGGAGGTGTTGGTCAGGCGCGGCCGTGACTCCCAAGGACAGGGTCTTGCAGAGGAGGAAGGTTTATGACTTGTCCATGTGAGGGAGAAGGAGGGGGTCAGGGTGCGCGCAGGGTCAGAGTCGCACAGAGAGAGAGAGGTCTTATGACCCGTACATGAGAGAACAGGGGCAGTCAGATACAGCTGGGGGGCTATGTCAGCTGAGGCGAAGGATGCTTCTTCAAGAGGGAAATGGGGGGGGTGCCTGGGTCAAGCAGGAGGGTTGCCTTTCATAGCAGGGTCGCGCAGAATGCTGGGTTTCATGGTCTATGCATGTGAGAGTGGGAGGGGGGGGGGTGCTCAAACGCGCGCAGGAGGGAAGCCAGTGATTCTAATGAGTGGGCAAGAGGCCAAGGTGCCTAAAATGGCTGTCATGTACATATGGGCACGGGCTTTTACTGGCGGAGCGATACGGTCAATATTTCAGGGTATACGTGGTGTCTACAGGGAGGGGGACGGGAGAGGGCAAATGAACGCCGCTTAGGTACATTAATTTTGCTAATTTCCACAACCCGGCCCGCCTGCCCCACCAATGGTGCCTGCACGGACCGCGAATTATGACATGAAGGAGTTTGAGAGGCCCATTACCTCATTCTGCAGTGCCCCCAGCCATCATTTTGCGTTACACCACAGGCCTTGTGGGTATCTCCTGACTACCCCCTCCCTCCACCGCCTTAACATTTGGTACAGCTGTTCTGCCTTGTTACAAGATAACATCTCTGAGTCCTCCCCCAGCATCTCACAGGTCTGGCCAGGGTAAGCATCGTGAAAGTATTGTCCTGACCCTTGGCTCCTGAGTCTGCATAGATGGGTGCAGCATGACTTTTCAATACTCTACTAATGTAACACTGGAAATACTGGGAAATTGTTTCAGGTACATATTTTTTAGATTTTACCAAAGGTATATTTTAATGTTTGCATAAAAGATAGTATAATAGAACATCTATATAATGATGATTGGTTCTGTATTTAGTGATGCGCCTGTCGCATTTTAAACATAATGTTGGCACATTATCATAAAACTGATTATTATTCTTATAAAATGAAAATGTATGTAATTTTGGAAAATAAATACAAGTGTTGCCAAGTGATACGCACTAGAGTCAAAGTGTTGTATGCAAGTAACTACTGTACCTTTATTCCAGCCCACATTCCCAGTAGCCGGACAAAAATCAACATAAATGGAAACTGGGTTAGCATTGTAACTGATGGTAAATAGCAATGCAGTTTGCCAGATGACAATACACCGGCAAGAAGCAAGGGGCATATCAGCAAGAGAATTATCGCCCCTTTAGCGGCCGTTTTCAGCTGCAAAGCAGCGATAATTGTATCACACTATTAGCAAGGTCACGCTATTGAGTGAATCCTTGCCTCATCTCCCTTTCCCTTAATGCCCAGCTTTGCATCTCTAAAGAGATGCAAAGTGGGCGTTGCGCCCCAGAATAATGGGAGAAATGTCGCTAAGCGACATTTCTCCTATTATCAAGTCTCACGCTAACCTGCAGAGCAATAAGAAAAGTAGCGCTAACCTTGGTTAGCGCTACTTTACAAATGCCTGCTTTTCATCTGACTTAGCCATGATATCCAATGGAAGGTGGATATCATGGCAGGTGGATATCATGGCTAAGTATGCCCTGTCCTATCACCAACATAGCGCCAAATGTTGTGCGATTATCGCTGGAATCCCAGCAATAATTGCACATTGGGCAGCTAACTCGGTTGTTTTTTTTTTGCTCTGGAGATAAACGTCGCTAATAGCGCGCTATCTCCACAATAAAAACAAGCGATAGCTGGCAATAATTATCCTAGCGCTAAGTACCCTTAGCGATAATTATCACCAGTTGTTGGATATATGCCCTCAAATGTCTTCTTTAAGGGCGAAAAAACGCGTTCACCCTTCTACTACTTAACAACTCCTTAAAACCAAAATACAATCTTGAGTGGGTGCGGGGGCTGTGTGGCGGCGAGGGGGATGCCTCCGTATTTGGTATCCACAGAAGCGGGAGCAGCTAATTGACGGGCATGTGTAAAACGATGTCTTGCACAGGAGTGGAAGAAGCAGCCATTGGAGAGTTCCGTTCAGCATGCACGCGCCATTCAGGATGAGGGCGAAGAGGGCACCGGAAGTTACTTGATTGCCCTGGCGGCGAAACTCCCCCGAGCTCAAAATGAGGATAAAGAGCACCGTGCAAAAAGTGTACAATTGAAAACGTGTTTATAGACTATCAGTGAGGGAGGCATAATGGCGTCCTCCATCATCGCCTGTCATGCAGATGACAGCGTATAAAACCTGCACTCCTCAGTGGCTCTTCTTCCTTCGCGGCATTCTCTGCCAACGCCTGCCTTAACAGATGCCTGGCGTACACGAACCATATGATTTATTGCTTCGTTCCATCAACAGGGCAAAGGAAGCACAGATATATTTCTATTTCCCATTCCTAATGAGGTTTCGTCTACATATTTTCAGTGACAGAAGTGGTTCTTTTTTAAATTGAGCTGACAGTTTATGGCACAGGGCAGGCTGTAAATGCTGTCTTTTTCACAAATATTTGCTTCGAACGCGTCATGCACAAAATACTGAGCAAGCTAAAAAGGATTTTTGTATGTAATAAATGGTGGACTCCCGAGCGAGATTTTTAACACAGCAGCAGCACAAGATGGCGGGTGACCTTACAAGCTCCTGACTCCACTGTTGTTCAAAGAAACTTCTCCAGCTCAAACACAGCAGGGTTTGCAGTACAAACCTATAATGTTTTTGGGGATGCAGCCCTGGGATTGACAGTATGACCCCCAACTTTCCAACTCTTCTTCTGAAGTCTATGCTGCCTTGCTGAATGCAATGCATAAAAAAACAACATCTGAGTGCTGGAATGGTAGTTCTGGTTGATTATTATTACAACCCTGAAGTGCAGAATCGTGCTGCAGCCCGTCTTCATTCCTTTGTGGTGCTAGTGGCTTCAGCAGTATCTTGGTCCCTTCTTGTGGCCTGCTCTTTGCAGCTGTCAACATGGACACTGTTCTCTTCCTGCACATGGGGATGCATCACTGAAATTCAGGAAGCTAAGACCTCTAGAGTAGGACAAGAGGAGGATACAGCATTGTGCGTTTGTCTCCCCTATCCCTGGGGAAGCTGTGTCGCTTCATCATAGGCAACAAATTATTGAGAAATGCATTTTAACATTTAAGATCTAGGCCTTAAGCACTTTTTGGCATATGCATTGTCCATCTTGAACAGTCTAACCTCACTATAGTAATTGATATCCGATACCAGTATTCTGTACAGCTTTGCTTACATATTGTCAAAATACCATGCCTTTCAATTATTGCATCTTGGAAATATGCTAAAGTAAAATGAGTATTTATTAGCTGCACATATGTCATTCGAGGCACTGTCTGCGATATTGACTTTGGGCACTTTAAAGACTATTGGCCTCAAGTGAACACTCTGGAGGATAAATTCCCTTCCATTTACCTTCCAAACTTAAACTGGGCTCCCAGAATAACTTCACCACCTAGTCGATTTTACATGATGTTCTATCGGTGAGGCAAACCAAAGAATTAGCATCCTCGAAGACAATTTCTCTAAAGTCTAAAGTTTGCGATCAAGGTTTCCGGTCCTGAACTCCACCTAAATCACACAGAAGCATTCACAAACATTTGTCCATAGCCTGTACCATTTGAAAATGCAGCTTGGGTCTGACAGCAGGAATTGACAGTCCCACCGCAGATTATTTCATATTGTGCAAGTTAGAGAGTGAGAAGAGAAGGCTGCTGGATGTTTGCTGAAAAACTGATTTTACATCTTTTGAAACTGAAGTGTCTATCTCATTTGAGTCCAACAATGTGCACTCAATTGCCTCCTATTTAAGGCTGACCTGAATGAATCCCAACAATCGTTATTCGCAGGACTCACCATGGCGTGTGAAGGAAACCTGCTATAGAGATCCCATCACTTCTTTTATGAATATCCAGAATTTACATTTTTCAGGGCCCAGCAGAAGACATATATGTCATCTGAAAAAAAATCATGACAATACAATCATGGCTTTAAGCATTGGCTACAAGCACTGATTTCGAACCCTGGTAATGATGTGAAATTGTAAGGATGATCCCCGCAAATGATTCTCTCACCCAGGAGAATCGAGGCGGTAGCTCGGTAAAAGGCACTGTGAACTGATGGAATTTCCAACAGGAACCAGATCCGATGTTGTATGTAAATAGATCCTCTTACAATGAACACTAGTTGAGTCTGATGATACCATGGCTCCTTTGCTTCTTGTTTTGTTAAATTGGTTCTAGTCAAGGGGGATTACATCAATCTTGTGGTTATGAATTGTTGCAATTTTAATATTAAACAAGTTTGAAGGTTTTATAGCTATATGGTAAAACCTGATTAGTTCCACATGTACGTATGAGACATTAGACTATTCCTAATAGACTTCCGTAATTGAAATGAAATGAAATGAAAATTAAATTTGTAGAGCGCTGCAGTTGCCCTGAGGCGTCCAGGCGCTGGAGCTGAAACAGACCTGCCCTCTAGGGTTACTAATTGTTGAACAGGAGGGTTTTAAGCTGTTTCCTGAAGCTGGTGAGATTTACATTGTTTCGCATCTGCAGAGGGAGGGTGTTCCAGAGTTTGGCAACGTTGTATGAGAATGAGCGTCCTCCTGCTCTAGTTCTGAATATTCTGGGGATTTTGGCAAGTGTAGCAGTTGAGGAGCGTAACGTTTTATTGGGCAAGTATGGAAAGATCAGGGAGGAGTTGATTTCTGGGCCCGTTTTCCAGAAAGTCTGGTGGGCGATGCAGAGAGCCTTGAACTTAATTCTATCCCTGACAGGCAGACAGTGTAGAGTTTTTAAGCCAGATTTTATTTAAGTATTTAATTAGTATTTCTGGTCACCCTTTCTGTGATTAGGGCCCTTATGCTTAACAAGCTATAACTTTACTCCCACCACATCCTAGTCAAAGTATCTACTAGCAAAGAGAGGACTGAAGCTTGTTTTTGGACAGGACATACTCAGGGACAGCTCTTCTGCTATGGCAGAGTGTAATCCCATTGCTGAAATGAAGCAGACAAAAGTAAAATAAATGACAATAACATTATTTTATTGTCATTTTATTATTCATAATAGGATATGCTGCATCAAGGCCTCAAGGCACTTGGGGGTATATTTCATACGTTTTAGCTGTGTGTTTGCATCACCAAAAAAAAAATTAATTTCTCCTTTTTTCCGAATTTTTATGTGTGCTGCGCTGAACAGCATACATACAAAGTGGGAAAAGGTTTAAAGTTAGTTTAAGCATGGTATTTTGTACTGCAAGAGTTCCCTTCCAGTACAAAACGTATGCTAGACTCACGGAGACACCCTTGCACTATGGTGCACATGTGTGTTTGTGGCACCATATTTCTGCACCAGCGCTATAGAGAGGGGGTGGAGTCCCATATTTCTATGAATATGGTGCTCTCCTGCTCTCTCCTTCTGACACAACGCAGCACTTTCGGTTGCTTCACTGCGCTTCCTGAGAATCTAGTAGATCTGCACCCTGATTTCATAGGAGGTTTGGCAAAGATATTCAGTAAATGGCAAAATCCTCACTACTAATAGGTTGAAATGTCGACCCCTATCATGTCATATCCTGCTGTGGTACCTACTCACTTTTCCATTATTGTAACAGCCAGAATAGGTCTCTGCAGTGTTGCTTGATACAGTCTCTCTCGAAAATTTCTCTTCTAGGTACCCGGGTTTCAGACTAAAAAACCTCCATTTTCGTATGGGCTTTGATCACATTTCCAGTATAAATACGTCCAACCTCTCTAATCTCCTAAATCAATATATGGTGTGAAGATGTGAAATTATATAAATACTGTTACGATTCCAGTTTCAGGAATCCTGACCACCTGGGTTCCTCGCTGTCCGAGTGCTACTGAGTGTAGTGTCAGGTGTGAAGTATAAGGATGAGAGAAGAGTATAAAAGTAGATATGAAATATAAATATATTCAATGGGATATATCATTTTGGCCGTCATGTCACACACGTATTGTGCTTGGTGAAAACGAAAATATAGTGTCTTCTTTACATGTACAAGCCTGTACTCACCTTTCTTGATGTACATGGTCATTTCTTCCACTTCGACACTTGCAGCAGCTTGTATCAGAACCTGCCGCCTGCTCCCCAGGAACCAGGTTCATGGGTACCATGACAAGGAGGCTAACATTTCATATGCGAACATCACTGGTCTTGACCTCTTTGTTAAACAATTTCACAACTTAATTTGGAAGTTGAAAGAATGATTAGACAATGTGTAGAATGTAACAGTGATAGAGTGTTGTTAGAACTGGGAGTCTCTAGTTGGCAGAGGTAGGTACCACTGTCCAAATTGAGACCCTTGCTTCTGGTCAGGGTAAGGAGGAAATCCTCTGAGATAACCCCTGCTCACCCCCTTGGCAGCTTGGCAAGAGCAGTCAAGGCTTATCAAAGGCATTGCGTAAAGTATGTGTACCAAAACTCACAGTAACACAGTGAAAACACCACAAACTCCACAACAATTTAGAAAATTAAAGGTATTTAATCTAAACTACACAAGACCAAAACGACAAAAATCCAACATACATAGTTCTAGAATATGGTTGCAAAAGAGTTCTTAATGTTAGTGTTAAAATAATCCACAGTTGCGTGAAAAGTTCACAGTTGCATCACGTTTAGCAAACAGTACCTTTAAATGCGACAAAGTTCCAAAACAGAAGCGGTGGGAAACAAGCTTTACGACATTCCTGAGACCTTGGGGAGGCGATGCGACAATTCTGCTGGATGTAGAGGCGTGTTGCGGTGACTCCGATCTGTATGGGGAGGGTTGCGATGACTTGTATGGATTCCGGTGCGGACGTTCTAATGATGAAAAGGGCTCGCAAAGGCACGATGCGATGATTCTCGGGGGCTGCGACAATCTCCGGGGCGACGATGCGCGGTCCAGCGGAGATTTTCCTTACGCAGCTCCTCGATGCGATGGCTCTGCGATGATTCTCACAGCGACGTGATGCCGTGATCTCACCCAGCAGCAGCAGGCTCTGTGACGATGTTCGCAGCAGTGGAAATCTTCCCGCTAACGAAGGGTGCAACGTCTTTGGGCAGCGCTGCAGGTGCTGCGACAATCTCGATCTTCGTAGAGGTGGGAATTTTCACGCTCGGCCGGATTTGCAATAGATTTTCTGTAGAAAAGTCTTTAAAATAGTGATTTCCAGCTCCCCACCACAGGTACAACTTCCAGAGGCACCACACATGGGACAAGCACTCTAGGAAGGACAGAGCTCTCTCAGGAGAGCTCAGGAAAGCTGAGGGTGAAGTCCTTTTGTCCCTGGGACTTCAAAACAGGGAGCCAGCTCTTCTCAGGCCCTTGGAGATTCCTTCAAGCAAGGGGACACAGCACAAAGCAAAGTCCCTGTGCTCTCCCTGGCAGCAAAGCAACAGCAGGTCAGTCCAGCAGAGCAACAGCAGGACAGTCGTTCTTCTTCAGTTTCAGCTTTCTCCTTGGCTGAGGTTCCTTCTTGATTCCAGGATGATCTAATCTTCTGTTGTAAGGGGTCCTGTACTTATACCCCTAAAAGTCTTTGTTCTCTTTGTGCAAGTGGGCCCTGAGCCCTGGGTCTAAACCAGTTCTGGGTGTTCCTTGGGCAATTTGTTTTCCTGGCTTCTCCTTTCCTTTTAGAGTGAGGGGCAGGGTCATCAGCCGCCCAGCAGGAGGTGGAGCCAGCATTGTGGAAGGCAGGCACTTCCCTATTCAGGCCCTTTTTTTTCCGTCTCCCACCACTCAAGTTGCAAATGCAGTCATTCAGCCTAGGGCTGACTCAGCCAGCCTCCTGGGGAATCCCCAGCCCCTGTCACTCTCAAACCACAGAGTCAATTCACAAACAGGCCAAGGCCCACAGGAAGGTCAGACAAGAGAACAGCAACTGTCTAAAAGTGCTGTTCTCAAACACAGGATTTAAAAACAACCTTTCCTAAAATATGTGTTATTAAAGTCTGAGTTCAGGGATACCAAACTTTTATGTTCTATCTTGCTTCTATGGGAAGATATGCTGGTAGCCACTGTAGCCAGCATCCCCCATGATAGCCTATGGAGCAAGATAGCCTTACAATAGTGAAAAACGAAAATGACTGTAATTCACTACCAGAGCATGTCACCTGCACAAGTACATGCTCTACTTTTCACATACACTGCACCCTGCCCAAGGGGGTACCTGGGACTTCCATAGGGGTGACCAATGTGCACAAAAAGGGAAGGGTTAGGCCTGGCCAGTGGGGACAGTGACCAGGAGGACATGGCAGTTCACAGACTGCACACAGGCGCTTCTGTGGCAGGCCTGAGACACCATTTTAGGGCTCCTCATGTGGGTGGCACAATCAGTGCTGCAGGCCCATCACCAGCCCCGGCACACCCAGTGCACTTTACTAGGGACTTCTTGGTGATACAAATATGCCAATCATGTATATCCAATTGCAATAACAATTTACACAGGGAGCACTTACACTCTGACACTGAATGTCCAAAGCATCTAAACCAGCAAAAACGAAATCCAGCACAGCATCAAAAATACAGGAGGTAGAAGCAAACAGATAGGGGAAACCACGCCAAAGATGCCAGGTCTAACAAGTGTATTACTCATATTCCCTGATGGTGTACAGGGAATTAACTCTAGGGCATGAGAGACCAGTTTTATTGATATTGTTGATCCATTAAATGGTGAGAGAGCAAAGCCTTATTTACTGGTAGCAGTGGATTTATGCTTACTATGGTCTGAGTTTTTATGTGTCTGAGAAATTTTATTCAATTCTGTTTATTTTCCAACATTAAGAGTTCCCTTGTTCTGTTTTGACAGACAATGGGACACAGCTATGCAGAAAGGATTTTGCATCTTTCCTGAGTGATTGTGGCATTTACCATATGAAATGTTATTTGTGCCACCCCAAGACCAATGGCATGGTGGAGGTTTCTAATAGGACCATTAAGGACGGCATTTAAATTGGTGAAGCCTGTTGGGCGGATTGAAAGAAAGTTCACCAAGAATATTTGATTCCTTGGGTTAGTGCCCTTTTTCTCCACAAGCAAGGCATGTTTTGTGATATTTCTAGTTAAAAAACACATTCCACATTGGTGCCTGTTTGGATGAGCTGGAATAAAGAGTGGGTGGATGTTTCGGTGAGGGATGATTGGAGGACAAGGGAATACAGCAAGATGGATTGGAAGAAAACGTATTTTAAGAACTGATAATGTAAGGAGAAAATTAATGTTAAAGTTGGTGACTGTGTGAGGATACATGCTCCAGTTGGTGCAGAAAAATGGACGAAATTCCCTAATACTAGGAAAGTTTTCAAATTGTTTAGCAATGCTGTCAAGACCAAGTGATGGACACATATGGGATTTTCGCTGCATTTCAACGGTATCCATAAACGTGGTTCTGTTGAACAGGGAGTGGCTTCTGATACAAGCT
This sequence comes from Lissotriton vulgaris, assembly GCF_964263255.1. Lineage (NCBI taxonomy): Eukaryota > Metazoa > Chordata > Amphibia > Caudata > Salamandridae > Lissotriton > Lissotriton vulgaris. The sequence goes on from NC_141689.1 coordinate 1,949,352,162, forward strand.
GCCACTGTGGTGTGATAAGTAGGCTCACTCGTCAGACTAATGCCATGCTTAAGCGTGATCAAGTAAGCAAGGCTGAAACACAGAGTGGTAAGAAAAGTAATGGACGCTCCGCTCTGTATCTGGAGCATTATATAGTGTCGTGATTTTTTTGTACTTCTGTGTTTTTTGTTGTTATTGCAATTTTTCTCATGTTTGTTTATTTGTAAAAAATAAAGATGTGCAATGCCCTCTCTGCAGCATTCTAAAATGTAGAACTCAGTGACCCAAGTGGAGAGAGTTTTATGTGGGAAGAGTGGTGGCAGTTGATGCTCGTGGCTGAGACAGAGAAACCTGTGCTCACCTTTCCTGTATGTACGTGATCATTTCTTCTACTTTAACAATAAGGTTTCAGAAATATTCCTTTCTTGGGAGCAGGAGGGCAGTTTGCGGTGTGAACGATAATGTGTCTTCACGAGACTCTGCAGACTTCCGTCAGAGTAGGAAAAAACATCCCACGGTCTCCGAACTGCTCGACACTGTGTCCTCCGAGAGGTTTAAAGCTGGGAACTCAGTCGCCCCAGGAGAAAAAAAGAAACATCTGCAGAGTTTCTGCTTTTGAGTCTAGTCTGAAATGTATGTTCCTTGCGAACAGGTAGGAAGGGACATTGACAAATAACGCATAATTTGTGCAATAGCTTCATTGCCTCGTCTGCCAGTGAAGAATCCAACTGAGTTACTAGAATGAGTTATCCCCTTGACAAACGTAATTGCCTCATTACGCTGTAAGGAAAGTTGAAGTAAAATCCTGAGCACACTGCGTGTGTTGTAAAGCACGATGGGTCAGAACTAATCATATCAAATTGCCAAGGATATAGAAGCAAAATGATGAAAGGTGAAGTGCCCTGCAGAGGATGTTGCTAAAAACTAAAGAGAACATCTCAAGTCTCACACATAAGAGTTTGGGAACCAATTAAACTATATAAAGAAGCCTCCCAGAAGAAAATGCATACTATGCATAGATTAACAAAATATGTAGGCTTTCTGAAAGCTGCAGCACTTAATTGTAGCAGATGATTATAGAAGAATAGTACAAAAATGGAAGCATTGATAGAAATGCATTTTATTTGTGAGTTCATTTCCAGAGTACTCCCACAGCAATTCAGGTCGGAGGGTCACAGGTCAAGCAGAGGGCACTAGGCCCCATTTGTACCAGCTGGGTCTTTCACCACTGATATCCAGGGTCCCCATACTGCAGACTAACCAACTGGGAACCAAATACCCCTTTTAGCTCTTGACTCTCAGGGTAGCGAGGCGAAGGCAACCTAGGATTACTCAGGGACTTATTGTGGCCTACTCTCAGAAGTCAGCAATGGAGCAAAGAACACTAGGGGCCTCATTTATGACTTTTTGCCGTAGGGAAGCGCAGCAGGCCTTCCTGCTGCGCTTCCCTACGGCAAAAGAAAAGGGCAGAAATGCGCTGTATCTATAAGATACGGCACATTCCTGTCCTTTTCCCCTGCGCCGGCGCCTTTTCCCCTGCGCCAGCGCAGGCACCCTTGCACAATGGTGCAAGGGTGCCTGCGTTGCGGGGAAGATTATTTTTGTACAGGAAGGGAAACCTTTCTGTACATAAATAATCACAAGAGGCTTTTCCTCTTTCTATGTGTGCTGTAGAATGCAGCACACATAGAAAAAGGAAATACGGGGAGAAATAAAGACATTTCTCCCTGTTGCGCCTCCCTTACGCCTCCCCTGGGGAGGCGTAAGCTTTTGACACTGCTTCAGAGTTACGATTTCTCGTAAATCTGGGGCAGTGTCAAAAGGCCATAGATGTTGCTGGGAACGCCCCCAGCAACACCCATTGCACGCCCCTTTAACGCAGAACACTGCGTTAAAGGGTCTGATATTTATCAGGCAGCAGTACGCCACAAAAACTGGCGTACTGCTGCCTGATAAATACCACGCAGGCTTCTGCGCCACGGAACTTCATGAAAAGTGAAGTTCCGATGGCGCAAGGGGCCTCATAAATGAGGCCCTAGGACTATAATATAATAGTACAATAGCACTTTTTTACACACTGCTAAATACTATGCACAAATTAATAAACAAATATAGAATGGCACATGTAAGCGTCAATGGTGACACACGTGGCTGGTAAACATTAAGTTTGGTGGGTGTAAACATAGGTCTTGGAAAGATAGAAGCAAGTGAGTGAAGCAAGTGAGCCGATCAACTTCTTGGGGGGATCGAGGGATAAAATCTGGTACATTTTATAATGCAAGTTTCACATAAACTGTGCATCAATCATTAGGCTCTGAATGAAATAATACAATACTTTGGCGCAATGCAAGCCTTACCCTCAAGAAAGGATACTGGGTTGAGCATTTTTCAGTTTAATTACCATAAACATTTGCTGAACAGATTTATGTACAACAGAAAGCCTAGTAATGCAGCGTTACATTGCCTATCATTTTCAAAATGTATGTTGAATCTTTTTCAAGTATTTTTTCTATTCTACCCCTTCATGGTAGGTGCTCAACCATCATATTATGCATCAGTTTCTCTTTGGGAAAGTGTGAAAACCAAAAGTAATACACATCTCTGCTAGAATTGACAACGTTAGGTTTTTTTCCCCTTTAAATTTTGCCTTTTGCCTGCACATTTTTGCTGATTCGTTTTTATTGGCCTCAGGACTCGGAGCCCTTTATCACTGCTAATCAGTGCTAAGGTGCATGTTCTTCTCCGCTAAACATGATGACATTGGTGTAAATCTGACTGGCATATTTGTTGTACTGGGAGTTCAATTGTAAATTGGTATACCATATACCCAGGTCCTATACTTCAAATGCTACAGCACTGATTGTGCCTGCTGCTGCAATGCATGTGTGTGCATTTTACTGTCAGGTCGACTTGGCATTTAAACCAACTTGCCAAGCCTTAAACCACATTTTTCTTACATATAAGACACCCCTAAGGTAGGCCCTGAGTAACCCTAAGGGCAGGGTACCATGTAAGTAAAAGGTAGGATATACAACCTCTTTCCTTTTTCACTAGTGTGAGGCTTACCTCTCTCATAGGCCTGCACTGGGAATTCCGCAATACACTTGTAAGCTGTAATTCCTGATCAGAGAGGAGTAGCCTTTTCATGTTGCAAATATTTGGAATGGTAATGACAAATCTCCTTATTGATGAAGTTGGATTTAACATAACTGTTTTAGAAATGTCACTTTTTGAAAACAGATGTTTCTCTGTACTTATTGCCCCTTGTGCTGTTAGGCCTGGCATCTTTTGGCATGTTTCCCCTGTCTTTTTGCTTTCTGGCCTTCTGGTTTTGATGGTGTGCTGGACTTCATTTTGGCTGGTTTAGTGTATTTGCTCACTTTCTCACTGGTGTTCAGTGTTAAAGTGCAGGTGCTCCTGCAGTAAATTGTGGTTATGGATTGGTGTTTCCATGATTGGCTTATTTGATTTACAAGTTTCAATACTTTATTCGACAGCATTGTCATAAAAGCATTTTCCCTATTCTAAACAGAAATAAATACTACGCTAAATTTTAGATCGACATAAAATACACATTAAATTCAATCAAATACAATAAATGCTGGCAAATTCTTTCATCTTAAAAAGATTCATACATAAAAAATCGGAGTCACAGTGCCTAGTTCATGATAAGTGGGATTGATCTTAAAATTAGATATTTTCCATCACGTATAATCAATTGCAGTTAAAGTGCGCATGCGAATTATCCAGGCCCATCCCAAGTATTTGGCTAAGGCGATTGCAAGACTGGGAGCACAATTTGATCTTAATATTCTTAGTGCTTCTAGGTATTTCCTTATACCCAAATTCCTGCAAACCGGTTTTAACCATCTACTTCTTGGGGCAGCATATAGTGGGCAAACAAACAAAAAATGTGGGATGTCCTCAACGTGTACCTTGCAGTAACAACATGTATTTACATTGCCTGGAGACCATTTAAAAGTAAAGGCATTTAGAGGTAGGGAGCCAACTCTGAACTGGAAGTACAACTTTCTATCCAGGGGTTTTGTGATCAAATCCCAGTACTGTTCACATTTGGGGATTATTTTAGACTCCAAGTACTGGGATACCAACATGGACGGTTGATTGGAAATTAAAACAGAATCATGTACCATGTCCCAGTAAATTTTTTTCAGTGACGCCTTAGATGGAAAGGCGGAGGGATCAGTGGTAGTCCATAGATGGTCTAAGTGCAATTTTTGAAGCAAGTTCCTAATTTCTTTAAGCCAGGTTATTTTATGGAACCGATCAGAGCTGATAATGTCCTTAAGAGCAGATGCATAATGACCCAGTTCAGGAGTGGTCTTTATGCGCCTCCAATATAAAACTGGGCGCAATCGCGCCATGTCCTCGATCTTTTTCCTCCCAAGGTCGTATAGGAGCGGAATCGATGGAGTACTCTGCGGGACACCAACCAACCGGCGAAGAAATTTGTTTTCTGCAGTAGCCAGGACGCTCAGATTGGTAAAGCCCCATAGCTCTGATCCATAAAGACAGGCGCCCAGCACCTTCATACTATAAATCTCCATTATAGGCTGAATAGGTTTTGTTAATGAGGATTTATATTTTTGTGCTATGGCCCCGGCCAACTGATGGAACTTTAAGACCACAGAGTCCATATGAGATTTCCAATTCATACTACCCTGCAAAGAAATACCAAGGTAGGTGAAAGCGTTCACTTCTTCCAAAGAGGACCCATTAAAATTTATTTTTCCCTTGAATTGCTTAGCAGGATTCAAATTCATAAACTTGGTCTTTGTAGTATTTAACTCCAATCCCCGAATCTGACAGAAATCTCCAAATGCATCAATAGTCTTTTGTAATCCACTTGGGGTCCGCAAGACCAGTACAGTGTCATCAGCAAACATTAATACTGGAACCCGCTCCCCATCTAGCATTGAGGCATCTGTTGGGGATTTCTTTAAAAAGTCTACTACGCCGTTAATTTAAAGAGAGAATAAGGCGGGGGCCAGGACGCATTCCTGTCTTACCCCACGCTCCAAGGGGAAAGAGTCTGTGACGTCCCCCTGTGCACCCCACCTAATCCTAGCGCAGTTCTTTTCGTGCATGCGCACGAGCAAGGTCAATAACTCGGGGCTGATTCCAAGTTCACTTAAAACAATCCATAGTTTTTGTCGGGGTACTAAGTCAAATGCTGACTTCAAGTCAACAAAAACAGCATATAATGGGCCATTTGTCAAGGTCACGTTTTTCCAGTAAAGAGTTAAAAAATGGAATACCTGGTCGACGGAGCTAGTTAGGGGTCGGAAGCCAGCTTTGTACGGGGAAAGGATATCCTTATCATCTATCCAGGCTTGTATTTTGTTTTGTATCATTCTACCCATCAGTTTTTGAGCTGAATCGATAAGGCTGATGAGCCTATAATTACTTGGTAAAGCCTTATCCCCTTTTCTAAAAACTGGGATAATCTCCGCACCCTTCCATGATGCTAGTATCATTGCTCCTTGTGCGACAGAATTCGCAAGCCATACAAAATATTGGCACCAGCTAACCCGGTCAGATAAAAATACATCTGCCGGTATTCCATCAATTCCTGGTGCCCTACCTCTAGTCACCCCGTCCAATGTTACATTTACATCTTTCAATGAGAATATTCCATGGCTAAAAAATACAATTTTGGGAAACGAATGGGATAGCAAGGTCGAATTGTCCGCATATTGTGGTTTAAAAAAATCCACCCATGCTTCCTTTGCTACATGATTTTTTGGACACTCAGCAATTCCCCCCCTACCCCATTTAAAAATAGCCCAAAACTCTTTCTGCTGTTTAGCTGCACAGGCTTTTTTAAGATCTAACCATTGGTTTTCGTCCCACAACCTTTTTGCCTTAGCTTGAGCTTTTCTATAATCATCCCTGGCCTTCAACACTCCTTCTTTAGACCTCAACGCTAGGCTGAGGTTCTGCCGTGCTTTTCTACAAGAATGATCATACTACCCTCGCTTTCTCTGGGGGCCAGCACCCTTCCCCTGCTGAACTTTTTTTAAGACAAACCCCTGTAAAATCGCAAAGAACTTGGGATGTGACTCTTCAATTAATTTGTTAAAATTTGGTTCATTACAATGAGCCTGCAATCTGCTGACCTCTTTACTGACAACCTCCAGTAAGTCCTGCGTATCCCCAGGCTTATCCATCAGTGATGCCCATTTATTGTGACGGAGGTTGTTAGTTGGAATGACATCTAGCGGCATAAGGCCCATTTCCTGGTTAGGTGAACTTTCTCCTTGGTCCAGCTTAAAGAGAAAGCACAATGGGTTGTGGTCGCTCTCTAATATAGATGTCACTTTCATATCTGTTATCTTGTGCCAATCTCTAACATCTACAAGGATGTTGTCTATCCGACTACTTGATCTTGTATTGTCAAAGGTATGCACACCCTGGAGGTCTGAGGGAGTGCGACCATTTACTGCCCTCAACCCCCTAGCCAAGCACAAACTCTTCACCTGTATTGCCACCTCAGTCCATTTCTTTACCACAGGTAAATCCAATTGAGGGACTCCCCATTTAGTATCTTCAACTAGGGACATTTCATTATCCTCATGACCTAGTGGTTCGAATGTAGTATTCATATCTCCCCCCACTAGGATGGTGGTGTGTTTTGGAAGATTCTCTAAGTCATTATCTAATGCTACTACCACCTCAGAGGCTTTACCCCCTTGAGTTCCCCTGGCATAGATGTTATAGAGGGCCATCTCATGGCCATCGGCCCATGTTATCACAATTGGGAGTAAATCACAGTTGTTAACGGGCCTCTCTTTAATAGTACATTTTAAAGATTGGCGTACCCATGTGATTAGACCCCCTGAGGGCCGCCCTTTTGGATTCTTTTTCGCGGGGGCAAAAAAATGTATAAAGCCCAGCCGATAAACAGGGGTCACTGCCCAGGTTTCCTGGAACATAATTACGTCATGGCTGTCAACAAATTCACCCCATTCAGGAGACTCAAATTTGTGGTGGATTCCTGCCAGATTCCAGGAAAGAAATGTAAGACCTGTCTTCGGCTGGCTGACCCTCCCTTGTAATGGTGTTACATGCGGGGAGTGGATCAAAATGGGTGGGGGGCTAGTTTCGGCGCTACATTCAGTAGTGCGTGGAATCGGTGTCAATTGCCCCACAATACAAGAAGATTCCCCACTAGAACTAAGTGTCCTATCATTGCTAAGGTTTGTTGCAGTAAGCTTCATAGCGACCCCTATACCCCTCTCTTGAATCCCTGTTGTGTTATCCTTTACTATATTCATCCGCCCTTTCAGTCAATCACACTCGTTGAGGCCAGAAAGGGCAGAGAATCTATTCTCCATCGGTATGCCCCAATTGCTTCTCATACTGAGGGGTTTACCTTTTTTTAGTACAGGATTCCATTTTGTTTTAAGCACTGTGGAATTTAGGGTATTCCTTTTTTTTGCATAGAAAAAATCTAGCGTTAACGGGACAATTTCTGCGGATCTGCGCTGGGGGGGATATATGTTTGCTAGGATGTTTGGCAGCACTTCGGGATCAGTGAGGTGTAACACCACGCAATCCCCTTTAAATTTTTTGGTACCACCCCCGATCCATTCTACTCTTCTAGCTTTTACAACTTCTTGTGCCAGCTGGTCCATACCTCCCGGGGTGAAGGCCATGCTCCTTGATAACCAGTGGAGTGATTTATTTATCAGGGAAGGAGTATTCTTAACTTGCCCAGGTTCTAAGAGGGGAACATTTGCCAAGACCAATATCAGGGGAGATGCCTCCACAATTAGTTCTACGGGCCCCTTCTCTATATTGGAATCTGTCATTCTGTCCCTTTGGCTTAGCCCTTCAGATTCACCAATGTGAATATCTAATCCCCTAGAACCCCCCCCCCCCTGTGTCAGTAGTCAACATGGGGATAAGGGGAGTATTTTCCAGTAATTCTAACCTAGAGTCAGTCTGTGTATTTTTTGATTCGACTCTAAGTGTTTTCTGCTTGGGAATATTTGCAGCTTCTTCTAGTGATTTTTGCAGAAGGCCCCCCAGTCTATTCTTGTCTTCCGTGAGGTGATCTATTTTACTTAGGAGAGGTTTAGTAATAATTTTAATTTTACTATCTAGGGCATTTAGCAGTTTCTTAAATTGGTCTTCGTCCAGGAGTAACTTCCCTCCAGAGATTCCCCTTATATCTTCCCCAATGTTTTCCAATGGGGATGCATCAGGGCGTTTTTTACTTGAGCGAAGCCCGCCCCGTTTGGATAGACTCTTCTCCCCCCCCTTAACAGCTCTTGGAGCTGGTACCGGTGCTGGGGGCTCCTCTCCTAGCAGTATTATTTCTTCGTCGGGTATGCTCTCAGAGGCTGAGTCTGCAATAGCTACTAGTAGCTGGGTTAATGGATTATTCTCAGGTGTCTGAAATACTTCATTGCTAATGTCAAAGACAGGTGTGGGTAGAGGCGTATTCTCAAATGGCAGTTCAGGTGAAATGCTCAACCCCAGTGAGGATCTCCTATCATTGTTAATTTTTGCAACCTTCTGGACCATGTATTTATCAATGGTGTTAACCGCTATAATCGATTTTGCTTTGGACATGATGAAAGTCAACGTAGAGAATAACGGCAAAATAAAGTCATATGATACCAGAAAACAGGATGGCTTTTCAGCAATTACAGCTTTAATATAAGTAAGAAAAACTTACAGGAAATTATTTGGGCAGAGTTTTGCGCCCTGTCCCTGGCACTTCCTGCCGATGAGGGCCGTAGAGGGCCCGCCATTTGCCCGGGCTTCGCCCCGGGCGTCCCGCGAGGCGGGGCACAGCGCTGCTTTTGTGCGCCTCCTGGCGCTGGCGCGGTGTCACAGAGCGCGCCGCCGCGTAGGCAGCCGGGAATTGTATTCCCGGAGCGGTGGCGCGGTTTGTCAGCGTTAGATTGACTCCTGGCGGTGGCGGCGTGCACTTGAGTGGATGGCAGCCCCTGTGTGACTCCTGGCGGTGGCGGTGTCTATCAGGTAAGTGGCTGCTTTCCTCTGCTCGTTTCCCGTTTGATTTACTACTAAGACCCTAGTACAGTGCACTGTGTGCGCCCTGGACCTGTGAATTAAATGCTGCTATTGGGCAAGCAGCACTGATTGTGTCACCCACACAAAGAGCCTTTCCAAGGATTCTCAGACCTGCCACTGCAGTGTCGGTGCGTGGTTTTGATTGCCATGTTGACCTGGCAAGTGCACTCACTTGCCATGCCCTAATCATCCCTTTCCTTACATGTAAGACACTTCTAATGTAAGTCCATGATACTCCTATGGGTAGGGTGCAGAGTGTGTGATAGAAAGGACATGTACCGGTGTGTGTTACTTGTCCTGATAGTGAAATAATGTGCATTTCGTTTTCACTATTGAATGGCTATCTGTCTCATAGGTTAACATGGGAGTGGCCTTGTAACACCTTATAAGCATATATTTTAATTGGGACAAGATAGAGAGCCGGAGTTTAGACTCCCTGGACTCAGAATTAAAAAATATATAATTAGGTGAAGATGCTTTTTTATATTGTGTGTTTGAAAACACCACTTTTAGAAAGTGGACATTTTCTTACTTAACCGTCCTGTGTACACCTGCCATTTGTGTATTCACCGGCTGGGTTCAGAGAGACAGAAGCTGGGGATTGGCATTCACAGTAGACAGACATCAAGAGGTGGTTGAAGTGTCTCCTGCCTTTCCGGAGTGACTCATAGCCAGGCTGAATAGACCTGGCTGCTATTAGAGTAGTGGGAGGAGTTTTCAATTGCACCTTAATGGACTGTGGCTGCCTGCCACAATGCTATCTACATCCCTGTAGTGAAACTGGCCTGAGCTAGGCAGAACTGGTTTATGTGTGCCATAGGAACTTTCTTTGTGCCATCTTTAAAGGAAAATGTGGTATAAATATTGGGGCCCTGACCTCTGTGGGATTAAGGAACTTGCCAAGAAGAAGAGCTGGAGAAGCTGTGAGGAGAGACTACCACTTTGCTGTGTGCTTTGCTGTGTTGGCCTGCAGTGGCTGCTTCTGTCTTGGGCAGTCAAAGGACTGGACTAGACTTTCTACACACATCTCTTTCTGAGTGTCTCTAAGGGCTTGAGGTAGAGGTTGCCCCCTGTTCTAGAAGTCTCAGGAACAGCAAAGATTCCGCCTACCTCTAGGTACCTGCATCTGGAACTGTTTGTTTTATCTGCCACAGAAGGTAAAAGCAACCTGACACATCAACGAAGCTGCTGCTGGCTCCACGACCTGAAGGCACCCCAGAGGATACCACCACAATTCGCACGCCAACCCTGGTCTTACCGATGACGCCGTCAAATGCCGCAACTGAGCCACTGCTTGCACAGTGACCTGTGGGCACTGCACTCCGCACTGACTCACTTCACACACCGCCTTGGTCTCACCGATGACGACGCTGCAAGCTGACATCCACGCCACTGCCTGCACCGTGGTTTGGAAACACCTCTCGAAAAGATACACGATGCACGTCCCCAATCCACACCGCAGGCTTGGCCCACTGATGCTGGCTCCATTGACTCCAGGTCATCTGCCGGCAAAAGCACTATAACAACAATGACACCGCTGCTTGCACCGTGACCTGCCAGCACCGCAACAAGCACCACAACAAGCACCACTAAAACTTCGCACCACAGCCCTGAACTTACCGATGCCACTGAACAACCGTCACTGAGCTGCTGCTGGCACCATGACGTGAGGGCACCACACACTGCACTACTCCACTTCACACTGCAGCCCTAATACCTGTTGACACCGGCGCTCCTGATTTCAACCACACAAAGTTCGCTCAACAACCCCTGCCGACACTGGCACTTAAGAGCTCCTTGCAAGGTCCACAGCACCCTTCATTTCTAAAGGTCCTGTTTGCTGGTCTTCCCAACACCATAGCTGGCCCGTGATGCAGGGTCATCCAGAACTGTTTGCTCAAGATGCAGTGGTTGCCCCAGATGGAATTGTCAACTTCAAGGAGCTGTTTTAAAGCCTATTTTTGCTTGCTGAGTTGTTTGGATACCTGTATGTTGGATTCTTATTGTTTGGTCTTGTTTTGCACGGATAAATATTGGCTATTTTTCAAAAAGTAGTGTGGTGTCCTTTTGTAGTGTTTTAATTGTATTACTGTGTGTTATGTGCAAATGCTTTACACAATGCCTCTGAAAAAGCCTGACCGCTTGTGCCAAGCTACCAAGGGGTGAGCAGGGGTTATTTTAGGAGTTATTCCCCCTTACTTTGATGAAAAGAAATGGTCCCTTCTTGTTCAAGGTGCAAACCATCATCCAAATAATCCCCATTTCTAACAGTGCCTGACAGCCTGTCTCCAATACATGTCTGGGTTGGGTGACAGCTATACTTTGTGTATAACCTCTAGACAGCCACAAACACAGGAAGGTGAGGCTCATCTGCATTCTGAGCGCTCATCTGCATTCTGAAGGGCATGGAGGAATGGAAGGGCCTGAGAATTACACTTCAATAGGTAGTGTCCTGTCCACAAAGGACTGATTTACCACTCACCCACAGACAGCGTGACAGATTGGACTGGGTTGAAAGTGATCCTTGTGCACTTCAGAGACCGGCTTTGAAGTCATCCTCGACATCAAAGGCACTTTTAGGTATAAGTACTGGATCTCCGATCCCCTGAAATCTGACACTTCTGGATCTTGAAATGAACTTCTGCCAGAAGGGCTGCTGTGCTGCTTAAAGGACTAAACAGATCTGCTTTTCCGGAAGGATTGCCTTTGGGCTTGTTGCCCTGCTGCCTGCTGCTTCCTGACTTTGCTGAAGAAGAGCTGGACTCTGCCTACCATCCAAATGTTCTTCAAGGGCTTCCTGGCTTGCCTCCTGTTTTCTGAAGTCTCAGGGGCACAAAAGACCTGCTGTAAATCTGCTTGTGCTGCTGGACCCTGCACACAGTGAGTCCTACCCTTGCCTGAGGTGAACTCTCTAAGTTCCTGGCCTCTGAAGTGGGTTCTTAAGCTGTTTTATTCAAAATTGATGCATCATCACCACTGTGACAATAAGAATCAAAGCATCGCCCTTCGACACCAACGAAGAGACTGTTCGAGGGCAGCAGTTCCACAGCCTGTGTGGCCTGACGATGATGCTCTATGTGGATCAACAACAATGAAATGTCTTCACTATGGCGAAGCTTGACAAAGAAGCAGCAACCTGACTGCATGGAAAAGATTGACGCATTGAGCACTCAGCGTCAATGCTTTGCTTTATCCAAGGTATGTTCCTAGAGGGCCCTGCATAGGTCCTGTAGCCAGCCTGCCCTCAATTGCGGATGGCCTGATCTTTGGATTGCACCGATTCTTCGTGACCTCAAGTAACCCTTTGACTGCTAGTGGCTTCTAAGCACTATTTTTGCATTTAATCTTTAAAAATGTATATCTCGACTTCTACTGATTGGACTTTTGTCATTTTTTTTTTTTTTACTAAGATAAATATCCTCTGGTGCTCTAAATCTGTTGGAGTCATTTTGTGGTGTATTCATTTTGTTACAGTGTGTGTTGCACAAATACTTTACACAATGCCTCTTTAGATGTCTATCTGTTCTCTGCCAATCTTCTTGAGGGTGAACAGAGGTTATCTTTTAGTGTGTGTCTAGCTTACCCTGACTAGAGTGGTGGTTCCTGCCTTGCCTGGGTGCATACCTCAGCCAACCAGGAATCCCATTAATAACAATCTCATCATAATCACAGGTCAAAAACACCAGAGCTGATAAACCATGTAGTATCACATAGAAATGCTACTGCCCAGCTATATAAATATTTCAGGTTCAGAAAAATCACACAACTTGCTGGAGCCTTCATCAACAGTCCCTATAATATCACAGACAGACGTATCAATGTAAATGATGACATGCCTCCACAACACATATATCATGAAATAACATGTATATTTGTTCCAAGCAACAAAAAAAAATTGCCTCCTGAAATCACCATGAATTATGTTGAGAATGCTAACTCTAAACAGATTTTAAAAATGCAATATTTTTTTCAAGAAAGATCTTTTTCCTAGTTTCAGTTTTTGAAAATACATATTTAAATGTGACATGTATAATTTTTATTTTGCTTCAATTAACTCAATTTTCTTTCTTTTTTTAAGTAAACACATGTTTAGTCCACAAATAGCAGCGTGTCCTTTTTCCAAGCACTCATGCTTACTAGTGACATGCAGGGACAGATTATTTCATGCCTACTTATCATCATCAAATATCTGGGAAGTCATCACATGAACAGGTTTTTCATCAGCATTATGCAACAGAGAGCCACCATTATGTCAAGGAGACAAATAGTCAACAATAAAACTCACAGTATGTTAAGAATGGGGTCAGTACCTCCTGTGACTTCCAATCAATCCCCTTTACTGCAGTAAACACACAGAAAGTAGCTATAGGAAATTACCATCCTTTGGTGGTGTACCCCCAGAATTTTGCCCTATCTGGTTTTTCGAGCTAAATAACTCTATGCACTTTACCCCTTCTAACCAGTAGTAGAGTGCCTGTGCTCTCCCTGTTTAAACAAAGTCACATTGTCATAACCTTAATTGGCATATTTAACTTACCTATAAACCCATAGTATATAGTACAAGGTGTACCAAGGGCCTCTATATTACATTTCACTAGATGAATGCTGCACCAATTTTGCTATCTACTACAGTGACAGTGTAAAGAATGGCTTCAAACCTACCATTGTAGTTTCACTAAAGCAGCTCTTAAACTTTAATACAACCTGTCAAAATAAACCCTTTTGACAGGTTTAAACCATTCTTTTAAATGTTATTAAATCAGCTCTATGGTGGGCTTTCGGCACATAAAGCACAGTGTATGGTATTTAAAAGTACGATACATAGAAATGTAATGTTACACGTGTCTTTGAAGTGGAAAGGCCTGAAAAGCTATTTTCACTGAAGCAAGTTTGGCTGCTCCATAGAAACAGACTGGGTTGCAATAATACATTTAATAATGTTATCTCCGACTAGAAAACCCCTAAAAATGTAATTCTTAATCTTGTAGTAATGCTTATTAAAAGCACAATTTACGGGTGAGGTCGGATGTTTTATAAATATTATAAAAAAGGTACTTTTAGAAAGCTGCGCTTACCCTCCCTAAAGCTTCGGGAGGCTATTTTGCAGCAGCCTCTAGCTGCCACCCTCTGACTGCTTAGACCTGAATGAGGTATGAATGCTGCTCCCGGAGCACGCAATTAAGTCTTAGGTGTGGGGAGGTGCTTCAGTTACTCTGGCAAGAAGGACATTAGGGCAGTGCCCCGGAGGTTAGGGCCAGATGTACAAAGCTTTTTCTATTCGTAAATGACCCTGTGAGCAGGAAAAAATAATTTTCTGATGTACCATACTCTATTTGTGATTCGGTAACGTATTACCAAATTGCGAATAGGGTTTGCAATTCAGTGTCAGGAAGGGGTATGTTAAGGTCTCCCTTCCTAAAACCGAATCGAAGTGGTATAAGAGAAAGTTTTGCAACCAAAATGTTGTCACAAAACATTCACATTTGCCACCAACCTGTGGTAGTCCTTCGCAGATGGAAAGGTGTCTCCAAGGGTATGGTAGTACAATCATGTTTTCAGAGCAGGCAGTGGTCCCACGGACCACTGACTACTCTTTAAAACTGAATAGAAATCTTTTCTTTTTTACTTTTGAAACCCATCCCTTTTTCCCTTAAGGAAAATGAGTCGCATTTAAAAAAAAATGCTTTATTGTAAAACAATCACAGACATGGTGGTCTACTGACCCCAGCAGGCCTCCCTGTGTTGTTACCGATTCCCAATGAGGCACAAAATAGCGACCTACCCCATGAATATTAATGAGGTAGGCCTATCGTGACCCCATTAGGATTCACTATATGTGTGTAACAAACATTGGTACATCGCTGTTTGCTAAAAATGTGCAATTAGGAAAACATAAACGGGATTCGACGTACATCTGGCCCTTAATTGTCTTCAAAGGGGGCCTCCCCTATCATATGTAGATGACAGGTGACACCTGCACAAGTCTCTTCTTTGTTCCGAAAGCCAGACTCTAATACCAGTGGATAGGAGCTGCCCCAAAACTGTTTTGAAGTAAAAACAGATGTCATTGCCCTGGCCACACCCCTGGTTTGGGTACACTGGCTCTGCACAAGGGGAGAAGGGTTTCAGCAACTTTGATTTTTTTAGGCAGAGTAGGGCACTGTGGGATACTTTGCAGTAGGGTATACAGGAAAGGCTGTAAAAGGGGTTGGGTAACCCTTGGGAACTTTTACCACACTTGTTACAGTTGTGTCAGCAGTTATTCCCACCCAAAGGCTGGTGCCAAGCATACATCTCGCACCCACAGTACCAGCCTCAGAACAATACTGGACCTGAGGAACATCAGAGGAGGACTGAGCTTGCTGTTCTAGACCTAAGAAGAGCTTTGAAGGACCCAACCTGCTCTCCCTTTTGTAGCTAGAACAAGGATGTTGGCTCAAAAGGTCATAGGCTGACATCCTGTTCAAGCTGCAAAGATACAACAAGCTATAAGAGGCCTTTCCTACAAATATTCAGATGACCAGTTCCAGCTAGACCTACCTTGTCATTGCTGGTGGCTTCTGCTAGAGTGAGCCTTGGCTCCCAGGATCCCTGGGTTCAGCTATCGTGTATTTATTTTAACATCCTGAGAAACCTGAAACTTGGAAACTTCTTGGATCCAAAGACCTTCGCAGCACCAGGACAAACATGCCAAGCTGATCTGCATAAGGTACGTTGCAGAAACTCCAGTTCAATGGACATCGCAGGGGAGGGTATAAGCCTTGTGGAACACTCCCTGGCTACTGCCTTCAGCATTGCTTAACCCTCTGTTAGCTTGAAAAAAAACCGTCAGGCTTATCTTAGAGGCAATGTGTAAAGTTATGATGCAGCACTTCAAAGAGTATTAAAGTGAAAACACAACACAAGAAAAGTCCTACCCAATTTAGAAAAACATAGAAACATTTTATAATGTATGTGACATCAAAACGACAAAAACTCAATCAATAGAAGCAGAGATCTGCAATTTTAAAGCTTTGAGTGGAAATAGTGCTTAGAATACCAAAGCAACCAATGGTGTTTATCTTGTCGTGCCAGACTCAGTCAAAGTCACAAGTTCAGGCTGACCGTGATGGAGCATGGTTCTGGATACAGGGACTCAGTTAGGTCCAATGAGCAAACTATCTTAAATCCTGGTTTGCAGAGCATTGTGAGATCCAGCATTGAGGATGTGTCTTGCAGTGGCAGTTTTGAGGAGATAGTCCTGTCTCATCGTCGAGGATTGCATCAATGAGAAGATTGTGATGCAAAGTCCCATGTCAAAAATGTGTCTTGCACCAGGGGTTTTGAAAATTCTGAGATGCAGAGACCTGCATTGACATCAAGGGTGCTGTCGACAAGAGGCTTGCAATACTAAGTTCAATAGAAAAGAAGAGTTCTTGCTGTTTCGTTCCACAGTGACCGTCTGCACCACCATGCCCGTATTCTGGCTGGTTTTGCGATTCCTTGGGGAATAATATCCGAAAAGCAGATCTGTATGGGGACGCCCACTTTGTATGTAATAATTTTAGGTGTAATAAGGTTCCCATTACACTAGGCATACACCCTGCATTAAGGGACTGTTATATGGACGTGACGGGATGTTAAATGAACCGCCTTAGTAAGATATTTCTCGCAGCTGTCCCATTATTGTATCCGGTTTGAGGTTGGCTGATTAAGACGCCTGTAAACTTGGATGTGGCTTTGCTGGTTATTTTTAATATTCATTGAGATATACATTCAAGATATCATCGCTTAATATAACACCTTTCTGTGTCGGTGAACGACGCCTTTAAACTTGGACGTGGCCCTGATGGTCAATTTTAACTTTTATCAAGATACGTACAGGGTTACTTCTCTGAATATAATACTGCCTTTGACGGGGAACAAAATCCAGTAAGAAATCACACGCTCTTCCCAAAACGAATGGAAGGGCTTGACCCTACCTTATTATTATGCCCTGAAGAAGTACTCTAAATGTACGAAACACGTCGGCTGTCCGTTGTGTTGAACGCTGAGTTTTTCCTGGAATAAAAATAAAGGAAAAAGAAAAGAAAAAAGAAACACCGAATACTTCTTTGCTTGCGATACTAAGGCCTGCATTGAGGATGCATCGTGCAGCTGAATGTTCCCAGGAGACTGTAGGCTGTGATGCATTGTCTGACATCTTGGGTGCGGTGCTTTCAGTGCAGCTGCTAGGAGATGCATCATACAGCTTCGGTTCTGCTCACAGGACCGCAGCTGGGCTTACACAGCACATACAAGCCCACATCCATGAGTACATGACTGGGGGAGCTCAACTTGGCGGGGGTGTAGGACTCACACCAAACAGAGTCCCGGTGCTGAGGTCAAGGTGGTTGGGGCCTTTTCTGTCGCTAAGACTCTGATCAGGAGGGTAGCCAACTAGCTCTTGGACTCACTGTGGTGGTCCTGCGTTCAAGATGCATGTCTAGTACTTTCACTCAGGTAGCAAGGCTACAGAGTAGCAATCCTTCTTACAGAGCAGTGCAGTAGTCCTTTTGATTCTTCCACAGGTCTAGGGGTATACTGAAGAGTCGATTCCGAGGGTCTATCATTTTTACCTGGCGCCCACTTTGAAGCAGGAGTAGGTTCAGAGGGGATCTACCTCCAGAGGGACTTGGAATTTCCTGCCTTCTTGGCCTGGCACCAGCTTGTCTGGGGTCACAAGAGACTAGTGTCAAATCCTTTGTGAGTGTGTGCTCAGGCAGACCCTTTGTGATGTGCAACTGTTGACAGCTCCTCAACCCTCATCCATTCAGAGAAGATCCATCCTGCTAACACTTATTCCCCCTTTGTCTCACTTCCTGGGAGCCATACATGAAGACCAACTGCCAGCTACACCTAGTCAAAAACCAGCATACAGGCTGCAGGCACCAATTGGTTAGGACAAGAAAATGCCAACTTTCTAAAAGTGTCATTTTCCAAATTGTAGCTTAATATCCAACGTTACCATAAAAGAAGGTTTTAATTTACCATACTTTAGACATCAAATTCAACATTCCACCATGCTCCTATTTGAAAGTTAGCCCTTATTAAATATAATAAGGTAACCCAATGTTATCCTATGTGAAAGGAATGCCTTGCAGTTGTGAAAAACAGATTTAAGAGTTTTTCAATACCAGGTCATGTAAAATGTAAAAAGAATATGGCCAACAGTTTAAATACAATACACCCTGCCCTCTGGGCTGTTTAGGTCCTACCCTAGGGGTGACATAAGTAATAGAAGGAGAGTTTAAGACTGTGCAAGTGGGTTATTTTGCCAGGTTGAATTGGTAGCTTAAAACTACACACATAAGCTGCACTGGCAGGCCTGAGACATGATTAAGGCTCAACGGTTAGAGCGGCAGACCCTGATGCAGAGGTCTAGCCCGGGACCAGGGTTCAATTCCCCGCCTCGGCGGGTCTTGGGCTCAAAAATTCCACGGACCTGATAATTCTCACCTCTGTCCCTATTCCAATCATGGAGTCCCACTTTGCAACTCTGGCCAATAGCTTGCTTAATCTCCACAACGGCCCCGACAACGCTAAGGATGCCTGGCCTCCACCTTGGGGGTGCCCAAGAGTGGACGCCTCACAGGGAAAGCCAGGATGGGTCCCACAGCGGTATTCGTACGAGCTCCTTGAGACCCTTGCGGGTGAGTAGTGCGCTATACAAGTATCAATTTACATTTACATTACTTAATTCAGTGCTACAATCAGTGCAGGAGGCTCTCTAGTAGTATTTAATTTACAGGCCCTGGGTACATGTAGTACCACTTTGCTAGGGTCTTATGAGTAAATTAAAATGTGCCATTTGGGTGTAAGCCTATGTTAACATGTTTAAAGGAGAGAGCACAAGCACTTTAGCATTGGTTAGTAGTGGTTATGTCCGCAGAGTCCTAAATACCAACAAAAACTAGTTCAGAAAACAGGCAAAAAATTTGGGGATGACCCTGCAAAAAGGAACAGGTCCAACAATCTCCTTTTATACTTTACTTTCTCTCAGTTCTGCTTATGTCTGTTCCCGATCACAACACAGCCAATCTTACAGCCCCATCACAATCCAAAGATCACCACAGCTCATTTTACATCTCAGTTTGCTTCACAGGTCACCCCGGTGCTCAGAACAGAGACAACCCACTGTGTCTGACAAGTAATAGACAAGTAAGGTGGTTATCTTTGAAACTGTACCACACAACCAACCAGTTTGTCTCTGTCATGGTTTGGTTCAGGGATTATAGCATTTGACCATTAAAAGTGTTCCCCTACTTTTATCAATCAAAAATTGCGGAGGAGGCAGCAAATTCACGTTTTTTTATTGTCAAACCGACCGATTGACACTTTTGTTGCCTGAACAGCACCATCTTCTGTAATACCCTTCCCTCCCTTTTCTTTTACTAAGGGTACAAACACAAGATTTCCGTCTACCCTAAATATTTCTTTTAATATTAATTATTCACAATTTGATTTTAATGTGTTCTCTCTGTTCTCATTTGTGTGATGTTCAAAGCTCAGAAAAGCAAAGGGAATATTATAAAACTATTGAAGTATAAAACAGATGTGGGAAAACATACAGACAGTATTCAAAAGGACAGACACAGTTGAGAAAAGCAATGTACAGGCGTCGGTGCGCAGTGTATAAAGCATGGACAACACGACACACTGCGTGGAAAGATAAGACTACAGAAGACATGCTGTAGAAATGCTATAAAAATGTCAGTCCATTGTATATGATATGTAAAGCATATGCCTTTAAGCAGTTCTGCACATAGATGGCACAGGACAGTTTGTTTACTACATGGAGCAGACTGTGCGCGAGATTCCAATGGGCATGCTGAGCAAAGCACAGGCCGTGGAGTACTGCCCTAGCTACCCAATCGCCTCGCACGTCGAAGCGCGTACGTCAGGTGCATGCGTGAAGTCCTGTAGACGAGTCCATCTGCAATAACCTTATAGACTGTCAATTTAGGGATATCACCGTTACTTTGAGTCAATATATTTTAATTCCTTTATTTGTCCCAGTCATTGTGAAGTTAACATAGAATTTTGGGTATAACCATCTGTGTATGTATTAATATCAATGCTTTAAAGTGATCTGTAATACAAAAAACACTGCCAAAATTTGAGTCGTTTTTGTTTTTCATTAAAAACAGAAAACAAAGGACTTATTTTAAAAACATGCAAAAAAAAAATGATGTGCACGCATAGATTTAGCATATACACCTGAATTACATCTATAGTTGTTTGGAGGAGGTAGTTGCATGCACATTACCCATGCTTTATGCCACTCGCCAAGCTCGAATATTGAATTCAGTTGGCATTTAAATGTTTCTTTAATTAGAAGATCCGTATACTACCGTGTATAGCATATAAATGTAGATAGGTTGGAAAGGCACCTAAAAATATGCACGTTCATGCATAGACATTAATGGAAACATGTTTGCCTTTGCAGTAATATTCATCTTTTACTAAATTCCCTGGGGACTGATCTCTGACGAGGGTTGGGAAGACAGGCTCACAGGACCCCCTCCGTCTACTGTTCGTTCGGGTTTGTTTTATGACTTCAGAAACTCTGGCCTAGTTAGGAGCAGAGGTTGGTGGGAAAGTGATCCAGCCGGATCTAAAAGCTTATCTGCTGTGACAGAGGCTTCATCGGGGATCCTCTGCTTTAGTTTTGGTGGGCTTCATAAGTACACGATTCTCCAACTTGAAAACCCTATCAGCTGCCAGGATAGAACAAGGGTATGCCCCTTTCAATCCCCTTTCTTATTTATTTATTTATTTTGAAAGTTTTATATAGCGCGGACAAGATCCTTGCAGATATCAGAGCGCTTTACAAAGAGAAGTACATGAGGGAGCATGGTTAAACAGATAAATCAATAAGTACAAATTGGTGGCAACTAAGCCCAAACATGAGTACAAAGTAGTGCAGCTAAGTGGTTACAAAGCTAAACATGTGAGTAATAGACAGTTAATACACATAATCAAAAGGGTCAAACATGTAGTATGGATCGGTGCAGAGTACTAACAGTGATCAAGATAGTAGTCCAGGTGTATTTTGCCATGAGGATAGCTTTTACTTCCTTTTTAAAGAGTGTGGTGGAAGAGATAAGCCTGGTTTCGGTCGGGAGAGAGTTCCAGATCCTAGGCGCCATTCCCGAGAAGGAGCGCTTATATGTTTTTTCCTTCCGGAATCTTCGAGGTTTCAACAGAAGATTGTTTGTGCCTCTGGTGCTTCTAGCTCCTCCAGAGATTGTCAGTTTCTGAGCGAGGTATCCGGGTGAGTTTAGATGTACCGCCTTGTGTGTCATGCAGGCGATTTTCAGATGTATTCTAGCTTCAAATGGCAGCCAGTTCAGGGATATCAAGTCAGGGGTAATATGGGAGTGTTTTTTTGACCCAGTGATGAGTCTCGCTGCAGCGTTTAGAGAAGCTCTTAGGGGTGCGGTTGTAGTTAGGGGGAGTCCGCAGAGGGCGGTGCTGCCGTATTCAATTCGAGGGATGACTAGTGCTTGTACTGCCGTTTGGAAGTCTTTGGCTGGGAGGTAGGGTTTAAGTTTCCTCAGAGTGTTGATCTGGAAGTTTGCTCCCTTTGTTGCCTTGCTGATATGTTGCTGCATGTTCAGATTGGTGTTGAGTGTTATGCCTAGGGATTTTGCTGAGTCCACGATGGTGGGTTGGACATTGAGTGCAGTTAGGTCTTTAAGACAACTTTGAGTGGTGGAGACCTTCGCTGGAGGTGAGATCAGAAGGAACTCAGTTTTCAGGGCATTGAGTTTGAGATGATTGTCGGCCAGCCAGGATTGGGTGCTTCTGATCGTTGAGTTCAGGAGCACGATGTCCTTGGGGGACTGTAATTTGATATAAAGTTGGGTGTCATCTGCGTACATGTGAAAGTGTACATTGGATGCTTGTAGCAAGGTAGTGAGTGGTTCCATGACTAAGTTGAACAGAGTTGGGGATAGAGAGGATCCTTGGGGGACACCTAGCGTTACGGGTATTGGCGAGGACATCAGGTTGTTGCTCTTGAATTTCTACGACCTGTTGTGAAGAAAGGAGGTGAACCACTTGAGAACAGTTCCAGATAAGCCCATTCTTGTGTTTAGAAGCTCTAGTAGCTTCTCATGTTTAACAGTATCAAATGCTGAGGAGAGATCAAGGAGGATGAGGAGGCAGGTGTCGTTTTGGTCTAGCATTTGAAGTGCGTCGTCAATTATGTGAGTCATAGCCGTTTCTGTACTATGCCCTGCTCGGAAGCCTGACTGGTGCGGGTTGAGGAGATCAAATTGTTCAATGTGTTTAGTCAATTGTAGTTGTGCGCATTTTTCCAGCAGTTTCGCGAGAGTGGGAATATTGGTGATGGGACGGTAATTGTTGAGATCAGAGGGGTCGGCTGTAGGTTTCTTTAGGAGAGGTGTGACCTGACCAACTTTTAGTGAGTCAGGTATGCTTCCTTGTTGGAGAGAGCTGTTGATAATTTTAGTCCAGAGAGGCATAAGCAAGGGGGTAAAGTCTTTTACTGCTGCAGCAGGGAGGGGGTCCGTGAGGTGATTGGATGGTTTCAGGGTGCTGAGCAGTTTGCCAATTTCTTCTTCTGAGTATGTGCCAAAGGTTGACCATGTGGCCTTGTTTTTTGGTTCAGTGGCTGCTGGGCACTGTGGTTTGGAGTAGAGGCTTGCGTCAATGAGTCTCTATCTTCATTGAGTCTCCCGTCGTACCATGGATTGGAGATTTTAGTAGGGGCTCTTTTTAGCTGCAAAGGTGCAGCCTCATTAATTATAGAGGTCATAGCGTTGAGGTAATGGTCAGTCAGTATTTGAACGTCCGTATCTCCTTTCGGTGGCAGTAAGACATTGCACCTATTAGGGGGCAGAGAGCCTGGGTTGAGTTTTTTCATGTCTCTTTTCCAGACTTTTGGCTTAGATACTTGAGCCAGGTTAACTTTAACTTTTTCATTGATAAAGAAAGTGACAGTATGATGATCTGACCAGTCACAGGGTTGGATGGAGTCGAGTTGGATAGCTTCCTCTTTGGAGATGACCAGGTCCAGGATAAATCCTTTCTCGTGGGTCGGGCTGTTGCATATTTGGGTGAGGTTGAGGGCATCGAGGAAGTTTTTAAGACTATTTACCACAGCGTCCTTGCAATCGTTCCAGTGGAGGTTGAAGTCACCAAGGTATATTTGGGTGAGCTGCCGTCCGGAATTGGTTGAGATCATATCCATGATTTGTTGGGAAAAGGTGAAGTTGTCCCTGGGTGGGTGGTAGATGCTGTGAACAGAACATATCGGTTTGCCCTCACTGATAATGTCAAGGCAGATGTATTCCCAGGTTGTAGGGGATGGTAGGGAGGTAGAATTCTGTCTTCCTTTCTGATAGGGGCGTGGGGTAAAGTGATGAAACCTCGTCTCTGCCCAATCAGGCTCCTGTTCTAAGATATACTGTTCTGCACAGGGCATGCACAGTATGTCAATGGATTGTGCTTGTGCTTGTGCAAAAGGGACAACATAAAAAGCACCCCTCAGTCAATTCACAGAGCCCTTCTGATGCCCCTCCCCTGTGCTAATGATGTGAACATGTTACTCTGTTAGCAGCACAGGCCATTGTAATTGTAATGAGAAGAAACAAAATGGCAGAAATCTACACACAATTTTGCTGCTTGAATTTATATACAGAATTTTCTCCTTCTATTTCTTACTGGTTGGTCAGTGCCCGAATGTTCCTATGCAAAAACCGCCACTGTTCTATTTCTTATTGGTTGGTCAGTGCCCGAATGTTCCTATGCAAAAACCGCCACTGGGTTACACCCTCAAAAGGCCTCACACTGATGGGGAAGGAAGGCCCCACCCCCAGTCAGGAAGCCCCCTAAAAGTACAATGCACCCGGAGCAATGGAAGCAACATTAACAGTCTGCAGACCATCAAGTCATGACCAAAGAAATACAATGCCTCACTCCCATTAGCCTAATCCAACATGCCAAAATGTGTCCACTATAAATAAAGGCAAAGTATAGAGTCAAACACAATGGAAATCATAATTAAAACACCTCAGGATGATACCCCTGCAGTGACTTACTGTCAACAATGTACATGTCGAAAACGTTCTCAACGTTGAACACAATCCTTTGTGCAAATCTCCTTCCTTCTACTATGAACCTGGCTAACAAGAAACCACAGTGGCGAGTAATAAAAGTGCATGCACTTCGTTCTTAACCTCTACACACATTGTCCAGCTCCAGGACAGGTGGACAGCTTTTATTCATTTCCCTGGCAGACTTTAAGGGAGAACGACTAAATGTACCGGGGGCTTCTCTTGCTGCTTGGCACCGTCCTGGCAGTTTCCAGAGCTATCAAAATCATTGTGGGTGCCCCTGTCCTTCCTGGGGCACCACTTTCCAGTAACATGCACATTTTGTTTGGGAACCAATGATTTTTGCAGCGATCTTTACAGCATGCCTCAATGCCTTTGATGTCTTACTTTTCATTCGCACGCATACACGCACGCAACCTGGGCTTCATCCTGGACTCTTCCCTCTCGATGACCAGACAAGTCAACGCCGTCTCCTCATCATGCTTCAACAACCTGCGCATGCTCCGTAAGATCTTCCGATGGACCCCCACCGAGACCAGGAAGAGCGTCACCCAGGCACGCGTCACCAGCCGACTGGACTACGGGAACACCCTCTACGCCGGACCCACTGCCAAACTTCAGAAAAGACTCCAAAGCATCCAGATCGCCTCCGCACGACTCATCCTGGACATCCCCCAACACAGACACATATCCGGCCACCTGAGAGACCTACACTGGCTTCCCGTCAGCAAGAGGATCACATTCAGGCTCCTCACCCACGCACACAAGGCTCTCCACAACCTGGGCCCCAAGTACCTCAACGACCGCCTGACCTTCTACGCACCCACCCGCCAGCTACGATCATCCAGCCTTGCCCTCACAGCCGTACCACGCATCCGCAGAGCCACCGCCGGAGGAAGATCCTTCTCCTACCTGGCAGCCAAGATTTGGAACACCTTCCCCATCCACCTTCAACTGACCCAGGACCATCTTTCCTACAGGAAGCAACTCAAGACCTGGCTGTTCGAGAAGTAACGGCCCCCTCCCCCCCAGCCCCTTGAGACCCTTCGGGTGAGTAGCGCGCTTTACAAATGCTATGATTGATTGATTGATTCTCATGTAGCGTTTATTTCAAGCGCCCATCATTTTGCTATCTCTTTCTTATTTTGCTCAGCTCTAGCTGTGTGCCTCTGCCCCCCAAAAGAGGGGCGCCAGGAAAATTTATTTTTGAATGGCCAATTAAAGTATAAGACCTGCACATGCCATAAACAATTTACTCAAGATCCCATCTGCGACAGGCTACCTGTGGTCTTGTGCTGGGCTGAGTTACACAGTAGTACTACTCACGCTGCCTGCGCAGGTGTACTCATGTGTACACAGTTTCCTATCCCAGATGTGTGGAAGGAGCTGGAGAGCTGGATTCTACCCATTGGCTCAATGGGATAAATAGAGTTTTTTTTTACAGCTCTGGCCCATGGGACATGAACAAAATCAGACTTGAAGAGCCCCACATGTCTTACTGACAGCTAAAGGTAATAATAGATGACTCTTTATGACTCTCATCCCAAACTCTCCATACTATGCAGGTGAGTGAACAATAAAGGATTTCTAATATTTGTTTTAAAAACACCGATGACTGAAGAGCTATGATGGGGGAAGAGTGTGTCACGAAACGAAAGAACAATTCCAAAGTCTGACACTGCTGTTTAGTTCAAGAATATCAATATTTAGATGCTCGAGGAGAATACAAATAATACATTAATACTCGTGGGTCTTAATCTTTGAAAGGAAAGCTGTTTATTTCTTCCCTCGTTGCAGCCTTCATTTATGCAAGAATGTGCTTCTATTATAATCGTACAGTTCGCTCTTGCTTGCACTTCATTGTTTTGACATTGTTCTATGTTATAAAAAATTGCGTACATATAGCTCATGCAGTGGCGTAACAAAACATGAGGGGGCCCCCCTGCAAACTACATGGAGGGGGCCCCCCTCCCATTCTCTGTGCCAGTCTAGAGCTCTCAGGCCAGCGACCCGCCATACTGCAGGGGATGCGGGGCGATTGTTATACCACTGTCACCAATACAGCCGTTATAAGTAACACTTACCTTGCATCCTTCTCCTCTCTGCCTTGCACCCTTCTCCCCCGCCGCCTTGCACCCTTCTCTACCCTGCATCCTCTTCCCCTCTGCCTTGCACCCTTTTCCCCTCTGCCTTGCACCCATCTCCCCTCTGCCTTGCACCCATCTCCCCTTTGCCTTGCACCCTTCTCACCTCTGCCTTGCACCCTTCTCCCCCTCCGCCTTGCACCCTTCTCTACCTTGCACCCTTCTCCTCTCTTCCTTGCACCCTTCTCCCCTCTGCCTTTCACCCTTCTCCCATCTGCCATGCACCCTTCTCCCCCTCCGCCTTGCACCCTTCTCTACCTTGCACCCTTCTCCTCTCTGCCTTGCACCCTTCTCCCCTCTGCCTTGCACCCTTCTCCCCTCCGCCTTGCACCCTTCTCCCCTCCGCCTTGCACCCTTCTCCACTCCGCCTTGCACCCTTCTCCACTCTGCGTTGCACCCTTCTCCCCTCTACCTTGCACCCTTCTCCCCCTCCGCCTTGCACCCTTCTCTACCTTCCACCCTTCTCCTCTCTTCCTTGCACCCTTCTCCTCTTTGCCTTGCACCCTTCTCCTATTTGCCTTGCACCCTTCTCTTCTGTGCCTTGCACACTTCTCCCCTCTGCCTTGCACCCTTCTCCCCTCTGCCTTGCACCCTTCTCCCCTCTACCTTTCACCCTTCTCCCCTCTACCTTTCACCCTTCTCCCCTCCGCCTTGCACCCTTCTCCACTCTGCCTTGCACCCTTCTCCCCTCTACCTTGCACCCTTCTCCCCCTCCGCCTTGCACCCTTCTCTACCTTCCACCCATCTCTTCTCTTCCTTGCACCCTTCTCCTCTTTGCCTTGCACCCTTCTCCTATTTGCCTTGCACCCTTCTCTTCTGTGCCTTGCACACTTCTCCCCTCTGCCTTGCACCCTTATCCCATCTGCCATGCACCCTTCTGCCCCTCTGCCTTGCACCCTTCTCTACCTTGCACCCTTCTCCCCTCCACCTTGCACCCTTCTCCCCTCAGCCTTGCACCCTTCTCCCCTCCGCCTTGCACCCTTCTCCTATCTGCCTTGCACCCTTCTCCCCTCCGCCTTGCACCCTTCTCCTCTCTACCTTGCACCCTTCTCCCCCTCCGCCTTGTACCCTTCTCTACCTTGCACCCTTCTCCTCTCTTCCTTGCACCCTTCTCCTCTTTGCCTTGCACCCTTCTCCTCTTTGCCTTGCACCCTTCTCTTCTCTGCCTTGCACCCTTCTCCTCTTTGCCTTGCACCCTTCTCCTCTTTGCCTTGCACCCTTCTCCCCTCCGTCTTGCACCCTTCTCCTATCTGCCTTGCACCCTTCTCCCCTCCGCCTTGCACCCTTCTCCCCTCCAACTTGCACCCTTCTCCTCTCTACCTTGCACCCTTCTCCGCCTTGCACCCTTCTCTACCTTGCACCCTTCTCCTCTCTTCCTTGCACCCTTCTCCTCTTTGCCTTGCACCCTTCTCCTCTGTGCCTTGCACCCTTCTCCTCTTTGCCTTGCACCCTTCTCCTCTCTGCCTTGCACCCTTCTCCTCTCTGCCTTGCACCCTTCTCCCCTCTGCCTTGCACCCTTCTCCTCTCTGCCTTGCACCCTTCTCCCCTCCGCCTTGCACCCTTCTCCTATCTGCCTTGCACCCTTCTCCCCTCCGCCTTGCACCCTTCTCCTCTCTACCTTGCACCTTTCTACCCCTCCGCCTTGCACCCTTCTCTACCTTGCACCCTTCTCCTCTCTTCCTTGCACCCTTCTCCTCTTTGCCTTGCACCCTTCTCTTCTCTGCCTTGCACCCTTCTCCTCTTTGCCTTGCACCCTTCTCCTCTTTGCCTTGCACCCTTCTCCTCTTTGCCGTGCACCCTTCTCCCCTCCGCCTTGCACCCTTCTCCTATCTGCCTTGCACCCTTCTCCCCTCCGCCTTGCACCCTTCTCCTCTCTACCATGCACCCTTCTCCACCTTGCACCCTTCTCTACCTTGCACCCTTCTCCTCTCTTCCTTGCACCCTTCTCCTTTTTGCCTTGCACCCTTCTCCTCTGTGCCTTGCACCCTTCTCTTCTCTGCCTTACACCCTTCTCCTCTTTGCCTTGCACCCTTCTCCTCTCTGCCTTGCACCCTTCTCCTCTCTGCCTTGCACCCTTCTCCTCTCTGCCTTGCACCCTTCTCCCCTCTGCCTTGCACCCTTCTCCTCTCTGCCTTGCACCCTCTCCCCTCTGCCTTGCACCCTTCTCCCCTCTGCCTTGCACCCTTCTCTACCATGCATCTTTCTCCCCCTCTGCCTTGCACCCTTCTCCCCCTCTGCCTTGCACCCTTCTCGGCCCCCCATTTCCCTCTCCCTGCGGACGCCCATGGTGTGTTCTAACAAGCGTGCTTACCTGAGGGCACCATTTTGCTGGTCCCTTCTCATGTGAGCTTTGCCCTGGAGAATACTCTGTCTGGGGGCCCCCACTCCCACCCTTGTCAGGGTCCAGAGCACTGCTCTGTGCTGTCTCTTGCTCTCTGAGGCCCCCACCCCATCCTTGTCCCTGTCTCTTCTCTTCTCTTGTGGGTGGGCCCCCCACCCCATCCTTGTCCCTGTCTCTTCTTGTCCCTGTCTCTTCTCTTCTCTTGTGGGGTGGAGCCCCCACCCCATTCTTGTCCCTGTCTCTTCTCTTCTCTTGTGGGGTGGGCCCCCCACCCCATCCTTGTCCCTGTCTCTTCTGTTCTCTTGTGGGTGGGCCCCTCACCCCATCCTTGTCCCTGTCTCTTCTCGGATGGGGGCCTGTCCCTTTCTCTTCTCTTCTCTTCTCTTGTGGGGTGGGCCCCCCACCCCATCCTTGTCCCTGTCTCTTCTCGGATGGGGGGCCTGTCCCTGTCTCTTCTCTTCTCTTGTGGGGTGGGCCCCCCACCCCATCCTTGTCCGTGTCTCCTCTCTTCTCTTGTGGGGTGGGCCCCCCACCCCGTCCTTGTCCCTGTCTCTTCTCTTGCTCTCTGAGGCCCCCACCCCATCCTTGTCCCTGTCTCTTCTCTTCTCTTGTGGGGTGGGCCCCCCGCCCCATCCTTGTCCCTGTCTCTTCTCGGATGGGGGCCTGTCCCTTTCTCTTCTCTTCTCTTGTGGGGTGGGCCCCCCACCCCATCCTTGTCCCTGTCTCTTCTCGGATGGGGGCCTGTCCCTGTCTCTTCTCTTCTCTTGTGGGATGGGCCCCCCACCCCATCCTTGTCCCTGTCTCTTCTCGGATGGGGGCCTGTCCCTGTCTCTTCTCTTCTCTTCTCTTGTGGGGTGGGGCCCCCACCCCATCCTTGTCCCTGTCTCTTCTGTTCTCTTGTGGGTGGGCCCGGCCCCCACCCCATCCTTGTCCCTGTCTCTTCTCGGATGGGGGCCTGTCCCTGTCTCTTCTCTTGTGGGGTGGGCCCCCCCACCCCATCCTTGTCCCTGTCTCTTCTCTTTTCTTGTGGGGTGCGCTTTGTTGAGAGGAGAGAGTGGGGGCCGGGCTCTGTGCTGCCTCAGAGGAGCAGTGGGGACTGCTGTCTCTGGTGCCCCCATCCTCTTTCCGGGACTGCCTCTGGCTCTGACTGAAGAGACACAATGTATATTGATACTTTGTTTCTCTTCAGTCAGAGGGAGGGGGCGAAGGGCTCCGAGCAGGCTGCACCTGCTTCAGATGCAGAGAGAGAGAGGCTTGCTTCAGCGCAGACCTCTCTCACAGCTCTCAGAAGAGCTGAGGGGGCCGGGGACCCCTGGGGGCCCCTTCATTAACTGTAGAGAGTGAGGCCCCCCCGCACTGCGGGGTCTGCGGGGGCGTTTGTTACGCCCCTGAGCTCATGAAATAAAAGCAATCTGACTATGGCATTTATTTTAGAGGTGTATGCCTTCGTGTTACTCTGCTCATTGGTTCAATGTATGCCAAAGAACTGGTGAAAGTCGAGTTGTAATAAATACTGGGGGCCTCATTTATGAAAAGTGATGCATCGCTGCGTTCAAACAGTGATGCGTCACATTTCATTCCGTCCTCCTTGCGACACCAATAATGCGTCATATTTACAGAATGACGCATCATTGCGCAAAGAGTTACAGATACGTCAGTATTTCTGACGTTTCTGTATGGCGCAAAAGTGACGCATTGCTGGAGTGTGTCAAAAAAGTGACGCAGCTCCAGCAATGTGTCCTTTTACATGGGGCAAGCCCCATGTGAAAGGGCCTGCGCCAGTCTTACGCCTGCTGTGAGGCAGGCATAAGAAATTGACGCATTTGCGTCCTAGAAGTGGCGCAGTGAAATCTTACAGATTTCACTGCGTCACTTCTATGACCTTTTCTTGTGTCAGAAGCCCCCCTGCATACATTATACCTGGTGCAGGTATAATGTTGCGCAGGGGTTCGCAAAGTGAGGTATGTACCTAGATGCGTCACTTTGTAAATATGGTGCAACAAGGCACATTTTTTACGCTGCTGGTGCGTAACAAAAAGTGATGCACCAGCGGTGTAAAAGTAACGCACAGCCTCATAAATGAGGCCCTGGGGGCCTCATTTATGAAAAGTGACAAGCAGCGATGCGTCACTTCTTAGTGCACCCTCCTTGCGACATGATGGATGTGTCATATTTACTATATGACGCATCATGTCGCAAGGAGTTACAGGTACGTCAGTATTTCTGACGTATCTGTAGGCGCAACAATGACGCATTGCTGGACTGTGTCACAAAAGGGATGCAACTCCAGCAATGTTTATTTATTTAAAGAGTTTTATATAGCACTGGCTAGACCCGAAGGTATCAGAGTGCTTTACATGAGAATCACCAATGTAACAGAACAAGTTCAACAAATTACACAGTACATCAAAAAATGTAAATGTAAATGTAAATGAGGGAATCCATGGCCCATCTCCTCTATAGCTAAACCAGGTAGATCCATCGGACGCCAGACAAAATAGTTCAGTTTCAATACATTGAGCGGGGAGAGAAGGAGAGACATAACATAGAGGGAGGATGAGGGAGGAGAGGACTGGAGAGATGAAATGAAGTGGAACAATGTGGTTCGACAATATAAAAGAAAAAGATCAACAGAATACACATTACATCAAACAATCAGCAATACATTGGGAGAGGAGAGAAAGGAGAGAGAAAAGTAGTGGGGGGTAGGGGAGGTGAGAGAGTGATGATAAGGGAAAAGACAATAAGGAGAGATGAAAACAAGTCTGTCTAAAAAACGACTTTGTCCTTTCACATGAGGCAAGCCCCATGTGAAAGGGCCTGCATCAGTCTTATGCCTGCTGTGAGGCAGGTGTAAGATATTGACGCATTTGTACCCCAGAAGTGGCGCAGTGAAATCTCATAGATTTCACTGCATCACTTCTATGAGGCTTGCTTGCATCAGAACGCCCACCCTGCATACATTATACCTGGCACAGGTATAATGTGGCGCAGGGGTTTACAAAGTGACGCATCTACCTAGAGTCTAGACTTATTTGCATATGGCTGGTTCTGAACTGGGGTGGCTTGCTGAGCAAAAGAACAATGGATTTAACCCAGATCTCTCGACTAGGGGTGCATGCTTGATTTCTTCCTCATTCCATCCATCATTTGTGTATTGTGTGGTAACTTGGGCCAGTTTTAATCGTTATTGAAGAGGATCAATATCAGACATGTAGAGAAAGGAGGTCAGATGCAACATAGAAACCTATCAGGGACAGAAAGGAATTTGAACAGGATGAAGGTGAATTAGGACGCATCACAAAGGCAGGGAGAAATGCACAGATGGGAAGATCATGTCCACAGAAGGCTGTGCTGGACTCTCCTCTGCAGCATTCTAAAAGAGGGAGATTGTCATGGATTTCAGTGGTGTACTGTCCAAACTGTCTCGACAAAGGTTCTGTGCATGCATTAGAGTGGTGCAAGAGCACAGAGGAAGCTAGGAAATGACTTATTACAGGCAGCACCACTAGTTCACAAGACCTCTTCCGTCACATACTGCCCATCGACTCCCAGGGTCCCTTAACTCCCTTCGCTGTCAGGCCAACACCCCCCCCCCCATTCCCCCCCAAGCAATGTATTTTTTGGGCTATTGGAGGTAGTTTGCGCTGAGGCCCCTGCAACATTTTGACCACTTAAGGTATCCACACCAAACTTGTGTCCTTTTTTCCAACATCATGGGGATTCTAAAGGTACCCAGGGTTTGTGTATTTTCCTGGAGGGGACCCAGAAATTAGCCAAAATACAGCTACATTCGTGTTTTTCTTGGGAAAAATGGGAAAAAGGGCTCCAGATGAAAGCGTCTGCTTTGTACCTACAAATGGTATCAACAAAGGGGTTGTGATGCTAAAATAACCATCTTCCCAGATTTCCGGGACAAGCAGACTTTTGTCAGAAAACCAACATTTTTTTACATAGTTTTGGCATTGTTCTGGGAAGTAGCAATGTTTGCTTTTTTTTGTGCTTTCAACCTCATTCCAGTTAATGGTACAAATGGGTATAAAAGCAAAAATGGATCCTGGAAAGCTATCCATTTTAGAAAAGGAGAAAAAATTCTAAATTCAGCACAGGGTCATTTGTGTAGATCCTTTAAGTTTTTCGTATAGAAACTAACAGTTGAATATAGAATTTTTTTTAAACGAGTTAAAAAACAACAGGCATTTGTGGCAATGTTTTTACTTGTAACTTCTGCTAACTATGACAGATGTTTAAAACCAATGAACCAGTACATTCGCTGAATCCTTCTGGTTGTGGGGATATATAGGACTTGTAGGTTCACCAGACCCAGAGGAACCCAAAGCCAATGACTGAGCAGCGTCTGACAGTAGTTTTTTATTATGTACCGGGTATATAGCAATTAATTTGGCAAAATGTATACATGGTAAAATAGGTATGAAAGACACCTATGTATTTCTGAAATGGGAAAAAATATAGAGTTTAGAAACAGTAGATATTTGCACATTTCCGAAATTGGGAGTACCCATACTAGCATGAGAATTATAGGTAATTATTCAAAATGACTTACTTTTTACACATTGTATTTCATTTGGAAGGCAGAAATGCATCGAAAGTCAAAAGCTAATAACAGTTGCTCTACAATTCTGTGTTACCCTAAGTCTCCCGATAAAAAATGGTACCTCACTTGTGTGGGTAGGTGTTAGACGGACCGGGAGGGTCGGCCGAGATTACGGGGAGAGGTCTCCAGGGAGAGCCGTCTCCAACGACTGTACAGATAAGTAACTTCCCCCCCACAGACGGACACCACACAAGATTGAAGGTTAACGAGACTTTATATGCACTTCTTAGGTTACGTTGATATAATACAAGGAGGTCTGGACTCAGGGGTCCCCTCGGTTCTGATCTCTGGTTGAGGAAAAGGGTAGCGGGACAGTCTTAGTTACCAATGAGTTCAATAGCTCTCAATCCTCGAGCTCGGCGTGGTTGCTGATCGGGCCGTGGAGGAGCCAAGCAGGTCCCGAGATGGATGAAAGGTGGTCGGCGGGCCGTGGAGAAGCCAAGCAGGTCCCGATATGGATGAAGGATGGTCGACGGGCCGTGGAGAAGCCAAGCAGGTCCCGATGCAGATGACAGTTACAACGGTCCGCGGCCTCGCCAGCAGATCCGGACGACGGTGAAGGATGAAGGTTACGACGGCTGTGGCAGCGCCAACAGGCAGGATGATGGTGCACAGGACAGAGCTACGGCAGCGCCAGTAGTCCGTCCAGGATGAGTTCTTCTTTCGTCTCTCGACTCCAAGATACAACTGCCTTCCTGTTCTGGAGCTGCCCCAGTTATAGGGCTGGCGTGCTTTGATGTCCGGACCCTCGCACTTGGAGGTCGGGAGGTCCGGGATGAGGGAGTCCAGACACCCAGCAGGGGGGTGGAGCCAGCGCCCGGGGAGGCGATGGGCGAGCGGCACTGGCCGGGGGAGAACCATCGACACCTCTTTCTCCCATTGACTGGCCAAGTAGCTCGCTCGCCTCCTGGGTGGAGGGTGGTGCCGGAATGTCTGAGGCCGGGCTAGGCCCAGGGTTGAGGTCGATCGGGGGCCAGGCGGCCTCGTGGCGAAGTGTCCAAGATGGCGGCCCGGGCTGGGCGCGTGGGTCGGCCGTGGATCGGACCCACGAGGTTATCATGCTCGAGGGCAGGTGTCCCTGAGGGGACGTAGGACGTGCAATGGTGGTGTGTGGTGCTTGTATGACTGGCTCGGGCTTGGTCGAGCCGGGGGAGAGCGGCCCGTCATGTGGCCTGTCCAACATGCGTCCCCCCCAGCTGAAGGCGGGGAGAGTTACCCATCCTCTTGGGGACTCTCTTCGTCGAGGCGGAAAAACCGGGACAGGCCATCCGCGTTGGCGTGGTCAGACCCAGGCCGGTGTTCAACGGTAAAGTCCATACCTTGCAAGGAGATGGACCAGCGTAGCAGTTTTGGGTTTTCCCCCCGCATATGCATCAACCACTGTAGGGGTCGGTGGTCAGTCTGCACCCGGAAGTGGGTGCCAAAAAGGTAGGGTCGGAGCTTCTTGAGGGCCCATACCACAGCGAAGGCTTCCCTCTCTATGGTGCTCCAGCGTTGCTCCCGTGGTAGGAGTCTCCGGCTGATGAAGGCCACCGGTTGATCAAGGCCTTCGGTGTTCACCTGGGACAGGACCGCCCCAATGCCCTGGTCGGAGGCATCCGTCTGGACGACGAACTCCCGGCTGTAGTCTGGGGCCTGGAGTACAGGAGCGGAACACATGGCGGCCTTTAGCTGTTCGAAGGCCGCTTGACACTCTGGGGTCCAGTTCACCTTCTTGGGCTGATTTTTCGACGTGAGTTCGGTGAGAGGCCCCACGATGGTACCATAGTCTTTCACGAACCTTCGGTAGTAGCCCGTGAGGCCCAGGAAGGCTCGCACCTCAGTTTGAGTGTTAGGGGGTTGCCAGTTCTGGATGGCGGCAATTTTCAGTTGAAGAGGGGCCACTAGACCGCTTCCCACTTGGTGTCCGAGGTAGGTCACTGACCCTTGTCCAATTTGACATTTGCTGGCCTTGATCGTGAGGCCAGCTCGCTGAAGGGCTTGCAACACTGCTTGGAGGTGGTGGAGGTGCTCGGTCCAGTGGTGGCTGTACACAGCGATGTCGTCCAGGTAGGCGGCGCTGAACTCTTCGAGCCCCGCCAGGACCTGATTGACGAGCCGTTGGAACGTCGCTGGGGCATTTTTCATGCCGAAGGGCATGACCGTGAAGTGATAGTGGCCCTCGGGGGTGGAGAAGGCAGAACGTTCTTGTGCTCGGGGTGTGAGGCCGATCTGCCAATATCCTGCCGTTAGATCGAAGATGCTGAGGTAGTGGGCAGCGCCCATTCGGTCGACCAGTTCATCTGCCCGGGGGATGGGGTGTGCGTCCGTTCTGGTGACTTCATTCAGGCCCCGGTAGTCGACACAGAACCGGAGTTCGGGTGTGGTTCCGGGGGCGGCTGCTTTGGGGACCAGTACGACCGGGCTGGCCCATGGACTGTCGGAGGGCTCGATGACCCCGAGCGTGAGCATCTTAGTTACTTCCGCCTGGATGCAGGCCCGTACCCGATCAGGTACGCGGTAGGCCCGGTGGCGGATAGGAGGGCTGTCTCCGGTGTCCACATCGTGCACACACCAGGAAGTGACACCTGGGGTGAGGGAGAACAGGCTGGCAAACCGTGATAGGAGGGCTTGGCACTCTTGGCGTTGTTCCTGGGAGAGGGTCTCCGAGAGTCGGACCCCATCCACGGAGCCGTCTTGCTCCTGGGTCCGCAAGAGGTCAGGGAGAGGCTCGGAGTCGTCCTCAACCCCGTTGTCTGTGGCCATCAAGAGGCTGAGTTCTGTTCGTGCAAAGTGGGGTTTCAGTCTGTTGGTGTGGAGGACTCGGAGCGGATTCCGGGCGGACTCCATATCGATCAGATAGGTGGCGGGTCCCTTGCGCTCGATTACTTTGAAGGGTCCCGTCCATTTGTCTTGGAGAGCGCACGGTTCTGTGGGGGACATTACCCAGACCTGTTGCCCCGGCTCGAATTCAATAGATGAGGCGTTCTGGTCATACCATCTCTTCATGTCCTCTTGACTGGCCTCTAGGTTGGCTTTCGCTAGGTCTCTGAACCGCTGGGACTGGTTGCGGAGGGTGAGGAGGTACCGGAAGACATCTGGAGGACTCTTGGCCGGAGGCAACTCCCAGCCTTCTTTGATCAGGCTGAGTGGCCCCCGTACTGGGTGCCCATAGAGCAGCTCGAATGGGCTGAAGCCTAGGGACTTCTGTGGGACCTCCCGGTAGGCGAAGAGGAGGCACGGCAGCAGCACGTCCCACTGGCGACGGAGGGGTTCTTCCAATCCCCCGATCATCCCTTTTAGAGTGCGATTGAACCGCTCAACAAGTCCGTTTCCTTGGGGGTGATAGGGGGTCGTGAAGCGGTAGGTGACCCCACACTGTTGCCAGAGGGACTTCATGTATTTGGAAATAAAGTTCGTGCCTCTGTCACTGACGACTTCTCGGGGGAACCCCACACGGGAGAAGATCCCCATCAGGGCCCTGCCGACCACTGGGGCTGTGACGGTCCGGAGAGGAATAGCCTCAGGGTAGCGGGTGGCGTGGTCCACTAGTACTAGGATGAAGCGATGGCCTTGTCTTGTACGTGGGTCTAGGGGTCCCACAATGTCTATTCCGACCCTCTCAAATGGGGTCGTGACTACGGGAAAGGGTTGCAGGGGGGCCTTTAATTTGCGGCCGCTCTTCCCACTGGCTTGGCACGTGGGGCAAGATCGGCAATGCTGGTGCACATCGTTTCTCATTTTTGGCCAGAAGAAGTGGGTCACTAGGCGGCTGTAGGTTTTATCTTGTCCCAGGTGCCCTGCCAGGGGGACATCGTGGGCCAGATTTAGCAGGAAGTCTCTAAAGCGGAGTGGCACCACTAGTACTCGGTTGGCCCCCAGCTCGGCGATTCGTTGCTCGCTGTACAGTAGGTCATTGTCCCAGTAGACCCAATGAGTTCCGGAGGTATCCCCTGCGCTTTGGGCGAGCGCTTGTTGTCGGAGTCCCTCAAGGGAGGGACAGGTCTTCTGCTCCTGACGAAATTGTTCTTGTGTGGGCCCCCCTTCTTGAGCCCACTGGTCGAGATTAGCAAGGTCGGAAGGTTGAGCAGGTTCGAGGGGGATGCCCTGGTCGGGGGTCTCGGCGGGGGCGACCGGAGGCGGAGGCGCCGGCCATTCTGGTTCTTCCGGGTGATGGTTGGCACGGGCGGCCATAGACCGGGTGGTGACGCACGCCCAGTCTGGGACGCCCAACATCCCCAAGTGTTCTTTTCGCTCCACGGCTGCCCACGGGGAGCTTTCCAGGTCATTTCCGAGGAGGCAGTCCACGGGGGCGTCGTCTCGGACCGTTACTTTCAACATGCCGGAGACCCCTCCCCACTCAAAGGGGACGCAGGCCATCCGACACAGACTCTCCGAGTTGTCGGCTGATCGTACAGGGCAGAGAATGTTCGGTAGATATTGTTCTGGGGTCACCAGATGACAGCGGACGGCTGTCACACTGGCCCCGGTGTCTCGAAGGGCTTCGGCCCGTTGTCCATTGATGCTCACCCATTGGCTGTACTTCTGGGTGTTAGCGGGTAGGGGGACCCGCGGGACCATGTCTCTTCCCCCTAAGCACGCGAGAGTCATGGCGGCTGGCTCCCACCCTTGATACTCTTGCTCGTCTGTTTCTGGTTCCTCGGAGATCTGTTCTTCCCCTAGTGCCGCGGCGGCCACCTGGCGGGGTCTTGGGCTCGGATACTGCGGGCAGCTTGGGTCATTTGCATAGTGGCCTACTCGTTGGCATCGGTGACATGTAACATTGGCTCTGTATCCCGGTCGCGCCGGGGTGCTGCCCCGGTTGGCCGGGGGGGTGGTGCTGGTAGTGGGGGCGGCCGGAGTGTTGTCTCTTCCTCGTCCTTGGCCCCCTCCTCCTCCTCTGGATCGGTGGTGACCATTGTTGTTCCTGTTCTGCTCGTAGGACCCATTCCGGCCCACTCGGGTGATCTCCCACCGGTCAGCTTCGGCTGCGAGCTGCCGGGGATCGGTTAACTTGCTGTCGAGGAGGTGTTGGCGTAGTTCAATGAAGCAGTTGTTGGACAGATGCTCCCATACCATCAGATTGAACAACTGCTCGTAGGTCGTGACGTTGTTCCCTCTGATCCAGCCTTCGAAGGCTCGGCTGAAGTACGTTACATAGTCCACCCAAGTTGTACCTGGAATGCGTGTGCAGTCTCGGAACCTCTGACGGTACATCTCGGGCGTGAGGCCATAGCGAGTGAGGAGGGCCGCTTTCATATGGTCGTAGGAGGTCATCTGGTGGTCTGGGAGCTGTAACAGAGTATCGCGGCCCTCATTGAGGAATTTGCCCCATAGGCCGGCTCCCCAGTCGGCTCTATCGATCCGGTGCGCAGTCATCGCGATTTCATATGCCTTAAACCATTGCTGGATGTCGTCTTCTCGAAAATATTCTCGGACCACATCCTTGGGGATGTGCACTTTTTTGTCCGTGGTCCCGGGGGTGGACGGTCTGTCGGGCACCCCTAATTCTTTATTCTGTTTGCGCAGGTTGATCTCGGCTAGGTTCCGCTCGTGCTCGTACGTTAGTCTTTTTTCCTCGAGCTCCCTTTGCCTCTGTTTCTCCTCTCTTTCTTCTCGGAGGCGAAGGTGCTCTAAGTTTATTTTTTGCTCGGCCAATTTGAGTTCTATGTCCATCTTGAGTCGGGCCATTTCAAGTTCGTGTAGTCGGGCTTTTTCTCTTTCTTGGATCTCGTCTTGCGAGAGACCCGTTCTTTGCTCTTCAGGGGCCGTGTTGGTCTTTTTCGCGGTGCTTTGCTCCGGGGCTTCGACATCCCCGGTCTCTGCCCAAGATTCTAGGGCATGCTTAAAATCGTCCTTGGTACTTAGTCCGGTGGTAGCGATACCTAGTTCAATGCAGAACTGCTTTAGTTCACGATGGCTGTATTCCTCTAGCTTTTCCATTTGGAACTTCTCAGTTGATCCGCTCTCTTTAGTCGACATTGTTGTTCGTTGTGGGGTGAGCTACTCTCTGTACGTTATGCGGTGATTCGGATCGCGCCGCTGGCCACCAATGTTAGACGGACCGGGAGGGTCGGCCGAGATTACGGGGAGAGGTCTCCAGGGAGAGCCGTCTCCAACGACTGTACAGATAAGTAACTTCCCCCCCACAGACGGACACCACACAAGATTGAAGGTTAACGAGACTTTATATGCACTTCTTAGGTTACGTTGATATAATACAAGGAGGTCTGGACTCAGGGGTCCCCTCGGTTCTGATCTCTGGTTGAGGAAAAGGGTAGCGGGACAGTCTTAGTTACCAATGAGTTCAATAGCTCTCAATCCTCGAGCTCGGCGTGGTTGCTGATCGGGCCGTGGAGGAGCCAAGCAGGTCCCGAGATGGATGAAAGGTGGTCGGCGGGCCGTGGAGAAGCCAAGCAGGTCCCGATATGGATGAAGGATGGTCGACGGGCCGTGGAGAAGCCAAGCAGGTCCCGATGCAGATGACAGTTACAACGGTCCGCGGCCTCGCCAGCAGATCCGGACGACGGTGAAGGATGAAGGTTACGACGGCTGTGGCAGCGCCAACAGGCAGGATGATGGTGCACAGGACAGAGCTACGGCAGCGCCAGTAGTCCGTCCAGGATGAGTTCTTCTTTCGTCTCTCGACTCCAAGATACAACTGCCTTCCTGTTCTGGAGCTGCCCCAGTTATAGGGCTGGCGTGCTTTGATGTCCGGACCCTCGCACTTGGAGGTCGGGAGGTCCGGGATGAGGGAGTCCAGACACCCAGCAGGGGGGTGGAGCCAGCGCCCGGGGAGGCGATGGGCGAGCGGCACTGGCCGGGGGAGAACCATCGACACCTCTTTCTCCCATTGACTGGCCAAGTAGCTCGCTCGCCTCCTGGGTGGAGGGTGGTGCCGGAATGTCTGAGGCCGGGCTAGGCCCAGGGTTGAGGTCGATCGGGGGCCAGGCGGCCTCGTGGCGAAGTGTCCAAGATGGCGGCCCGGGCTGGGCGCGTGGGTCGGCCGTGGATCGGACCCACGAGGTTATCATGCTCGAGGGCAGGTGTCCCTGAGGGGACGTAGGACGTGCAATGGTGGTGTGTGGTGCTTGTATGACTGGCTCGGGCTTGGTCGAGCCGGGGGAGAGCGGCCCGTCATGTGGCCTGTCCAACAGTAGGCCTTGTGCCCACGACAGGAAACGGCTCAAAATGCAACGTGAATACACCACATTTTCACAGTGAAAAATTACCCTTTTTTGTGCCTAGCTGTAGTTTTTGAACCCTAGCTCTGCCAGCACCTAGGGAAACCTAGAAAACCTATACATTTTTTAAAAGTAGACACCAAGGGAAATCCAGGATGGGGTGACTTGACTGGCTCTCACCAGGTTCTGTTACGCCGAATCCCTTACAAACCTAAAAATGTGTCCAAAAATACAGTTTCCTCAATTTTCTGTGGTAGAAAGTTCTGGGATTTGCGTGGATCCAGAAAATTCTACCCACACTGCGTTCCCCAAAGTCTTTGAAGAAAAATGGTACCTCACTTGTGTGGGTAGGCCTAGTGCCCGCAACAGGAAACGGCCCAAAATGCAAGGTTGACACACCACATTTTAACAGTGAAAAATTGCCCCTTTTTAGCAAAGTGCCTAGCTGTAGTTTTTAACAATAGCTCTGGCGGCACCTAGGGAAACCTAGCAAACCTATACGTTTGTGAAAACTAGACACCCAGGGTAATCCAGGATGGGGTGACTTGACTGGCTGTCAACAGGTTCTGTTACCCAGAATCCCTTGCAAACCTAAAACATTTTTTTTTTAAAAGTCCTCAATTTTCTGTGGTGGAAAGTTCTGGAATCTACGTGGATCCACAATTTTCCACCTACCCCGCGTTCCCCAAAGTCTTACAAGCAAAAAGGTACCTCACTTTTGTGGGTAGGCCTAGTGCCCGTGGCAGGAAACGGCCCAAAACACAAGGTAGACACACCATATTTTCACAGTGAAAAATGCCCCCTTTTTTTGCAATGTGCCTAGCTGTAGTTTTGTAACCCTAGCTCTTCCGGCACCCAGGGAAACCTAGCACACCTAAGGGAATTCAGGATGGGGTGACATAATGGTCTTTCACCAGCTTCTGTTAACCAGAATCCCTTGCAAATCTAAACAATTATAAAAAAACAAAATTTCCTCATATTTCTGTGGTGGGAAGCTCTAGAATCTGCGTGGATCCACAAAATTCTACCCACCCCGCGATCCCCAAAGTCTTCTGCAAAAAATGGTACCTCACTTGTGTGGGTAGACCTAGTGCCAGAGACAGGAAATGGCCCAAAACGCAAGGTGGACACAGCACATTTTCACAGTGAAAAATGACCCTTTTTTTGCAAAGTGCCTAGCTGTAGTTTTTTAACCCTAGCTCTGCCGGCACCCAGGGAAACCTAGCAAACCTATACATGTTTGAAAACTAGACATCCAGGGGAATCCAGGATGAGGTGCCTTGTCTAGCTCGCACCAGGTTCTGTTACCTAGAATCCCTTGCGAATCTAATAAATTGTCAAACAAAATACATTTTTCTCACCTTTCTGCGGTGGAAAGTTCCGGAATCTGCGTGGATCCACAACATTTCACCCACCCCGCGTTCCCCAAAGTCTTCCGAGAAAAATGGTACCTCACTTGATTGGGTAGGTTTAGTGCCCGCAGCAGGAACGGCACAAACCGCAACATGGACACACCACATTTTCACAAAGAAAAATGACCGTATTTTTGCAAAGTGCCCAGCTATAGTTTTTAAATCCTCTGCCGGCACCTAGGGAAACCTAGCAAACCTATACAGTTGACACCCGGGGGATGTCATGGAGGTATGGCTCGTGTGGATTCCCCAACCTTTTCCTACCCAGAATCCCCTGCAAACCCCAAATTTAGCTGAAAAAATCACCTTTTCACAAAATTTTGTGTGGGAAAGTTGTGGCATCAACGGACTGACACAAGTTTTCTATCACTCAGTGTTCCCCTGGGTCTCCGGATAAAAATGGTGCCTCACTTGTGTGGGAGGCCCAAGTACCCGCGACAGGCAAGGGCCCAAAACGTGTTGAGGCGACATCAAAATTGCCTATCACAAAACAACCTGGTTTTGCAAGGGAGGTCACCTGGATTTTTGGCCCCGTGCTCGGCCGCCAGCTAGGGAAACCTACCTATCTTGAAAACCAGGTTGTTTTGTGATAGGTAACTTTGATGTCTCCTCACTAGGTTATGGGCCCTTGCCTGTCGCAGGTCCTTGACCCACCCACGCGAGTGAGGTACCATTTCTATTGGGTTACTTGGAGAAAATTGGTGGGAGGTTAGGAAATTTGCTGTTACTTTCTGCAGACTGAAAATTTTGGCACAATAATGCAAGGAAAATGTGACAGATACATTTTGAAGTTTGCAGGACATTGTGGGTAAGATAACTTGTTGGGATGCACTAGAGAGACATCACCATGTACTCCCATGGGTGTTTAGTTTACGACAATATCTACAGTTGGTAGGTTATTCTTAGATGGAATGTACACCTTGTCAGAGAGACAAAAAAGACAAAGATTACTGCACAGCCATCTATTGCTCAAGCACACACACATGCTGGT
This sequence comes from Lissotriton vulgaris, assembly GCF_964263255.1. Classification (NCBI taxonomy): domain Eukaryota; kingdom Metazoa; phylum Chordata; class Amphibia; order Caudata; family Salamandridae; genus Lissotriton; species Lissotriton vulgaris. Next base: position 1,949,394,977 of record NC_141689.1, read on the forward strand.
TGGATTTGGCACGAGGGCAAGTGATGGTTCAGTATATAAAATGTTATCACCATGAAATTTCACATATATTACATGCACTGTTAATATTTGAAAGGACAAAAAACTGAACCAGTGACTTGCAGCTCGTGAGCTGTAAAGCCACGTCAAGGCCCCAACACTTTACAGGCCATTCACACACCTTTCATACGTTATACACACAAGACCATTCACACCACCAGGCACGAAACCAACATATTACAACATTCACGATAAGGGACAAGGTACACCCTGCTGCAGAAAGACAGAAAAGACAAATATTTCTGCACAACCACCTATTCCTCAAGCACACAGACATACTGGTTGGATTTGGCACGAGGGTGAGTGAGTGGGCACACACAGCCCAGGATTAGAAGGGCAATAGGAGCAGTGCATTTGACTCTCCTTTTGCACACCTCTTCGCGCACACACTCCACATTTTTTTGCGGGAAAGTCTTTTTTAGCCGTGGGAAAAAGGTGATCAGGAAAGTTGCGATCTTTCAATCTAGCCACATCCTCCACCACTGCTTCTTAGGAACTTCTGCCTGTTCTACTAAAACAAGGCTGCCTATCAAAGACTTTTGAACAAATGGAATAAATGGATAGCCAACTTCTTATACCAAGCGTATGCCTTACGAACAGCAGTGTAAGGTTCCAACCTCTGATCTACTCGATCTCCACCACCCATGTGCTTATTGTAGTCTAAAATGCACACAGGTTTGCGCACTTCAGCAGCCTGACCCCAAACAGTCACAGGTGAAGTATTTTCATCATGGATGGTAGCCAGCATATAGACATCACTCCTAACAGAAAAGTTCAGAGTTTTCTTTACAAACCAGCTCTTTTGGGTAACCTTTATGCTTAGAGCGGATTGTGTCACAAGCATCAGTGTCCACTTTGAACAATTCCTTGAACAATGGCACAGCAGTGTAAAAGTTATCTACAAATAATTTGTGACCATTTTTTAAAAAGTCCTCTGCTCAGTTCCTACACAATTTTCTCTGTCACTCCAAAAGTGGACAGACAACAAGGGGGCTCAATACTGGAATCCCTACCAGTGTAGACCCTGAAATTATAGACTTATGCAGTGCTACTCTCAGACAGCATATACATGTTAATTCCATCGAGTGCCCTCTTGCTAGGAATGTACTGCCTAAAAACAATTCGACCCTTGAACAGGACCAAAGACTCTTCCACAGCTATTTCTTTCCCAGGCACATAGATCTCTGAAAATCAATCAACTAAGTGATGAAAGGACAGGCCGTACCTTAAAAAGAAGGTCACAATCAGGGTGATTGCGGGGCAACGCAAAAGCATTATCAACAAAATGCAACACCAAAAGAAGAAGCAAATACCGATTACAATTCATGGTTGCAGGAAATATAGCTGTTGCCATCAAGGGGTTAGTAGACCAATATGAAGACAGAGATGACTTCCTAATCAGGCCCATCAAAAAAGTGAAACTAAGAACTTCTTCAGCTCATCCAGATTTGTTAGAGTCCACCGGGTAGCTCTAGAGTGGGGCCTAATTCTGGCACTGTTGTTCCTCTTATACTGTTCAGCATACAAATTAGCCTGCTCAACAATCACAGCCAAAAAAAAATTGTCCAAAAACAACTGAAAGAAATTCATAGGCAAACATTTTTAACAATTCACTCTACACCCTGCAACACCATTAAAGACAGGCAGCACCGGTTGCACCATGTTTGGGTCAACCCATAGTCCAGTACTTCCAATGAGAAGCCTTGCAGACTCAGGCTGCAATCCAGATGCCTCTTGCTGCACTATCGGCACATCAGTGTCCTACTCTAAAACAGGCATTTCATCCGCCCTCTGAGTAGCTTGATCATCAGATGATTCCATGTGGAGAGAAAACTCACTGCCTGAATCTTCCCCTCCCTCCTCTGCCTCAGATCCAGAGTCAGTGTCATAATCATGGTCAGAAAAAAACTCGAAAAGCATCCCAACAAAGCTAAGCAGTCATTCTGCGGCTAGCCATAATCCTTAGTTATACAAGTAACTTGACAAATAAGTCAACAGTTTCCAAAGTGTATAAAAAAGTAAGAAACAAAGTGTGGATTTATAAAACTAACAGAAAAAGTACAAGCATATAGCAGTAACAAGTCAAAATCTATCAATACAAAGCACACACAGACCGATATACAGTAAAACAATCCACTCACTTGCAAGAGGCAGCTCCTACTCTGCACAGACACAGCAAGCACCAATATCCCACTAAAAAAGAAAACACAAATTAGATTACACAAAAAGCAACACAAAACACATTGTGCACAAATACAAGGAAAATGCCACAGACAATCAAACAAAAGCTAAATAGGCTTCTAATATTACAAAATTTCCAAATAAACACATTCATGAAGGTCACATTTGTAGTAAAGAATATAAAAAAGCTTCTCCTTACCAAACACTTGCAAATAAACTGCAGATCTACCAGTGCCGAAACCGCAAGCACAATTTACAACAAAGCTTTGACCTAAAATGAAAAGGAGAAAATAAAATGTTATGATCACAAACAATGGCACACAGACCATCAGCGAAACACACAAAATTTCCCCAGGGGCCATAGGCAGGCTCTTTCTGCCTATGGGGGCAGAAAGAGCCAGAATACACTCCCCAAAACATTTTGCACCATAAACAATAAAATCCCTGGTGGTCTAGCAGCATTCACCCCCTTTTGGCCCTAAAAATGTATGGCCGATCTGCCTCAAGGGGGCAGAAATAACCAAAACATTCATCCCCAAAATGGGAGCAATCCTTGCCCAAGGATCCCCATAATTACAAAAAATGATGAATCCCTGGCATCTAGTGGGTTTCAACCCCCCCCCCCCCCCTCCCCATGGGGGTTAGATCAGCAGGAAAAATGGCTGGTCTAGCCCAGGGGGGAACAAAACATGGAAGTAAAAAAAACACCCCCATGGGAATGACCCTTGCCTAAGTGGTCATTCCCAAAATGCACACACATACATTCCCTTGTGGCTAGTGGGTTTCTGCTTCCCTGGGGAGATGATTGGCCTAAAAATGGTCAAATCAGCCCCCAGCCACGGCAAAACATAGATATGAAAATATCATCCACTTGGGAGCGACCTTTGCCCAAGGGGTTGCTCCCAAAATGCTCAAATAAATTCTCTGGTGCCCAGTGGGTTTCTGCTCCCCGTGGGGGCTGATTGGCCTAAAAATGGCCAAATCACCCCCCGGGGGGGACAAAACATGGATTAAAAAAAATATCACCTCCAAGGAACCCTAGCCCAAGGGGTCACTCCCAACATGTGCAAATGAAAAGTCCCTGGTTCCTAGTGGGTTTCGCCCCACCCCAGGGAGGCTGATCGGCCTAAAATCCCTTTCCCCCTGTGTCCGTTCCCCTCCAAAAAAAACCCTGAGAGAAGGACTCACCTTTTCCCGTCCTCTCGCTAGATGCGCTGGAAGCAAATGGCTTCCATCGCGTCCCCAGCAACCTATGATGACATTCAGTGCGCCGTGAGCACGCCTTCATATGATTGCCAAGGGAGGGGTTCGGGGAGGTAGCAGAAGCGCTTCTGCTGCCTTTCCCAGTGGGGGCATGTAGGGGGGCGGCCCACTGGGGAGCGCCAGCACTTCCCTCATGGGCCAGTGCCAAGACGTAATTGTTACGTCCTCGGCACAGTTCTGCCTTTGCCGAGGACGTAAACATTATGTCCTTGGCACTGAAGGGGTTAAGCCGTAGGCATTTTTGACACATACACACATTCTCCCTCTCACAACTTCTTCTTCTACTCTCTTTTCCATGCCTTTCCCCCCTAACCCTTCCTGATTTTTGGCTCCTTCTTCTCCACTTCCTCATGGGGAAGAGGCCCAGTTGCACCTTCAGCTTTCCTCAGAGGTGTACCCAGTCCTTTGGTGAGTTCTGAGGATTCTCCTTGAATCCTCAGAGTAGTCAACTGTTAGAAAGGACAATTCTAATTAACCCCTTTTTTGAAAACATTTGCTCCATTCTCTTGTCATGTTTCTCTTTTGAGCTTTCTAGTATTTTAGGTTTGAAGGGGAAAGTTATGTCAGTCATTTTGCTTTTGTTTATTCATGCATTTGTTTATATCTTTAAAAATATGCTACTTAGTGCCTGTTTTAGAGACCCAGAGACACCTCAAAGCAGAGAGAACTACATCTGTAGTAATGGGATAAATAAGTAAACTACCTTTAAGACGTGTCATTTTTATAGGGCCTCTCCATGATCCAGGCTCTCCTTGTTAGCTAGAATAATATTTGTATAATATTCCTCTTTTTAAAATAAAATATTGTTTTGTGTTAAAATAAGTCTTATGCCTGTCTTTAGTTTATTTATAAATTTGCTCAGTTTTGTCTGGTAAGGGAAATGGCATTGAGTGAGATTACAAGACGTTCCCAGGATCACACTGTACTATGACCTCAGAACCTCGTGTGGTACTCCTCATGGTTGGAGATTGGTTTATTCAATTTCAGGAAATGAAGAGGTATCTCTTCATAGACTAAAACAAGTAAAGATAATGAAAATCTTACTCCCTATTCCACATTTCAAATACCAAAATGTCTGTATGGGTTTTTCTGCAGTTCATTACAATGAACAAAAGTAGTTTCAGGATCCTCTCAATATTGTACCTAGGAAGACATACACATTAGAGAAAGGAGCTTTAGTTCCAAAGCAACATTTGGAGCATGCCACCATTTCCTATCCACTGGACCCCACCCTTAGGTCACTGTTCTAGTTGGGATAAACTAAAAAATTCAGCCAATATTTCCGCATGCAAGCCAACTGGTGTTTCCATATAGCCCAGTCCTAGGAGCGCTCTTTTGGACCCACCACCTACACCGCCATCAGATCATGGATCAGTGCACTGCTGGACACAGCACTGAGGAATGCCGCCTACAAGACATTACGACGAAGGTGACACCAGAATAGAGACAGAGGACACTTTCATGCACTCTAGCTGACTTGCATAAGTTAAGATTAGATCATAAATTTTATGGGATTACATTAAATGCAAAATTCAGAAGAACACATACTTTTGGTTGCCCTACTTTCAATCTTGCAAATGTGGCTTCTTACGCAGACTATACTGAGATTATCGCCCCTATCAGAAAAAAAGATTACTAACATTTATTACAACGCCTGTAGCTGTATGACCACAGTGGCAAACTGGATATGTCGAAATTACTTTAAATTGAACAGTGAGGAAACCGGGTTCCTGGTCTTTCAAAATCAATCTCCTTTCTGATCTCACAACTTCTGGCCCACGGAATTGTGTCCTGTTTCAGTCCCAGTCAGTATAGATAGGAACCCTGATGTCATACTTGACACCAAAGTGACCTTCCTTTCGCACCTAACCAAAATAGCTGCAGTTTGTTTCCCTGTCCTCCTCCTAATGCAGAAAAGTCTTCCTTTATTTCCCATCCGATTCTGTAGGATGGTGGCACAGGTTCTAGTTTCCTGTCTTGGCCTCACTTGTAATCCAAGCAATGGTATACAAGTTGTTTAGAATGCTGCTTCTAGGCTTCTGGTAAATATTCCTGCTTGTTACTCCATAAGACAACACCTGTGTTTGCTTCATTGGCTTCCTCTACAGAAACGTTTAACCCTTAAGGCTCTCTGCTTTATTGATTGTACACTCAATGGTAGAGGCCCATTTTATATGAAATATAGGGGCATATGTACAAGGACTGGGGAAATCTACAGCTAACACTTGTTAGCTGCAATTTTCTTACCATTGTGTACCGCTGAAAACTATCGCCTTGTTTGCAACGTTTGTAAGTCACTACATGGCGATAGCTTCAGGGATCAGCGGTGAAAACTGCCACTAACATTAGCGTTATTGCGATAGGAACTCCGGCGTTAGCAGGCGAAAACTAACAAAAGTCCCATTAGCGTCCAAAAACACGCGTTAGTCAGCCCAATGTGAGTATTTTTTTGCCTCTAATGGCAAAAGTAGCCTATCAGTCGACCTCCAATAGAAAATAGACAAAAAAACAATGAAATGCAGAATGGGGAAGCCAGGGTCAAGTGCAGCACACATCAGCAACCCCCTCAAGCCAACCAACATAAGAGCCTGGATACCTCGCAGGACCTGCGTCTGGAGGCTGGATGCCTCGCTGGACCTGCCTCTGGATTCTTGATGCCTCACTGGACCTGCACTTGGAGCCTGGATGCCTTGCTGGACCTGTGTCTAGAGACTGGATGAGATGCTGGACCTGCGCCTGGAGCCTGGAGTGGGATGCGGAGGAGCTCTGAAGTCGATGAGTGTTGGCGGTAGATATTGAGGCACGGCGATCATCAGTACCTGGTGGTAAAGTCTGGCCAGTCGCATGGAGACACTTTGCTGACCTGTGTGAGAAGACCGCCTTGCTCCCCTTGGATCTGTGAATGGTAGATCCTACACACCAATGTATGGAGGTCTGCATTGCATACTGCGATCCACCACTACACCGGGGTGCACAGAGAGGCTTACCAACAGTGGACGGCACCTCACTGCATAACAGGCCAGATGAGGTTGCGCTGGCCGGACACTGTGGAGGGTGAGGGCCCTGAGCTGCTCCAAACTTGTGTTGCGGGAGCACTGCAAATCCATGCCAAAGGGGGTCCTTCTGCATCAACTGCATCGGGAGGTTCCCCAGCGGACTTGCCGGCAACTGCTGTACCCACTTGGCTGAAGCTCCTGCTGGCTGAGTCACAGATTTGGAGATTTTAGCCGATTGCACCACCAAGGTGTCAATGTCCAGGTAAGGAGAAGGTGGGACACATAGCGGAAGAGGCCCAGGGGTCGAGTCGGCCAGGCCTAGCACCTGTAGATGATGCACCCCAGTGTCGGCTCATCCGCTACGGCGGAGGAGCGTCGCCCCACTGTTTCCAAGCAGTGGAAGAAGGTGAACAATCTTGATTACTTCCTAATGTTATTGTGCCATGTTTCCTTTGCGGGCGGGAGGGTGGGTAGGGCTGCTCCACTCAAGGAGCAGGGCAGGTGCGGAGTGGCATGCCCACTCAAGTGCACAGTGACTGGTCAAAAAAAGAAGTCATGCGCTCTGTCCTGTTCTCAATGCTGGCTTCATTATAGCCTGCATGGAGAACATGCCCACATCTCCAGAACATGGCTGAATGCCTCTTCCCCTCACGCCAATGACCAATCCCAATGCTGCATTGCAAGTTGTGATTGGCTTAGGGGAGTGAGCCTGGCTGCCTACTTCCTGTTCCTGGAAGCAGTCTCAGGAGAGCATGAGCAACGAAGACACAGGGCCCAGCCTCGAGGTAAGATTTCGCTCATCTAAATATTTACAACACCTGCTCACACACAAACACCCGTGTCCACGCCCCATCCAGTGTTCTTTTCGGCGTTTCCCACCTCCTAGCTGTCCAGTCCCACCCACAGCACTTCTCAAGGGCGGCCGCTGTGCGGCCATGCGTAGCGGTCGTACCACTTGTGTGCCAAAGGTATATACGTGGTGACGACGCATACCATTATGGGCCATATGTATAAAAATAGAGTTTTGCGATTCTCAAATTGCAATTTTCAGCAAATTGCAATTTGAGAATCGCAAAATGAAATGTATGTGGGCTTTGCTAATAATTTTGCGAATCCCACATATTCCATATTTGCGAATCGGAAATTTAGATTTGCAAATAAGGAATACCTTTCCATTCATTCCTATGGGCTAAGAGGCCCATCGGAATGAATGGGAACGCATTCTCCATTTGCGATTAGCAAATAGAGAATCGCAAATTGAGAATGCAACTTCAAGGGTATCAGTGTGTCAAAAGGACACTCTGTTGCACCCCTGAAATGTGCATGTGTGCACATGTGGCACATGTCGATGCCCTAAGGGCATGTATGTGATGTGCGCCACATGGCACTTTTTAAGTGAAATCGCAAATTTTAAGTGAAATCTCAAATTACCACCAACTTCAAGTTGGTGGTAATTTGCGATTCCTTAATGCCAAATCACACTTTCTTATGTGCTTCTTACAATGCATTTAAGGAATTGCAATTTGCGATTCTTTAAATGCAATCACAAAATAGGGAATCACAAAATTTACGATTCCTTATTTTGCAAGGGGGTTTTAGTGTGCTACATTGCATACTGCTAATTCTGTGAATTTCAGCATTTGCGATCGCAAATTGGCTTCATACATATGGCCCTATATTGCATTCCTTTGCAATGCATACTAATACTTGGCGTATTGCAACAGTAGGGAAGGTGTTGGATTGCGGAGATGTAAACATTGTTATTCCCACTTCAGTGAGTGCAACTCTAAGTCTAACCCCTGCGCCCCAAAGCAAACCCTGACCCCTAAAATTCATCTTTGAGCCCCCAAAACACACCATAAAAATTATGTTTGACCCAAATGCACAACCCAAATTTTCATGATTGCCCCCAAAACACACCCCAAATTTCAAAGATTGCCCCATATAACACCCCACATTTTATCCCCGACACCCGAACCCCGTACTCACCCTAAAAATTAAAAATACCCCATCACTGACCTCACAATACGGTGTACTGGAATGCAATGTAAAGGCACCTGCGTGTTGGATTTGCGTTCTAAGGGCATTATGATGTAATGACTGCGTTGGAATGGACATCTCCCGTGCCAAAGGCAAGCCCCTCTGCATCCATCTGCCCCTGGACTGCGCTCAGCACCAAGGACCCTTCCTCTCTGCCAATCCACTCCTACGGCGCAAGCTCCCTCCTCGCAATCAAGCCTGGATGCCACATCACCTACCAGGACCAAAATCTGCTTCAGACCAAACATCCAAAAACAATGGAGAGAGCAAGGGTTATGTTCACCGAAGTGAACTGGGAGTACTCCTGTACCCCTGGATACAACTGTAGAAAAAACAAATGAAGGAGTACCACCAGTGAGAATTCACAAGTCGCTGTAGGGGTGGATGGTTTCTTCGAAGTGGGGGAAATCTCCTTTTATTAGAAACCCCTCACTCATCACCTATTGATGACATGCTTCATCATCGGGGTCCACCCTAATGACCTAGCGTCATCAGGGTGTGCTTCAACACCTGATTGCAGTGGAGCAGGTTGTGAGTGATGGTGCGTGAAAAAAGAAAAGGTAAGTGTGTTAAAAATTGTCCTGGTTTGAACTTGAGAAAAAAAAAAACTTTTATTGGCAAGCAACTGGACAATGTTAAAATTGTGGCGAGATAAAGTGAGGGCAGTGATGAGCCCGTGTATCTCTTTATGTGTTTGGTCTACATGTTTCAACCTTAACGGTTATGTTGAACCAGGTTTTCGTCAGGACCTTAAAACCAAGATGGTGGATGGTCTGCGTCCCCTAAAAGCCCCGTTAGACTAACGGGGCGGTCCAGGCAGTAGGTTGCAAGTTGCAGTCCTCGGCGAAAAACTAATACGTTTATTCACAAGGGTAACCTCCCCTGCCCTATGAAGTCCTCGAACACTCCACTGAGAGTGTTTTGATTTTTAGAGCTCACCCACTGTGGAGCGAGCATACACCACGGGCACATTTTTGCCATCCAGTGGTCCCATGAGGTAGGATTGGGTGCGTCTATCCCCTCCTGGGGTAGGTCCTCTACATCAGCCTCAAGCAGCAAGCTACATAGAAGGACACACAGTCAAGCACATCTGCTCCACCAACAGGACCTTCAACTATAGCCACACCACCGGACTCTCCTAGATCGACCATCATTTTATACATCACGTCTCCACCATGCTCACTGTACACAACCGCCATCATCGCCCACTTCACAGATGGATCAAGGCCACTGAAGTACATCTCGTCAACTCCCTCAGCACCACCACTCCGCCAACGCTTACAGAGGAAGTCACCGCAGCATGCAACCACCCCCAATGGACCTCCAACTGCACCCTACATCCAGGCACCCTTCAAGAATGGCACTGCATCAGTACCTCACACCTGCATAATGGCAGGTGTAAGGGCGATGCAGTGCCACAGGTATAGGCTGGCCCCATTCATTGCTGGAGTTGCATCATGGTTGTGATACGACTGCAGCAATGGGTGACTTTAGCGCAGACAGATGCAGCAGGATTCCAGCTGTATCTGTCATTACTTATGTCATGGAGCACTGTCCAGTAAATACAGCGCATCTGTGGTGCCGCAAGAAGGGGGTAGTGAAAAGTGTTGCAATGCTGTCTTGTCGCAGGGTTGCAACACTTTTGATGAGTGAGGCCCAAGAATGAGAACTATCTTATTGATGGTACGCAGTCCTGCCCTGTAGTTTTGTTGCAGGGCAGCGCAGCAACATTGCTTGCACCGCCGTTCAGCGACAAAACCTGCTGAAATGAGGCCCCAAGGGTTATCTACATTTTTAAGCCCAGCTATTTTTTGGTCTTAAAAAACTGCCTCTAACTACAGTTAGAGGCAGTTTTTTTTGGTTCTCCAAACATAAGGAATCCCCTTGTAAATATCGCTAAGTGGGGTTAGCGGCCGTTTTTGCACAGGAACACTTCCTGTGCATGTCATTATCTCTAACAGAAGTGGTGGTCTTTATAATGGACATTTTCGCGGGAAAACTGCCACTAACAGAGGTTAGCGGCAGCTTGTACATAAGGCGATAAAAATCTCGCTGCAAAACCGTTGGAAAAGGGCTGCTAATGCGGCGTTTACTCCTTGTAAATATGCCCCATACATTTTCCTGATTTACTCCACCTCACTTCCTAAGTTCCTCCATGCTGTACTTTGCTACTGGGACCAGAATCCCCATAAGTAGGCATGGAGGTGGTCCTTCTCCTACGTAGCTGAAAAAGCATGGAGCCGGTCTCGTTATCCCATTAGGGTAATGTCTGACAATTCTCTATTTAGGAAAAAAAATAAGATCAAGCATTTACAAAATAACTATTCCTGTTCATTCGAGTATTCAGCGCCAAAATGCCCTGTGGTGTTTGTGTGTTCTACAATTTCCAATGAGTTTATTTATTCTGTACATAGAGCTATTTTTATGAGGAATACACTAGATATGTGTGTTTTGGTAGATTTCAATGGTCCTGGGTAATTAATTAACTGTGGTCACTGCACTGTACCCTACTGCACTGTACCCCACTGAACTATTTTGCCCTGCAACACTGTACTGTATGGCACTCTAATATACCCCACTGCACTTGATGGATTTTTAAATTGACAACACTACACTGTACCACACTCAACTTTATGTAACCCCACAGTGCACCACTAAACTGTATGCCACTCCACTGCATGGTACTCCACTGTACTCCCGCTCAGAATATGATATTTCACTTTACGCAACTCTACTGTACCCTAGTCCACTGTATGCCACTCCACTGTATGACTTTCCACTGTATGCTACTCCAAAAACCTGATTCAATGTTGTTCCACTCCACTATGCCACAATATACTGTACCACAGTAGACTTCACAACACTCTCTTCCTCTCTATATTACCACACTCTACTTAATAATACTCCACTCTACAAAACTAAGGGCCAGATGTAGGTAATCTCAATGTACCTATTCTTAAATACCCAATTTTACCGATTCGGTTGTAGATAATTTTTCGGTAGAAATTACAGAATCGGTAAGATTCAGTAATTAAGAATCGGTATTTACCGATTCGGTATTTACCGAATCGGTAAATACTGATTCAGTAATTTCCATTCATTCCTATGCTGGGAGCCCATAGGAATGAATTGGAATTACCGATTGGGTAAATTCCGATTGGGTAAATACCGAATTGGTAAATACCGAATCTGTAATAGGGGGAACCCTTTCAAGGGTGGGAGGGTGTCACTTTGTCACCCTGTTGCACCCCTGAATAGTGCATGGGTGCACATGTGGCACACATACATGCCCTAAGGGCATGTTTGTTTGCCACATGGCACTGAATAAAAAGCAAAAAGTTGTTTTTTAAAAGGAATTCGTTATTTACCACCAACTAATAGTTGGTGGTAAATAACAAATCCTTAAATGTAAGAAGCACTCACTTGAGTGCTCCCTACATTACAGATTCGGTAATTTACCGAATTGGTTTTTTAAGAATTCGGTAATTCACCAATTTCTTAAATTACTGATTCAGTAAATTACTGAATCCTGAAATGCGGCCTACTACATCTGAAAAGCCTAACACCTGTTGCTAACGGCTGAAATTTGGTAATTTAGGCCATTACCGGCCGGTATAAGGCTTCCTACATCTGGCCTGAGGTTCCGTGACAATTGTAAGTGGTGTTTTCGACTCGCACGAATATGGTCGAGTCTGGTATCTATGAACCGCAAATGACGAGTTTAGTAAGTGTGCGCAGTTTCACTGTGCTAACTTAAACCGTTCGTTTGTTACGTGGGTTTTTCATCTGTACCCACGGGTTCCATCTTAGATACGGCATCCATTTTGTCTCTTGCCCTCAAGTAGCCAGCGAACGGACGCTGTCCGCTTCGCGACCCTGGGACTCCCAAGATATTTGCGGAAGACACATGTTCTTTGAAAGTGTCTTTATGACGAGGGGGTTGCTGCTGTAAGGCAGATGGCGCCGCTCGAGGCTCATCTTGCCGCACGGACTTATTGTCTCAGCCGTGCATCTCATTAGGCACGTCCCTTTGATGCCTGTATCTCGTGCTTCTCGATACCTCCCCTTTTACACCCTTTCCGATCTCCCCACTGTCTCCGTCTTCCTCTGCACCTGTCTTCGTTCCTATTTCGATCTACTTTATTGCTGATTGGAATTTGCTAATGGTGGGAAGATGGGTTTTTACAGTTGGGAACCGCCAAATGTTTCCGCACTTATGTTCCGGACCTTATGTGTTTCAAAGTGACCAAAGCGACCCCTCTGAGAGCAAAATGTGGGAACCGGGTTGTAAACTTTTGTGTTCAATGTTATCCTATGGGTAAAAACTGTATAAAAGGAGCGATCCACAGAACCAATTTGAAGCAGTCTCCCCGAACTACACTCGATGTACTTCCTGTGACTTCTGTGTTCCCTGCAGTAAATAAACCTTGACTCTTTGACGCCGAAGGAAGTGTCCCGTGTCTCTGTGACTTGTACGCCGGAGCAGGTTACCCACGAAGGTTTCAGGTGTTGTGCCCTGGCACCGCTGGGTCCAAAAGAACCCAGTCCTTCAGTTGGCGCCCAACGTGGGGCTGCATCAGTGGTACCGGTCCAAGCCCGACGATCGTGAGGAACTTCGTGTGAAATCTCCGAGGGAAGGTGCACCCCGCTTCATCGATCCTGTTGTCGAAATAAGTGGCCCGAAGACTTTTCCCGCGAAGATTCCCGCCTCCTGACGGCTGCGACGGACTGCTGCCCTGACTGTAGACCTGTTTTGGCGCCTGGCGTAGACCTTGGTATAGCGAGACGATTGACGGGCCTTCCTGAGGACGCCATTGATCTTTGAGTTAAGTATTTGTGGGTCGCTCCCAGAGTTCTTGGTTGTTGACACTTTAGCGAGTGTTTTTGTTGTAAACACTTTAGCGAGTGTTTTTGTTGTAAACACTTTAGCGAGTGTTTTTGTTGTAAACGCTGTGTGAGTGTTTTTGTCGGTGACACTTTGCTAGCGTACTTTGTTGTTGTATTTGTTTGACGACTGCAGCCGCCAAAGACCGAGGGTTTTGTTCTTTGCTGGGACTTGGTAAATCCCGTAACCCTTGAAGTTTGTGAAACTCGGCTAGTGTGCAAGATGCCTGGTCGCAGTACTTTGTTCAGTTGTTGTAGACCTTGTGGTGCGGATTCCCTGCTGGAGGACTCGTGTCCGATACCTCCGGTTGGAACTCCTACTTATGACTTATATAGCAAACATGGGCTAGGCCCAATTGCTTTTAACGATTATTGGATTAAATATACAAAGAAAGACGGCGATCTTCGTTGGCCACCTCACGGTTGCTTCGAAGCGTCGATCTTAGATAATTTGGAAATAAAGTTGTTCGAACGCAAATCAAGGCCGGCCATGTTTGATGCCTTTCGGTTGTGGCGCAAAGAAGCCCGACAGAAAGAAATCAGACAGAATAAACGTAGTCAGCGAGATAATGTTGCTACCATAGTGAAGAAAGCTGAGCAGTTTCAACGTGATAAGGAGGATAAGGATAAGGAAGTGTTTGAGAGACTACAAAGTATGTCCATAGATAAATGCTATCCTGCTTTGCCTACGGAGTCGGATAAGAAGGAAGAGGCAGTTGAGGATTCTTTAATGTCCTATCTTATGAAGTCGCCACCTCCGTACGTACAGGGTACCGCAGCTCCTGTGGTCCCTGCCGTACCTGTTCTTCCACCTGTTATTCCTCCACCAGTTCCTCAACCTGCACCCGCTCTTCCGACTGTTCCTGCTCCTTTGCCTGTTTCTATTCCTACTGCTCCTCCGCTTCCACATACTCCTGTTCCCGCTACTGCTCCCGCTACTGCTCCTGTGTTGTTAACCCCTGTTGTTGCTACTGTTTCTACTCCTTCTCTTATTAGTCCTGTGTCTTACTCTTCTCCCTCTACTCGTAACGGTAATTCTCCCATTGCGACAAACTTCTTTCAGTCGCTCGGACCTGTTTTTGGCTCTGCTGGTTCTGATGGTCCTCAGAGACGTAGCCAGCTTCCTGGTAATAGAGAACGTGTTGCGCTATACAATATGGCGATGGGTTGGATGGTAAACCCTCTTAGAAATCCACCTCGTGTTGTCCTCGAAACGTTTGATCAATTCAACATACCAACTCAGAGATATGTGTTTGACGAAATGTGCAAGTTCTTACATGATCAGATAGTGGCCAATGCGCCTGACGAGGTGCTGACCGCCCTGTCTGAACTTCGGCTTCAGTTCGCAACTGGACTGATAGTCGACACTAATGTCCGACGTGCTATTGAGCGGTTACTATCTCTTCGTCCCGCTCCTATTCCTCATGCATTGTTCGTTGAGGACATTGAAAAACAAGATGAGTCTGGCCAATATCCTATGCGTGAAGTTCCGCCGGTTTGGATACCAGCTGATAATACTGCTGCCCAGCCAGTTCCGGCACATTTCCAGAGAGTGTGGATACACCTCCCATGGAAAAGATCGGAAGTGCTTCAGGTGAAACAATCTTTGCCCGATCCTCGCAAAAATCCTGCAGGGTATTATAAGGAATTATCGCAGCTCGTAGACGCTACGATAATGAATCTTGCTGATATCGACATGTTGTTTGGTAATATCGTACCGCAACCGGTATGGGCTAAGATTCGTCACCAAGATCACGCAAATGAATTAGGTGGTGATTGGAATGCCATTACAGCGGCAGACGCTGGACAAGTGGCTGCTACTAAACCCGATCAGTTGATTGCTGATCTCCCCCAGCGAATCATTACATTAATGAAAACGCTTATGCCAGCTATGAGGGTAAATTGGGACAAGTTGTCAGCCTGTAAGCAGAAGAAAGATGAGAGTGTATCAGACTTCTTCACGAGGTTTGAGGAAGCATTCGTTGATCATAGTGGACAGGATATGGGTACTGAGGGTGGACAGAGGTTGTTTGTGGATAAATTCGTATCGAACTTATTGCCCGACTTGAGCAATAAATTAAGGAATTCAGAAAGTGCATGGGCCGTTTCTACTTCAGCTCAGATATTGGCTACGGCACAATATTACGAGAATAGAGAGAAAGAGGAAACTGACCGTGCTGATAAAAAGACGAAAGAGCTAAAAACGAAAGTGTTGTTACAACAAGCATATCCGCCGCGTTCTAATCAGAATGCGCCTCAGCAGAATAGATCACAGTCGCAATCGAATCGATCGCAGCCGCGTAATGATTCCTCTTTCCAACGATCTTCATTAGGGTACAATCAATGTGCTTATTGTAGACAGGAGGGACACATTAAATTCAATTGTCCTGCTTTAAATGACCGTAATAGTGGTAATTCGTCTAGGGGAGGCCGTGGTGGTTCACAGCATGCATCACGTGGTAGAGGTCGTGGTGCTCAGAACGACCGTTCTGACCATTCATCAAATTCTAATAACTGTTTCGATCAACGTGGATCGTCGCAAGGACGATCTGCGCAGTACAATGTAGACGATTATTACGTCGATCAGGGAACTGACGACAGTAATTACTAGGACAGCCAAAGACAAGGAGAGGGAGTGGTATCAGTTCCGGTTGATCAGAGAGGGCCTTACGTCGCAGTTGCTACATCGGGCGTCGTTGAGCCTTTTCTGTTGGACACTGGTGCAGCGAAAAGTTCTATCATGCATTCGAAACTCCCTGGCGCACCTTTGTCTGGCCTAACAAATGTTTCCGTTGGATTCTCTGGCGCCCCCGTTAGCAATCCAGTTTCACGCCCTTTGCCCCTTAAAATTGGGCCTCGTGAGTTCGAAGCTCCGTTGATTTTGACCACTGGTTGTGGTGAGAATCTTTTGGGTCTGGATTTGCTTAAACGTTTGTATGCAACTTTGTATTGTTCTCCTGCGGGTGTAAAGCTTACGTTAGGAGAGAGAGTAGTCTCTCCCATGTATTTGTCCCTCGATAAGCTTCCACCGGAATTGGATTCTCTTCCTGCGTCTTTGTGGGCGACGGGTCCAAATGATGTGGGCCTACTTGATATCTCCCCTTATGTTGTTCAGTTGAAATCTAATGTGCGATTGCCACGTATTCCCCAATACCGTATCTCCCTTGATGGTGAACGAGCTTTGTTAGCGATCATCTATGATTTGATCGAGAAAGATGTTATTGAGGAGACTCGGGGAAACGTGTGCAACAGCCCTGTACTGCCCATTCTTAAACGTACTGATCCTACCAAACCGCCTGTTTATCGTTTTGTTATCGATTTACGGGAGGTAAATAAAATTGTGGTTCCTCAATTCCCTGTTGTGCCTGACATCACGGCGCTACTGACTCTGATTCCAGCTACTGCTTCGTGGTTCTCGGTGATTGATTTGAAAAATGCGTTTTTTAGCATCCCGATCGCCGAAGAGAGCAGGGACCTTTTCGGTTTCTCTCTCGGTGGACGTAGCTTCCGGTTCAAACGCGCTCCTCAGGGCTACTGTGAAAGTCCATCGATTTACAGTCAAGCCTTGAAGGGTCAACTGGATGCGTTTAGGTTGCCGGTTGGTGCGGCTTTAATCCAATACGTCGACGACTTATTGGTGGCTGCTGATACTCAGGACATTTGCAAAATTGCTACGGTATCGTTGCTGCAACATCTCTGTGAGTTAAATCACAAGGTGTCACCTTCTAAACTCCAATATTGTTGTCAAGAAGTAACCTATCTAGGTCACTTATTGTCAAAGGAGGGAAGGAGATTGACCCCAGAGAGAATTGCAGCGATCGCGCGAATGGCTGTGCCACAAACCCAAAGAGATGTGCGTGCCTTTCTAGGTATCACGTCGTACTGCAGGCAGTGGATTCCTAATTTTTCATTGCTAGCGAAACCATTGGTGGCTCTTACGTGCAAGGATGTTTCAACTCCTTTACCATGGACGGAAGAATGTCAGAAAAGTTTTTCTGAATTACGTGATTCATTGTGTTCGGCTCCTGTGTTAGGTACTCCTGATTACAGCAAGCCGTTCACGTTATATGTTCACGAGAGGGAAGGTTGTGCTTTGAGTGTCTTAACGCAACCTTTTGGTGGTAAGCAACGTCCATGTGCATATTTTTCCTCGACCTTAGACCCAGTAGCTAGAGCATTGCCGAGTTGTTTGAGAGCAACTGCGGCAGCTGCGGTCTCCATCCGACAATCAGCAGGATTGGTCATGGATAATATGCTTACGGTGATGGTTCCGCATGCAGTCGATACTCTTTTGAATCGTACGAAAACTCAGCACTTGACGAGTGCGAGGTTATCTGGGTACAAATTGACGCTCTTGGCAAGCCACATTCAGATAAAACGTTGTAATGTCCTAAATCCGGCAACTTTGTTACCAATTAGTGCAGAGTCAGATGAAGTAGCAGAACATGACTGTTACTTGCGGACAGAGGAGGAAACAAAAGGTCGAGTGGACCTTAAAAACACCCCATTGGAAGACCCGGATGGCACCCTGTATGTGGATGGGTCATGTTTTAAATTGCCGAATGGCGATGTGACTACTGCTTATGCTGTTGTGACATTGAATACTGTTGTTGAGACTGCGAGATTGAATCAGAATTCTGCCCAAGCTGCAGAGCTGATTGCTCTCACTAGAGCATGTGTATTAGCAAAAGGTAAACGTGTGAATGTGTACACCGATAGCCAGTACGCTTTCGGTGTAGCGCATAGCTTTGGACGGTTGTGGCGAGAGCGTGGTTTCTTGACGTCGCATGGCACGAAAATCCAGCATGGCCAGCTTGTGAACGATCTTTTGGATGCATTGACTTTGCCTGCTCAAGTTGCAATTGTTAAGTGTAGTGCGCATCGTAAAGTGACGGATGATGCGGGTCGTGGTAATGCGTTTGCAGATGAGATTGCTAAGGAGACTGCCCGGAACCTTAGCACTCGAATGTATGTGACGAGTTCGGTTAGGTGGCCTGTAGAATCGAATATGTGTGAAGATACCATAGAGAGCGTGAAAGCAATTCAGAATGAGGCCACCGACACTGAAAAGATGAAGTGGAAAGAAAGTACGGGAAGGTTGGATGTGAATGGTTGCTGGATTGATTTGTCAGATCAGAAAAGATGGATGTTGCCTGATGCGTATGTACTGGCCGTTGTGACAATGGCACATGGGTTAGCACATATTAGCGCGAAAGGTATTTGCAAGTTGTTGGCTGCTGTGTGGAAGAATGATGGCATTACGAAATGTGCTGAACGTCTGGTGAAGAATTGTATGGTGTGTATAATGTACAATCCTGGCAAAGGAACCCCAACTCCCCCTGGCAGTTTTGCTCCTCCTTCGTATCCCTTTGAGGTGATCCAATTGGACTTCATCCATATGGAGCGATGCAATAACCTGAAATACGTTTTGGTTGTGGTTTGCGCATTCTCCCGATGGATCGAGGCCTATCCCCTCAAAGACAATACTGCTTTGTCTACTGCGAAAATCCTACTGAAGGAATACTTTCCTCGGTATGGAATGCCTAGAGTCGTGTGGTCAGATAACGGAAGTGAGTTTGTTGGAAGTGTGATGAAGAGTGTGTGTAAGGGCCTTGGAATTAATCAGAAATTCCACAGCGCCAATCATCCTCAGTCAGCTGGATTGGTTGAAGGGTACAATGGCACCCTTAAACTAAAACTAGCGAAGATTCAGGCTACGACTGGACTTTCGTGGCCTGATGCTTTGCCCCTAGCATTACTGTCAACTAGGGCGACTGTACACTCCCGAATAGGGCTTAGTCCCTATGAAATAGTGTTCGGCCGTCCTGCGAATGTGTGGGGGGTTCCTAGGCCAGGAATATTCTCTGATCTTGAGTATCCGATGTTGATTGACTACTTACATGACTTGACTGCTAAACTGAGGTTAATTCACCAACAGGTTTACGACGCCTTGCCGACGCAGACGGAGGGTCCAGGCCACCAGCTCCAGCCCGGGGACTGGGTGGTTACTCGTAACTTCTCACGCAAAAACAATCTGGACCCCCGATTCACCGGACCTTACCAGGTACTCCTGGCCACGAGGACTGCCGTTCGTCTTGAGGGGCGGAAAAATTGGGTACATGCTACCCATTGTAAGCGAGTCCCTATTCCTTTGCCGGCAGACCCGTGGGTAAGGAAAGGCATTGCGTCAACAGAAACAGAAACATTGCCGGCGTTTGTACCTTTTAGCGACGCGCAGCTTGTTGGAGAACACTCAGCGCAGCAGAAAGTCACTGTTGAACACTTGTCAGCAAAAGACTCAAGACCAGATCAACCAACTGATCAGCAGGACGCTGTTTCTTCAACGGATCCTTTGTTCGACGAGCAGACACGTCCCGGGAAACATCGATATTCTTTGCGGTCTCACACTAAGGACAAATAAAAATTTTCTTGCTTTGCTGAAATTGATAACTGCAATATCCTCGTTTCCCATGATCAATTTTGAACATTCGTATCATTGAAACTTGTTTTGTACATATATCAAGCTTCTTCCTTGTATCTTTTTCCTTCCACAGCTGAGAAATATTGTGCTAAATAAATACATATTGTGTATTGAGGGCCGTAGGGCCGCGCGCGTACTTCCTTCTGGACAGTAGGTCTTGACGCTAGGTTAAAGGCCGTCGGTTCCTAGGAACTCCTGGGGATTGACTATTGCTGCACAGAACGAAGTGCGTCAAGAAACGTTGCGGACGGTCGTAGGGAAATGGCATTTTCGAAGCTGAATGATTTGGAAGGAGCTCAGGCGTACAGAGTCAAGCTGCAGAAACTCAGTCGTACCAAATGTTTTATATTCCAATTGTTTGTATTGTTTTTGACTGCTTCTGCATTTTTGGTGGGTGGGGTGTATTACACTATGTCTTACTTCTTACTTGCTACCCCTACTCCTACTCCTTACCCTAACCTTACTTCTACTACTTCTACTGCTTCTCCTCATTCCTTTCATATGTTACCGGAACACGAGCAGGCTAGACGTGTAGAATTCCGCAACAATTCCTTTATTCAGCTCCTCCATCAGCATCAGTTAGTGGTTAACGCTACTAATTGTTGGGTGTGTGGGTTGATGCCACATACTGCGGGTAAGGGAATTCCATATCTGGTGTTACCGTATAGTTCCCAAGGGTCAGCTCGAGCATTCCAAACAATGTTTCGAAGCGCACTGGGTTTCCACCCCACTCAAGAACAACGTTCCCCCAACTCTGGTCCTACCTCGTATCAGAGGCTGCTATCAATGGCAATAGAGGATATGGAAGATGAGATCCATGATCCTTTTCTTATCCCTAAAGAGGAGGTACAAGCCTATAGGGTCCTAAGTAGAGGGGAATATAGTATGTTCACTAATGAAAAGCAGCTTAAAAGCTCGCCTCCAATATGGGTCGTACCCCACACTGGTAATCTTTGTCTTGTGGGTCGTGGTTCGCAAGCCTCACTTGGAGCAAGTGCTTGCACTGAAAGTTACGTTCTGCCAATGTTCCCGTCCCCTGTGTTTCTGGCTGCCAAGGGTACATGCTTTATCTGTCATGATCGTGCATACACATGGTTGCCCGCAGACTTCATGGGCTCATGTTTCATTGCAAATCTGTTGCCTCCGACGTTCACTGTAGATGCCGATTATCATAAGACTAGAGTTGTACGAGGCGTAATTAGCGAAGAGGATACTGCCGGTCAAGAGGCAGGAGACTTTTTCAAGGGTTTCCTCCCGTTTTGGGGACCTATGGTTAATAGTAGGAACCTGAGACATTTGACTCGAGTGGTAGAATCGACAGCTAATATTACTGCCAGTGCCCTTGGTAATATCACCACAGAACTTCAGGCGGAGAGACTTATGACGTTACAAAACCGTATGGTTTTAGATGTCGTCTTGGCAGATCGCGGTGGGGTATGTAAAGTGATCCATTCGAGCTGTTGCATTTTCATTCCAGATAATGCTCCTACTGTCTATCAAGCCATCTCGAAGTTGCATAAGATCTCCGAATCCATACACGTGGATGTAGGGGATTGGACACTACTTGGATGGTTTTGGGGCCTGATATCGACTTGGGGTTGGAAGATTCTGATGATCATCGGGGTTGTGATAGTGTTCCTGTTCACGTGTTGCCTTTGTGTGCAGTGTGGTCCTGCCTTATGTGGCCTCTGTGCTACAACGTGTATGAGACAACCATCTGTTACCAAGGGGACTCGGTTGGACAGAGCTATGCTACAACGACATCTTGATGGTCTGATGAATATCGAATATGATTCCGACTAGTGCTTGCCTACATGAGGGCAAAAGGAGCGTCTGAGGTTCCGTGACAATTGTAAGTGGTGTTTTCGACTCGCACGAATATGGTCGAGTCTGGTATCTATGAACCGCAAATGACGAGTTTAGTAAGTGTGCGCAGTTTCACTGTGCTAACTTAAACCGTTCGTTTGTTACGTGGGTTTTTCATCTGTACCCACGGGTTCCATCTTAGATACGGCATCCATTTTGTCTCTTGCCCTCAAGTAGCCAGCGAACGGACGCTGTCCGCTTCGCGACCCTGGGACTCCCAAGATATTTGCGGAAGACACATGTTCTTTGAAAGTGTCTTTATGACGAGGGGGTTGCTGCTGTAAGGCAGATGGCGCCGCTCGAGGCTCATCTTGCCGCACGGACTTATTGTCTCAGCCGTGCATCTCATTAGGCACGTCCCTTTGATGCCTGTATCTCGTGCTTCTCGATACCTCCCCTTTTACACCCTTTCCGATCTCCCCACTGTCTCCGTCTTCCTCTGCACCTGTCTTCGTTCCTATTTCGATCTACTTTATTGCTGATTGGAATTTGCTAATGGTGGGAAGATGGGTTTTTACAGTTGGGAACCGCCAAATGTTTCCGCACTTATGTTCCGGACCTTATGTGTTTCAAAGTGACCAAAGCGACCCCTCTGAGAGCAAAATGTGGGAACCGGGTTGTAAACTTTTGTGTTCAATGTTATCCTATGGGTAAAAACTGTATAAAAGGAGCGATCCACAGAACCAATTTGAAGCAGTCTCCCCGAACTACACTCGATGTACTTCCTGTGACTTCTGTGTTCCCTGCAGTAAATAAACCTTGACTCTTTGACGCCGAAGGAAGTGTCCCGTGTCTCTGTGACTTGTACGCCGGAGCAGGTTACCCACGAAGGTTTCAGGTGTTGTGCCCTGGCACCGCTGGGTCCAAAAGAACCCAGTCCTTCAGGCCCTAAATTAGATGAATATTCCATATTTGTTACTAACATTAGAAAAACCATTGAAATTCACAAAGAAAACAAAGGTTATATATAAGTTATGGTTAGGAAAACTTTATTAATGTTTCCTATACAAACCCAACTTCAACTAAACAAATATTAAAAATTCTAAGGTTATAGATATATTTTTAATTTGTCCTTTAAGCACCACTTTCAAATTATTATCAACCACAATAATACTTATTCACCACCTTAAAAATTATATAACTCGTGCACCTTTATACATAGTCTAATCACCTCACTTGCCACATTAATTAACTATAACTCGCTAATGGGCCATGCACTATATTATGCCACATTATATATGATATCATAGGTATTGTTATTAATGCAATATTTTCACATGCTATAATGTCTGTAATATGCATGGGTATAGGTAGTGCATGAATTAGGGGCGAGTTATAGTTAAAGTAGTATGGCAAGTGAGGTGAGAAGACTGTGTACAGAGCTGCTCGAGTTATATGAACTTTATGGTGGTGCATAAGCATAAATGTGAGTTATAAATATGACTTAAATTAATTTGAAAGTAGTGTATACATGATAAATGAAAAATATAACTATAACTTTAGAATGTCTAACATTTGTGTAGTTGGGTTTGTATAGCAAACATAAATAAAGTTTTCCTACCTATAACTTATCTTTGACCTTTGTTTTTTGTAAATATTATTAATATTAATAGCAAAATGCCAGTTAGCATGCTGTTTAGCAGTAAGATGAAGATTTAAATGTATAACTATACTGTAAACTGCTTCTTTTATTTATCAGTGATTGTATTGAACCATTAGTTTTCCAAACTGGAACAATTCATGTAAACAAGGCTATTGGTTTCTAGTAACCTATAGTTAATGGAGGTAATGACATATGTTTGACCCATTGTCTATCATTCCAACAATCTGTAAATAACTTGACGGCCAGTGATTTGACGTTTCTCCCAAATCTTTTCAGTAATAATTGTGAACTGACACTTTGTACTGTGCATTTGGTATTACTGTACTAACAGATGATGAACATAGGAAAAAAGGTAATAAAAGGTGACATTGATTTCAATCTGATACAAATAATATTAGCAATTGTAGGGAAAGGTAACTTTTTAGCATTTCCACCCCCAATTTGTGGACTGACGGTGTATGGACTTTTTGAACACTTGAGCGCTGCCATCCAGCGCGCCATATATGTGGCCTGACCAGATGAAAGCATAAATGTAGAATTGGCTAATCGTGATTGGCATAGTTAACTTACCTATATGTCCCTAGTCTATGGTAGCTAATGTACCCTGGGCCTGTACATTGAGGGGGCATACTATCAAACTGTCACTCAATGCAGTGCAGCAAGATTCTTTGCAGCGCTACTTTTCATGATGGAAAGAGGGCAGGAATGTGCCATATGTAACATTTTAGGCTCACTCCAGTCCCCTTCTTGCTATCGTGCATTATCTTATGTCTAGTTGAGTCTGTGGGTAGGTTTTTTAAGTATTCAGAAATTTGGCGCTCAACTTCTTACGGTAAGGTATTGGCTTGTCGTAGCATCAAGGTAGGTGCTTCTGGGTCAGAGGAAAACCTTAACCTCTGTGAAGAGAAGTGGTGCAACCACCCCCCTCTTATGTCAATTTGGCAGGGAACCAGAGCACACTATACTTTTTCAAATGATATCTTCTTCATCAGTGTTCCTTCATTCGGGATAGATCACACCAAATGGAGATTTTTCAAAAGGATTTTATTTGTAAACAGTGTCCACCTCTCGGGAATCACTGTATCTGTCACTTAAGCCTACACGTGTTTCATCACAGCATGTGGCTGTGACTCTTCAGGGCTAAATAAGAAATATATAACGAAATATAATGAAAAACATAAGTGGATATTGTAAGCACACGACAAATACGTGTGACCAGAAGGACACCAGTGAAGTGGAAACCAACACAGAAAGGGCGGGAAAAGAAAAAAGTATATGGTGACTTATGCATTTGCAATTGAAGCGAAAAAATTTTTTGAACGTTTGTTAATCATTCTACAACTGTGTAATAGAGTAGAGTGTCGTGACATACGGCGCAGAAGCTTAAGTCTCTAATAGACCAAAAGTGTATTGTGAGGTGAGTTATCAAGACTTGCTAGTCATAATATGGCATATCATTATTACGAGACACAATTTCTTCCTAGGCGCTACTCAAAGTATGCATAATTCAATCCTTAGAATTAATAATAGAATGTTGTTCATTGGTTTCTAATTACACTTGACTTAGATAAAACACATCTTATTGTGGAGGTTTTTAAGAATCATGGTTCAACGTAATCTCTAGGTATGTTCACAACCGTTTGCGGTACCTAATAATTAATTAAAATTATCCTTGCTATCTGCTGATACCAATAATATCAATGTAAGCTGTTATCTTGAGAATATCCAAAAACAAACATTGGTATTTAGAAAGTTTAAACTCAACGCAGCCACAAATTTTTACTTTATCAAACACAACTTGTCTAAGTAAAACACCCCAGTAGCACTGAAATTTAACGTGTACATTGTAAACTTTGCCAAGTGATTTATACGGTCTTGGCTTTAACTCAAGTCAACTTATTAATCATCTCCTTTCAAGTTTGCATCACATAGGTACCGCTTGGTTTAGTCATTCTGTGCATAAGAAACATAACGCTGTGTCATTACATTAATTCATAGTAACAGGGATTCAAACCCAACCATTCCAATTCAATCAATGCTTAAGAAGGACCATTATTCTGGAGGCAACTGCGAAAGGAAACTGTACTTAATTGGGTAATTACCTGATCTTATTGATCGAGGCGCGTGGTCTGTAAAAGGAAATATAAAGGGGATTGTTTGGTGTGTAAATTTGACACACAAATGGTGTATAAAAAGAGGAGGGTTAATGCACTCTGATTCAAAGAACTCACCGGGGAGCCGGTGATAGGGCCCGATTCACAGAATGAACTTAAGACTCAATCCTAAACTTACTACTGTTTTGACATTCACAGATTGCACTTACTACTTTTGGTATTCACAGAAAGAACTTACTACTTTTGGCATTCACAGAATGCACTTACTACTTTTGGTATTCACAGAATGAACTTGCTCATTTCGGTATTCACAGAAGTTAGGACTCCTAACTTTAGGACTCCTAAATGCCTTCTGTGAATACCGAAAGTCTTAAAATTAGGATTTTTCTCAATTTAGGAGTCCTAACTTTACTACTACTAAATTGAGAAAAATCCTAATTTTAAGACTTTCGGTATTCACAGAAGGCATTTAGGAGGCCTAAAGTTAGTAGTCCTAACTTTACTACTACTAAATTGAGAAAAATCCTAATTTTAAGACTTTCGGTATTCACAGAAGGCATTTAGGAGTGCTAAAGTTAGTAGTCCTAACTTTACTACTACTAAATTGAGAAAAATCATAATTTTAGGACTTTCGATATTCACAGAAGGCATTTAGGAGTCCTAAAGTTAGTAGTCCTAACTTTACTACTACTAAATTGAGAAAAATCCTAATTTTAAGACTTTCGATATTCACAGAAGGCACTTAGGAGTCCTAAAGTTAGGAGTCCTAACTTCTGTGAATACCGAAATGAGTAAGTTCATTCTGTGAATACCAAAAGTAGTAAGTGCATTCTGTGAATGCCAAAAGTAGTAAGTTCATTCTGTGAATACCAAAAGTATTAAGTGCAATCTGTGAATACCAAAACAGTAGTAAGTTTAGGATTGAGTCTTAAGTTCATTCTGTGAATTGAGCCCATAGTTCCAACCCGGTCCTTATCGGGTAGTTTTGTGTTGTAGTTTAAGGCACTAATCGGTAGTTCCGGGTGCCGTCAGAAAACTTTTACGGTGAGCAAATGTCATTAATTATATTCAGGCTGAAATTTTAAAGGAAACGGAAATTGAGGGTGGCAAACATGGGGGTCTTATATTGTGAAAATGTTCACAATGCAAAGCTGTCTGCGTAGAAATCTAATGAGCCCTTACCCGTGTTCAGCCGTGAGTCAGCTAGTAAAGCTTTGGTCTCCAAGTGCGGGAACAACGGAACTAGTTGTTCCCGCCCCTTTTAAACGCGTAAGTCGCGCGAAAACTAGACTGCTCGGAAAATAGAAAAATGGCAAGAAAGGAAGAGTTACTGCTGTTATGGCCCAGACAGTGGTATTAGAGCCTCAAACTAAGGATGGGTGTTTAGATAATAAATGTTTACGGGGGTTTGTTAGCGCGTAGATAAAACTTTAGCTCTAGGTTTGACACGGGTGAAACAATTCTTAAGGAAATTGTTTATAAAAAATCCCCATTCCAAAATTAAAATTAATTATTATCATTCGCATTTCAATTGCAAAGATGAATTGGGATGTTAATAGTGATATAATTTTTCTCAGTAAAGACAAAGGATTCTATTGAACAATTTTAATTAAGTGAGAGAATATTTTTTGGTTAAGGATGTGATATTTTGGTTGATTCACAGTTGCCCATGATTTTAGGTGAATAGGTGGAAACAGAAAGGAAAGAAAGACCAATGAATTGGTCTAATCAATAGTTTAGATACTTTAAACTTCGGATGGACAAGAATCGGCAGAAATTGAGAACCAAACTCCCTTTGAAAATGGGAGGAAAAGGATCTTGAAATCACTCAATCTGTAATGTCAATAGAAGAATTAATTCATTTTGGAGGGTCAGACCATCACTGTCTGTATAATCATACCCTTCATTGGTTCATAAGTTTGACCTGATTTTGGTGATTATATATATTTTCATGCATTACAATCATTGGTAACATAACAATTGTCATTGTAACAGGTTCAGTTGTACATTCTCTATATAAAACAGAAATTTAGACTGGAATGTCTGGTAGGAATCTACTCAATTGTTCGACCCCAAAAGGCTTGAAATAAAAAAAGTCAGGAGAGGGATCAACCTAGGTGTCTGACCCCAAGAAGAAATGCAGCTCATCATCAGTGTTCTGACCGGTTCTGGTTGTGTCTAGACGCATGATCCAAAGTGCCTCTTGTCTTCTGAGTCGTAGTTCCCTATTACCTCCTCTTACTGCAGCTTGTACAACATCAATGCCATAGAAGGTGAAGGATTTAATGTTTCCTTGTGAGGGACATGAGGCCATATGTTTAGCCATGGGGTATCTTGGATCCTTGGTGGCATATGCTCTTGCGTGTTCTCTTATACGTTCTCTGAGTGCCCTGATTGTGCTTCCCACATATCTACTTTTGCAGGCACATTCAATAATGTACACTGCGAATTTTGTGTCACAGTTGATGTTTGTTTTGATTGTGTATACTTTAGATCTGTGATCCAAAAATGTCTTGGTTCCATGATTTGCCCATCTGCACATTGAGCACATTCCACATTTGAAAAAACCTTTTGATTTCTGGGTCAACCAATCACACGCCTTTGTGTCTTTGGGTACAGTTGGGCTTAGTCTGTTTTTTAAGTTCCTTCCTCTGCGAAAGGTTATTTGGGGATGACTTCCTATTGCGGAGATTAGAGTTCTGTCAGCACTAAGGATCCCCCAATGTTTCTGAAAGCTCTTCCGTATCACAGGGCTTAGTTCGTTAAAGTCTGTTACAAGTCTCACAGGTTGTTGATTTCTGTGTACAGTAGGATTTTTGGGTGTTCAGGTAGACTCTCTGCTTATTTTCGTAATCTTCTTGTTTGCTTTAGAGATAATCTGAGGTTTGTAACCTCTTTTGGAAAACCTGGACTGCATGTCTTCTATGCAGGTTTCAAATTCTTAATCCTTGCTGCAGTTCCTTCTTGCTCGCGCATAAATTCCCCATAAGGGATACCGTTTATCTGATGAACAGGATGACAACTGTTACTATGAAGAATTGAATTGCATGCTGTTTCTTTGCGATAAAGTTTGCTATGTAGAGTCCCGTTTTTGATGTATAGCTCTAGGTCTAAAAAAGAGACATTGGACGTGCTGATATGCGAGGTGAATCGCATGTTCATTTCATTGTCATTTAGATATGTACAAAATCCCAAAAGTGTTGTTTCTGTACCTGACCATATTAGAAGGCAATCGTCTATGTAGCGACCCCAGTAAAGTATATAGTCGATCCATTTACTACCTCTGATGCTCCAAATCATATCTGCTTCAAGAGCTCCCATGTAGATATTAGCAAAAGATGGGGAAAACCTTGAGCCCATGGCTACCCCCCTTGATTGTTTATACCATTTCTTGTCAAATACAAAGTAATTATGGTTTAAAATGATATCCATCATCGTTACCAGCATTTTGGTATGTTCCAGCAGGGTGATAGGGTGATAGGTCTGGTATTCAGTACTCCTTAACCAAAAAATATTCTCTCACTTAATTAAAATTGTTCAATAGAATCCTTTGTCTTTACTGAGAAAAATGATATCACTATTAACATCCCAATTCAACTTTCCAATTGAAATACGGATGATAATACTTAATTTTGATTTTGGAATGGGGATTTTTTATAAACAATTTCCTTAAGAATTGTTTCACCCGTGTCAAACCTAGAGCTAACGTTTTATCTACGCGCTAACAAATCCCTGTAAACATTTATTATCTAAACACCCATCCTTAGTTTGAGGCTCTACGACCACTGTCTGGGCCATAACAGCAGTAACTCTTCCTTTCTTGCCATTTTTCTATTTTCCGAGCAGTCTAGTTTTCGTGCGACTTACGTGTTTAAAAGGGGCGGGAACAACTAGTTCCGTTGTTCCCGCACTTGGAGACCGAAGCTTTACTAGCTGACTCACGGATGAACACGGGTAAGAGCTCATTAGATTTCTACGCAGACAGCTTTGCATTGTGAACATTTTCACAATATAAGACCCCCATATTTGCCACCCTCAATTTCCGTTTCCTTTAAAATTTCAGCCTGAATATAATTAATGACATTTGCTCACCGTAAAAGTTTGCTGACGGCACCCGGAACTACCGATTAGTGCCTTAAACTACAACACAAAACTACCCGATAAGGACCGGGTTGGAACTATC
This sequence comes from Lissotriton vulgaris, assembly GCF_964263255.1. Lineage (NCBI taxonomy): Eukaryota > Metazoa > Chordata > Amphibia > Caudata > Salamandridae > Lissotriton > Lissotriton vulgaris. The sequence continues at coordinate 1,949,424,645 of NC_141689.1, forward strand.
ACCGGCTCCCCGGTGAGTTCTTTGAATCAGAGTGCATTAACCCTCCTCTTTTTATACACCATTTGTGTGTCAAATTTACACACCAAACAATCCCCTTTATATTTCCTTTTACAGACCACGCGCCTCGATCAATAAGATCAGGTAATTACCCAATTAAGTACAGTTTCCTTTCGCAGTTGCCTCCAGAATAATGGTCCTTCTTAAGCATTGATTGAATTGGAATGGTTGGGTTTGAATCCCTGTTACTATGAATTAATGTAATGACACAGCGTTATGTTTCTTATGCACAGAATGACTAAACCAAGCGGTACCTATGTGATGCAAACCTGAAAGGAGATGATTAATAAGTTGACTTGAGTTAAAGCTAAGACCGTATAAATCACTTGGCAAAGTTTACAATGTACACGTTAAATTTAAGTGCTACTGGGGTGTTTTACTTAGACAAGTTGTGTTTGATAAAGTAAAAATTTGTGGCTGCGTTGAGTTTAAACTTTCTAAATACCAATGTTTGTTTTTGGATATTCTCAAGATAACAGCTTACATTGATATTATTGGTATCAGCAGATAGCAAGGATAATTTTAATTAATTATTAGGTACCGCAAACAGTTATGAACATACCTAGAGATTACGTTGATCCATGATTCTTAAAAACCTCCACATAAGATGTGTTTTATCTAAGTCAAGTGTTATTAGAAACCAATGAACAACATTCTATTATTAATTCTAAGGATTGAATTATGCATACTTTGAGTAGCGCTTAGGAAGAAATTGTGTCTCGTAATAATGATATGCCATATTATGACTAGCAAGTCTTGATAACTCACCTCACAATACACTTTTGGTCTATTAGAGACTTAAGCTTCTGCGCCGTATGTCACGACACTCTACTCTATTACACAGTTGTAGAATGATTAATAAACGTTCGAATTTTTTTTTCGCTTCAATTGCAAATGCATAAGTCACCATATACTTTTTTCTTTTCCCGCCCTTTCTGTGTTGGTTTCCACTTCACTGGTGTCCTTCTGGTCACACGTATTTGTCATGTGCTTACAATATCCACTTATGTTTTTCATTATATTTTGTTATATATTTCTTATTTAGCCCTGAAGAGTCACAGCCACATGCTGTGATGAAACACGTGTAGGCTTAAGTGACAGATACAGTGATTCCCGAGAGGTGGACACTGTTTACAAATAAAATCCTTTTGAAAAATCTCCATTTGGTGTGATCTATCCCGAATGAATGAACACTTGATGAAGAAGATATCATTTGAAAAAGTATAGTGTGCTCTGGTTTCCTGCCAAATCTTATGTCTAGTGTCAATGCATGTAGGATTGCTTTTGTGCAAGAAGGGGCACCTTTATGCACAAAAGCAATAATTTGAGTTGTTTTCCTCTTTCTAGGTGTGCTGCAGAATGCAGCACATCTAGAAAGAGGTAAAAATAAGGAGAAATAAAGATATTTCTCCTTGTTAAGCCTACCCTGGTAGGGGTAGAATGTTGACGCATTCCCAGATCTACCACTCATGGATATTCTGGGAATTTGCCAAAACCCATGGCTGACAGCATGGGAACATACAAGCTCCACCCATAGAACACCTCCCTGGGCAGAGTTATATAAAGGAGCCACTTGCTCTGCCTTACATTACTCATGATTTATCAAGCACCGCAGGGCCACACAAGGTGGCCTTGCGTTGCTTGGTACATGTTCCCCTGAAGCCTGAGTAAACAGTTTCAAAACTGCAAATTCCACCAGGCAAAATGAGGTTTTTGCCAGGCCTAAACCTTCCTATTTAATACCTGTAAGTCCTCCCAAAGGTAGGCCCTAAGTGCCCATAAAGTAGGGTGCCTCCTATCTAAAAAGCAGAACATGTTTACCTAAGTTTTACATGTTCTGCCAGTGAAAAAACTTCACATTTATTTTTCACTGGGCTAATAGAAAGGTTATAACACCTTATAATATTTAGCTTTAATTTGGAAGTAGCAAACTAATAGCAATTTTAAAATCCCATCTGATGGTAAAGTCAGATTGTAAATTCCTATTTTGAAAAATGCCACTTTTAGAAAGGTGGCATATTCAACCAAAAGCTACTAGTTGTCAGTGATAATACACATTTGTCACTGGGCAACCTGCTTTAAGGACTGAATTGCTCTCAAAAAGGGAACAGAAAAGCCTTGACTTGGAGGAGATGTGAACTTGTCCTAACAGGGTGGCCTGGGGGATGATGCACCAACTGTAGAAGTTTCAAATGGCATCTCCTGTCACATGTACATGTAATTTATCTCTTGCCCTGCCTCTATCATTGTCCCAGTAGCTAGAGTGGTATCAATCCCAGTTAGGAGGACAAATTGTCCCAGAACTGGTTTTGCAGGGGGAGTTCTTTTCCTTAGACACAACTTAGGGATGTGCCCAGGGCTCTGATAAAGGGAAGGCCATGTTGGATTTCGGAAGAGCAGAGCACTATGGGATTTTTTAGGGCCAACCCCCCTGGGAACATTTTTCATATTGCTTAGGGGTTCACCCGTAAGCCACAAGCCAGTGCCAAGCTTAAAAGTTGCGCTCCCAGATACCTTCTTCAGAACACTACCAGAGCTGAGAAAGACAGAAAAATGACTGCATCTGCTGAATCCTGAATTTATAAAGAGAAGTTCACTTGCTGTAATATGTGGAGAGAAACCTCAAGGACTGGACATGCTTCCACTTATACACAGAACAAAAGATTAAACTGCAGGGATAATTGGCTAGCCTCCTGTTAAGGTACATAAAAAACTGCCAGAAACCCACCGGAGAACCAGGCTGACCTGATCCAACTTGTCTTGCCCTGAACCCTGCTGGTATGTTCCCCTGGAGTAGGTTCTGATCAAGAAGAGGTGTCCCTAAAGCCCTGGTGTCCTTGGATAAGTATTATAGTATACTCCTCTTGCCTAACCTTAAAAGCTGGAGCTTAGAAATGTTTCCAAGGATTTTTGCTGAAAGAACCCAGGTACCAGTGCCGACCTCGCTTTACCATTTGGATTCAACTTGGTGATTTGCCACACTGAAAAAACTTTGACTTCCCAAAAAGAATCTGAGTCCAATGGGAGAAATCTTCAACAGGAGAAGACACTGAAAGCATTTGGCCAGCATGGAGTTTTTGTCCCGCTCAAAGCTTTCCAGCCAAAAGTGAACAGCTTCACTGGAACATTGTCCAATGGCTGTCTAGTGGAACCCATGTTTGCCGCAGTCTGCTGCTTTGCCCTGTTGAGGATCTTCAACTTCAAAAAAAAAGTCAAATGGTAAATCATTCCACCTTACCGAACCTGGTCCCTATATCCCAACTGTGCCATAGTCGACCTTAATTTATGACTTTGACCCGGCCTAGCATAATCAGATAGTATCTAGAAGTTTATGGGGCAAGAAATATCTACAACCTTGAAAAAAATATCTCTGGTTTTCTACATGTGATTTTGATCATTTTGGTGTCTGTTTTCCCATTAAAATGTTCTCTATTTTAATAAATTGGAGTGGGATTTGTATTGTGTTGTCATGTCTACCCTTTAGCTGGTTTGAATCTGATAAATGCTTTACACATTTCTCCTAAGTTAAGCATATCTGCTCTGTGCTACAATTGCCAAGGGTTCATCATCTCAGGTTTAAAATATTGAAATCTAAGTGGACCTAGTCAGGAGCAGTGCCATTATGATTTGAAGAGGACTGCCATACACTTAAACTAATATTCCACTTTCTCACAGTGCTCTGCACAGCTTTCTGCACTGGATTTCTCAGCAGTGTAGCTAGCCACATGATGAACACAGAGATGTATATTTATTATGGGTTGTGCAGGTGCTTGTCTGGTGCTGCACAGTTTTGTGCAGCACCTCTAAGCTTTTGTAATGCTAAGTAAAGCAATGTAATGCTTTGTGTTACTTTTTGCCATTTTATGCTGCTTTCCACCACCACAAAAACTTAGGGGCTGATTACGAGTCTGGCAGGCCATGAACCACCAGACACATGGAGGCCCGGTGGTGAAAGTCTCCTGACCAGCCTATAACAATCAGGGCTGTCAGATTGCCATTGCCCAGTTGCAGCCACCAGGGAAACTCAGTTCCCTGGCAGTGTTGCGGTGGTCAGGTGGCAGTAATAAGATTGGCGCGACTGTCGTGTTCCCACCAAGCATATTACAAGTTTCCTCTCCACTATGTGGCTTCACGCCATGTGGATGCATGTGCACCCCTCTGTGCATGCACACAAGTTTCTGCACGGCATGGACTTTACAGTCCAATCCGTGAAGGACCTTTTTTTTTGCATTCCCATTGCGGGTCTCATTTTTTGAGGCACTGCTGTGGGGGTGTCAAAAATAGCCCACCAAACAGGAGGAATCTCCAAATCTGGCAGGTGGCCTGACCAAGGGTTTGTCCGTGCGGCGGTGGGGAAGGCCCTAGGTAAATCATGCATTGTATGCTTGTTATGCAGTACTTATATCTCTTTAGGTAAGCGTTTTTCAGTCCATGCATGATGGTTTTTCTCTCTCCTTCATGAGGTTACATATAATAGGGATTCTTTAGCCAGATTAAATTTTGAATCTTCTGACATTCTGCTTTGCTACATCAACCTGTTTTTTCTACTATTACCATTTTCATAATTTGATTATTTACTTTCTTTTATACTATACAATTTTCTCTTGTAAAGTAACTGTGGGGTAAAGCATTTGTTGAAGTCTACAAAACAAATAATACTAAGATAATCATCTTATTTGAGGGTAGTCCAACAAAAGTTACAAAAGTCTGTAATGCTTGCATTTTGAAATGTTCATAGTACAGAGTATCTCTATGCACAAAATGTATGATGATAGCAGAAATCAAGGAATACTCTTTGTAGGATTGATTGGAATGGCTCTAGTATAGGATATGTTTCACATTACTGGCATTTCACTTACCTGTTTTTATGTCACTCTCTGGACTAGCACACTTTGCATCTTACAATTCTGGCACTATTTTGTGCATCACAGTACTGTAAGCTTTTGTTTAATGAAATTGAGATTTGAGCGATCACCATGACCAATGATCATGATGTTCTTCTCTTGACAGAGCACTTAAAGGAGAAACTGGAGGATTACATGTCTCAATTTCCAAAAGTGAGGATTGTGAGAACGAAGAAGAGGGAAGGGCTCATTCGAACTCGGCTGTTAGGAGCATCATTGGCTACAGGAGAAGTATTGACGTTCTTGGATTCCCATTGCGAAGTCAATGTGAACTGGCTACCCCCATTGCTAAGTAAGTTTTTCTTTAACCTCTTCATAACTCTTTTCTACAGAATGCTTAATAATAGTGGTGACTGTAAAATATATCTGCAATATAATGTACAGCTGTACCACTACACTTGAAGTAAGATCAAGAATGCTACACTACACATGAAATGAATGGCAATTTTATAGCATGTTACACTGGCTGTTAGCATGTTTCTAATTGCTTCATTTTGCACCTACATACACTTTATCCACAACTGATAGCCTCTGTCTCTGCGGATCACTGAAAAAATATAGAATACAAAAATATCGAAGAAAAAAATATCGAAGAAGAAATGTAGAAAGACAAAATATCGGAGTCCTATCTACAAACAGGTAAGTACAAAAATATCGAAAAAATATATATATAAAGTCAAAATATCGAATGTATTTAAATATCTTAAAAGTAATTTAAAATTAATAAAAAATTAACTATAATTAATTAAAACAAACTTTAAAAGACTTAAATACCTTAAACATTATTAAATAATTAATTTAAGTTAAAAAAAATAAAATTTGTTTTTTTAACACATCGTATATATATATATCAACATAATATTAATTAAAAATTACAATATTTTTACTAAAGCATAGCAAGAGGTTAAAATATACTATTACCACTCCAGCAACTACAACAGTAGGGTAAACGTTGGATAGCGTAGGGGTATAAATTACTATTCCCTCTCCAGTGAGTGCAGCAGTAGGGAAAGCGTTGGATAGAGTAGGGGTAAAAATTACTTTTCCCACTCCGGAGAGTGCAACAGTAGGAAAAACATTGGATAGCGAAGGGGTAAAAATTACTATTCCCACTCCAGATAGTGCAATAGTAGGGAAAGCGTTGGATAGCGTAGGGGTAAAAATTACTATTCCCACTCCAGAGTGTGCAACAGTAGGGAAAGCTTTGGATAGCGTAGGGGTAAAAATTACTATTCCCACTCCAGAGGGTGCAACAGTAGGGAAAGCGTTGGATAGCGTAGGGGTAAAAATTACTTTTCCCACTACAGAGGGTGCAACAGTAGGGAAAGCGTAGAGGTAAAAATTACTATTCCCACTCCAGAGTGTGCAACAGTGGGGAAAGCTTTGGATAGCGTAGGGGTAAAAATTACTATTCCAACTCCAGAGGGTGCAACAGTAGGGAAAGCGCTGGATAGCGTAGGGGTAAAAATTACTTTTCCCACTCCAGAGGGTGCAACAGTAGGGAAAGCGTTGGATAGCGTAGAGGTAAAAATTACTATTCCCGCTCTAGTGAGTTTAACAGTTGGGAAAGCAAACATTTAGTATATTAATACAAATGAATTAAATATCAATACCAATACAATAATTCATTAAACTAAATTTCAAATTTAAAATGATGTAATTAATCACATAAAAATACAAATAAATATTAGTTATTAACATGTATTTCCTATTAATACAAATTATTTACCAATTAACAATTAATTAACAATACATTAAAAATCAATTCCAATAAATAAATAAAAATGATTCATTTAATTACAATTAAATTACTTCCCACCCTATTCCCCAATAAGCACACAACCCACTACAGAAAATACATTATTAAAATTAACATAATTATCAATTAATCAATTTATTTAAAAAATATTAATAATTAAAAAAAATCACCAATTAAAAATGTATTAATACAAATTAATAATTAATTTACAATTAATTCAAAATAAATACCAATAAATAAATTAACATAATTAATTACAATTAAATTATTTCCCACTCTATTCCCCTATAAACCCACAACCTGCTATGGAAAATAAATTAATAACATTAACATAAATATTAATTAATCAATTAAGAAAAATTAATTACCAATTGAAAATTAATTACTAATTAATAATTGATTAATTACAAATTAAAAATTAATTAACAATTAATTCAAAATAAATACAAATAAATGAACACATTTAATTAAATACAATCACATTACTTCCCACCCTATTCCCCTATAAACCCACAACCCGCTAATGAATTAAATTATACAAAATTAAATAACAAAAAAATGCACTTAAAAAACTTCGATATTAATACAAATTTTATATATCTTAATTACTATAATATATACCTCGATATTTTAACTTTCTATATTTTAATAAATCGATATTAAATTACTTACCATCAAAACAATATTTTTCACCACTATACTCTGTTGATTCGATATTTTTTCCATTCTATATTTTTACTTCGATATTTGTGCCTTCTATTTTTTAATATGAAACGATATTATGTCTGTATACCGTCTCTACTGTATTGGTCTGTGCTGTGTGCTCCTCCTCCATGCATTACTCCCTTTTCTATTGATTACTCCAGGTTCATCCTCTGTTCACAAACATTCTCTGAATTTTACAATATTTCTTCAGAATGCTCTGTTGCTCTGGCATTTGGTGTACGCTATACATATATGTTATAATACTTGGAAATGTATGGGGAATGTGTTCATCATGAGTTCCAGCTGACATTTCAGTATTTCTAGTGAAGAATGGTCTGAAAGGCCAGTTGAAATATAGGCTGGCTTGGGGGGACATCACCTCTGATATAGTCTGCATTAATAAGCTTGATCCTTCATCAAGAAGAGCCCCCAAGGCCTTACAACAATTTGGCAAGAAGTGTCAGTAGCAATTTTTAGACTCCATGGGACGATACAAGAAACTCATCATATTGAACTATAAACTGGTGTGTAGCCTTGTTTGAAATATGGGAATATGGTTGTTTACCTGACAAAGTTAGTTACCTACCCTCAATGTAACTGGAGTAAATACTAGGGGGGTTATTTGCAAGTCCCCAGTGCCACCAGTACATCACTTTTTATGACTCTCTGGCATCACAGAGTGCTGACCCATATCAACGATGCTACGCTAAGTCACTTTGAGTGCCTTTTCAGAGCCTCGTTGATATGGTGTAAGGCAGCACTGCACAAGTCTCTGCGTTGCCTTACACTGCGTCAGGGAGGCGTTGTGGTGGGTTTTCCCTTGCAACACCCATGGATTTTGACGCATTCCCAGATTTACAAGAATCTTTAAACCAGGAATGTGTCAAAACTGTATGCCTCCCCAGAGCAGGAGTAGACAGGAGAAATATATGTCTTTCTCCTTGATTTTTCCTCTTTCTGTGTGTGTTGCATTCTGCAGCACACACAGAAAGAGGAACACATCTCCCTGAATTGTTTTTGTGTAGGAAGGACCTCCTTTCTGCAAAAAAACAATTCTGCCAATATTTCATACAGCCTTACACCATGGTGCAAGTGTGTCTGGGTTGGCACTAGGCAAAATATTAAGGCACTTACTGAAAAGACAGGAATGCACTGTATCTCGTAAATACAGTGCATTCCTGCTCTTTTGACTTTGCATAGGGCAGCACAGTAAAACACCAAATCACTGTAAGTGAGTCCCTAGCTATCTAAAAATGAGTGAAGGAATTTATTACTATTAAAGCTGAAGATTTAGTCTAAGATACAAGTACAGTGAATGTTTGTGAGAAATTGGGTTCTTAGTTGATTGGGGTGTGAGATCTGGCCAAACAGGAAACACAATCCCTTACAGGGTGAACCACAAAAAAGTCACAAATTTAACATGTGCTTATGAATATTTCAGGTTTCGTTAAAAATGACTGACTAAAAAATCAAAGAGTCAACCACGGGCATCTAGTCAAATGAGACCGGGAAAAATTGAAAAATATGACCGAAGGCGATGAAGCGCAGTTTAAAAACAAGAAATGGATTGGGCCCAGTCAATGCCTACCTCTGATATGGACACATTTCTGAGAAAATGTTTCTGATAAGGTAAAGTTCAGCAGGGCAAAGATTCAAGAGGTGTCCGAAGAGGAAGTGTTGTTGTTGGATATCTTTAAATCAAAGCTGCAGTGAAGATTTATATGTTCGGACTAATTCTCTGGAATGGAATTTGAAAATCACCAGTGGGATGAGGCAGAGGAATGTAGCCCTTCCCCTTTAGCGAAGGACTGCTAAAAAGGATTTGCTGCTGTGGAGAAGAACATTTTTGGCCACCACAAGTGTGGCAGGGTATACTCAGACATGAGTCCCTTGCTCACTGCACCACCAGGATTCAAGCAAGCCGGGCCGACGGCGCCTGCAATGCCAGAAACCGGTCCCCGGAAGCTTGTCTCCTTCCGGTGAAGAATTGGCTTGGTAGTTTGGTCTGCCCTGTTCCCATGAGGCACTGGGTCAGACTAATTTGCATATAGCCAGGTTCTGAACTGGGGTGATGCAGTGAGCTGAATAACGGTGATGGATCAAGCCCTGATCTCTTGACTGGGTAAGAGTGGTCTGCTTAATTCAGACACTCTGTTCATCACCACCCCCTTTTTGAATCGTTTTTGGCCACCACAAGTGTGGCAGGGTATACTCAGACATGAGTCCCTTGCTCACTGCACCACCAGGATTCAAGCAAGCCGGGCCGACGACAGCTGAAATGCCAGAAACGGGTCCCCGGAAGCTTGTCTCCTTTCCGGTGAACAATTGGCTTGGTAGTTTGGTCTGCCCTGTTCCCATGAGGCACTGGGTCAGACTACTTTGCATATAGCCAGGTTCTGAACTGGGGTGATGCAGTGAGCTAAATAACGGTGATGGATCAAGCCCTGATCTCTTGACGGGGTAAGAGTGGTCTGCTTAATTCAGACACTCTGTTCATCACCACCCCCTTTTTGAACCGTTTTTGGCCACCACAAGTGTGGCAAGGTATACTCAGACATGAGTCCCTTGCTCACTGCACCACCAGGATTCAAGCAAGCCGGGCCGACGACGGCTGAAATGCCAGAAACCGGTCCCCGGAAGCTTGTCTCCTTTCCGGTGAAGAATTGGCTTGGTAGTTTGGTCTGCCCTGTTCCCATGAGGCACTGGGTCAGACTAATTTGCATATAGCCAGGTTCTGAACTGGGGTGATGCAGTGAGCTAAATAACGGTGATGGATCAAGCCCTGATCTCTGGACTGGGTAAGAGTGGCCTGCTTAATTCAGACACTCTGTTCATCACCACCCCCTTTTTGAATCGTTTTTGGCCACCACAAGTGTGGCAGGGTATACTCAGACATGAGTCCCTTGCTCACTGCACCACCAGGATTCAAGCAAGCCGGGCCGACGACGGCTGAAATGCCATAAACCGGTCCCCGGAATCTTGTCTCCTTTCCGGTGATGAATTGGCTTGGTAGTTTGGTCTGCCCTGTTCCCATGAGGCACTAGGTCAGACTAATTTGCATATAGCCAGGTTCTGAACTGGGGTGATGCAGTGAGCTAAATAACGGTGATGGATCAAGCCCTGTTCTCTTGACTGGGTAAGAGTGGTCTGCTTAATTCAGACACTCTATTCATTACCACCCCCTTTTTGAATCGTTTTTGGCCACCACAAGTGTGGCAGGGTATACTCAGACAAGAGTCCCTTGCTCACTGCACCACCAGGATTCAAGAAAGCCGGGCCGACGACGGCTGAAATGCCAGAAACCGGTCCCCAGAAGCTTGTCTCCTTTTCGGTGAAGAATTGGCTTATAGTTTGGTCTGCCCTGTTCCCATGAGGCACTGGGTCAGACTAATTTGCATATAGCCAGGTTCTGAACTGGGGTGATGCAGTGAGCTAAATAACGGTGATGGATCAAGCCCTGATCTCTTGACTGGGTAAGAGTGGTCTGCTTAATTCAGACACTCTGTTCATCACCACCCCCTTTTTGAATCGTTTTTGGCCACCACAAGTGTGGCAGGGTATACTCAGACATGAGTCCCTTGCTCACTGCACCACCAGGATTCAAGCAAGCCGGGCCGACGACGGCTGAAATGCCAGAAACCGGTCCCCGGAAGCTTGTCTCCTTTCCGGTGAAGAATTGGCTTGGTAGTTTGGTCTGCCCTGTTCCCATGAGGCACTGGGTCAGACTAATTTGCATACAGCCAGGTTCTGAACTGGGGTGATGCAGTGAGCTAAATAACGGTGATGGATCAAGCCCTGATCTCTTGACTGGGTAAGAGTGGTCTGCTTAATTCAGACACTCTGTTTATCACCATCCCCTTTTTGAATCGTTTTTGGCCACCACAAGTGTGGCAGGGTATACTCAGACATGAGTCCCTTGCTCACTGCACCACCCTGATTCAAGCAAGCCGGGCCGACGACGGCTGAAATGCCAGAAACCGGTCCCCGGAAGCTTGTCTCCTTTCCGGTGAAGAATTGGCTTGGTAGTTTGGTCTGCCCTGTTCCCATGAGGCACTGGGTCAGAATAATTTGCATATAGCCAGGTTCTGAACTGGGGTGATGCAGTGAGCTAAATAACGGTGATGGATCAAGCCCTGATCTCTTGACTGGTTAAGAGTGGTCTGCTTAATTCAGACACTCTGTTCATCACCACCCCCTTTTTGAATCGCGGAGAAGAATATAGCCAGGCATCTAGACGAGCTGGTTGATCCCAGTCTCCTCCTGTTTCTCAGAGCAGGTTTTGGCCAAAATGCTCTGTTTTCTGATTTGGCCATCTGGGCATCTTTAGCACCACAGCCAAAAGTCCAGGATTGGTGGGACACCTCTTAGGGGTGAAGGACCCACTCAGGCAGGGTCCGGTGCGGGTTAAAGATGGTGGTAGCCTTTTGTGTCCCTGTGACTTTGGACAGGAGGCCAGCAAACTAGCCCTTGGAGTTACTCTCATAGTCCTGGGAGCACATAAAGATTCAGAGTTTAACAGCAGGGCTAACCTCTGAGAATTCAAGTCATGCTCCAAGCAGCAAAGCAGTCCTTCCAGCTATAACAGAGCAGTCATGCAGAGTGCACAGCAGGCCAGAGGAGCAGGCAGTCCTCTGAGAGCCCTTTCACAGGTCCAGGAGTTGGTGTCTCAAGACCTATTTCTATACCCTGGTGCCCTCCTTCCTAAAGGTGGGAGAAGCTTCTAGATGGTGGCTTTGAAGTGCATGGAATTTCCTGCCTCCCCTGCTGTGGCTCTAAGCTGGCTGCAGTGTCAGTTTGGTGGTGATAGGTCCTTTACTTAAAGGCAGGGCACTCCCTATTCAGTTGCATAAGGGGCTATACTCACCTCTGTCCCCCCCATCCTGCAAGCGGATGATTCTTTAAAGCACACCTAATTCAGCTATTGTATGACTGTCTGAGAGGAATTCACAAAGTTTAACTGTTAGTTACAACCCTTCATGTGACCCAAGACAGGCTGCAAGCATAAATTAGTTAATGACAGTACAATCCCTACTTTCAAAATTGTAATAAAAAACCTGCCATTACTATTTAGTAGGGTTTTTCATTAGAATTCCTAGGACAACAGGCATTACATAGATTTCTGTCCCCATTGAAAATTACAGTTTATTGAATGTATCACGGAATCCGCAATGCTATCCTATGGGAGGGGTATGGCTCACACGGATGAAAAACAAGTTTAGGAGTATTTCACTACAAGAACATATAAAACTTAAAAGTGCATTTCCAAATTTTAATTACAATGCACTCTGCCCTATGGGATACCTCAGGCTAACCTTCGGGGTAGTATATGTGTGATAAAGTGGGATTTTATGGCTTGGGAAGGGAGTGTTTTTGTCAAGTCAGTGTAGTAGCTTAAAACTGCATTCAAGCTACATTGGCAGGCCTGGGGCATGAATGTTATACGGTGATACTTAACTGTATGACACGATAACTGCAGCATGCCCACTGGTATCATTTCATTTAAAGAACCTGGGTATATGGCATACCACTCTACAACTCTACTTCATAAGTAAAGTAACTATGCCAATTGGGTGTACATGCATTTAATCATGTTTTATGGGAGTGAGCACAAGCACTTTAGCACTGGTTAATAGTGTTAAAGTGCACAGAGTCCCAAGCCAACAAAAATGCAATCAGAAAAAGGCGGATGGAAAAATGCTGAAAGTTTGGGGGTGACCTCAGATAGGACCATTTCCAACCATGGTGAGTTGAGATGTGCATTCTGTTTCACCTTGCAGCAGAAAACACAATCAGTAACATTTGCTCTCTGGTTTCCCATTTGCAAGAGTACTGACAACTCAGGTAGCATACAGGCCACGCTCTGGCGGACCCTGGCTGCTGAGTGGGCAGTAGATTTTTTCAGATGTGGGATTTTTATGTGATATATTACAAGTCCGTGCTCAAGATCTTGCAGCCAGATGCAGACAGATAGTGTTTCTGTATGTCTAGCTAAATTGAATGTAAAGCTGCAGGAGTAAAGATATAGGGCCAAATCTGTAAATATCCCGTTACCGACCGGTATTTAGCCCTTGCCAATGTAGGAGGCTTCAAATAAGGATTCAGTAATTTACCAATTAGTTATTTTAAGGAATCGGTAAAATACCGATTCCTTAAAATAACGAATCACTAAATTACAGAATCCTTATAACCAATGTAGGTGGCACTTAAGTGAGTGCATTTTTGCATTAAGGAATCGTTATTTACCACCAACTACAGGTTGGTGGTAAATACCGAATACCTTAAATAAAGCAATTATTTGCATTTTTTCACAGTGCCATGTGGCAGACATACATGCACTCAGGGCATGTATGTGCGCCACATGTGCACACATGCACGATTCAGGGGTGCAACAGGGTTTCAATGTGACACCCTGCCACCCTTGAATATGCTCCCGCTATTACCGATTCGATATTTACCGAATCGGTAATAGTGAATGGCTTCCCATTCATTCCTATGGGCCTCCAGGCCCATAGGAATGAATGGGAAGGTATTCCTCATTACTAAATCAGTAAATACCGATTCGGTAATAAGGATTATTACCGAATAATTAAAATTTACCGAATTATTACCTATATCACATTTACCGAATCTTAAGTACAGAATCAGTAAAATTCAGTATTTTAGAATCGGTAAATTGTGATTACCTACATCTAGCCCATAATATGGAATACATTCCAAGATGGAGCAACAAAAAAGTGGATTGCTTATCTAGCCCATTTTAGCCCATTGTGGAGGTGATAAGGATTATGATTCTTAAGAAATGGTGGCATGATTACAAAATATAGTAATGAAAGGAAAATGTGTTATATCAAAGGAGGAGTGGGTGCATGTGTAGAAAGACGATGGGAATTAGAGCGAGGTGGGAGAATTAATAAGGAGAGGGGGTGATAGAGAAAGTTGTGAGAGTGTGGAAGCAAATCTCTACTTCAGAATGTTGGATGAAATGACAATTGGAGGGGAAGGCATGTTTGTCCAACTTGTACCTCCACAGGGGTTGAGGAGAAGAGTGTGTGGCCATGTGTATAAAGATCACTTGGGACAAAGCATGACTGTGAAACGATTCAAGGAGATATTGTGGTGGCCATAGATGTATGAAGAGGTTGTTCAATGGGTAAAAAGAAGGAAAAGCATGCAAGCAAAGGGAGAAGAAGTTGATGGTAGATGGAGGAAAGAATTAGCACATACAAGGACCAGGAGAGCTGTGGACAAATGTGTATGTAGGTTTTCATTGGACCCTTGATGATTTTTGCCTGTTAATCTGAGATTTGCAGATGTAATGGTAGATGTGCACATAAAAGATTGAAAGTAGATTTTTTTACGGAAAAAAAGACAGGAAACACATTCATGATTTTAAAGCAAGTGTTTGCAAGAAAAGGTGTACTGGGACAGATAATGGCACACAATTTGCATCCAAATAAATGGAAGGCAATAAATAAAGGCTTAAACAAGTTCAATGATGCATGAACAATCATAGTGAACTACCTGTGCAACACTCCTGGAAATGTATTTCTTTTATTTTATTTATTTGCTGGTTTTTATAGCGCTATGAATAAACTCCCGGAGGAGTATCTCCGCGCTTATGACAGCCGTCGTATAAAAGCTATAGAGTAGCAGAAATATCTAGAAAAATGTATTTATGCTAGATCGGAAGAGGGGGAGGTTCACTAAAATGAGCCAAACAGAAATGTTTTCAACTTCTTTCTGAAACAGAGATGATCGGAACATTGTCTCAGAGGTAATAGAAGCATATTCCAACAACTGGGGCCCACCACGGACAAGGCTCTGCCACCTAGCCTGGTTTTACTGATTTTAGGGATATTTAATAGTAGCTGTTCACTGGACCTGAGATGCGGGCAGGAACATACGGGACACATTTTTTTGTCAAATATGCAGGTCCTAATTCATGAAGGCTTTTATGAATGGTACAGCAGGTCTTGAACTTTACTCGTAGGCGTATGGGCAGCCAATGAAGTTTACGCAGTAAAGGTTTGGAAGGGGATCTGGGAGGAGCATTAAGCACCAACCTGGTTGCTGTGTTCTGCACTACCTGCAGGCGATCTAAAACTCTTGCCATTTTATATTTATAGATCAGCAGAGATCCTTTCAGAAAATTGGCCATCAATGTTCACAAGTTTTCATTCAAAGACCGACCAGTTGTAAGAAAAGTCAATTATCGTACAACTGACCAATGAGAGGTTTCCAGATCTGTATTTCCAGATTTGGAAACTCTTTGATCTCCTTTAACTCCATTAAATCACATCCTGTACTTTCTCTCTTGGAGTTACCTTCGCTGAAACTGTCAATATTGCCTTTCTGGAATTTTAATTATATTTGTTACAATCTCAATATTTACAGACACTAGAATCTCTCTTTTCTCAAAATGTCCCAAGTTTCTTTAACTCTAGAGGATTAATCAGCCAAAACGCCCTTACTTGAAAATACTGAGGCCCACATTTATCATACGTTCACACAACAAAACAAATCAAGGCGCCAGGCCTCGCTGTGTGAAAAGGCAGACATTTCCTGTATTTAACATTTTACAGTGTATTCCTGTGCTTTCCTTGCTCTTCACCAAAGCAGGCACATCTGTATCATAGTGCAAGGGTGACTGCATTTAAGGCAGAGCTGAGCACAGCCCAAATTGCCACTGAATAGCCTGTGGTTTTTGTTCATAAAAGTGGCCTAACAACACTGCATTGTCACTTTAGCCAGCTTGGAGCCAGGGCAAGAAAAGCAGCGTATTCCGTACACTTCAAATCCACCTTCCAGAACCAGCGCATAACATAAGTACCTCAGATACAAACTTTTCAGTACACTTCTGGACCTGTGGATACTCTGCCAGGAACAAGGACTGCTGTGCAGGTAGAAGGACAGCCATGCTGCCCGACTGATGTTCTAAAGGAACTGCTGTCCTGCTGTGCTGACCTGCTGCCTTCGTGCCTGGGGAAGAACTTGACCTGCAACTTCATCTTGATCCCAGGATCCCAGGCCTCCTGATCTGAGTCTCAGGGGCACAAAGGGCTCCCCAATCAGTTCCAGGATTACCAAGCTTTAGTGAGTTCCTGAAACCTAAAAGGTGGCCCTCAGGTGTAGGACTCTAAATGTGGCTAAGCGTTCTTAAAATCATGCTATTGGGCTCTTTGCCACCTATTTGCATCGAGACCGTACCACTCGCACTGCAATTCAGTGGGAGCTGCAGCCTACCTGTTTCTTTGCACAGCACACACCAATTGCAAGTGGAGGACTGCTAATGAGAAACACCAGCCCTGCTATTTAGGCATGCTGACCACTGCCTGCAACACTCTCTTTGCTCCCTGCAACCCTCTCCAAACAAACAGGACTCCTGGCACAAGACTTGAGAATAATAAAACTTCAGATGGACTAATCTGGGACTGTATCCGAACCGCGCTCCATCACGGTCAGCTTGACCTTTTGACCTGGCCCAGCACAACCAAGTAGACGCAGTACACGCTTTATCATTTTAATCTTTAAAAATTCATAATTCCTGTTCTACTGCTTGAAATATTGTTGTTTTGTTTTTGTTATATTTAATAAATTGAGCTCCATTTTTCTCGCCTGGTCTGGGTATATTTTTGATTGGTGTTATTCACTTTTTTTACTGTTTGAAGTGTTGCATGCATACTTTACACATTGCATCTACGTAAAGCCTGACTGCTCTGTGCCAAGCTACCAAGGGATGAGCACAGGTTTACATGGGGTTTGATTGAGCCTAATTCTGAACAGGATTGTGGTTCCTGCTTGACCATGGCTCACACCCCAGTAAACCAACAACCATATTTCTATTAGTAAGCATGCCAAGAAATATATACGGTCCGATTAACAAACGTTTGTCCTAGCGTAGCACAGCAACCAAAATTACTGTGTTGCACTGCCAGTTAAAATCAACACGGAGACAGCTGTAGAAAGACTTGTCTGCTGCTGCTGTTTTGCCTTTTGCAGGTGCTCTGATAAAGCTGCCTTGCAAGATTCACAACTTCGCACCATGATGCTGAAGTGACTGTGCACGTCTCGCATACCCTTCCAGTACAAATTACATACCTAGACAAACTCAAAAGAATTTCACATATTCGATGCATTCTGGACACTTCATCACACAAGCAATGCGTGGATTTACTCAAGACATGAATATATTTCCTCTTGTTAATACATGACTTTTTAATGTAAAGCCAGTTCTGGCAATCTTAGAAGATCAGGCTTTGTATCAAAATTTATAGGTGTTTTTGCCGATCCCCTCAAGTATCTAGCCCTTGATACAAAGTAGAGCAAATCACCTTTTACATTCAGAAAGGGTCACCTATCCAACACAAAATACCCTTTGCACTGGAAAGTAAGTGGTGAACATCCTTACTAAATCAGAGTCTCAGTGTCATCAAATGTGAAATAGGATGTACATTAACTACCTTGGTGGCCATTTGTGTTACTGGGGGCAGGTTTTGCAGAGGACCTACAGTAACAAAAGCAGCAGTGCTTCATAATCCCCCCCCCCCCCCACACCAGTTGGGAGACTGGTCCAACTACATTGCCAGGACTGCTTTGGGTTCCCAGTCCGGCCCTAGCTTTGTGAACCATATCAACCTTAAGAGCATCAAGAGGGTCCAAAGCACAGTTTTACTGTTCCCTGGTAGAAGGTATCTGTATTGTCATTTTAATTCATAATCTTTGAAGCCAGGCAGGAAGTGTCAGTGCAAGACTAACAGTATATTCACTTTTATGGTTCTCAAGTCTGTAGTCATTTACCTCCTTTTCCTATTTTGAGAAAATATTTGTCCATGCTACTATGTTCCTGACAAGGGAGGAAAACAGAACAAAAACTGTTTTTATAATTGAATTCCCAAAACAGATGGTCTGCTATTGACTGCTGTGTTTGGTCTTCAGTTAGAGCCCACAAAACTCTATCAGGCACAAATGTTGAAAGACAATCAATTAAGACACTCTGGAGTTTCAGAACAGAAACAGAATTGTGTCTGTCTTCGAACTTCAAAAGTCATTGAAAATCCATGACCTCTCCCAATCACAGTCGGTTGCTATCAATACAGCGTTAGCAATAGATTTTTTAATTCAAATAATGTCTCACAAGGACATTGCAGTTTAAATTTGGATCCCTGAGCTATCAGTGGATCAGGACCTATGCTTTAGTATTTCTTGATCCATGCTGGGTGTGCAGATGGATGTAGCTCTCTTGCATTACCGCAATATCCAATGTCAATATGTGTCTGCACATTCTTCTTTTGAACAAAAGACCAACAAAAGTGCATGCTTTGAAATCAGTTCAAATAATCTTGGCCAGTTGCCTGAGGGTATCTAGCATTTTTCCTGTTGCAAACAGCCCGATTCACAGAATTGGCCCCTTTGTAACTGGAAAAATGCATTTTGGTATGTATCATTCCCAAATTGTGATTCAGTAACATGTTACCGAATCCCACTTTGAAATTTCAAATGCATACCGATTTGGTATTAGGAAGGGGCATATTTAGGACATCCCGTTCTAATACCGAATGGCAGTGGTATGTAAGAATGTTTTTCAACTGAAATGCAGTCGCTAAACATTTGCATTTTACCATCGACTTCAAGTAGGTGGTAACCCATTCTCCTTAGTGAATGTTTGTAAAAACATTTTCTAAGAGCAGGCAGTGGTCCCATGGACCACTGCCTACTCTTAAAAAATTGAACGAAAACTTAACATTTTTATTTTTTAAACACAACCTGTTTTTCTTTGAAGTAAATGGGCTGTATTTAAAAAAAATTGCTTTCTTTGAAAGCAATCACAGACATGGTGGTCTGCTGGGTCCAGCAGGCCACTAACCCTATGGATTTAGCAATTCCTAAAGAGTCGCAAATTGCGACCTACCTCATTAATATTCATGAGGTAGGTAGATTTGCGACTCACTAGGAATCGCTAAATGAAATTCTGTGAGTTTCATACATTAGTAATAATGATTACCTAATAACGATTCAATGAGCATCGCAATTAGGCAATTGCTGTTCCCAATATTGATGCATGCAGCCCCATACCAGCTATTGAATTCCAGGGAATACTTTTCAAAAGCAATGTATTTCCTCTGGTGCTAAATATTTTTTTGTTTCTTTTTTTAATCATTTGGATAACTTGACTTTGATGTGCGTTTATCAAATGGCTCCATTTTATCATGGATATCGTATTCCAGAACCTTTTCTTCTACAAACCATTGTAATTTGGAAATGTTATCTAATTGCTTCAATTCTGGTGAACCAAGATTAAAACTGCCAGATTACATTGCGATGTTAACAGAAATCTTAGGGCAGGAAGGGGTGTTCCTTAGGACATGACATTATATGGTAACTTACACGTAAGAATTTGTAACGTGTTGCCACATTTATAGCGAAGCCAAATTTGCATCCTTGTTTTCCCACATGGGGAGAATTTCAAAGACACTCCTCTTAGGGATTTTGTTTGGGAAGGTTCTTCAAAAGTAACCGTAAATATGGCAAGCTTGTTTTTTTCAAGTAACAGAAAAAGTGGTGATCAAGAAAATTAATATGTTTTTTATAAAAATTACTTTAAAAAAAGATGTTTGCTGTGCTAAAATAGCCGCCTGGTAAGCTGCATGCTGTGCAAATGGCTCCTAGATATTTTACATTGCTTTCACTTCGCTTTTACACTGCTTAGCAAATCTTTGCAATGGAGTATGAATGGTTTGGTTTTAGAACTTTTTTTTAACATATTTTAAACCCTTTACCTGTTCTCTCTCACCACCTCCCGCTGCTTCCCTGATCCACCGCTGCAGTTCCTGCGAATTCGAGAGAGGGTAGCAACCCCTCCCCCTAGCTTAATGAGCTTCCGGTTGCAGTTACGGTCTAGTGTTCTGTTAGATGCTAGCCATAAAATGGCATGCTGGCCGGATGCCAAAGGCAAGCCTGTCTGCGCCTGTCCGCACCAAGACTGCGATCAGCACCAGGACCCCTGGCAGTTTTAACACAGAGGAACATAAAACATACTAGTAAGGAGTTTCGCAACTTAAGGTATGCACTGAAGGGTGCCCTAGTCTTGATCTGTCCTTCTTATGGATAGGTAATGGGGCTAGCGAAGTCTACATTTACACTCCGATACTATCCTGCCGCTATTAGATATTCACTCTCCTCCTCTATACCGCTGTGCCTACGTGAATGCCATATCCTTGATTAGACACGCCATAGAAACAGCCATTCTTATCGACTTCTAGAAACTTGACATTCTGTTTATTACTACAACCCGGGCAAACTGCACTTCTAAGCCTGATCTTTTATCTGCAGTCCCTCATGGCTTCACCATTTTCAGACTCGATTGACCTATAATAAGAGGAGGGGGGCTTTGTATTATTTACAGGGTCCAGACCAAGGCCAAATTTGCTTTATCATCAAATGAAGACTGTGAGGCTCTATATTACTGGTTCGAAGTAACCAAAAATAAATCCTTTAGAGGCTTACTCATATCGCCCACCTGGCCTGAGTAATAGTTGTCTTGATTCCATAAATACATTACTTGAACACCTTGTCTGTAACTCAGAATTGACTATTTTGGGAGACCTAAATTAACACCTTGACCAACCGGAAGACAAAGAGTCTAGAGACCTGTTGGAGACTATGAATAATTTTGCTACGCAAACAAATGTTGGATGGAATGCTGAATAAATCATACATTCATCCACAGTCAAGAGATCTGGGTAAAATCCATTGTTCCTTTGCTCACCACGCAACCCCAATTAAATCCAGTCATATGCAAATCAGTCTTGACCCTGTGCCTCATGGGAACTGTCCAGATCGAACTGCCAAGCCAGGTCCTCCCTGGACCGGAAACAAGCATCCTGGGACCGGTTTCTGGGTATTAGCCTTCATCAGCCAGGCTAGCTTGAATCCACTTAGGGTGAAAAGTGCTTTAAAAATTCACAACTCGGTTTCTACCAATTTGATTTTTTTTGTTTTGATGTAATTTTATTTATTATTATGGGATTTGTCTTGTGTTATGTATTCAGTTGATTACAGTTTGAATAACTGTGAGTTAATATAAGCTGAGGGCATGGATATAACCTTCATTCTTTGCCTCTGAGAACTCACCTCAGACTTGGTTCCGTACCTCTGTCAGTGGAAAAATCTCTGATTTTCCCCAGTTTGTGTGTAATCCCAATAGTGTCCCGAACGATCTACCTCAGTCAAGACCAGTGGGACGTTGTCAGCGGGGTTCAGCAAATATAGCACAATATCGTCTGCACAGGGTCACCAATAGAGGACTAGGCTTAAACTGCAATCCCGATGAGAGAGGTTTCCCTGGAGGTGTCGTACTAAGTAATGCATTGCTATTATGAAAAGTAGTGGCAATAGTGGACATCCTTGCTGAGTGCCTCGAGAAATGGGAAGTGACCCAGTTAACATGCAGGTAACTCTAATGTGTGATGTTGGTAGTGTTTATAATAAATGTATCAGAGCCGCAAAGCCCGCCAAGACCCCCAGTCTCCGCAGTGTGGCATGAAGAAAAGGCGACTCCACAGAGTTGATGACCTTCTCAGCATCCAACAGCGCCACCATGGCCAGAACTGTCTGATCTATTCTGTGAAGGGCAGCAAAACACGTTTGCAAGTTCAGTGCAGTAGATCTGTGCAATATGAATCCAGCCTGTGCAGGAGAGGTTATCTGTTCCATTAATAGGGCCAAGCGATTGGCTAACATCTTGGCTAATATTTTGCAATCAAAGTTTAATAGTGAGTGAGGCCTGTATCAGCCACACCACAGTGAGTCCATCCCAGGCTTTAAAAGTAGGACTATAACCACTTCTCTAACTGTACGGGGAAGAATTCCCATCCTTAACGCCTCTGCAAATACCTCTAATAAGTGGGGTGCAAGTAGTTGCTTATAGACCTTGTAGAAGGCCCCTGAGAAACCATCCAACCCAGGTGCTTTAGAGCCATCAAAAGCATCAATGGTTTTCATAATTTTTTCCATGGTGAAGGTCTCACTTCGGAACTGCTGCTGTGCACTCGAGAGCCAAACCAGCGCCACCTCGTCTAGGGAGGCAGAGGTGGCCTCCAAGTCATTTGTCAATTTGGAGGTTTATAGATCAGTGTAATATGCCAGCAGGTTCCGTTGTATACTGAGTGAGTCCTTCAAGTACGTGCCCTCTGCACCTTGTAATCCTGATATATATGAGAAGCCTCACTGTGGCCGCAATAGCCGAGTCAGCGTGCACCCCAGTCGCTCCCTCTCCCCGTGCCTACGGGCTTTAGCATACTTTTCCCAAAAATGAGCCTCTCTCTCTGCTGCCTCCTGGTACTTGGCCAGCAAAGCCGCTCACTTATTAAGATAGTCCAGGGTAATCCCCATGGGCTGCACACAGTCTAAGGCTGACAATTCGCTCTTTAAGCGGAATGTTGGGCATCGCAGATCTCTCCGAATTCCAGATTGTTTGGATATACAGACCCCTCTAGTGTGTGCCTTAAAGGCCTTTCACAGGAAAGACTGTGAAGCAACCGATCCCTCATTGAGGGTAAGCATTGAATTATGGCCATGCGTAGCACCGTCCAGAATACAGAGTCATGTTAGGGAATTGCCACTGTCGCTCGAACCAAATCGCTCCCGGTACGTGCACACACAGGACAACCGGCGAGTGGTATGACAGCGTGAAAGAGTGGTGCCCAACATCCAGGACACAGGGAGTGAGAGTGTTTGATAACTGCCAGTAGTAAAGGCGGGTCCATGTGTAATTCTGCTATGAATAGTGAGTGTATACCGTTGCCTGAGGGTGTCGTTGAGACCAAGCATGTAGCAATGTATGTGTAGCAAAGAAAACCTGCAATACCTTTAGCAAACACAGCTTAATGATAGGGGTCGCAGCCCTGCTGTCAAGATTTGGGTTCAGCAAAATGTTGAGATCTCCCAGAATAATATGGTCTGCATCCACTAAATCTATTTGTGACTGTAAGTGCTTATAAAAGCGAGGGCTGTCTATATTCTGGAAATACACGTTGACGAGCAGCACTCTGTGGTTCGCCAGGTGGCCTGTGACTAGTAAATACCCCCCCTTCAATTCAGTGATTGTGGATATGTGCTGGAAGGGCAGGGTCCTACGTATCAGTATAGAGACTCCTCACGCATAGGAGCTATAGTTGGAGAAGAAGCGATGTGATCTCCTGGTAGAGGCAAACTTAGAAAAGATTGTGGGTGATAGATGTGTTTCCTGTAGAAACATTATACCCACCATGTGTCGCTGACTGTGCTGCAACACCTGTCTGCACTTACGCATGGTATTGCACCCCCTTACATTCCACGTCATAAATGTGATGTCTATATATAGACGAACGTCCACTTTGTGTGCCATATATTGCAAATGTCATATAGTCCTGCGAGCCACCAATGGAACCATGATATGTGACACCAAGAGCATAAAATAAGGAAACCTCAAATAGCAAAAGAGTGCCTACAGTTCCCATCCCCCTCCCCCACCCATACGTGGCAAATCCCTGCTAAGTACATCCCTTACAGAATTAATTTCCTAATTTAAATGCTCCCACAAACCACGAAGGGCCATAAACAGGCTCATGTGTGAAGATGGGGTGGAAATGCCATGTCAAGTCCCCCATCATGTATCGTGCAATGTGTTAAAAGTGTTTCATAGACCCAGTGATATTTCCCAACATCTGCTTAACATTAAAGAAAGGGCACCATGTTCGCATTGAGTGAGGAGCTATCAGGTCAGAGATGCATTGATATGCAGTCCCAAAGTCAGCCAGACGGGAAGAGGTCCACACTGGTATTTGATTGGTCATCAGGTGGTGAGCTTCCTGGGAAGGTCCCCCCAAAGGTGCACTGTTTCTCAAAGTACTGCTTACAAAAGGCTTGGACATCAATGGCATTGTTAAATATGCCTGGTTTACCATTGTAATTTACTTTTAGGTGGGCCAGATAAAGCATGTCATGTTTAAGGCTCAGATTTCAGAGTGTGGCCTTCACTCCAGTTTATCTAGGTCATGCTTTCTGGACAAGGTACGTAAAGTCCGGGAATAATGACAATGCTGAGCCCTGCCGGGTCAAGGGGCTCCTTTCCCGTGCAAGCCGTAAGACAGTGTCCCGGTCCCTCAAATTTATAGCCTAGCAATTATGGGCCTGGGAGGACAGCTGGGGTTAGGGTATGGCCCAAACGATTGGTGTGCTTGCTCAGCAACAAACATAGCTGTAAAAAATTCTACTCCTAACAAGTCGGTTAGCACTTTGTCAGTTTGACAAAGTGATCCAGTCGCCCAGTGTTTGTTGACTCAGGGATGCATACAATACATATGTTATTGTGTCTGCTCCTCGCCTCTAGGTCCTTGTTCTTCATGGCGATTGTTTTCATCAGCTTTTCCATTCTGTTCTGTTTCTTGGCCATCTGGGCTGCCCCATCTTTGCATGTGGGGTGACAGCTTCGTTGTGAGGGCTGTTTACCAGTGGTGAGGCTCGGGTCCTAGCCTGTGCACTAGCCAGTGATCAAAAATTCTTTCTCACCCAATCCTGTTTATTTTCCCACCCAATGCCTACCTCTATTTATAGCACTTTTTTGCTTTATTGTAAAAATTCCCTGAAGGCATTAATTCAAATTGGCTAAGTCCCTTCTGGTCTTTGTTCCTCACCTTTGTCATTAAAGCTTATTCTTCAATACCAGTTGATCTTGAAACTACAGTACAATACTGTGGAATCAATTGACAACACTCCACAGTATCAAACACCATGTTAAACTCTCTTTGTGCGATGGATGAGGACATTATTAGTATTTATGAATTTATATTAAAAAAAGTAAAGCCATTTCAGATAGGTGCCTCGCTATTAATAATTTCTTTGAAAAGAAATTGGGTAAACAGAGGAAGGCTATGAAGGCATCAGCATCTTTGACATGGTGAAAATGCCTTAAGTTTCGTAACAATCCCTAAAATAAGTTTAGCACCACTAATAAAAAAATACCTGAGTAGGCCATAATCATATTTGAGAATATGCTCCTTTATTATGCTCCTCAGCCATGCGCACTCTAGTACATCGCTTTGAAAAGTTCATGTGGTACGGCATGGCCTGCATATCTCCACATTGTCCAATGTCAAATGTGAAAATGGCCAGTGAAGGAAATATTAGAACGATTGCTCAAACAAACAAAACATGTATATGGGAGACACCTTCAGAGTTACGAAAATAAAGTTATCATGTTTCAGTTGTAGAGTCAAAAAGATTTCAGGGGGTTACTTTATTTGGAAGACATTTTTGCCCCAGTGAGATGAACCTGCTAATAAAGAGAATGGTAGGTTTATAGCACAGGTTGGTCCAACACCTGTACGGCCGTTCTATTCAAAGGCACCTGGCTGCACACACTCACTGACTCATGTGCAATGTGAATCATGCACTGGCTGATACAGATGGCAGGTGAGAGACTAGTTCAGAAACGGTCGCTCCCTGTGTTCTGCTCCTGCGAGGTATCGTTTACATTTAACTCATCAGCTGCTTTGTATTTGTGCTCTGCCTTTTCTAGCGCCTAAGCTCTCTACATAGCGCTGCAGCGCGAGTGCCATTGCGACGCTACTGAGACATTTAAATAGCTCCTGGGGGACTATTTACACGGTGCTTCTAGATCTGGGCATTGCAACGCTCTGGGGGCATTGTAGTCACGGCGCTTTGATCTGGAACCCTGATTCGAGGAGCGCGATTGTGCAACTAGCCTAGTCAATTTCCTGAGCCCCAGCCTACCTCCAGTTTCGTTTTTCCCTACGCTGACGCCATATTACGCTTGTTGTTGGTGCCTCAGAGCCTGGCCCCCACAGCCCGCCCCGCCTCCCTGCTGACCCTCCCTCGCCCCCTCCCCCTCCTCCATATATGACATATGCATTCTCGCGCAGCGATAACGCGCAGCGATCGCGCTCCTTGCGCGCCGAAGGTGCGCCAAAGGTAAGCCCGTCTACGCCCGTCCGCGCCTGGACCGCGCCCAGCGCTAGTCCCCCTGCCCCTCGCGCTGCCCAGCCCCCCGCGTTACCTATGATGCCGCCACCCTCCTAGCCCTTAACCCCGGTCGCGCCCCCAACTGCGTCCAAGCCGCTCTTGGACGCACCCATGGACCGTTCTCCTGCCTCTCCTGCAAATTTAGCGGCACCGACAACATCTCCGCTGCGACCACAACACAGATTCCTGACCCCAACCACCTAGAATGCATCCTTCTCAACACCCGCTCGGTCCACAGGCACGCCATTGACCTTTGGAACCTACTAGACACCATCTCTCCTGACGTCGCCTTCCTAACGGAAACATGGATGAACGCTTCCTCCGCCCCTGACATCGCCATCGCTATCCCTGATGACTATAAGATCACACGCAAGGACCGCACAGACCATACAGGAGGAGGAATCGCTATCGTCCATAAGAAATCAATACGCATCTCAACCAGCTCTGACGCCAACCTCGCTAACTCCGAACACCTTCACTTCCAGAACAACATCGACCCCAAAACCACACTCCGAGGCACTCTCCTCTACAGACCACCAGGACCCCGCGCAAAATTCAGTGAAGACATCACGGACTTCATCACCCCACACGCGCTCCCCTCCAAAGACTACATCCTTCTGGGAGACCTCAACTTCCACCTTGAAAAGATCAACGACCGCAACACCGCCACCCTCTTGGACAACCTCGCCAACCTCGGACTTAAACAACTGGTCACTTCCCCCACCCACATCGCAGGTCACACACTCGACCCCATCTTCACCTCCAGCAACCATGTCTCCTTCAGCCACACTACGGATCTCCTCTGGACTGACCACAGCTGCGTTCACTTCACCTACAACAAGCCGAAACCCATCATCCACCTCCAACCAACTCTACAAAGAAACTGGAACAAAATCACCACGGAGCAGATCTCCACATCGCTCCTTCAAACCTCCCCAGCCCTCTCTTCTAACGCCAACGAAGCCGCCTCCAACCTCACCCTCTGGCTATCCAACACCGCCGACACCTTAGCACCACTGAAAAAACGTCAACACAAACTTGGCATCAAGAAGGCCTCATGGTTCAACGATGACCTCAAGAATTCCAAGAAACTGTGCCGCTCCCTTGAAAAGGCCTGGAAAAAAGACCCATCCACCAACACCAAGGACGCCTTCAAAAGCGCCATCCGTACTCACCACCAACTGATCCGAAAAGCCAAGAAAACAGCATTCAAGGATCGACTTGACAACAACGCCCACAACAGCAAGGAACTTTTCAACATCGTCAAGGAATTTTCCAACCCCTCGGCCAACTCCAACGACATCACCCCCTCTCAAACCCTCTGCGATTCCCTAGCCTCTTTTTTCCACAACAAGATTGCTGACATCCACAACAGCTCTGACAACCAACCCGGAAGCCAACCCACCCTACCATCAGCTGACCATCTTCCCCTCGTTAACACCCTTAACGCCTGGAACCCAATCTCCACTGAGGACACCATCCGCCTGATGAATTCCATCCACTCTGGATCCCCCACAGACCCATGCCCTCACCACATCTTCAACAAAGCAGACTCCATCATAGCTCCGCACCTCCGAGACGTCATCAACTGCTCCTTCAACTCCGCTACCTTCCCAGAAGACTGGAAACACGCTGAACTCACCGCCCTTCTGAAAAAACCAACAGCAGACCCCACCGAACTCAAAAACTACCGCCCCATCTCGCTTCTTCCATTCCCGGCCAAAGTCATCGAGAAAGCTGTCAACAACCAGCTCGCCGCCTTCCTCGAAGCCAACAAATCACTCAACCCCTCACAATCTGGCTTCCGAGCCAAACACAGCACTGAGACCGCCCTCATCGCAGCAACAGACGACATTCGAACTCTACTGGACAATGGAGACACAGTCGCCCTCATCCTCCTCGACCTCTCTGCAGCCTTCGACACAGTCTGCCACAGCACCCTTTTACAACGCCTCAGAAACATCGGAATCCAAGGAAAGGCACTGGAATGGATCACCTCGTTCCTCACCGGAAGAACCCAGAGAGTCCGCCTCCCACCATTCAAGTCCGAGGCCTCTGAAATCATCTGCGGCGTACCACAAGGATCCTCACTCAGTCCCACCCTCTTCAACGTATACATGAGCCCCCTCGCGGCCATCGCCCGCCAACACAACCTCAACATCATCTCTTACGCGGATGACACTCAACTGATCCTTTCTCTCACCAATGACCCCAGCACCGCCAAAACTAACCTACACGAAGGAATGAAAGAAGTTGCCGAATGGATGAAACAAAGCCGTCTAAAACTAAACTCAGACAAAACAGAAGTCCTCATCTTAGGTAAATCTCCCTCTGCATGGGACGACTCCTGGTGGCCGGAAGCCCTCGGAAATGCACCCATCCCGACAGACCACGCACGGAACCTTGGCGTCATCCTGGATTCTTCACTCTCTATGAACAGACAAGTCAGCGCCGTATCCTCTTCCTGCTTTAACATTCTTCGCATGCTCAGAAAAACATTTCGCTGGATCCCCACCGAAACAAGGAAAACAGTCACCCATGCCCTGGTCACGAGCCGACTGGACTACGGAAACACCCTCTACGCAGGTACCACCGCTAAACTCCAGAAGAAACTACAACGAATCCAAAACGCCTCAGCCAGGCTCATATTAGACATCCCACGCAACGAACACATCTCTGGTCACCTTAAAGACCTCCACTGGCTACCCGTCAATAAGAGGATTACTTTCCGTCTGCTTACCCACGCACACAAATCACTCTACGACATCCGACCAGATTGCCTCAACTCTCGACTGTCCTTCTACACCCCCTCCCGCCAACTTCGCTCTTCCAGCCAAGCCCTCGCCACTGTACCTCGCATCAACAAGACCACCATGGGAGGCAGATCCTTTTCATACCTGGCTGCCAGAACATGGAACTCACTCCCCGCTTACCTTCGCCTCACCCAGAATCACCTAGCGTTCAGAAAACAGCTTAAAACGTGGATTTTTGACAAATAATTCTCCTCCCCTTCCTAAGCGCCTTGAAACCCTCTGGGTATGTAGTGCGCTATATAAATTTTATGACTTGACTTGACTTGACATATATGCCTACTGGCAATCTTTGTAATTCCTCGAAGGTATGCCAGTGGGAATTTTTGATCTGTCTGGAACGCTTTAGAGATAAAAAATATGTTTTGACAGGAGGTGTCCAAGCAGAGAAAGAAATCTTCCCATTGTTTCTTTTTAGTTGTCCAGAAAGCCTTTCTTCAGGTAGTTTTACTTATTCGCAGTGATCAATGCAACCAGCTGTATGCAATTGATCAGCTGTGACAAATTGCTCCCTCTGGGTATTTGGGAGTTTTTTTTGCAATACACCTCAAATTCTGAAATAGAAGCAATTTCTTTTCCAGAAGACGTAAAAAGTGGTTATGAGTCACTGTCTCACGACGCTGCAGCTGCCGGGTGCAAGTACATGTTGTGGGTTGACAATGGTTTGCAGGGGTCGCCGCCTGCACCAGCCTTCCCTGCACACCACCGGCGTCTTTGCAGTACACAATGGCCTCATTGTTTCTAGACACCAAAATGACCTTATTGCTCCGTCCTCTTGGTAGCACCAATTACCAAGATGGCATCAATAAATATTGCGTAACCCGTCCTCCTGCTTTTCTCTTTCACTGTATTAAAATATTTGTTAAACTTTCAGTATGAAAGTGTTTTCCCCTTTTCATATAGATTGCCGAATTACACCGAATCTTAAATGTGACAGTGCTTTGAGATGGGTGCTTTCAAAGCATTGACGCTGAACAATATGATGCAAACCTTTATACTGAGAACCAGGACTTTTAAGTATACTTATGGACATTTCTCTGTAACCTAAAATTGGAAACAAATATTTCTGAGCACCCCACTCCCCTCAGCCTCGGTTTTCCTTTTTCCCTGCTAGGAACTATAGGAAGCTTGACATGCTGGACCATAATTACATTTACTATGCAAGTGTAAGATTTTGTATAGGTCCATCCCAGGGTTGACCAGTTATGGCAAGCACATCAAAAAAATCCTTTCGAGTGGAAGATTTTCCATACCATAAAAACACAGGCTGCACAGGAGCTGTCCACACCCATATTTTATATT
The DNA here is from genome assembly GCF_964263255.1 of Lissotriton vulgaris. Taxonomy (NCBI): domain Eukaryota; kingdom Metazoa; phylum Chordata; class Amphibia; order Caudata; family Salamandridae; genus Lissotriton; species Lissotriton vulgaris. Next base: position 1,949,455,202 of record NC_141689.1, read on the forward strand.
GATGGGTACCATGGTGCCCAACTGGGACATCCCATCACATTTTGTATGTGGAGGGCTATGGTGAGAGCCTCAGGGCCCCCGTGACCTCACTGACTCACTGCTAGCATAGTAGCCAACATCTTTAATTATTTTCTTTTTAGTGATGTGCCCCGGTGACTACTTGGTGCATCCCACAGCGTTTGATATATTGGTGGAGGCCCTGACAGCCTTGTTGGCTCCCCTGCCAGCACCCATCCTAGGTGCTAGTGGGAGCCGTCATTTCAGGTTTTCTTATGCTCTCACTGGGCAGAAGCAATTCTAAGTTTCCCTACACGGGATGTGGGCCGGGAAAACATTTTGTGCTCCAACTCAGTGGGAGCAGCTTTCTGCGCCCGCTTGCTGGGAGCACAGTACACATTCCTGTCTGTGCTCGCGGGTAAGCAAAAGACGGTCCCGTGGATTGAGGTCCCTGGGACACTGTCCCTGAGCTGGCCCCAGGGTAGGAGTTGCCCCTCCCCATTTTAAAAAATATAGCCCAGCAACGGGATCTCTGGGGCCACATTGAGGTTTTGGGGGGTGTCACCAGCCCCATCCCCATTATATAAATAATGGCCCCTGGGGATGGGGTTCGGGGAACCTTCTTCAGGCTCAGGAACGGGGGGCTCATTTATAAAACACTGGACGGGGGGCTCATTTATGAAACACTGGCCCCGGGGATGCTGTCGCCAGGGCCTAATGAAGGCTCAGAACTGAGGGCTGCATTCCCCCCTAAAAATATAGTGCACCGACCCCCCAGACTCTAGCCCATGCTGGGGGTTTTATAAAAAAAAAGGGTAGAGACGCCACATTTGTTTCCTTTTTAAATCGGTGCCAGCGACCACAGATTTTGAGGTTAGTCCACTTGGCCTGCACCTAATTGGCACATTTAATTTACTTGTAAGTCCCTAGTAAATTGTACTAAATGTACGTAGGGTCTTTAAATTAAATGCTAATAGTGTTCCTGTGGCATTCATTGTGCCATCCACTGGAGTAGCACTTTAAAATATGTCTTTGGCCTGTCACTGCAGTCTGCAGTGAGGTTTCAAACTGGAATTTTAACCATGGCAAAATAAACTTCTTACCAGGCCTCATGCTTCCTTTTTGATGCCGATAAGTCACCCCTAAGGTAGGCCATGAAAGCTCATAGGGCAAGAAGCAGCGTATGTAAAATGTAGGACATGTGGGTTTATGTTTTACATGCTTTGGTAGTAAAAAACTGCAAACGTTTTATTCACTACTATAAGGCTTATCTCTCCCTTTGGTTAACACTGATTTACCTTATTAGATTTAATATTTGCTCATTTTGGTTTCAGAGCAGATAGATAAATACTGTTTAGACTAATTTTACTGAATTGTAATTTAAAATCCCCCTTTATTGGTAAAGTCAAATTGTGAGTCACAATTTTGAAAATTTCACTTTTAACTAGTTGGCATTTTCTTTTCCTAACTATTTCTGCCTTCTGCTGTTTTCCTGGGCCATATGAATGTGAAAGGCCCTGCTGTTGGGGTTTGTGTATTCCTCCCAAACAGTGGCACAAAGGGGATTCAGTGTCGCGAGGATGGACAATAATGCCAGGATGGCAGGGGGCGGAGCTGTTCCCTACTCCATTTACAATTCAAAGAGACTTGCCTCCAGCACACACAAAGGAATCTGACACCAGTCTTTTATCACCGTAGGCAATTTGGAGCCTTGAAGGCCGAAGGGAAGAACTTTCCATAACCAAATGTGAGGATAGGAGAGGGTGTTTCCCCACACACAAAAGCGGGCACAAGGTATATATGTTGGACCCTCAGAATCACTCTTTAGTACGCTCCTAGACCTGTGAAAAATTCAGAAGAAGGACTGCCCTGCTGCCAGAAAGACTTCCTTGCTTCTGAAAAAACTGCCTTGCTGCCCTGCTTTCTGAAGAAGGAGGATAAGGGCCTGCTCCTTGAATCCAGGACCACAAGAGTAACTCCAGGGGCTGGTTGGTTGCCCCTCTGTGTGAGTTGCAGGGACATAAAATGCTCCTGATGCCTTGCACCCTGCTGCTGGCCTCCTCTGGAGTGTGTCCTTACTCCCCAAGTGGTGTCCCACAGGTCCTGGCCCTTTGGTGTTGGTGGTTTTTCTCCAAGTATCTGTGACTTACAAATATTTTCACCAAAAACTGCTTTGAGAACGGACAGGAGACTGGGATTTACCCGCAAGCCAATGGGATGAAAGTCAATCAATCAATCAAGCAAACATTTGTAAAGCTCGGCAAATCACCTGTGAGGGTCTCGAGGTATTGGAGCTGTTTGCTGCTGTGTGGAGGTTTGATCATTCAGACTTCCAGGTGCTTTGTTCTCTACTGTATTGCTGGAGTGACGGTGTGGTCCTGAGGGGCAGGGGGAGATTGTGTTCCAAGCCTAGGCTCCCAGATGTGAGAAGCAGCATTTTCTGATGTTGGATTTACGGATCTGTGGAGTGTCTGCAAGGGAGAGGAAAGATGCTCAAAGGTGTCTGGTTGGTCGGTGGGGAACAAGGCATTTGTTGATGTATGTTGGTCCGTTGTTGTCCATGACCATGGCACGGTATTGTTTCAAAAATGAGTACTACCAGTTTTTTCAGTGTGGAGTTTGAGACAGTTGTCCTTCCCCCACTTCCTGCCCGACCTAAGGAACCACCCAAGGTGAGTATCTAGGAGCCCCGCTGAGGTCATGTGCAGTGCAGGAACATGACTGCGTTCTCCGTACAAATCAATGTGTAAGTTGCAGTTGCAATTCTAAAGAAAGAGGACCCTTCCCACTGGACCGTGATGAAACCCCATGAAATACAAGAGGGTGGAGAGCCAACCCACCCGTGGATACCCTTGGAAACAGGTTACCTGCACCAGAAAAGCCGGATGCATAGGTGTGAAGTGGCATCGGAAACCGCTGTCAAACTCAATGGGAGACTTCAGGAAGATGCCGCTACTGGAGAAGGTGAAAGTGTCCGGTGGAACCTAAAGGTAGATTCAAGATGTGAAGAACCTGCAAGCAGAGGGGACAGAGTCTATGCCCCATAAGAGTGAGCAGGCAGCAGGGAAGATGAATGCCCACCGATATAAGGTGTTGCAGCGAAGCTGACGGTGACCTTGAAACTGCAGCGATACTGTGGATGGCCAGGAGCTAGATATGAGCCGTCACACGTCAGATGTTGAGAGATGAGGGGTCGGTGTCCATCGGGAGCAAAAACAAGCCTCTGCAACTTCAACCAATGTGGAAGTTGAAGAAGGTACAATGTCACGACCGGCAAGGTGCAGGAGACTCACCACAAGCAGGGGAGTCAGGGCAGATTCCGAGCAACCAGGGGAGCCCAAAGAATTCAAAGGTGACCCTTAATAGGGAGTGTCAAGAAGACCTCGAACAGCTCACTAAAGAAGCAGGCCCACGGTCCAAGCTGGAGATGCTTGTGGTTGTGGCTACTGGGAGCCCAAAGATCTTGGTGGAAGGAAGCCAACAAGTCTTTGCAGCTGCAAGTCGATGTGGTGCACAGGGTTCGGTTTCAGTGGCTCTGACGAAGGACACTGGCCTCAAACTTGGTGAGAGGACAGGGCAGGCCTCAAGGGATGTGAAGAACCACCACCTGTGTTGCTGAGCCTTTCGGAGTCTATGGGAGCCCAGGATCAGCAAACCGGTCAGTTTACTTACGGTCCGGGTCTTGAAGACTGGTACCGGGAGCACTGAGGGCCTAACGGAGGGCCTTCACATTACTTGAAATAATATCTCCCACACCGTTTATGGTGTGGGAGGTATGATTCCAGCATGTTTGATACCAAAAAGGATAGGGTTTGATACAGCCAGTTTTGAGATGGTCATTGCATAATGACGAGGTGCCCCTCTATATGTTATATAGATATCTCACTTAAAAACCGGGAAAATGGACTCCGAAGCTGTAGAGGTGTCCTGTTCATGCATGGGCACCCTCACACTTAGAACCAAGCACCCTGCCTTCAGATCTGAAAAGTGCCTAATACTATGTGATAGATGTATGCATTTGTGCTATGGAAATACTCCTTGACTCAGGACACGTGACTAAGCCCAATCTTAATATTTCATCCTTTACAACTTTTTGTTTTTACCTGATAATGTAATTGTTATGATTTGAAGGTCACCTATGTACAAACAAGCATTCTCCGACTAGACATTAACAATCAATGCCTGAAGCAAAGCAATTAAGCTTTATCAAGTACTCAAATGCATTTATTTGTACTGGATTTTGTAGGTGTCTGTTTGATGTAATTACAGCTCTCTGAATCATTTTGGTATAAAGGTAACGAGTGTCCCTGAAATCCTGTGGGGAAAGGGGTATTACATCACACCGGATTGCATCTATAACATCCAAACATCAAAAGGACGAACGTTAATGAACATAATAAAAAAAATGGATGATTTGATATAAAATGGTGGACAAAACTTTCTAATTTTCTTTGTATCATATATTTCTGTAAATCATTTGGCGTTACATATAAAATACATTACATGCCCCTACCAAAAGGTTAACAGAGATCACAACACAGAGTGATGACCTATTTATTAACTGTAAGGAAACAAAGCCCCTAGTAAGCACTAGTAGCCTGCCCAGAGCAGCATTAATTGACCCTTATAATCTAATAAATACAATCTATATAAGTGCTCAATCAATGCTTAACTACACCTATCCAAAGAGCCACGTAGTTAGCAAAATCCTTCATTCAAGAAGGTCAATTAAGGTTTAGTTGAACAATTGTTTGGAAAAGTGTGAAATAATGAGAGCTCACCCAGTTTTAGCATCAAGTTCAACTTGCTGTACATGAACGGTTATTTTGTGTTAATTGAAGAATACACGATAAGTCACTTGGAAATACTTTTGGTGATGGTTGTCAAAAACTAGTGTTTGTGCAAATGAAAGGAAGTAAGTGAATAAAATAATAAGTGTGTTACAATGAAAATAATGAATATAGCAATATGTGTAACAATTTGTAAAAAAAATGCCTCCTATGAATGCATTATTGAATTCTGGACATTCGTGCAAGATTGAACTATTCAATGCAAAGAATGTTGTTAGAAATTTGTTTTTTTTATTTCAGAGGTATGCACACTGTCCAAGCAGGTACCACAATCATAGCCAGTGTATGTGTAGTAGAAACTAAGGGCAAGATGTATGACCAGTGTTAATTGTGACTCGCAATTTGCATTCGATTGCGAGTCGCAATTTACAATGTACAACAGTGTCAGAGACACTGATTGTGGTTCTCAATGGGGTCGCAAAATGTGAGCCTCATGAATATTAATTAGGCACTTGCAAGTTGCGACCCCATTGGGAATGGCTGGCCCTCCCAGGGATGGTGGCCTGATGGGCTCAGCAGACCTCCATGTCTGGGATGGCTTTTCAATAAAGCTGTTTTTTTTTCTTGAATGCAGCCTGTTTTCCTTAAAGGAAAACAGGCTGCATTTAAGTAAAAAAAAGGAAAGTTTTCGTTAAATTTCTTAAGGGCAGGTAGTGGACCCTGGGACCACTGCCTGCCCCCCAAAAATATTTTCCCTTGCATTTGCAAAGCGGAAGGGGTCCCCTTGGGACCCCTTCCCATTTGCAAATGCATTACCACCCTTTTGAAGAGAGCAGTAAATTGTGAGTGTTTTGCGACCGCAGTTGCGGTCGCAAAACATTCGTACAGGGCTAGTGTTAGTACATGGCCCAGGGGAAAAGTGCATGTGAAAACGGGTCGCAAACCGGTTTGCACATGCAATTTTTCATCGTACATCTGGCCCCAAAACCATACCTGTGCTCCCTTTCTGCTAGTTTGGCACAGAGCAATCAGGCTAAACTAAAGAGGCAATGTGCAAAGTGTTTGTGCACACACAGCAACACAGTGAAAACACCACAAATGTACTCCCAGCCGTGGCCCGGGCAGATAGGAGCATTAGGCCAGGTGGGGGAATTTCGACAGATGACGACAAGGGAAATGTAATTATTAATTTATTTTCCCTCATGGTCATCTGTTGAATCCCCCCCCAATCCGGCCCACCACTCTTACCTGCATGGGCCGCAACTGCATACTCCACACCAGTGTAGAAGAATAGCCAGTATGTATCTGAGTATAACAAGACCAAAATGAAAAAAATTCAACACACACAAGTCAAGATATGAATTTTGTAAGGTTAAATCAAAATGCAGTGCTTAGAAGTTAATATTTACAACTGGGGCGAGCTGGTCGTGCTAGACCAGGACAAATCTAAAAGTTCTGTCCGACTGCGATGGCACATGGACTGCATGCAGGAGTCTCGCAGACCCACTGAGAGTAGCTTGGATGCATCGAAGCTCAGGGTCAACGCATTGCAAAACAGAGAGAACGCATCGCGGTTGAAGGCAGTGCATTAGTTCCAAAGTCGGGCAATGCCGTTGATGCATTGATGTCAAGAGCACCATGCATCGGCTCTGAGATGTTGATGCCGAACTGCTGACCTGTAGGCAATGCATACCACGAAGCACTGCAAGGCCAGGAATGCATCAGAGTCGGGGACGGTGTGTTGCAGATGTCTGCGATCCAATTACTGAGACTCAAGGAACAGTGGGGATTCAGAGGTGCTGCATTGGCATAGATGTGGCTACGTTGTAAGTCAGTCATTGCGTTACTCATTTGGAAAGCAGTGTCCACAGCTTTGGTACAGGCAGCTGCGATACGTCGATATTGCAGAGAAATGCGCCGGTTCCGAACGATGCTTCCCTGTTCATGAGTTGGTTTCTTGGTTTGCAGCGCCAACCACTCACTTCCAAGGACCCAGGACTGGATTTGGCACCACTTGGCATAGCAGGACTCACAGCAGAGGAGCCCAGGTGCTGGTAGCAAGGTGCAGAAGAAGTCTTTGTTATCCCTGAGACTCCATAAACTGGAGGCAAGCCCAACAAGCACTTGGAGATCCTTTAGAGATGCAGGATTTAGAGAGTAAAGTCCAGTCCTCTCACTCCCAGGTAAGAATCAACAGGTAGCAGGTCAACACAACAAAGCAAGTAGCAAAGTGGCAGTCCCTTTTGGCAGCACAACAGCTCTTTTTCCTGGTAGAATGTCCTTAGTTGCAGAAGTGTTCTGAGTATCTGGTGTCAGAGTTCCAGTACGTATACCCATTTCAGCCTTTGAAGTAGAAAGACTTCAGAGAAAGGTTTTTTTAGTGCACAAAACCCTGGCCTTCCCTACCGTGGCTCCTGACAAACTACAGGGGAATATGCAACTCTTTGCGTCTGGAGAGGCGCAGTCCTGTTCAGGTACATGTGTCAGCTCCTCCCTCTCACTCTAGCTCAGGACCACCCATCAGCCCGGTGATGGGCCATCAGGATCTGCAGGGCACACCTCAGCTCCGTTTGTGTATGATTGTCGGAGGGAATGCACAAAACCCAGCTTTCTCCCAACAAAGACGTGTATTCCAGAGGCAGACAAAGGCACAGAATGGTTAAAGTGAGAAAATGCCAACATTCTAAATGAAGCATTTCCAGACCCGCAATTTAAACACCAACTTTACTAAAAGGTGTGTTTCTAAAATTGTGAGTCCAAGATACTAAACTTACTCTTCCTAAGAAATATGAGTTTATCAGTTCTTTACTACTAGGACATGTACAACACAAAAGCATATGTCATACCTTTTTAGGCATGGCAAGTAGGGGAGCTTGCGAGGTCGAAATGGCAGTTTGAAACTGAACTTCCAGGCTCTGCAGTGGCTAGGCTGAGACATGTTGGAAGGGCTACTCATATTGGTCACACAAGCAGTGCTGCAGGCCCGCTAGTTGCATTTGATTTACAGGCCCTGGGTACAGATGGTGTTGTGTACAGATAGTGCTGTGTACTAGGAACATATCAGTAAATCAAATATGCCAATTGTAGAGAAACCAAATGGCATCACATTTTAGACATAGAGCACATGCCCTTTAGCACTGGTCATCAATGAAAAAGTGCAAAGAGTCCTAAGCCAGAAAAAACGAAGTTCAGCACTCAGTCAAAAACAGGGGTTCAGAATGCAAAAGGTCTGGGGAAAACACTCCAAACAAGGTCTAACAAATGTATATTTCAACAACGTATAAGGAAAGTTACTAATGCATTCATCATCTTAACCGCATGCGCGCTAGCGGGTTTTACCGCTGTGCGCTGAAATTTGAAAATCGCGGGTAACGTGACAAAGCCAGCTCGTCATCCGCGTAGCGCAGGTAACGCCCATGACGAGCTGGCTTTGTCATCCGCGCCGAAGGGGTTAATAGAAATGTATATAATCTATTCCCATGAGGGAAATATATATTTCACATACTAAATAACTTTGAGGCATGGTTGATGCTTTAGAAAACCAATGAAATAAATATCTACAATAAACGGATGTTGATTCATCCTGTTCCATATATTTCTATTGCAGCTTGTCGAGAACATTTATTTTTAATTTATCTGCAATGTTTTTAATGGGCGCATCTTCATCAGTTTTGCTTTTTTAGAGAAAAAATGGAGAAACTCCTTTTTAGATTGAAGTGGGCCCTATCTGTACCAAGCGAAGAACGTGTTCTAGAATCTTGCCAACTCAAAAACTGTCACAGTTTCAAAGTATAATATTAAATTATTAAAGTAGACCACTGCAGTGTTAAAGTATACTGTTAAAGTAGACTATTGGTGTGTTAAAGTAGACTGTGAAAGTGAACTATTACTGTGTTAAAGTAAACTGTTATGGTTTTAAAGTAGACTATTACATTATTGAAATAGAGTAGTACAGTGTTAAAGTGGACTATTACTGTGTTAAAGTGGACAATTAGTGTGTTAAAGTAGACTGTTAAATTATTAAAATAGAGTATTACAGTGTTAAAGTGGACTATTACTGTGTAAAAGTGGACTATTACTGTGTTAAAGTAGACTGTTAAGGTATTAAAATAGAGTATTACAGTGTTAAAGTGGACTATTACTGTGTTAAAGTAGACTATTACTGGTGTTTACAGAGTTTGGTTTTCCCAGGGGTTGGTTGGGAGAGAGCTGCACACATTGCCCCATTACTGCTTCCAAGAGAGACTGTACACCCATTCTCTACCCAGACATATTGATATGCAGTGTGTGTGCTATCTTCAAGTAACCCTGTTTTGCTATGTCCTTCAAATTTCCTGCAGTTTGTCTATGCATTTCAATTCTTATCTTCCTAATTTTCATGAGCATAATTGCCTGCAGTTTTTCCACAGTGTACTAGTTGTCCATGATACATTGTGGCACTAAAGTCACCTTACTGCTTGATTGTGTGAGTGCAAACGCAAAGCCCTTCAGTAAATTCCATGTGATATTTTAGTTGAAGGATCCTTTTGGAGATCTCGAGACCACCACAACTCTCAACAGTAATACATCCCTTGAATGGCATATTAAATTGTCATATGTGTCATAATGAATGCATTGCGAATACACAAAGTTTAGAGAAATGGCTCCCTCTCATTAAAAGTTTTAAACCCAAATGCAGCAGAATAAAATAGACATTTTTTCAGCACTGCGCTCTTGGAGCCAGAACAAGCACTGTTGTTTATGTATCCCTTTAACTTGCATGTTGTCTCTTCAGTTGACAGATTGAGGACGCCTGTAGCAGATGAGTGACACAAATATAGATGATTTGAGTTTTTGCGAACCTCCTTTAAAAGAATAATTGTTTTTAATCACCGACTTGATGCATGAAGTCCAGCGTCTGAAAGGTGGCTCATGTTGATTAGAAAAGGAAAAAGGTATGACTGGCAATGCAGGGCATGTAGTAATAGACAAATCCCCTAACCCTGAAAACCACAAACTTCTCACAGCTGGAGTATGCTGAATAGCCTGGAGTCAAGGTGTATGTGCATTGTTTCATGTGATGCTTTAATTTTTCAGACCAGATTGCACTAAACCACAGGACCATTGTGTGCCCCATGATTGACGTCATTGACCACAATCACTTTGGATACGAGGCGCAGGCTGGAGATGCCATGCGGGGAGCATTTGACTGGGAAATGTACTACAAGAGAATCCCCATTCCTGCTGAGCTTCAGAGAGCTGACCCCAGCGACCCCTATGAGTAAGTAGCCGTGACCGGTGGTGGGAAGGGGGTGTCAAAGAATGGGAGATGTCGATACGTTGGGCCAGTTTTATTGTTGATGGCCCGAAAATCATTTACTGCAATTAAAAGCAATGCACACATTGTTCAATACATACAACCCACCAAAGCAGATAGCAAGATACCCGACTGAAGCTAATGACTGTGCAGATCATCCGCTGTGGGTGGACAAATGTGGCAGGGAGTTCATAAGGAAGAAACAGAGGGGTCTGGAGACTGAAGGAGGAGCATATTATCTCTCATATTCTCTCTTGGTAGCTGGAGGGCAGATAAACTACTGTTGCAAATTGATTAAAGCCAGGGTATAATCGTCATTATTCCCCACAGCGTTTTTGGCACAGACGCCAGCTCATGGATTCCATGTTGGAGATAGTGTAGATGCAATTGATGAATCAATGACTAAGGGTCAGATGTATCAAAGGGTTTTGTCTATTCTGTGGCTATGGGGAAATATTTTGATACATATGACCCTAAGTCCAGAATCCAGTTACACAATGCCCATTAGACTGAAAGGGCTTCAGCCCCCCGCCCCCTCACCCCTGTGTGTGTTCCGTAGCCCCGGCTGAGGCTCTGTGGGTTTCTGTCCCAGAGAAAGCCTCAACAAAGTACAGCTGGTGAAGAGTGCATCAGAATAAACATTTTCTTTTCTCCAAAAGACAGCTTATCACACTGCTTGTAGTATGCTCAAAAGAGGTGATGGGGGTCACAGGTAATTCACAAGATCAGGACAAAATTCCCACAGTGGGGTTTCTGATTGTGCAAGGCAGTGTGCTTTACTGATCACCCTTTGTTTTAGATAGAGAGAATGCTTGCCCATTAATGCTGGTAAGTGAGAGCACATATGCACTTTAAAGGCAATCTCTGTCATCTTCCTGTGCTTCCAAGGAAATAAGGCAAAAATCCCAAATCGTGTTGATTTGTAGTTGCATTTATGTAGTGCCTACTACTTCTGTGAGGGGTAATAAGCACTAAATAAATGCTAAAAATTGAAGAAAGAGTTTGCTTTATTTTTTAAATGCAACAACCATTCTGCATTCTGGAGTTTTCAATAGATACCAAGGGACCTGGGTGGTATTTCTGGTTTTGGTTCTTATAGTGCCAAGAACCGACTAAAACATAACAATAGGCAAAATAATGTTGGGAAAATAGAGGTGGGGTGGATGGATAGCAAAGAGGGCCTGTGGGTAGCAGACTCAATACTCTGGGTCAAATATTCCTGGTTACCTCTCATTTTCAATTTGTGCAGTATTATATTCCGCAAACCCGGGCCAAAGGCATCCCGGTGCTTTACATGAGCACCAGGTTACATTACACAAAATCAGAAGTGTTTTAGAGGTGGGGAGATTACATGATTTGCCTAGGATCACAGATGTTGAGCTGAAGCTGGGATTCAAACCTTGTTCCCCAATTCCAAAGTTGTCAGCTCAGGCCATTAGGCCACATCGAGTCAGTTAGTATTGGCGTCAGTGGCAGCTGGTGATCTTTGTAAGTGGTGAGGCGTAATACTGTCCAAGAGTTTACCCCATTTATTTCAAAATTTGCCTCACTTATACTCATTCAAGTTCACATTTAAACCCAGATTAACAATCAATTTGCTCTGGTTTTGTGTACAAAGGGTGATGCACACCTGCACAAAATGTTTTTCTTAATTTACTTCCCAGTGCAAATTCTGTGTTGCACTGGAAAGTTGCCTGAAAGTAAAGCAACACAGTGCACGTCATTGCTTTGTGTCAGTTTGTGTCACTCTGCATTAAAGGAGTATTCCATGGGTTGTACACAGGCGTTCCAATGCCACATCCCATGGTTTTTGATGTAAAACCTTATCTACCAACAATAGCAGAGAGGGCTTTGTGCAGAAAATACATGCCACTTGAAAGCAGGAATTGAAAAGGAGAAATGTTTTTATTTTGCCTAACATTTCCCTCTCTGAGCTAGAAACACAATTTCTTTTGTTAAAACCTGGAGATTTTGCAGCAAATGGTGGACTATGTGGCACCTGCGGCTAAACCATAATTATGAGAAAATTGCCACTGCTACATAATCGTATATTTCCAGTGGCCCTGTTGATATGACTGGAAGCACAGGCCTACAGAAGCAGGAGTAATACTAGAGATCCTGCCATGCTGCACTTTGTTGCTTTTTATTGGCTTCAGGGATGCACTGCTTTGCACCCTGCAGCCCCATTTTAGAAGATATGCTGTGCTGCATGAGGCATGTGCTATTTATCTGCTAAATAAAATGGACTGTGCCTGTATTAGGGGATCATAGTTGAACTACGCCCCTCAGACATCTCACAGTCCACCTCTCAGAATGTCCTTGAGCGCCATTTGCTCTATTTTGTTTGGTGGACAGACATATAACAGACTGAAGTTGTGGATCAGGATGATACTGTGTATAGACAGCACCTGGCACTTCAACCACAAATGCTTTCTGCCACGGCAGCATGGTTTCCCACAGTTTGCTGTGCCCTTGTGTGTTCTACCCTTTGATCAGCCTTATCATCTCTGCAAGTGCCAGTTGGTGGTTAGAAACCCTTACACTAAAGGGAGAACAGTACCTGCTCCAAATGTAAGACACATTCACATTTCAAAGGATCTAAACTGGTAAGTGTAGTCCTGTGGGTTAACAACCTACTTCAGAGACATGGTCCAGTTTAGCCTCTATTGCATTGCCCAAAGTTAGTCACCAGGACCTCAGCACTGTTCATAATGCCCTATGTCCCTCTTGTCCGTCTCACCACATGTTGCTGCCTTCTCTCCCATTCCTTGTCATCCTCCCTTTTCGTGGTTTTCAACCTGCCCCTTTCCACCCCATACATTTCTGAAGTAATGAACATAAGGAAGTTTACAACAATCGCACTCTGGAACCGAAGAGGGTGTGACAATAGGAGGGTATAAGAAGACAGGGTAAATGCAGACATTATCACTATATGTCCAAACTCTTGCTAAACTCTTTCACAGATGCTGCCAAGTTCATGCATACATAGTGGTGATACCCATTCACAGACAGAGCAGAGACCGAACATCCATATTCAATTTGTTTTATTGAGCTGGTGCTGAGTTCCTGCATACATAGTACTGCAAACTTGGGCAGACAGAGCTAAGCTCTTCGAAGTATTGAGGTTAGCTCTATTGCAGACAGTGGTGAGCCCCTCTACAGACGTAGATCGAGGAGAGCCAGTTCACAGTCACAGTTGAGCTCTTTCTGCATTCATTCCTATAATGTAAATACCAAGGTTATGTGGGAAACAAGAAACCAGGACCAGCTAATTTTCGGTGGGAGTATTACACATCTCTCACCCAGGTTAATCTTCCTGATAGGGAGTGAGGAGGAGAATGTGGGAGGGAGGATGACATTGAGAGAAAAGGGAGTGAGAGAAGTAATTGAAGAGAGAGAGAGGGTGTGAACAAGGTAGATACTAGTGAAAGAGAATCAAGCATGTGTGCAAATGTGGACAGATAGGTGAGAAAGAAATGAGGAGAGTGTGACTGAAATGGAAAAGAACAGAGATGGAGTGTGAAGCAGGAAACACCATAATGAGAGATGTATGAACTACACTACAACAACAATGCTAAGGCAAACCTTATGTTATGCTATGTTATATTATGTTATGTTCTGTTGAGGTATGTTATGATATGTTAAGGGTATTTGTGAAGTGCACAGCTCACCCTGGATAGTAACCTGGTGCTGGGAAAGCAGGGGTTATGTTGACTGTGGCTGCTAGTTGTCAAGGTGAAGAGCCATATTTTCTGTTTCTTGCACAGCCCAAGTATTGAAGAGGCAGCTTAATGTGTAGCAGTTTTTAGTAGTAGGTTGTTGCAGAGTTTGGGCACGAGGTAGGGGAAAGAAAGCAGGTTCTTTGCATGTTGGGGATTTGTGTGACTTGTGTGATTCTGGCTGAGCAAAAGTGTCTGGTGAGTGTGTTACATGTGGGTCAGTGAAAGGGGAGACTGTGGAGGTCTTTGTCGGTGCAGAGTCATGTGAACACTGGGGAAAGCCTAAGCTGGAGTCTGGCCACTGGGTTTTTAATGGTATGAAGTCTTCCAGCAGTCCGACAGTGCTTCCGACAGAGTGCATAGCCATAGTCAAGTTTGCTGGTAATGAGGGTCTGGAGGACCATCCTGCATGTGCTGACTGGGAGCCATTTGAAGATTACCTTGAGCATTTTGAGAGTATGGAAGCAGGAGGTGGGGACTACATTGATTAAAGAAAACTTTACAGCATATTTCTCCCATTTCATTTGCTCCCTTCATAAGAAGTCTACCTTTCCCTGTGTCACAGGGTAGTGCTGTTTGTGGATGGTGCCAATACCAATCTCCAAAGAATCATTTTTGTCACCAGCATACATTTGTTTTCAGCCAATTAAGCACCGGGTTGGAGTGAAGTTTTTGCACATGTGACAGATTCACTTGGCAGATATTTTTAGAATGGTTAAAGGTGGTCTAGTCAATTTTTACATTGTGATTCACATGGAGCATCAAACGTAAACCCTTCACATACTGAAGGAGTTTGGCATTTTATATATTCACTTCCCTGGCATGGTTGAAGCAGGCAAACCCCAAAGTTAGTGAATGGAGGCAGTAGCAGCTCCTCAACAATGGCAGAGGAGCGTCGCCCCACTGGCTCAGAACCAGCAGCTGAAAAATAAAACAATATTTTATTAAAACTTCCTTTTTCAGCTGCCGGCTGAGCCACTGTGTAGGGAGGGGTTGGGGGATGCCATGGGAGGGAGGAGGTATGGAGTGGTATGTGCACTTCAAAGTGTGCATGTCTGTTTGGCTAGCCATCTTAGGCCAGCAGTTAGGTTTCTCCAACCCAGCTGTATTGCACAGACTCCCTGTGCCTGAGGGAGCATTAAACCACCTCACTCAAGCCAATCCCTGCACTGATCTCATGCTTGGTAATAGCATTAGAGCAGCACATGGATTGCACAGGGAGTCTCTGATGCTATTCCCAGTGTCTTCTGGGTCCAGGAAGCAGAGGAACATCAAGACACGAGGCAGCCTACAGCTTCAGGTAAGTCTTATTTTTTTGTTATTAACCACCCCCCAGTGCTCCTGGGTTCCCCCCGCACCCGCTCCACCTGCCTCAGCACTTCTTGTTTGTGTCAGCCACCACTGAATGGAGGTTTAAAGCATAAATCTTGTGAGGGCAGCTCAGCTTCAAGAATGCAATAACAGGGATTTCTTGCAGGAGCCTCTGTTATTGCATATGTGCTAATTGTTAAAATATGCCTTGGTGGCATCACAAACAAAGGGAAGGGCTCCAATCATGGTTCTCTCAAATCATGTTGAAAAAGTTGAAAAAGTTGAAAAAGCTCTTTGTACTCCCATATACTGCTAGATGTGCATTCCAGTTTCCTACGAGAGAGCACCAGGGATCTGTTCAGGTGAAGGAACATTTGCTCTGCAGTGCGAGTGAGGTGGGAGGTGTTGTGCACTGTGTCAAGATACAGGAATTCTTTGAGAGTAGTGCAGCAAGGTTATGGGCATGCACACACTTTCCCATATGCATGGGTCTGCTACCAGGTCTCCTTCTGGCTCTCTGAATGTAAACCTGCAGAAGTGTATTTCAATGTCGTTTCTCACCATAACAAGAAGTAATGTAATTTTTACATGGATTGAGCTCCTTCACTAATATGGCTGCCAGCATTACTTCCCATGATGAATTTCTGTTGCAGTATGCACACATTTTAATCTGCGCATCTTTGTCTAACCTTCTTTAAATTGGAGAGACAGAAACAGTGACTGAGTGCAAGTTTAGCTTAAGTGTAGTTGTGTATTTTATTGAATAAATTTAAAACTAACAAATTGGGAACTGGCCGTATAGTTATAATTTACAATATAGCCTCATTACTCTCACAGCAGTGTTTAGCCATTTTAAAGACGTATTGCAGGACCAAAAATTGAAAAAAGGTTAATCAACTGTTTGAACACTACCTTAGATGACAGAAAATACCACATTGAGAAAGATACACATCCCCATCACAATCGCTGCTCCACATGGATAAGAACAATGACGATTATTGAGACGTCATTACATCTTTGAGTAGAAATGCATCTATTATACGTTTTGGTGCTTTTATAACACGAAAAGCAGTGGTGTTAAACCCAAATATTTTTGAGGAATTTTGAAATATGGAAAATATTCCATGGTTACAGGTTTCACATTGTCCAGCCTACTAGGATTATGCAGCTTGGAGGACCAGGGGATTCGAAATGATGTGAGAAAAAATGCAAATAATCGGGCCACTTGTCTGGAGGTATTATTTTCATCTGTTTGAGCTGGAAACAACAATTTTAGTAAAATCAGCATATTTTGGCAATTACGTAGCGAATTCAGTAAATACATAATTATGCTGTAAATTCTGCAGCTGTAGAGTCACGTAAATCCACTGATCTCACCATTGCCTATTATCAAGAAAGTATCTGTGACAATTAATCAAAGTCTCAACATTTTAATTCCCGTCATGGCCCAGTTGATACCTGCACTTTGAATAAAACAACTTGTAATACAAAACATACATAACAAGTACCTTGTCATTTCATTGTGGGATTCTGTTGACATTTACAAACTACAGGACTAAAGATATCACCAGAACCCCTCAATGGTTATATTAGACCAAATTATGCAGTAAACAATTGTACCCTAGCACACGTAATATTTCATAAAAAAACGTCTTTTCAGAGATTATTACAAATACACAACAATATGGATCGATTGTGTCAAATCTCTCTTCTTTTAATCAATCTTCCTGATGTTAGGCGTTCTTGTTTCCCAAGCCAACACGTGTTTCGTCGCCTCTTGCAAATTAGTACTTGCGACTTGTTCACGGCTAGGTTAAAACATACATATGTACAGTGTAAGCTTTTCATGTTACATAAAATGTCATTGCAGTATTTGAAAGTCAAAACTAACAAATCTGCCCCCAGGGAATTCTCCCAGTCTTACTACTTGTACCTGAGATAAAGGTGAAAACCCAATGATTCGTGCATGTAACACAAAGTAAATGTTGACAGAATCAATCTGTCAGCATGCAGATTATTCATAAGGCTACGCATATATTTTGCATTGCATATTACATATTATTTCCAAATAAAAGGTGCTTGTGAGTTTTTGGTTGATTATGTGTTGGAAATGAGCTATTTGTGAATTCCTACCTACCACGTCACCAGAGACGAACGTACGTCACCCAGTGACAAACCATTCTACGAAAAGTAAAGCAAAACCTTAAGCTCCCTATTCATAATCACCCTATATTCTGATCATGCACCAGAATTGATTTGGACAGAGTCCATACACTGACCTGTACGTATTCTCAGTATACAGTTCTGTGAATACAAATATGATTGTATATCTATAAGTACCAATTAATACCACCATAAGCTTCAAATTACAGTCATTATATTCATATTATCAAATACCTTTCATATGGCGATAATTCCAGGCCACATGGTCCTGTGGCGTGTGATCAGCTTCCAAATTCAAATCAGTAAGGCCAATATAAAGTTCGGCCACTAGTCGGTATCCAGAATCTAGGAGCAACAATAAATCAGATTGCCCAGACTCAGTCAAGCTGCTACTCACAAAGTACATTTAATTCGCAGTTTTAAGTTATGTTTAATAGGAAGAATTGATATTTTCTATCTTTTAAGAAAATCATGGTATTCGCTGGCATGTAGAGAACGGCTCCGTAACATTAAGCTTCCAATGTCATAGTAGTTGTGTTCCAAAGGCTATATATCTCGTGAGGCATGCATTAAGCTCACAGAATGCCAGTCTCGTTATTTTTTAAGTATAGTCTATCTCGGGAGTACTCGCTTGATGAGTGCTAAGTCGTGTCCCTGAGAAATGCACTAATCCTTAAATCTTCGGTTAAAAGCAGGCGCCTACTTCGCATCCTCATTCCACACGCCGCAAACTTGAGTGCGAGTCCTGGTATTCCCACATGTGTCGGAAGAAATATTTCTGAGTCAAGTGATCACGTAGACGTGTGGTCACGTGTTTAACCTATTGCGGGCACCATCTTGGGAAGGTCCCGTAGTAAAGAATCTTTTAGTTAAAGAAAATAGAAACAGGTATTCTCGTTTCTTGAATAAATCTTTAAGAATTATGTTGCTTCCACAGAGATTCTATGAGTGGTGCAAAATTAATTGTATTGTAAAATTTGAATTTTCACCAAAATAAGAATATTATAGTGTTCTTACCGCCCAGTGTTATTGGTAAGCAGTTGATGCCTAATATCTGCAGACACCCCATATTTATGATTAGTGTCTTAAAGAATCCTGTCCCAAAGTAACTTGCGATGCTGTGTTAGAAGTAGTTCTAAAGACAAAATCTGTCCATTAAATATCTATAGTGTACAAATTTACCCTAGGTTAAACATAGCCATCATTCTATACACTTCAGAAATGCCTTACATTATCTGTTCAGTATTGTGACATGCAATGTTTATTCAGTCACCATTATGTATATGCTCTGTCCACTATGTGTAGGTTGTCAGTGACTATTCAGTGTTGGTGACATTTTTATCACAAGAGCATGTTTGCAATCCACATTCAACTACACATGTTCTTATTTTAATGTAACATCAGTTTACACGCAATTTCATTTTGTGCAGATGCAGCATAAGAGTTTCGGGTGAACAATCAGAGGTACGCTCATCTACCTAGGAAATAATGCATCTCATGGTCAATGTTCAACCCTGTCTCAGTCGCTCATAATTTCAGTATCCAAGATGCTTCTGCCCTACGTAATTGCAATTCCCTGTTGCCACCCCTTGGGTGTCTAGATGTATGTTCTATCCCAAAGAAAGAAAAATCTTTGTGTTGCCCTTGTGCGTGACAATCCGCAATGTATGTAGAAATGGGGTATCTGTGGTCTCCTTGTTTAACCGCCCTCATGTGTTCCCCAATTCTGTCTCGTAGTGGTCTTATAGTACTTCCCACGTATATCTTGTGGTATATGCATACTATTATATAAACTACAAAGTTTGTGCTGCAATTTATATTCGTTTTTATCATGTATCGTTTCCCATCCGGGCCTTTGAAATCTAATTTCTTGTTCTGGACCCATTTGCACACTCTGCAGCAACCACTTCCAAAAAATCCAATTGAGCGATTTGTCAGCCAATTGGTTTTGGTTTTATGTGTAGGGTAGCTTGGACTTAGGATGTTTCTTAAGCACATTCCTCTCCTTTATGTTATCTCTGGTCTGTTGCTGATAGCATCAGTCAGTGTACTGTCCTCTTGCAATATGCACCAATGTCTGTTCATGCTTTTCATGAGGACACTTGAGAGGTCATTGTAATTTGTAATCATTCTGATCTTTGTGTCCGTTTTCTTTTTTCTAGTGTTCTCTCTCAAAGTGTCTTTCCTGACAGTATTTTCTATTCTTCTCAGTGCTTTGTCTAGAGTAATATTGTCATAACCCCATTGTTTAAAACGTTGTGTCATTGAGTCCGTACATGCTCTGAAATCAGGTTCAGAGCTGCAATTACGTCTTGCTCGTACGTATTCTCCAAAAGGGATTTGGTTTATTTGGTGTTTGGGGTGGGGGCGCTTGAGGAGTGCAAAATAGCATTACTTGCCATACTCTTATGATAAAGTTAGCTGTGGATTTGGTCATCTTTGACATATAATTCTATGTCAAGAAAGGTAATCTTCTCTTTGCTGTATTCATATGTAAACCTGATGTTAGCGGTATTACTGTTGAGGTGATTGACGAAATCTATTAGGTTTGCAGTGTCTCCTGTCCAGACCATCAGGCAGTCGTCGATGTATCTGCCCCAGAATAAGATGGCGTCTGACCACCTAGAGCCATCTAGGCCCCAGATCCACTTCTCCTCGAGCCAACCCATGAAAAGGTTGGTGTACGAGGGAGAGAATCTGGAACCCATGGCCACACCTTTTTTTTGTATGTACCATCTGTCTTTAAACAAAAAAACGTTATTGTCAAGAATCAGTTCTATCATTGAGATAAGCATCTCTGTGTGTTCCTAAGTGCTTGCCGACTGTGTGCTTAGTGTCTTTCTGATAGCGGTCAGTCCACATTCCCTTCTGATGCTAGTATAAAGGGAGGTCATGTTCAAGGTCACTAATGTCATGTCTTTGTCCCAAAAAATGTCTGAGAGGAGACCCAATATGTGTTTCGTATCACATATACATGATGGTAAGTTGTACACTAATGGTTTCATTAAAATGTCCACATATTGGGACAATATCTCAGTCGATCCTTAGCTACCCGATATTATGGACCTGCCCGGTGGGAATGGTAGGTCTTTGTGAACCTTTGGCAGAGTAGGGATCCAAGAGTATTTAGGCCTGTCAACCCTCAGATAACTGTATTCCTCTTCATCTAGCAGGCCCATTCCATGCCATTGTTTGAGGGGCCTATTGATATGGTCACTCAGTTTCCAAATTGGATTGGTGGGGAGGGGTTCATAGCACTCCAAGTCCCCTAATTGTGAGAGTATCTAGTTCTCATAGTCTGTGCTGGTCATAATAATAACATTATCCTCCTTCTCCGCCCCCTTGATGGTTACTTTTTCGTCGTTTCGAAATTCCTTAAGTGAGAGTCTCTCCCCCCATGTAAGGTTGTCATTTACTATTTATTGTCTGTGTTTTTTGGCGTCATATTTATCTAAGTCAGTGAGTACAAGTTTGTGGAAAATGTCAATGTTGTTGCCAGTGTATAGGGTAGGTGTCCACTTAGATTTATTCTTTAAACCACTTGCTATCTGTTCATTACTGATAACATTTAAATCATGCATAATAATGTCAGTAGTCACCACTTCAACTTTGCAATCAGTAAGCGTATGCAGTAACTCATTATGCATGCTCTGTGTGTACTCAACTTTAAACCATTGTGTAAGTGTGCAGGTAGATAAACCTCAACCTTAAACAAGAGACAAATCATTAAGATGGTAACCATGTATATCTCATTAATTCCAACATAATTTGCATTTGGTCCACTCACTAGACACCATGAGGAATATGGCCAAATGGCTAAGTTAAAACATCAATAGATCATGAGTGTGCACAAGGAGTGGTGAAATTGGATGTTTGGAGCTTTCTTGAAAGTTTGAGTCATAAACTAAGGAAGGAATTGTGGTCTAATGCCTAATCTGTTGATCTGAGGGCCTGATTTGAATCCAGCTTGGCATTGACTGAAAATTGTGCAGCTCTGGGAAATCACTTAATCATAATGTACCTAAAAGTAAATATGTGAAATACTAGTGTGAGTGTTCGTGTAACTAAAAGATATAAGCCATCACTTGATGAATACAATCTTGCATCATTTCCCATCACCTCCCTAATGGGAATGCACTGTGGCTCTGGGGTTAGGTCAATGGTATAGAAATAAAAACACACACATGCTTTTAAATTGTGAACAGGTACTCAGCTTATTATTCTCTGGGGATAATCCTTCCTTTTGATCTTCTGGTGTGCCCTCTTATTTTGTCAGTCAGGTAGAAGCTCTCCATGATTTTCTTTTTCCCGGTTTATTCTTCTCACCTCAAGTCTACTTCTCAATGTCTGTGGTTGCACTTTATGGGCACATTGGGAGATTTGCTCCACACACATCTGCTCCACACACATGTTACCTGCAAGCCTGTCATCATTTTGCAGTTCATGCTACTTTTAATCAGAAAATACGCTTTTCCAGTGACCCTTCAGTGCTTTCATTTCTGACATGCATAGGACTCGCTTGGTACCAACCATCATGGAGACATTTGATGCTCGCAGGTCTGGTGCACACTCTCTGAACTCCAGAGGTGCTCGGTGTCTCATGGATCTGCATTAATGTGCTACTGAAGGAAAGAACAGGCATGGACATATGTCTTTTCTGTGAGCTTAGGGCATTAAAATCAAACCTATTGGCCTTTGAAACATGTATTTTAATGCTTTCTTGGTTCCCAGTGTGCGAAATGGTAGCCTCACAAACACTGTTTAGTACTACCAACCCCAGCTACCAAAAGTTTGGGTCAAGTTGCGCCCCTGCTAGATTCCTTGCTATTAAACACTCCTCTCATGTTTGATGGAAGTGCTCTGTCTACTGCCACATTTTAAGCACTGGGGCTACAAACTAAAACATTGTCACTATGACCTGATAAACTTTCAGACTCTTGCTTTTGATTCCAGTGTTCTGCAAATCAAATAGTTCATTTTAAGGATGTGTTCACAAACAACCAGCTCTCTATTTTTATTTATAATAATTCTTCTGTTTATGTAAGTGTTTGGTTGGTGTATTTTCTTGAGCAGGCATGGAAAAGATATCTCAGTGTAGTTCAGAAATTGTGAAATTCTGATGCAGTTTCCGTATAAATGGCTTGCTTGAATCTTTTGAACTTGCAGAGCTAAAAATAAGTTGTCTGCCCTCAACACTTACTCAAGTTCTTAAGCTCGGTGGAATCCTGTAATCAGAATTTAACATTTTGAATTTTGAAAAGTCACACTCGGGTATAGAAGTATGTGGTAGCACACATGATATATGTATAACTCATTGATTACTGCCTCTGCTGTAAAGCGTGCTTGTCACATGTCCAAATGCCGTCAGCCTGACTCACACTTTCATCCTTCTGTTGTGTGAAAATGTGTACCGTTAGTTCTTATAATAAAAACATGTTTTAATTAGAGTGCTTTTTAGACTCCCACAGCAAAATCAAGGGCTATATTAAAATAAAGGTAAGGGTGCTGAAAGGATCATGAGACAAACTTTACACCTTACTGAAACAACAAGCATCTAAGAACATTTTACCCCTGATTCTGAGTTTGTGGGAGGTTTTTGACCCCTGCACAAACCCCTCTTTCCTCAGAGGTTAGAATTCCAAATTGAATGGTCTATAACACACTCTGTAACCTCCGGGTGCTTTATAACTTCCTACAATTTGAAATAGATCCATTTATTGCACCCGAATAATTCTGAACCCTTATGCAACAGATAAATCTGGGTGCAATAAGTAGTATCATAAACCTAACAAACTTGGAATCATGCCCATTGATTAGAATTTGGGGACAAGTTTGCTGCATGCACACCTTCCTGCATACCATTTATACAAGTGCTATACAGATATCCTCGCACACCAAGACAAATCACATAGAGTTTCTGGCACAATATTTTCACAAGATACATCAAAGTAACAGAAGATGCATGCCTTGTTAAAAAAAAAGTACTGAAAGCATATAAAGAATACATAGATGCAAGGCATCGCGAAGCAGAGATCAAACCTTATTCATAAACATATATAAAACATGTACGTACCTTATAACTAATTACTAAATGACAAATATGATGCACACCCTACTGTATGTTCACATTAACGGATATGTCACTAATAAAATAAGCTAAAACTTGAAAATGCTCAAAAACTGAGCAAAAAATATCATGAAACAATACAGCGCTCCCAACAGAAAATACGCATATCTGCTAACCACAATCAAAACAAAGGTCTTTATTTCCATTTTGACAGTCAGGATACTCAACCAAAAAGGTGTCAGGTATCACGTCACATGTATTGCAAGTGCATTATAGTCAACAATATGTGGTGGGCTGATCCCACATGTTCAGGTGTCATAAGTAGTCACTGTAGACGTGGCCAGGTAAATGTAGATGAAGTTTTTTAAGTTCTAGATGAAGTTACATCAAGCCCCACCAGGAACAGCCTCCTAGCTGCTCAGCCCATCCTCAACTGACAACACTCATGTACCCAAGCATTCCAATCACACTAACATTCTAACCGTAACACTCACACTGGCTGAGCAGCTAGATGCAGAGGAGTAAAGGAACATATGTACAACCTGAGGATACTACATTATCCTCTTCCTCTCAAAATGAAAAACAAAAGGAAAAAATACCAATGCAGACAAAAACTATACAAAGTAAAAATATACAATCGTAAAAAGAAATCTGTAAACCCAGGGATGAGGGTGACAACATATCACGAGAGGGAAAACAGACAACCAAGACAAGAAAGAAGGAACACTATCCTCCTCCTTTAATAATGAACAAATAAAATAAGTAAGTAGTGAATGGAGAGCTCACATACTACAAGTGAGAAAGACAAACATGACAGAAGTGAGGGACAACATAACCCCAGACTAAACTACAATGGGTGGAACGACACCCAAGGAACTATTTCTCAGGTGAGAAGACTGTGGCGAAAAACCCAATATGCCACCCATCATGTGAGGGACACTATGGAACAAAACCCAAGAGAAAAATTCTTTGGGACTGACACCCAAATGTACAAAATGCGTCACATGGGACTAAAACCCAAGGACTTGTGAGGCATTAAAAACACAATGCAACACAGTATGGCATCAAACGATGAATGCCACATACATGACAAGGTCCATTGAAGTGAAGGGACTGGCAACCAACAACAAACACAACATAGGTGGGACTGACACCCCCTTTAAACAGAAAAAGGGGCTAATACCCATACAAAATGAACGTGGGGCGATGGGACTAAAAACCCACTCCCATCCCTAGGCAGGGATAAAATATCTGTAACATGGGGTCATGGGACTAAAAACCCACTCCCATCCCTAGACAGGGATAAAATATCTGTCAAATGGGGCCAAGGGACATAAAACCCACTTCCATCCAAAGACAGGAATAACATATTTGTAGTAAGAGGAAATGGGACTAAAACCCACTCCTAAATATAAATAACTGTGAACGTGGGGTGATGGGACTAAGAACCCACTCCCATCCCTAGGAAGGGATAACATATATGTGAAATGGGGTCATGGGTCTAAAAACCCACTCCCATCCCCAGGTAGGCATAAGATATCTGAAAAGGAAATGGGACTAAAACCCACTCCTCCTGTTTGTGACGCCGTAAATGTGGTGGGCTGGACCCACATGTTCAGGTGTCATAAGTAAACGCTGTAGACGTGGCCAGGTAAATGTAGATGAAGTTTATTAAGTTCTTGATGAAGTTACATCAAGCCCCACAAGGAACAGCCACCTAGCTGCTCGGCCCATCCTCAACTGACAACACTCATGCACCCAAGCATTCCACTCACACTAACATTCTAACCGGAACACTCACACTGGCTGAGCAGCTAGATGCAGAGTAAGGTAGACAGTCAAAATATCGAGTTGTTAATGTCGATGTACCATATTATCGAGTCCAAAATATCGATGGTAAGAAATATCGGAAACCAAAATATCGTCGTAGAAAATATCGATTTATGTGTGTGTCAAAAAAATCGAAGACATTAATGTCGAAATCAGTAATATCGATGCTGAAAATATCGAATGTCAAAAATATCGATATGTAAAAGTGATGTTTTAAAGTATGTTAAGTAATGATATAGTTAAATGTTGTTTATATATAAGGTAATTTTTACATATAATTTTATTATTATTAGTTAGAAGTGTAGGAGCGGGATGTAGAGTTTATAGGGGATAAGGGTGGGTAGTGTATTAAAAAAGTATATTGTAAATATGGAATAATAAATTTCGCATTTGAAGTAAAAAAATAAATTTGCGAAATTTAATGCAAATTATTTAAAATTGCGAAATTTTATATAAATTTATTGAGTATTGTTAAATTATTTGTACTTTGCTTTTGGATATATATTAATAAATTGTGTAAATATATCTAAATTTTTAATTTTTTACTAAATAATTGTATATTAATGTTAGGAGCGGGATGTAGAGTTTATAGGGGATAAGGGTGGGTAGTGTTTTAAAAAAGTATATCGAAATTGTACAATTTAAAATTTCGCATTTCCTTTAAATTTCAAAATTTCGAAAATTTTTAACAATATTTGTAGTTGTCGAAATTTGATCGAAATTAAGGTAGTATATAAAACATTATGAATAATTTTTGTGTATGTACAAAAAAGTTTTATAAATAATAAAATATTACATTATATTTTTATAATATTTGTACTATAAATTTAGGAGCGGGATGTAGAGTTTATAGGGGATAAGGGTGGGTAGTTTTTAAAAAATATATAGGGTAATTATATAAAAGAAAATTCGCAATTTCATATAAATTTGCGAAATTTCTAAAATTACAAATATTGTGAATTATGCGAAATGCTATCGATTGTTATCGAATTTAGTACTTATTTTTTTAGTTTGCTGTTGTGTATGTACTAAAATAGATTTGTAATTATAATATTTATAGATATTTTCTAAAAATATTTGTCTAATTATTTTATGAGTGGGATGTATAGTTTCAAGGGGATAAGGGTGGGTAGTGTATAAACAAAGTATACTCTAATTATAGATTTAACAATTTCGCATTTTATTTAATTTTTGTTTCTCTTCGAAATTTTATAAACATATGCTTTAAATACGAAATTATGAACACTATTATGTTTGTGTTCTAAATTGAGGTCTTTTGTGTATGTAGTAAAAAGTATTAAAAATATACAAGTTCGTAGATATTTAATAAATAAATGTTTCATATTTTTAGGAGTGGGATGTCGAGCTTATAGTGGATCAGGGTGGGTAGTTTTGTCAAAGTTACTTTTTGTGCTTTTAGGGTTTTTTTGTGTATGTGCGAAGGGGTATTTTAAGTGTTCAGGGTCAGTTTTTAGTTTGTGGGTGAAGGAGTTTTGTAAGGTTTAAGGCTCAGTTTTTAGTTTGTGGGTAAAGGGGTATTTTTAGGTTTCAGGGTCAGTTTTAGTTTGTGGGTGAAGGTGTTTTGTAATGTTTCAGGGTCAGTTTTTAGTTTGTGGGTAAAGGTGTTTTGTAAGCTTTCAGGGTCAGTTTTTAGTTTGTGGGTAAAGGGGTATTTTTATGTTTCTGGGTCAGTTTTTAGTTTGTGGGTAAAGGGGTATTTTTAAGTTTCTGGGTCAGTTTTTAGTTTGTGGGTAAAGGGGTATTTTTAGGTTTCAGGGTCAGTTTTTAGTTTGTGGGTAAAGGGATATTTGTAGGTTTCAGGGTCAGTTTTTAGTTTGTGGGTGAAGAGTTTTGTAAGATTTCTGGGTCAGCTTTTAGTTTGTGGGTAAAGGGGTATTTTTAGGTTTCAGGGTCAGTTTTTAGTTGGTGGGTGAAGGGGTTTTGTAAGGTTTCTGGGTCAGTTTTTAGTTTGTGGGTAAAGGTGTTTTGTAAGGTTTCAGGGTCAGTTTTTAGTTTGTGGGTAAAGGGGTTTTGTGAGGTTTCAGAGTCAGTTTTCAGTTTGTGGGTAAAGGGGTATTTTTAGGTTTCTGGGTCAGTTTTTAGTTTGTGGGTGAAGGGGTATTTTTAGGTTTCAGGGTCAGTTTTTAGTTTGTGGGTCAAGGGGTATTTTTAGGTTTCAGGGTCAGTTTTTAGTTATAGGTGTTCAGGGAAAACATAAATTAAGATTCTATTTAAATTAAATTTATTACATTAATTTAAATTTCATTATATTACATTATTCATTTTTTTACATTTGATTTACTATAATAATTTATTATTATTTAATGTCCTGCGGTTACTTAAATTAATTGTTAATTGGAGTTGGAAGAGTACATTTAATATGTTCTGTGTCCTGCACTTACTCTAATTAAATGGTGAATGCAGTTCTAATAGTAAATTAATCATGGTTTTTGAGAAGCAATTACCTAAAGTAAATGGTTATTGGAGTCGGAATATTAAAAAATTTAATTATGTGTCTTTCAAATATTGATATTATATGTATATGGGTGTATGATTAATAATTGTTATAACTTCAGTGTATAGTATGTTATTTATTTACATGTGGTATATAGAAATAGATAGAACATTACAGTTATAATACATTTGCTAAAATACATAATAATGATTTTGTCATAGGTAATACAAAATAATGACACCAGTTTTCTTTTCTGTAAATTTTTTTATTCAACACTTGAAATATACGATCACATATACATTTTATCAAGCTATGTTTGGTATACATATAAACAAAAAAGGAGGATAATGTTCTTTGAATCATCACATTTTTGAGTAATTTTCTTGACAAGTAATTTTAATTTGTAGAGAAAAAATTGTTAGTTCACATAATGCAATGTATGATATTATACATACATAATACAATTATTGTTTCTTAATAAAACATCAAACATGTGTAATGAAAAACATAAGTCACACATTTTTAATACATATTGTGATATACTGATGATAATATTAACATATGAACACTTTTAAATGTATAATAAAATATAAATATCCTAATTAGAACATGTACATCATCATCAATGATTGTTTTAACATTACAATATTCTTATGTATGATTATTATTATTAATAAATACGTTTTATTAATAACAATTTTCACATATTAGTCATATTGTAAACAATTAAATCTGAAAAACAAATACAATATTACATATTTAGTTATATAATAATTTTAATAAATATTACATTAAATATTTTTATATTTTCATACTTAATGTAATAAATATAAAAATTATGTAATATATAATTAATATACAGGCAAAAATATTTTCTATTTACAATATACTATACAATTTTTTTAACAGTACACATAATTTTGAGCCATATATATAACAATAATGGACATTTATAGTAGTACTTTTCACAGTTACATATAATTTGGATCGTTTATTTTGTAACCACTCTTTGTCTTTTTGCGTTATTTTGGTAAAGGGAAAGTCGCGGTTGGAAGCAGGTTTACTTTTGAGTAGGTACGATTCTACTTTTATAATTTTAAAGTAATGTAAATTAAAAATAAAGGTTATATTTTGTTAATTTGGGGTTGGTAATTAAAGTATGAATATTTACATATAATGGAGTGGAATTAATACGTATTTTCGTTCACGACTTTTTGAGCCATTTAAAAAAATTGGAGTTAACGAGTATGTGGTATAATGTTATTAAAATAAAAATAAATAGGAATTTTATGTTTATATATTATGGGACACTCGTTAGTGTTATGTCGGTGGGATTGTTTAGCTGTTTTTTTTTCTCGTATTTTGAAACAGCTATTTCCGTTTCCGATTTTTTTTTTTTTTTTGGGAAAGGAAGGGTGTTTCAGTTGTTAGAACGGAGATGATTTACATTCTTCCTTTATATTTTCAGTTCTGTGAAATATTTTTCACACTTTAAGATAACAGTCGTTATTTTAAATGGCATTTAAATAGTCGTTTAATTTGGATGATGGATAGTTTTAGCAGAGTTAAAGAAAACATAATTAATGATTTGTTGGATTAAGTCTTTGATATTTACACATTGTATTGTCGGTAAAGGATTATCTCTATGATGTTTTATTTAAAGGTAAGTTATAAATTTATGTTATTTTATTTGGATGGAAGCAGTTTTTAAAAACAAATATTGTGATATAATAATATATTTATTTAGTCTTTTTAGAATAGTGTTAAAATATAAATTAGACTAAATAAATATTTTTATATTATATTAGAATATGTGTTTTATTAGATTAAGGATATTGTTTGATCTCTATTAATTAATTTAGTTATTGCAATTAGTTCAATGTTTTGGCTATCATTTTTAAATATTCCAGTCCTCTTGTTGTAGGATATAGTTGGACTTGCTGTTGAAGATATAAATACATTTGAGCAGTTTGTCTAGAGAGTTTTGGTTTCAGTTGTATGACAGATTGCTGCATATGTAGTTCCTGAAAGCTTTGCTCTTTTTGTATAGCTGTGACTAGCTTGTGTAATGTGGGTGTTGTACGTCCAGTAGAAGAGAGGAAGGCATTGTGCCAACCTTCAACAGCATTGTTCATTTTTGCCTCTTGGTTGAGTGTTGGTAGATAGACATTCCACCAGGGAATTGCAAATTTTGGCTGGCGTCTGTGGCCTGACCTGTGTAGTCTTCCTACCCAGTTGTCCTCAAAGTAATCTAAAAGTGGGGCGAGTCTTTGCTCATTTTGGGTGTAGAAAGGACTTTCAATTAACAAATTGTAATGTTCGGCCACATCAGTTACTGGTACATATACCAGAGCAATGAGATGTTTGATTTGGCATGCAAAAGTTATATTTGTTGCATACTCAACACTAAGGGCAGATTTTTGTAAATGTCTCCAGAGACATTGATTGAAATGAAAATAACATCCTTGAATGGATGTGTGTGGGTAAGTTTTCAAAATAGAATTAATCATAGCTTGCTCGAAGTCTATGATGATTTTCATTGGGAAGTAATCAGAAGTTTGTTCCTTTATTTTTTGTAAGATTTCAGAGTAAGTTGTGGCTTGTTTGTTTGGTAATAAACAATATATGAAGGGGATACAGGTATTATGATATTGCCCATGAATTATGTATAACTGGTAGAAAGGTTTTGGGCATATAGAAAAAGTTCCATCCATCATCCAAGTAGTACTTTCAGTTAATTTTTTTATATTGTTATTAGTTGCAAACATTATTACTCTTTTATCCTTGCTATGATTTTCATAAAAAATAAATGGCTCGTCATTATGAGTAATTACAAGCCCCTGCAGAATTATGACTTCTTCAAAAGTTTTAGGAGTTGGTATATTGGGTCTACTTGCTTTTTTTGTTCTTGCTATTGTTCTTTTAATGGAAGCAATAGATGGTAGCTGACCTCTTGCTTCTTTGGGAACTTTAGGTAGTAATTCTTTAAGAATTACGTTGGTAGGTAGTTCTGATCTGGTACTTAATTCCTTGATATTCTCAAGAGTGGATCTCACTTCTATTTCCGAGATGTTTGGTGGGTGATTATGTTCAGTGGTATTTATAACACTAGTTTCCCTTGTTGTAGCACGGCCATAGCATTTATTGGAGTAATATTTTGTACACTTCCAATTCACTTTAAGGTCTTTTTGTTTCTCCTGAGTATAAATGTAGCCCATATAGCATAACAAAAATTTGCCTTTCTGAGATGTAATAAATGTTGTATCATCAGTCATTCTTGAGTTCTGGTATCTAGAAAAGTTAATATACAAATATTAATATAATCAGAAATGTATAAAAGATTTTAAATAAAGCTAGTATTCTTCTAGTAATTTTCAGCAGCAATGTTTTATTTATCGAAAGTAGATGCTTGTTCAGTTTAATGTTGTACTTCTATTGGCACGGTCTGTAGAGAAAAAATTAAGTATGTTTTTTTACTTTACAACGTCTCTAAAAATAGTTTAGTTTATTTGGATTTAAACAGAGAAAGTTCCAAGATTATACTAACAGATTGATAAAAAGAGTCATTTTTATTTGTAGCACATTCTATAGAGTTTATAAAGATTACTTATGTTTTATTTATCAACTTACCAAGATAATTATAGTAGTAGCAGAATTATTATTATTATTATTAACGAATTTTGTACCGCGCACGGTTACCCAGAGGCATCCCAGCGCTTATAGAGAATCAGAGCAAGCTGCCTATGTGAAGCAGAACAGATTTAGAATTATTCTGGAAATAGATACGTTTTCAAATGTTTCCTGAACCTGAGCAGGTTTGGTTCAGAGCGTAGTGAGAGTGGGAGGGAGTTCCAGGCGTGTGCAGTATGGATAGAAAAGCTCCTGCCACCTGAACGGGCTCTCCTAATTCTCTTTATCTGAAGGAGGTGTTTATTATCGGAGCGTAAGGCTCTGGTGGGCTTATAGGGCCGAATCATGTCCTTCAGAATAGCAGGTCCTTTCCCCTGAATGCTCTTGTGAGCAATACAGAGGGCTTTGAAGGTCAATCTCTCTTTGACCGGGAGCCAATGGAGTGCCTTTAGAGCGGGCCTGGCTGATTGCCTGGCCGGAACGTTCCGCAGCAGCCTGGCTGCCGCGTTCTGCACTTGTTGCAGGATTTTGAACGTTGATTCCGGTGCTCCGAGAAAGAGTGCATTACTGTAGTCCAGGCGTGAGATGATTAGACCTTGGACTAACAGCTTCCGGGAGAGTTCAGGTAAGAGGGGGAGAACCTTACGGGCCGAACGGAGCAGTCCATAACACACGCCAGCGATCTTCTTGGCGTGTGTCCTAAAGGACAGATCAGGCGCCAGCCAGACCCCCAGGCTCTTAATTTCCTTCTTTGGGTCAGGCGGAGTGCCCACACAGTTGGGCCAGCTGCTCGGCGAGAGGGCAAAGCTTGAGTGGCCCAAGAACATCAGCTCAGTTTTTGAGCCGTTCAATTTGAGCGATGACCTGGTCATCCAGTCAAACACCTCTCTTAGGCATGAATGAAGCATTTCAGGCTGTTTCTCCAGCTGTGTCAGACCCACCACTAGCTGAGTGTCATCCGCATAGCTTATGGTCTTAAAGCCAAACGGAAACACCACACCCTCCAGGGGTGCCATATACACGTTAAATAACGTGGGGCTCAGGGATGAGCCCTGAGGCACCCCACAGTGAAGTGGAAGGGGAGGAGATTTTGCGTTGCCTTCCCAAACCTCGAAGGTACGCCCCTCCAGAAAAGAGGCCAGCCATTCCAGGGCCGCTCCTGTGACTCCTGTCTCTGCTAGGCGTTGTGTCAACACTCCATGGTTGACAGTATCGAAGGCAGCACTTAGGTCCAGGAGGATCACTGCCACTGACCCCCCTGTATCCAAAGTGCTTCTGGCCTCCTCTACAACTGCTAGCAGAGCCGTGTCGGTTCTGTGACCCGGTCGGAATCCCTTCTGGGAGTCTCTCAACCGACCATTCTCCTCGAGAAAGTTGGACAGTTGGCGGTTAACCAGTTTCTCGGCAACCTTACTAATCCCTGGTAGCAAGGAGATGGGCCTGAAATTGGCTAAGTTCTGTGGATCTAAGCCAGGCTTCTTCAGAAGCGCTTTAACGACTGCGCTCTTCCAGTCTGGCGGTACCGTGCCATGAGCGAAGGAGAGATTGACCAAATCTGTCAAAGGCTCTCCTATCGATGGGGCAGCCTGCTTTAAATACCGCATTGGGACTGGGTCTCGAGGCGAGCCACTCTTCAAGCTCCCGAGGACCTTCAGTACTTCGCCTGAGGTTACGGGGCCAAAAGACGTCAATAAATTTTCCGACATGCTTAAGTCTTTAGACGGAGTCGGGGTTCCCATCACCGGAGGGAGAGAACTAATAATGGTGTCAATTTTATCTTTGAAGTAAGTGGCCAATTCCAGACATTTTTCCTGTGGTCTGTCTTGGACAAGAATGGGATCCTGTGGTTTAAGAAGCTCCTTCATCACTAGAAAGGCTTCCCTGGATGAGGACGCAGCATGACTCACTCTCTCCCCAAAAAAAGAGGCCTTTGCTGCGCGTATAGCAAGTTTATACGTCCTTAATTCCCTACGGTATTTTTCCCTGCTCTCTGTCTCTGGGTTCTTCCTCCATAGTCTCTCCGCCCGTTTACAGTTCTTTCTCAGGGTTCTAAGCTCTGGGGAGTACCATGGGGCAGACCCCACTCTCTTATCCCTAATAAGCATCTTCTTGAGTGGAAGCACATGGTCCAGAATGTTTGTTCTTTGATGTGAATTATCTCTTTTCTGTATCTTTGAGTTCTGTTTAGAGAGAAAGTTGATGAAAATTACTAATGCGTTTATATGTTATATAAATAATACACATTTGTTCTAAATCATTGTTACTTATTTGCTAAAAAGAACCGGGGATGATACATGCATTATGAGTTAAAGCACAAAAAAACATATTTAAGAACAGGAAGATTATAGTAACAGAAGCATAAAAAGAGTCACTTTTATTTCAAGTACATTATATAGAGTTTATAAAGACTAGTTATGTTTTATTTATGAACTTACCAAGAGAATTATAGTAGTATCAGAATGTTTGTTCTTTGATGTGAATTATCTCTTTTCTGTACCTTTGAGTTCTGTTTATAGAGAAAGTTGATGAAAATTACTAATGCGTTTATATGTTATATAAATAATGCACATTTGTTATAAAGCATTGTTACTTATTTGCTAAAAAGAACCGAGGATGACATATGTATTATGAGTAAAACCACACAAAAACATATTTAAGAACAGGAAGAAAACATTTTTTACACAGCATTGTAAAGTTTTTTCCTCAAAACATTCAGGCTTCACACTATGTATTAAGATTTACAGGCTAAGAAACAAAGTATAGAGTTTTAAATTAGGCCAATAATTGGCACATAACGTTAAGTAAATGTTAAACATATGTAGATACCTTTTTTAAATGTAAAGTGTCCTGTATCTTGAAGTTGAAGCATAACTTTATTTGTTTGTAGAGTCTGTTTAAAGGTAAAGTACATAAAGAAATAACAAATTAGTTTAAACATTTTGGTCTATAAGTAATAGCAAAATAACATTAGAATTT
The DNA here is from genome assembly GCF_964263255.1 of Lissotriton vulgaris. Lineage (NCBI taxonomy): Eukaryota > Metazoa > Chordata > Amphibia > Caudata > Salamandridae > Lissotriton > Lissotriton vulgaris. Next base: position 1,949,489,436 of record NC_141689.1, read on the forward strand.
AGTAACAGAGCTATATTATTACTTACTTGTAGTTTCAGGACGAATTTTCTTGCAGAGAAGAATATAGATGGTGCTCCCAAAATTGGCAGTATGTGGTCACGAAGAATATTTCCTGCAACTTGTATGGCTGTTTGTGATTGGTTTATATAGTCTATGTGTAATTAAGTGTGCTATCTGATTGGTCAGATATGTAAAGACGAGTTACTATTGGTTAGTTTGAATTTTTTTTAAGTTAAACATTTAAGATATATCTTCTTAAATAGTTTATGTTGAGGAATTGAAATGATATATTTATGTAAAAAAAAACTTTAATAAATTAATATTATGTAAAATGAGTACTAAGTATTAAATAAGTATGTTTACAACGAGTTTATATAAAAATTTCGTTAGTTGGCGAAAATACATTTTTGTACACTAAATGTTACTTAATAATTTGAAAATACATTAGTGAAGTCATTTGAAATGTGTGTATTACTTAGATAATAGATTTATTGGTGTTATATATAAAAAAAGGAGTATTATTTAGCTATCGATATTTTGATATGGACGAAATTAGTGCTATCGAAATTTTAGTAATCGATATTATTGTAGTGTGTTATATGTAGTATTGAGTGTCGATATTATTGTATTCGAAAATAATGCTAACAATATTTCTGTTGACGATATTTTTGTGCATCGATATAGTTTGCTCGATATTATTGTAGTTTTCATGTTAAGTATAGGGTGTCGATATTAGTGCTATCGATATTAGAGACTCGATGTTATAGTAGGTCGATTTTTTAGAAATCGAAATTCTGTCAGTGATTCGCAGTATAAAGGAACATATGTACAACCTGAGGATACTACACAATACTCCATGATGTTGTGTGATAACCCTGCCCATCAAACTCTGAGGCCAAAAGTACAACACTTAAATAATTACAAAGGTAAAAACCCTCCATATTACAATATTTTAGTACATGACAAAAATATTAACTTCAGTACGTCACCCTAAACACAATCTCTCAAATTAAGTACAGGTAAATCTAGTTAAATAGAGCTAGGGATAAGAATAATAATGATATACTTATCTTTTTGATGTAATAGTAGGCGATGTAGTGAACGCTGTATTATTTTCAACCTCAATGTCATACAACAAAAGCGGCCAGTGGGGAACAAAATATCTGAAAAAAGCATTCTACACTGAAAGATTGTAGCAGCAATGCATCTTTTATCAGATTCTTATGACTGGACATGCATGGTACCAGGCATTCCCACTGCGTACAGGTGGACAGTTGTTGTCAGTCTCTACAGCACCCACCCATCAGGTATACCCTCTTTCACAGCTGATGGCCATTATTGGTCCACTCAAGACTCAGGAAAGTCTTGTAATGCAGAACTTTGTACATAACGTCAGCCAGACACGCCAGCCAAGCGCATGCAACACAACAGGTTGAATGCAGTCAGTGACAGACTGGTGTCTTCTATATGCAACTATATAAACCTTCAATGAATCGGACACCCAAAAACTGCAAAACAGGTCTAATGCTATGTGATAATATTATTTTTGTGCGAAGCCATTTTCTAAAATGTGTAAGTTTCCCCAAATGAATTTCCAGTTGTTTGTTCTAGCTGAACCAAGTGTTGGTTCAACTGTGTCACAATTATTCAATCTATGTTCTTGAGTGAAAGAAGAATCTGAAAGAATCTGAATCATAACATATTCTATTCTAACTTGAAATCTGTTCCTTTATTTGTGCTATGTTAATTATTTTATTGGAACAAACGTGGTAAACACATGGGTATGACTTTTTTAGAAGCAGCAGGAAAATCGTTATACATCAATTAGCATTGAAAATCAATAGTTGAGAATTATATGAATGTATCCATAAACCGACCATAAAGTTTAGATGGCAGTGTAAACAGCTAAAAGAAATTGTTAATGGTCCTCATGCATGTTTGGGCCCATATTGGGGTGGGGCGGCAGCACATGCCACAGACCAGCTTGTTGGTGTGTAAAAGACCGCTTTATGCTATACAAGTGCACATTACAAATGCATACCCTTGGCCTGTGCCAAACAAAACTAGACCTCACTAAATATATACTTCCTAACATACCCCGCTCCTCACCCCTAAAATTGGATCCTCCCTGCAACAATTATAAACACCAAATTACAATTTACAACTTTCCAACCTACTTAACTATATAACTTCTTATATCTACCCAACTGTAAACCCTGACCTCATAAACTCCCCCCTGCACTTTTAGGTAAAAACGCCACCACAAGGCCTACAAAAACACACCAGCACCTGCTCCAGCGATCAAAACCCCAGTACAATATAACTCTCCGATGCATCTGGGCCTAACAAAACCACCTCATAACCCCATCCTGCGCAAACCCTACAACCCAGTACCAACCCTTCCAGACGAAAAGAAACCAAGAGTGGGAGAAGGGGAGAAAACAGAACCACCCCCAGCTCACCTACAACCGGCTGCTGGGTCACTACCACCAAAATGGTGGGTAGTTTCCCAAAATGTCCGGTTAAATATGTCCCTAGCCCAAGACCAGACCACCCAGCCCAAAAGGAGCCCAAAAAGCCCAACCAGCCAAACTGAGGTGATGGCTGGACAGCCCCCGGGCCAAACCCCCCCCCCCCCCGGAGGTGCAGGCCTTCCGCTGGTCAGCCGCCGCTCCCAAAGCCCTAAATTCCTTTTTCAATGAGCTCAGTTATTAGCAAACACTATTTTTAAATTTAGTTGTTGAATTTTCTTCTTATACTTCCCCTTTTTAAATATGTGCATATTGCTATAAATTGTTTCTTTTCAATACTTGGTTTTAAAGACTCAGGGACATATTCTCAAACATATTCTCAAGCCCCATCGCCACCACAATTTCACTTTCAGTGACGTTGTTGTGGCAATACTGGCTTAGCCCTATTCACAAGGCAGCATTAAGCTAGGTTAAGTGGCTTAACGTGGCTTACGGCTGTCTTGTGCATAGGGTCCCCTTCACACTGTTTTTTTTAGCGTTTTTAGAGTGAAAGGAGCATGCAGTGGGTGTTGCAGTGGGTTTTCCACCGCAACACCCACTGAGTTCCACTGAGTTTGACGCTACCTTCTATTTACAAGGGCAGCGTAAATAGGAGGTAGCGCCAAACTTAAGACCAGTAAGAATCTGGTCTTAAGGTGGCAAAATGAGGAGAAATGCTTTATTTCTCCTTGTTTTTGCTTTTTCCATGTGTGCTGCCTTGTGCAGCACACATGGAAAAAGCAAAATGTCCTGGTTTGTTTATGTACAGGAAGGTGTCCCTTCCTGTACATAAACAAACCTTTTTTTTAAATGCCGTTTTGTAACATACGTGTGCTGCATGAAGCAGCACACATGCAAGTTAGAAACTGACATTTAAGGTTTGTTTATGTGCAGGAAGGGACACCTTCCTGTACATAAACAAACCTCCCTACTAGCAGTCACCTTTGCTCTCTGGTGCAAAGATGCCTGCGTTAGCGCTAAGTTGTGAATATTAGCACCATCGCAGGGGAATACGCAAGGCTGCACCATATCCTTGAGAATAGAGTGCAGCCTCATGATTCCGAAGTGGCATAGAGAGGTGTTAAGCCAAGAAGGCTAACACCTCTCTCCGCCACTTCCTTGAGAATATTGCCCATTGTCTTGAAGACGAAGTGTAATCTTTTTAGAGTAGGCAAAATGCTAGCACTATTTGGGGCTATCTTTGGAAAGTGATTCAAGTGGTTAGAGGTATTTAGAATAATACATATATGCTAGGTATCAGTCCATCACTACATCATCTTACTTAACAATGAATCGTTAATTTGATTTGTAATGCAACTATTCAATGAAAGTGACTTTGTTTCCTGTGCCTAGTTTACAATGTTACACCAACCTCCATATAATTTTCTTTCTTTTGATGTAATTTCCCAAATCCTGATCAAGATCTTGCAAACAGTTGTTTATCAAAATGTAAGTGAAATCTTAATTGGTGAAAATCTGTATATCGTCCATTGACAAAGGTCTCTTAAGAATTGGAAGATCAATCAACTATGTGAACAAACGGGCATGTATATCCTCATCTACAAATAGCTAGGTTTTTTATGTATCAAAAAATAGTTTTCTTTTTTTCTCATAACTTTACCACAAATAGATTTTCAAACAGGATTTCTAGTTTTTAATTCCATAATACTCACTCCAAGATTCCAAAAATCACCTAATCCGAACATCCCTCATACAAATGTCGATTGAATTCTGATGATTAAGTCACATTTTTTTCCAAAGCTTCATCATGTGTTGAGCTTACTTCAGCCGTTAAAAACCCTTAAAGTTAGGTCCAACAATTTCCCCAAGTCAAGGTAGCATTCCAACTTCCAGATTCCTGGGATTCTGTTTGTGTTTCACTTTCTGTTGATTCCTGAGTTAGCAATTTCACTCAGAAAATCAATGGGATGCACCTCCATTGCCCATTCAGCCAGGCTGAAAACGACCCAACTTGTTTTTCGGATTCACCATGCTCCATAATGGAGGAGGTAGGTGTTTCTTGTCCTGAATAATGACTTGCAAAGGAATAAGTCAGGTGATGAGGTGAGCATCATGTACTGCATGTTGCCCATCTCCCGACTCACACAATCTGCTTATCTCCACTGCATTTTAATATGACTGCTCCAATCGAGCTACATTGTGATTAGTACTTATATAAATTAATTACGTAGCTTATATTTTACACTTGCTAAGACTGTGATTAAATCTTTGTAAGATAATAAAAATTATCTTGTTTCTAGTATTTGGACAACTGGACACTTCTTCACAAACACAGCTAAAAATAACAACTTAGGGCCTGAAGCACAAATCCATTTTGCAGTCCCAAAGCCTTCGATTTGCAAAATCACAGGGCTTTCAACTGCAAAATGGCTTTTTTTGGTACGTACCAAACCCATTTTCCGAATTGGTAACATTTTACCAAGTTGCAAAATGAGTTTAGAAACCCACAATGAAACACTGTTTAGAATGGGCTTGTTTAAGGTGTCCCTTCCAAATAGTGAATAGTTAAAGTATGTATCAATGTTTCGCAAATGTAATCCAGTTAAAAAAACATTTACATTTTACAGGCACCTCAAAGGAGATGTAAACCTAGTCGCATTTGCGAATATGCCCCCAGGGAACCTTCTCCGTTTGTGAAAAAGGTTTGTTAGAGATTAGGCAGTGGTCCGTGGTATCACAACTAACTCTCAATTAAATAAACAAACAAATCTTTTCTTTCTAAATACAGACTCATTTTCTTTAAGGAAATCGAGATTCATTAAAAAAAAGAAAAGGTGGACCTTAGATAAAATTTGAACAAACATAGTGGTCTGCTGACTCCACTTTGTCACCATCTCAGTAAGGGCATCCAATTGTTCTAACATACAATTTACAATGTTTTTATTAATATTGATGAAGTATTTTGGATTGAAATTACCTATGATTAGGAGTTTTGTGAACCAAGGTCAGGCAGCAAAATTCCTTTCCATTCGATAAATGTCTGTGCACGATTTGCAACCACTTTTTGCAAATGGAAATTTTGTACATCAGGCCCTTAGTCTATAAGTAATGTAAAGTAATTTGCAGCAGGACAGCCTACTGTGACAGGGTCAAAAAAGCAACCCTACATGATGGGCGAGGGTGAATATCAGAAAGCACTTTAAAAAAAGATAAATGGATTCGGACTGACAGTAAAGACATGAAAAAGAGTAAAATGTCAATTGACATAATTAACATAATTAATATGCCAAATCATCCACTTCTACACTATGTAGTGTCAGCTCCAACGTCAACGAGAATAGATGATTTAAAAGAGAGCAGACATGTAAGACAGCAAGTGTTACTGAACTAAAGTACTTGGATGAAGGTGTGACAGCATGAGCAATGTCAACGATCCCCTTAAAATAATTATGCAATCAAGTATTTTTTTGGGGCAAGCAAAGTGCTTCTCTGGGAAGATGATGCTCGCCCTGAAAAAAAGGAGGTTTTCATGTAGAAGCACTTAATGACATCTCAGGAATGCAATGACAAATCAGAGGCAGTGGAGTGTTAGTTCTGTGAGGCTAAATAAACTTGATGATGGAGGGTGGACAGGAGATATTCTCTCAATTGAAACTTTGTGTTTCCTTTCGTTTTTTGACTCAAAACTAAAAAATGTATAATCTACTGTTTCTTAGTTTGATTTTAATTCTTTGTTCCTTTCTGTTTATTAAAATGTTTCCCATTTCGAAAAATTGGTTTTGGAATATCAATAGTTTGTTTTTGGTCTTTAATATTGCATTGGTGCTGCTTAATTACTGAAGACATGATTCATGTGGTGGGAGCAGAAAAAGGGGCTAACTATCTTTTATGGCATTTGAGGCAGTGCTGGAAAGTAGAGGTATCCAGCCAGATCCTGGTTCGGGCAGTTATTTCTGGGCCGGATCTGGGATCCAGCTAACCCAGGTAAACATGCTCAATTTGTCCTGGTGTCATTTTCCAACACCAAGACATAATTCAGCAACACCCACATGTCTGCATCCCATTCGCAGCAGCAGCCCCATCGGCATCAAGAGGCCTTTCTTATTTTCACTTCCAGCCGAGCCCAAAAGAAAGGCCTGATTTAAAGGCTCATCAACCTTTCTTTTTGCAAATGTCACCCTGACTGGGAGCTGTCTGGAGCCTATTACTTAGATACCAGTGCAATGGAAGCATGTAAGGGCACACAGCTTATCACTTCACTTCACTTTGGAGAAACTATGACTTGGACGTAGGTTTTTCATCTTTGTTCAATTCCTATTTAAGAGATATTCATTCACTGTATGAATGCACGATTTTTGTGTGCTTATGAGTAATTATGTAAATAACCATGTTAATGGCACCACATAATTATTTTAATGTAATTCTTTATAACACTACTCATCCAGTAAAGGGATTAAGAGCATTTTACATCACGCACAGAGGCAGGAATAGCATATGGTATTATTTATTAAATGTTTTTAGAGAGCTCTATATAACGCTGGCAGGACCCAAGGGTATCAGAGTGCTTTACCACATTTACACAGGCAATAATATCAGACAGTAAAATAACAGAGTTGAGTGTTACAACTGGATTGGTGGGTGAGAGAAACACCACCGCACTTAGAGATGGGAAAAGAAAATAAACTTTTTATATACATACAACCCTCACCCGCTCTAGTAGTGGCATACTTCATCATTCGGTGCAGCCTGAATCCTAAAGGTCGGGGTGGACTATACCATGTTCCAGGGAGCTCTTTTGAGAATTGTTGACTTTTTTTGGGCGGTTTAGGATTTAATAAAAATCCCTCATTCACCCCAAGATATCCCTTTATTAGTGGGTTGAGTGGGAACAATTAAATAATATGTGAAGTGGCAAACAGGATATTGTGATCCAATGACCCTGATCTAAAATCGCTTTTCGTAGGTTCAAAGGCTTGATTTTACTAAGAAGTTTTAGGTTGCAGAAGTCACTCCTCACTTTATTCTTTATTTGTGAGATCATGTTTAGGCTTGGGTCCAGTGATTCAGCAGAACCAGCCATGGATAGGTTGCAGTTGAGAGAGTGGATACGTTTTGGCCACTCTTGGACCTGTGGCACTTTTAGACATTATATATTAAGAACATTTCAAGAAACACAAAGTCAAGTTATGAAACATAATGCAGTTGTTTTGTATGCCTGTACTAGCAAGACTTGATTACTTCCCAAGGAGTCCTTCCTTGCAATATTAGAATATCCACAGATTGAGGAAAAAAGAAATAAATGTCTAAACCCACAACCTATAGTTTGCATGCAGCTGCTTGAAGCCAGTAAATTAATCACCATGCTATATTATTACCTGGAGGTAACAAAATGATCTCAGTGTCAAAAGCAGTAGCCTACTTCAACATGAAATATACATTTTTGATCTGCATGCAACACAATATGTTTTTCATGAGGCACATTAACCCTAAGCTAATTTAAGTCAAAACTGTGATTGGACAAAACACGAACTTCTACCCCAGAGCACCGTTAACCGCTAGAGTTATCTTACTGCTTTTAAAATCCACTAAAAATTGCAGGGCACAAAGTTCTCTGCAACAGGTGTCTATAAAATATTGGAACATTGGAATGTGTTTAACTCCATTGAAAACAATGGAGTGCTCCGGGCTTCTAATAGTTGGCAAAAACATGGAGCTCCAACGTTCCAGTGCTTGATTTTGTTCAAAGCTGTTGCTGTGAACAAATGCCTCCCTGAGTTCTATGGGATTTAAACCCCCTCAGGCTCAGAGAGGCGTTTGTTTTTACTAATTAAAACATTCTGCTCTCTAGGGGCGGAATGTTCTAATAGCCTTAGAGCGCTCCATAGTGGGCTCTACTCACCATTAAATGCCAGATCCCTTGTTAAAGGCCCTTGCCTCCAGCTCGAGCATTTAAGGCTGGAGCAGGCCTTTATTGGCCAGTAGAGCCCGCTATGGCGGGATCTAAGGATTTATTCTAGAATGTAGGATCTTTGTAGTCTATTAAGTAAGCTAAAACAGATTTACTGTCACATGTCCTTGTTGCCAATTTCTTTGCAGCAGATTTCTTTTCAACAAATATTGGAGTGGACTTTCAAAGTCTGCTACTCAAGCCCCGCCTCTTGTGCCTCCTCCACCCCTTCTACTCTTCCACATCTTCACCCCAAACTTATGGGTTCCCAGATTGAATTTTTTCCAATTCCAGCACGGATGTCAGGTAAATGGAAATAAAACTAGGATAAATAAGAATTTGTGACTAGAAGAATGGAAGGATGATGAATATAATGTATTTGTGAAAAGAACCAGAAGGTAGCACCTTAGGCAAACGGAAGAAAATTAGTGAAGACTGTCTGAAACAGATAGATTTCTAAAATAGCTATGCTGAATCAAATACAATTAATAATTAGGAAACGTCTGTACCAATAGCTTAGTGTAGCAAAGCAAATCAGGAAGTATTTGTTAAGTAATCCAGACGTCCTTTAATATCGCTTCCTATGTTATTTTTTAAATACTTGTTGTGCACGCTATACGCCAAATAATAGGGCATTTTTACACAGACACATGTTCTCAGTATTTCGCCTCCTCTGTTTTTGCTTGCAAATCCTAAACTAAGAGAGCATCAGTGAATAGCTCGTAATGAGTTCCTATGAGATAATCACAGACTGCAAATTTCAAGCGATGTAGAGATGCACACCTGTTCTGCTTAGCCATAGTTGTAAATGCAAATGAGCTCTCGAAGGCGTTCATTTCTTTCATCCCAAGTGTTTCAAACTCTGCCTAGCTTGTGGAGTGGCGTGCTAATGTCTACGTCTGACAAAGTGGGGTCTTAGTTTTAAGATAGATAATGTTTCCTTGTTAAGGAATGATAGAAGAATACTTCTGCAGCTGGGTACCCACAGTTGACAACTGAGGTGCTCTGTATGGAAGCTTGAGTTTGAGTCCCCGCAAGGGGGTGCTCAGCCTTCTACCTCTCTGAAGTGCGTACATTGATCACTTTAAATTGGGTAATAGTAACATCCGTTATTTACAACGCCTCTAAATATTTGGACCTGTCAAAAAAAACAATCATTATGAAATAAGCAGAGGTTTATGGAAGTTTGTTGTGAAGGGCCTGACCGTTGATGCCCAGCAAATATAAGGTGCAATCTGCACACCTCACATTTGCATTTACAAAGGGGTCTGTAAATTAGTAGGTATGCACCGTGTGCCCCAATTTCAAGTTGGAAATGTTGGAATGGAGAATAATGCTTCATTAGCTCATGTTATTCCACATTCCAATGTCAAAAAAGTACATATGTGCTAGTTGCTCCAGAGATTTACAGCAGATTTTACATTCTACAAACTAACTGACATAACACCTGCAAATAGCACACATGTAGTAATCAGTCTCCTACGGCTTGTTTTAGTCTGTGGGCTCTCAGGCAGAAGACAATGGGAATGACAGGGAACCTATATCTTTATTTTTATTTTAGTTCAGCTTTTGACCTGGTGGAAAGTACCATCCTGTGAGATATGCTTTATCAACTGGCTAACCCCAGTAGCTTACTAGCAATTCTCCAGGAATTGCATTGCCATAATTGAATGAATGAATGAATGAATGAATGAATGAATGAAAACGTATACCACGCAACTTAGCTCAAGGGCATCAAGGCACCAAGAAAATCATCCAAAACTGTAATTTCCCCCAGTGCACAACTACCGATATGCATTGGGCACAGGTAGGACTGGATCGAAAAGGGACTTTGTCTACAAGATTCCCGCTGGCTAACTGTCTAAGGCACCACATTGTTTTCTTTATGTTTAGTAGATTTGCACTACTCCCTTCTTGCTGAAAATGGAGGGTAAGCACATATAGTGTTTCCTCTAAGCAGACGACCTGGCCATTTTAGACCAGACCTAAGTGGGCCTTTGGAGGAAACTGAAAGTTACACCTCATATTGTGTGGCTAATAAATTAATGGAGAAAAAAAAATCATTAATTTTGGGAAAACAACAAAAGCATATTAGTGGGTGCTTGGTAATGATATAGTGGAGGAGGTATCCGCATATACATATTTAGGCATGCTGTTCAATAATAAATTACATTGGACGCCTCATTAAGAAACAGTGGAGCCACATGCACTCTCTACAACTAGAGCGCTGGTAAAATTTAAAAATCATATGGTGGTAAATCTCTGTCTCCGGTATTTACTGCTTAAAATGCTATGGTCACAAGTCACTGCCTATACGGGGCAGAACTGCTGACTTTCAGCACAGAGGCTAACTTGGCAAGGTGTGAGCGTAAAAGTCTTTAAAAACTGCTAGAGCTGCCCAAAAGTACTATGTGCCCGGCAATACGCTTGGAAGGGAACCTGAATGCATGGAACTTTCTAGCCTTTAAGGCTACATTACGCTGCTGGGATTGGCTCTGGAGCTAGGAAGGTCAAACATTGTCAGGCCTTTGTGCTTTGGAAGTCTCAAGAAGCAAACTATAATGTTAAAAATAGATTAGAGAAAATTGCAGCGATGCTGAATGTAGGCAAATTTAGAGTATCAGAGGCATCCCACTTATCAAAGGGGGAATTGAGGGAGGCCTGCAAGAGAGAATCTAGGATAACAGACCTCAATTATGACGTAAGAAAATCCTCCTCGAGTTACAAGTTAGAGTCATGGGACAACCAAAGGATATATAGCAGCAGTCCCGAACCCTCAAATGCGCATGTTGCCTTTAAAATTTCCGGTGGTTCTGAATTTCCAGTATTTAATAGTGGAGGTATTTAATGCATTTTTTTACTCTGGATATAATTGTATCTGTGGGTTAAGGGTGATAAACAAAAATGTTAATTTTTTAATAGATTGCCCGCACTTTGATAAGATACGGCGTCAGATTTTAAAGCCTCTCTTTTTAAAAAATATAACTCCTGTCATCTCAATTAGGCATTGGCACTACTCACAGACATGGAGTCCTTTGATGTGGCCTGCACATTAGCAAATTTCCTAAAAATAACTTTGGGCTAGAATACAGCTGTGATCGACAGTGGTCAATACGGAATGAATTTTATGTTGAGTTTTTGAGAGGAGTGCTGCCACTCAGTCATTTTATGGTGTGTTTTAAAGGTTGGTCAAATGTGGGAGGAAGGAGCTGGCTGTTTTAAATAATTTTAATAGATTGAACATAGGTTTGGGGGCTCCTTGAGTCCAGGGGGCATGTTTGCAAGCTCCTTGCATGGCTGGTGTATCACTTTTAATACGGGGAAAAGTGACATACAGGTAGTGCAAGGGGCTTGCAGATAAGCCCCCAGGTGCTCTAAGGTCAGCACCATCTGCTACCCTCAGAAATGCTGCAAAACCTCCATTCAGGTCAATTTTGAAATCTGTAATCCACCAGTGGGTCTAGGCAGTTTGGGGTGGCTGAGGAATGGATACTTTCTCTGGATACTTTAGATTCTGTGTCCTGCTGAAATCTTGAGCTTTTGGATCAAAAGCTTCTCATCATGAGCAGCCCCTCACTGCTTGGGTCCTGTTGCTGCTTCTTCAAGGTCTCTGGTTTTATGTTCTGAACTTGGAATTCAAAATCTTCCAGGAGTGCAAGGCCTGAAGTCACAGACAGGCAGGTCCCATGAGGTTGGATACCTTCTGTGTGAAATCCCATTGAGAAAAATGCAACTGCTTTTGCGGTCCTCCAGAGTGCTTCTAAATGTACTTGTCCACAGTCCAGTTTCTGGATGAAAAAGAAAATTAGGTCTCTGGATAAAAGGATAAAAAAAGAGCTGGATAGGCTACAATCTATTGGAGGATCAAAAGCTAGTTACCTTCTTCCAGTTCAGCATGTCACCTTACCATCATAGTCTCTCATGAAATGAATTTTTCTCTACTTTAAATATCAAGATTTGCTAAAATGCTGCTAAATGTATTCATACATGCGCATCTAGTGTCCTTAAATGGTCAATATACATATGATATTTGGTGATATGCACTTTTAAATAGGATACTCCCTTCAGGCAATTTACCACATCTTGGATTCAGTGGAGAGCTTCCATAATTGTGTGACGTGGATTTCACAGTTATCCTCCAGTTATTTCTTCTGCATTTTGTTAGTCATTTAGCATATTTGACCATTAATAATGCTTTGCGAGGTGTTCTGCTCTGACCGGGGTCCTTTTAAAACTATTTGATAAGCTGACATAATTGATTCTCTTGTCAAAATGCAGCCTATCACTCTGTACAAATGTTAATGGAAAGTTAGATATAGGGTCAAAGGTGATAAAAAATAATTTGTCCCTTCTGCCACTTAGGGAATGTAGACAAATATCAGCATTGTTACAAAATGCATTCTATAAACCTGTTAAAGGAAAAGGGGTTTTAGATCTAAATTATTGGGATAAAAGGCATAACTTAAATAACATCTGGGGATGTGAGACAATGTTGATGTAAAGTAAATGTATATCCAAGTAACTCTCCTGTGATGCTCAAGTTTGTAGGCCCTGGAGATGAGCAGATTCTCGGCTGGCACAAATGTTTAAGGTTCCAAATGGAGATAAAATGCACTGACCTTACAGTTCAGATCAAGATTTTAGGGCCCCCTTAAACCAATGCATTTATGGAAAGCAATTGAATTGCTGAAGTGTGGCGTGGTGCCCAGAAAGTATAATGTACCAGCATTTATACTGGGATTCTTGGGCTAAAATCTCTTGATCTTCTTTTAGAGAATACTCTTTGAGGATTTCATACCACAGTCTTGGTTTGGCAACACGATAAAGCTCTTCTTAACAAGCATTTACAATTCAATGGTCTCAGCATTGTTAAAGTTAGAGCTATTGGCATTGCTCATGACAATATTTTTATTTATGTTTTTGTTTTTAAAACATAAATAAATGGCATTGTCATTTACGATGCCAATAGCTTAATCTGTCACAAATGCGAGACCTATTGCATTTGCACCCACACACAGAGCCACACACACAAAGCCACCCATACAGAGCCACCCACACAGACTCATTCACATAGAGCCACCCACACACACACAGAGCCACACACACAGAGTCATTCACACAGAGCCACCCACCCACACACAGAGCCACCAACACAGAGCCACCCACACAGAGCTTCCCACACAGAGCTACCCCCACACACACACACAGAGGCACCCACATAGAGCCACCCACACACACACAGAGCCAACCACACAGAGCCACACACACACAGAGCCACCCACACAGAGCCACACACACACACACATAGACAGAGCCACACACACACACAGACAGAGCCACACACACACACACACACACAGCCACACACACACACACACACAGAGCCACACACAGACACACAGACATCCCTCAGTCTAGGTGAGCCACACGCCCATCTCTGCCCAGTAACACCCCAGAGAACAGAGGCAAGAAAAAAAGACCACAAGCAGGGAACAGAGGCACTAAAAAACCGACCACAAGCAGAGAACAGAGGCACTAAAACACACACACAGAGCCCAACACGCACACACAGAGCCCAACACACACACAGAGCCACACACACACTCAGAGCCACACACACACACAGAGCCATACAGGGTCGGATTAGGATCACAATTCAGCCCGGGCACTGACAAAAAAAGTGGCCCACATTCAAGAGGCGTGGCCCATATTTAAGGGGCGTGGCCCACATTCAAGGGGCGTGCCCTTTCATGAAACACCATTTGCACAGACAAGGAATGAAAGTGGGAGGATACTGTTCTTGCACACGACATAGGGACAAGGTGACAATGGCCTACATGCTGAGCAACTAAAAAAAAATAGCAAGGCCCCTTTTTGTCACAAAATTATTCCAGCCCTCCAGCACAGGAGCACCTGAAAAGCAGCAAAGCCCCTGCTATTACTAACCTACTCAGCCCTCCCCAGACCTTCAGCTCAGGAGCACATGAACAGAGGTAAGGCCCCTGCAATTAGTAAATTAATCAACCCTCCAGGCCTTGGGAAAATGTCCTGGCAGGGGAGCACAAAACACAGCTTTCTGGGTCATCCAAGGTAGCCAGGTAGCCAGGGGGGAGGCTGAGGTGAAGTGGTGCATGGGAAGTGCCTTCCCAGTGTGTTCTGGCAGTTTGAGTATTTACCATTTACTGTAGTATTACCCTTGTACCTGTGTATGGTACCCTTTTGTAACTTGCACACGTCACTTTTCTCTTGTAACACACTGTTTGCTACCTCTCACTTTTGTTTGCTTTAGATACTTGCGCAAGTGCCACCATTGCCTACGTAACGTTTGTTCTTGTGCTGGAGTGTCTGCCATTAATTGCAGTATTATACCTCTACTTGAATTTTGTACGCTTTTGTAACCTGCACACATATCTCTTTTTCCTCCTGTAATGTATCGTTTGCTCCTCTTGTATTTTGGTTGCTCACTATTGTCACTTTTGATTCATGTAACTTAACGTTTGCTTTTGTAATTTGTCCACTTATAATTTTCTCCTCATGTATTATTGCTGTTCCTAGTGTGAAGCGCTCTGACACCTTCGGGTAAAGTCTGCGCTATATAAAATCGCATTAATAAATAAATAAAACAAAAAAATTCCAAACATCACCTGGCCCCCACAGCAAGACCCATTCTTCCTCGCCCACTATGCCCTGAATGTGAAGGGCTGTGGGCGAGGTGTTAAGACTAACACCGTTTCTGGGCTGCATGGGCCCCAGGGGGGCCAAGGTGAAAATGGCTCAAAGGCCTGAGAAACACCTGGCCCCCAGGGAGGCCGATTATTGCAAACAATCCCCCCTCCCCAGCCCAGCCTCAGCTTGATTGCTTGGCAGGGCAGGGGTGAAGGAGAGCCCACAGCTGACAATCGCTGTCTGGCTGCACAGCGAGGCTGCTTTCATTTTCTCAGTCTCTGTCTTCGTGCACTCTGTGGGCCGGTTTTTTTTCTCCCCTTTCCTAATCCACTCTCTGTGGACTGGGACAGGGGAGAAAAAAAACGGCCCACAGAGGGCACTGAGGCACCGGCCCTTCGGCCCATTCCCGAATGCCCGCCTTGCCAATCCGCCCCTGGAGCCATACACACACAAACATACACACAGGCACACACAGACACACACACAGACACACACAGAGCCACACACTTATTCAAACATATAACTACACACGCTCCCAACACACAGACAGCCAAACACTCTCATAACACTCACATACATACACAAAAACAAACCTGAACGCCTAATCACACAGGCTCACAAACACATATCTACACAGACACACTCAAACACGCACACACACACTTTCATACACACTAACAATTGGCGACATGAGCACTCATGTAGACACGCGCCTCCACAGAAATTAACACACAAGAACTCGCCCACACACATGCGTACTTTCACACACACACACGCACACAAACACCTACCAGTGCAAAACACGCTCCCATATTTTCAGACAAGCACACAGACATGCACCTAAAAGTGTTTGTGCACACACACACAATAAAACATACACACAAATGAACACATACGTTGAAAAACACACACTCGCTTACAGGCATGCACACTCACACACACACACACAAAAAGACACATGCTACCATGGACATATACTCGCAGACACGTACGCGCATCCTAACATACACACACAAGCACACACCCATACTGTGTCTCACGGATATAAAACCAGACATGCAAATGTTTATTCGCTGTATTTCACAGACACACTCAGGCTCGTATAAACACACCTATTGACTGTTTATATTGCGCATATCTGACTTTTCATTTTGAAAAAAACAGCCAAGATGCTCGAACTATACCACAAAGCAGTAGTTGCATACCTTCAGGGGGCACGGGGAACAAAAAACAATGCTTGCTTGAGATGTGACCCCCTCCGCGCCCACCCTTTGACGCCCTCAACCTACAGCCCCCACTGAAACGAAAGTGGATTTATGGAGGAATTACCATACATTATTGCACTTCTGCAGTCGTGTGTGGTCCCGCTCATTGGAGGGTACCGTGGAGAGGAGTTTCCTAGGCAAAGAGGTATCCACCCACGCCAACGTGTTTTGAGACGTTCTAACACCTGCTACCCACGTTCCCAAATCTCTCTGATACGATACACCCCTGAATCCTCGAGTTCTGGCGACCGAGCTGTGTCCAAGTTGCTAGCAAGAGGACGAGATGGCCTGCAAGGGATACCATCTTACCAGAGCAGTCCCTGTTCCCGACTACTAGAATTGGATAGCAGAAATCTTCTTCCGAGATGCGGTCCCGTTGGGTAACGGCTGCAAGGATGTAGGCAGGGAACGGGCGCTTTGGGGGAAATGAGCGAGTTGTTTTGAGGCGCAGCCTGGAAACATAGAAACGGTGTGCCCCTCGGCGCAGCTGCAATAGTCTGACGGGTCTGCAGTGCCGAGGAGGGGTAGTAAGGAATTCACTGCTTTTCCAAAGCACATGCCGGCGACTGCCCCACCCCTCTCGGTCTTATTGTGAATCATATATATAATCCCACCGAATAGAGGATACAATTTTCTCAAATCCCAACCTTTAACAAGCCAGGCCCGAGGGACAGACAAGCGCTCGCTGTGCTCTGTAAGCCCCATCCTTTTCAGATTGAGGGGCGTGTTTTTCGAGGCAAAAAAGAAAGAAAAAAAACACGCCCCTAAATCTGAAACGGACGGGCCTTAGCTACCAAAAAGGACGTCTAGAACCCTCTTCTCCAATGGCTGGCCGCCTTTTAGGCAGCCAGCCAATGGAGAAGAGGGGCGGGTTCAGGCCTCCCTACTCTAAGACATGAGATCTCGCAAGCGAGACTGCGCATGCGCAGCCTACGCTAGCCGAGACCTAAAAATAGCGACCTAAGAGTGACATCTAACTCTAAAATGATTTTGCTAAAGTATGCAACAGCCAATTGTACGTTAAAATTTAAATACACCCGTGATCTTTCTGCAATTTAATTAGTTTTACTTAATATTACTTTGTTGCACTTTGTGATTGATGGCAAAGGAAGATTAACTAAAGAAATTCATCTTGAGAACAGACTCGAGTAAGGCTGTGTCATTGTTCTGGTCCTCTTCAGCAGGGCTTGAGTCGATGGTAGACGTGGATAGATGCCTTCTACCTTCTATTTTCAGAGGGTAGATGCCATCTACCCTGCTGCTAAGCTGTCCGCTTTCAGCGGAATGGCACGTTCTTTCCTACTTCGACCCATTATCATTTTCTAACACCAGGACACTTTCAGTAGCACCTGCATGTTGTCTGCTTTTGTTCCAAGCAGCAACGTGCAGGCGGGAAAGGGGCTTATCAGCCTCCTTTTGTTGGAGTATCCTGGCTGGGATCTATCGGGAGTCTCATGCCTAGATGCAATTGAGGGAAAACACAGGCTCACCTCTTATCACTTCACAGGTACTTAAGAGAGAAATGCTTGTTAATTTGTTCAGATCTTGTATTTAGGAGATATGCATACACTGTAGGAATGTCAGATGTGTTGCTCGCCCCAGTATTTACATGAATACAATTTTAAATGCCACTAGTTTGTTTTATTTCATTTATAGTGCTATAGCTTCACAGTAGTGGTAATGATCTAAAAAAGAAATAAAACAATATAGTGGTATTTATATTGGTATTGGCGCAACGTGTGTTGTAAAGCACTCTGAAACCCTGCATCGAGATGAGTAGTGCCACTACTCCTCCCAATGCTGGGTGTTCGAGCGCTTTACATCACAAGTACGATTGTACATTGACAATGAATTATATGTGTGAACATCAATATAAAGGATGTGTTACATAAGGCAGTGAGGGTTACAAGGTGTAGGAGCCCCGTGTCCTTCATACCTCACTGTGCTATATTAAAAGGATTACAATTTATGAACAGAAGGACCTGTCGTAAAAGCAGTATCCACATACCAATTTACATGTAATACAATTCTGTCATCTGTTTGTTACATATTGTGCTTTGCAGAAGATATATTAACCCTCTATGCTATTTTGATTCAAAATTAAGTTTAGGCAAAACACAGATCACTCCAGCAAATATGTTATCTTACCATTATTATTACTATTCCCTGAGAATTCGCTGACACAAAAAGATCTCTAGCAGGTGCTTTAACCCCATCAGATATTTTAAAATAAAGACTTTGCAACCAATTAAGCAGAAAAGATTCACTACCACGTTTCCCTTTGTTGCCAATTTCTTTGTGGCAGGGTTTAAAAAAAATAAAACTATAAGCTGAGGCCTAGAATTACTTCGGGTTGAGTTATTTTGGCACAACCCCAATGCAAAATTATAATTGTTAAATATTGCAATGCGCTTACATGTTCTCAAGATAGACCTGATAAATTATATGTGCGTTCTTAAGATCTAATGTCACTTTCTGTGATTTTGTGGGTTGTGATACTACATACGATGTCATGTGCAGTGATGTCACATGCCATGATGTCACTTCCTGTGATGTCACACGTGTGGATGTCATTCGCAGTGATGTCATATACATTCTGCATAACTTGGTGAGTCTCCCTACTTCTGATGTTGGGACTTGAGCCCTGTTCTTCAGTTAGTACTTCAGCATCTTCGATGTCACGGAAAGTGGGCGGGTTTAATTTAAATTAGTTGATATTTGTGCTATCCGGGAGTATGAATGTGCGCTCGTGGATACTTTGAGTTAACCCAGCTTCTGTACGTCTCGGGAAACCGTTCTGCATTCACGGCAGTGCCTCTGGGCCGTGCTGCTGAGGCTGCCGGCTGCTGCTCTGCTGTCATCCTTCCAAGCGAGTGTCGCATCTGTATAAACATCACAAGTTAATCAAAATCTAATATTGGTGGATTTGCCGTATGACGGGGTCAGAGAGGAGGGAAAAAGCTCCCCTACACCAGCAATATGCAAACATAAATTTGAAGCAGGTGGGGAGAGAGCACGAGCGGATATATTCTCTTCACGTAAATAAAGCTGGCGCCCCAGTGACGTTCGGGAGACGCAGCTGTTTTCTCAATGAGAATGTGGATTGTTTTAGTGCAGACATTCTAGACGTCCTCCCAGTAATTCAATGTGCATTAATCACATTGCGGTCACTTGTAGTATTTGAAAAAACGAAATAACTGGGGTTCTTGCGCGCAATCAATTTAATCACATTAGATTGGGTTTCCAGGAATGTGGTAAAATTAAACAGATTTGTGCAGTTTAATTTTAAAACTGGTGTGAAAAAGCGATCCAATAAACAAAATGAGGCGGGGAGTCCTTGAAAGCAGATTATTTATTCCAACTGAAAGGAAATCACAAGGCAGCCTCAGCTACATACAGCATGTTTAACAATTCATCATCAATCATGGGCAGATATACCCTCTCAGCAATGGAAATTTTCATACAGCACACTAATAAAAAAGAAAGCCTTATTTGGTAATATTAATGAAAAGCTTAACAAACAGCTGCTATCTAATATTATGTCAGTCGGGTTTATGGGAATCAAAATAGAGCGGTAGCTTCAGGAGGGTCAGTTCAGCATTGTGTGTGCCCACACAGTCATTGCAATGACCAATAGGAAGCACCAGTGAGGGGCAGGTGAACATTATGTGTGCTCACATAGTCATTGCACTGACCATCAGGAAGCACCAGTGAGGGGCAGGTGAGCATTGTGTGTGCCCACAGATATATAGCACTGACCATCAGGAAGCACCAGTGAGGGTCAGGTGAGCACTGTGTGTGCCCACAGATATATTGCACTGACCATCAAAAAGCACCAGTGAGGAGCAGGTGAGCATTGTGGGAGCCATGTCAGCAATTACACTGCCTACCAGATAGTACAAGAAAGGGTGAGGTGAGCACCAGTGTGTGTCCTGCGAGCCATTGCATTGACCTTAAGAAGCACCAGAGAGGGTCAGGTGAGCACAATGTGTGCCCTGCGAGCCATTGCACTGACCATCGGGAAGCACCAGTAAGGGGCAGGTGAGCATTGTGTGTGCCCACAGAGTCATTGCACTGACCATCAGGAAGCATCAGCGAGGGGCAGGTGAGCATTGTGTGTGCTCACAGAGTCATTGCACTGACCATCAGGACGCACCAGTGAGGGGCAGGTGAGCATTGTGTGTGCCCACAGAGGCATTGCACTGACCATCAGGATTACAGAGTCATTGCATTGACCATCAGGAGGCACCAGTGAGGGGCAGGTGAGCATTGTGTGTGCCCATAGAGTCATTGCACTGACCATCAGGAAGCACCAGCGAGGGGCAGGTGTGCATTGTGTGTGCCCTGCTAGCCATTGCACTGACCATCAGGAAGCACCAGCGAGGGGCAGGTGTGCATTGTGTGTGCCCTGCTAGCCATTGCACTGACCATCAGGAAGCACCAGCGAGGGGCAGGTGTGCATTGTGTGTGTCCACAGAGTCATTGCACTGACCATCAGGAAGCACCAGCGAGGGGCAGGTGTGCATTGTGTGTGCCCTGCTAGCCATTGCACTGACCATCAGGAAGCACCAGCGAGGGGCAGGTGTGCATTGTGTGTGTCCACAGAGTCATTGCACTGACCATCAGGAAGCACCAGTGAGGGGCAGGTGTGCCTTGTGTGTGCCCACAGAGTCATTGCACTGACCATCAGGAAGCCCCAGTGAGGGGCAGGTGAGCATTGTGTGTGCCCACAGAGTCATTGCACTGACCATCAGGAAGCACCAGTGAGGGGCAGGTGAGCATTGTGTGTACCCACATAGTCATTGCACTGACCATCAGGAAGCACCAGTGAGGGGCAGGTGAGCACTGTGTGTGCCCTGCTAGCCATTGCACTGACCATCAGGAAGCACCAGCGAGGGGCAGGTGTGCATTGTGTGTGCCCACAGAGTCATTGCACTGACCATCAGGAAGCACCAGTGAGGGGCAGGTGAGCATTGTGTGTGCCCACAGATATATAGCACGGACCATCATGAAGCACCAGTGAGGGTCAGGTGAGCATTGTGTGTGCCCACAGATATATTGCACTGACCATCAAAAAGCACCAGTGAGGAGCAGGTGAGCATTGTGGGAGCCATGTCAGCAAATACACTGCCTACCAGATAGTACAAGAAAGGGTGAGGTGAGCACCAGTGTGTGTCCTGCGAGCCATTGCATTGACCTTAAGAAGCACCAGAGAGGGTCAGGTGAGCACAATGTGTGCCCTGCGAGCCATTGCACTGACCATCAGGAAGCACCAGTGAGGGGCAGGTGAGCATTGTGTGTGCCCACAGAGTCATTGCACTGACCATCAGGAAGCACCAGTGAGGGGCGGGTGAGCATTGTGTGTGCCCACAGAGTCATTGCACTGACCATCAGGAAGCACCAGCGAGGGGCAGGTGTGCATTGTGTGTGCCCACAGATATATTGCACTGAGCATCAGGAAGCACCAGCGAGGGGCAGGTGAGCATTGTGTGTGCCCATAGAGGCATTGCACTGACCATCAGGAAGCATCAGCGAGGGGCAGGTGAGCATTGCGTGTGCTCACGGAGTCATTGCATTGACCATCAGGAGGCACCAGTGAGGGGCAGGTGAGCACTGTGTGTGCCCACAGAGTCATTGCACTGACCATCAGGAAGCACCAGCGAGGGGCAGGTGTGCATTGTGTGTGCCCACAGAGTCATTGCCCTGACCATCAGGAAGCACCAGTGAGGGGCAGGTGAGCACTGTGTGTGCCCACAGAGTCATTGCACTGACCATCAGGAAGCACCAGTGAGGGGCAGGTGAGCATTGTGTGTGCCCACAGAGTCATTGCACTGACCATCAGGAAGCACCAGTGAGGGGCAGGTGAGCATTGTGTGTGTCCACAGAGTCATTGCACTGACCATCAGGAAGCACCAGTGAGGGGCAGGTGAGCATTGTGTGTGCCCACAGAGTCATTGCACTGACCATCAGGAAGCACCAGTGAGGGGCAGGTGAGCATTGTGTGTGTCCACAGAGTCATTGCACTGACCATCAGGAAGCACCAGTGAGGGGCAGGTGAGCACTGTGTGTGCCCTGCTAGCCATTGCACTGACCATCAGGAAGCACCAGCAAGGGGCAGGTGAGCATTGTGTGTGCCCACAGAGTCATTGCACTGACCATCAGGAAGCACCAGTGAGGGGCAGGTGAGCATTGTGTGTGTCCACAGAGTCATTGCACTGACCATCAGGAAGCACCAGTGAGGGGCAGGTGAGCACTGTGTGTGCCCTGCTAGCCATTGCACTGACCATTAGGAAGCACCAGCGAGGGGCAGGTGTGCATTGTGTGTGCCCACAGAGTCATTGCCCTGACCATCAGGAAGCACCAGTGAGGGTCAGGTGAGCATTGTGTGTGCCTACAGAGTCTTTGCACTGACCATCAGGAAGCACCAGCGAGGGGCCGGTGAACATTGTGTGTGCCTACAGAGTCTTTGCACTGACCATCAGGAAGCACCAATGTGAGGCAGGTGAGCATTGTGTGTGCCCACAGAGTCATTGCACTGACCATCAGGAAGCACCAGCGAGGGGCACGTGAGCACTGTGTGTGCCCAGATAGTCATTGCACTGACCATCAGGAAGCACCAGCGAGGGGCAGGTGATAATTGTGTGTGCCTACAGAGTCATTGCACTGACCATCAGGAAGCACCAGCGAGGGACAGGTGAGCACTGTCTGTACCCACAAATATATTGCACTGACCATCAGGAAGCACCAGCGAGGGGCATACCATTACAATGCACTATAAGGTAAGTAATGAAGATTTTTTAGTTTTAGGGTGGATATGGGTTTTGGGGTAAATGGGAACAGTAATTTCCAGCTCTACATTATCCAACACTTTCCCTACTGTTGCACTCATTGGAGAAGGAATAGTAATGTTTACCCCTACACTATCCAACACTTACCCTACTGTTGCAGCCACTGGAGTGGGAATAGTAATTTTTACCCCTATACTAACCAACACTTACCCCACTGTTACTCTAAAAGTATTATGCGTTGTAATGGTATGCGTTGGAAAGGTATGCGTTTTAATGGCAGCTTAACAAAATGTGATGTAATGGTAGTTGGGATGTAAAAACCCAGCCACTGCACTGACGTTCAGGAAGCACTAGCGAAGGTCAAGTGAGCACTGTTTGTATTCCGAGTCACAATATTTCTATTTTGGAAGCATCATTAACCCCTATTGGTTCTGAGGAAAATGTTGCAGGAATATTCCAATATATGACAACAGCTCCAAAATCTCTGGAAAAGGTGAACATTAGAGGACACTGAAAACACTAACATCGAAGCAAAGTCAAAGGTGAAAACAAGGGGGCATATTACCAAGCAATAGCGATAATTATCGCTATTGCTTGGTAGAGACAAAAATTTACCGCTGAGCTGCGGCGATTTTTAACGCAAATAAACCTTGGTATTACCAAGGTTTATCGCAAATGTGATAAAAATCGCCGCAATGCATGAATATCGCTGAAAAGTCAGCGATATTCATGCATTACCGAGCTAATGCTCTTAGCCATGTTATCCACCTCCCATTGGATAACATGGCTAAGAACTGTTGAGGGCAGGTGTTAGCTTTTGGAGATAATCGCGCTTAGCACGAATATCTCCAAAAGTTGGTAATAGGAGATAGCGATGTTAGCGACTGTTTTCAGTCGCTAACATCTTGGCACGCCCACTTTGCATGTCATTAGTGATAAATATCACTGACATGCAAAGCGGGGCCCAAGATGGTCGCTATCTCCTACTAGCTGTCGCTAACTGGTGTTAGCGACAGCTAGGTAATAGGGAGATCATTTTATCTCCGCTTTCTTGGCTTTTAAAGCCATAAAAGCGGAGATAAACCCCCTTGATAATATGCCCCAAGATATTTTAAATATGTGCAAGTGTGTGAGAATTTGCAAAACTTTGTTTTCACAACTTTCGCAAAAGTCGATGGAACTTTGCTTTGTTCAGAAATGTTTTTGCTTTGGGACATCCGAGTGAAAATCAAGACTTTTGGAACAATTTATTTTGCATATATCTACTTTTAGGGTGATACAATTGTTACTTAGAATTATATTTGACAGAAAGCTGCATTCCTTTCCTCCATGACAAAATGTGAAAATACAAGCTTAACAAACGTTCAGCTTGCAGAGAAATATTGTGCATACATTTTGCAGAATGCAATTTTGTTGTAAATATGCAAGTAGAATGGCACGTGGGAAAAGTTTTTCGCCATGCAGATGAAAGTTTTGCACTGGTGAACTAAAATTGTAAAACTGCAGTTTTCTTAAAGACGAAAATCAATTACTTCATTAAATTTTGGCAAAAAAAAACATTGCACTTGCCTACCTACTACACAAACTGTACAGCTTGACGCAGAGTTGCGTTATGACCCACTGTAGACAACCTTTTTAGGTCGAGCCTGGTCACCTCATGCTCTGTGAGGTATGCTGTATTGGAGTATGGATGTGAAGCCCTGCCCACTCTCCACCCATATTTGCCTTGGCTTGTGTCATTGTCCTTCCTAAATGCTGGCTTCTGATTCATTAACACGCTTTTAAGTCCCTCCTTAAGTACCGCCATTTCTTCATTTGTAACCTTCCATGAGGACTGGCCCTTTTCCTTCTGTTGTTACACAGTATGTCTTATTTAGTCTGGAAGCAGTATTTTCGTTAATGAGTTTCTCCTACTGCATGTACGACATGCTTCCTTAAAACATTCAGGACGCCATGCACGTTTTCACTTTCCAAGCAGCCCGTGACAATGGCGGCTGCTTCTTGGAAATGAAATAGGTCTGGTATTTACGATAGTTTGAGCTATTGGCAGTGTAAATAACATTGGGGCATATTATCAAGGGGGTTTATCTCCGCTTTTTTGACTTTAAAAGCCAAGAAAGCGGAGATAAAATGATCTCCCTATTACCTAGCTGTCGCTAACACCAGTTAGCGACAGCTAGTAGGGGATAGCGACCATCTTGGGCCCCACTTTGCATGTCAGTGATATTTATCACTAATGACATGCAAAGTGGGCGTGCCAAGATGTTAGCGACTGAAAACAGTCGCTAACATCGCTATCTCCTATTACCAACTTTTGGAGATATTCGCGCTAAGCGCGATTATCTCCAAAAGCTAACACCTGCCCTGAGCAGTTCTTAGCCATGTTATCCAATGGGAGGTGGATAACATGGCTAAGAGCATTAGCTCGCTATTGCATGAATATCGCTGACTTTTCAGCGATATTCATGCAATGCAGCGATTTTTATGGCATTTGCGATAAACCCTGGTAATACCAAGGTTTATTTGCGGTAAAAATTGCTGCAGCTCAGCGGTAAATTTTTCACGCTAACCAAGCAATAGCGATAATTATCGCTATTGCTTGGTAATATGCCCCATTGTTTTTTATTTATGTGTTAATTATCAACACAGATTAAAAAAGCCTTGTCATTTACATTGGCAATAGCTTAAACTCTTGCAAATGCGAGACCTATTGCATTGCAAATGTTTGTTATCAGAAAGCTTCTCATCAGGGCCAATATGTGCATATTCTGCCGAGGGCTTGAATCTCTGGCTTTAATCACAGGTGAACAGCTGAGAGGCTCATCAGGCTTCAGTTAGAGCCACTTGCGTCTTCTGATTTCCTGTTCAATCATCCGTCTTCACAAAAGGACATCTGGCTTTGCACTTTATGCACCAACTGGAGCTGCGCGTCTGCCCATATGTACCACATTTTGGCGCTGAAAAACCGAGAACAGGAATTTGGAGCATCTGAAGAGGGTAACAAAAGCAAAAGACAAGCACGATAGTTAACATCAATCTTAATGAGGCCAACTCTGATTTTTGAAGTAATTACTTAATTGAAAGCAGAAAAAACTAGTGTAATATTCTGTATGACTTTGCACTCATGCACCTGGTACAAACAATCTTAGTAATTTTTACATGGTGCATTAGTTGTTCTTGTTCCTCTGAATTTGAGTAAATGAAACATGTCTTGGAGTTTATTATGGTTATACATAAAAAGCCTTTATTCATGTCGATGATCAAACTCCACTTATGGTAAAGCCCACTGTACATTACTTCAAACTCTCTGCCTTTCTCCCCATCCTGAGTTGATAATCAGGACTAGTAGTACTGATAGGGAAATCAGCCACAAACCACATAAAAAAGGTATTTCTCAAACATTTAAACTAAACAATACTTAAATAGAAAAATGTAAGACAATTTTATCACATAATTGCTGTCTGATTCCTAGCTATTTTTTTTGTTTAAAGAAAAATTCAATCTTATTCAGATAACAACAAATATTGTAATGCAACTAGTTTAAACTTCTTCTCAATCCAATTCAATGTGTATTGATCTATCCAAAATATGTTTCTTAATACCTATATCACTCTCTGTCAATAGAGTTCACTGGGACTGGGTTCTCAATATTTAACGTGTTTGTTACTGCTGTGAGACATCGCATCCACTTTTGAACATAATAGCAAAAATGATCAATTGAACTCAGTTATTTGTTTGCGTGTTAAACTGCAGCAGTAAAAGCCCCCAAGTTATTTTAACAAAATACACACATAAAGCAGGGTGAAGCCAGTGAACATAAGTTAATATATATGGTGCTCACATATAGTGGCAAAGAAATATGTCACTCACCCATGCAGTAGTGGGGGAAATCAGTTAGGGTAGTAGTTATTCTTCACTAATTTGTAAACATGCTGCACAAGCTTGTACAGAAAAAGCAATAGTATGGACAAGAAAAACACTAGTCAGTCTGTCGCTCAACTTTATTTTGGTTGGACAAACCATACAAGAGAACAGTACAAATATATGATGAAAACTTAAATATTCATAGGTATATAACGCATCCCAATGACAGTGGAAAATATTAAAAGGAAAACTCCAGTCATAATACATCAATTACGAATATGCTGCCCCGAAAACTAAGATCAGAAACAGCGAGACAAAAAACCTCAACAAGAGAAACCTTGAAAAGGTGCTCCTGAGGGATCCACTATGTCGCCCTGACTTTTTATAATATTTTCTAAGGCGAGCAGCTCAACGACTCTATGGGGTGTCTAAAGTAAAATGATGCTCCTTCGGTCTTTATACAGAACAGATGAATTTTTTGTACTATGGAACTTTAGACTGCTGAATATCTCCCATTAATTCCAATCATCTTGAAAATGTTTTGGTAAAATCTTCTGACAATGAGGGTATTCGTAACAGAGATTTAAACCTAGTGTTCAAACCATTCATGTACACAGGAATTTAAAAGGTTGATACAACCCAAAGAGTGTTGTATAGAATGGCCTTGTGGTAGACCTTGTTCAAAGATTGTGCAACAGTGGTTAGGATAATCATTTCCCCAACATTCTTGCTCATAGCGTTTTCTAATGACGAGGAACCCCTAATAAAATTCACAACAGCAGTGCAGTTGCAAAAGGGGGGCTAATGAATACAAATATCTCATGCCAATTTTATATGCACAGGGGTGTTGCTTTCTCAATAGTGGCAGCAAACATTTTGTTCTTGTTGTTTGGTAAAGTGCACAAAATAATGGAAAGTGCAAAGTGCTTTATTTGGACAATTTATCACAGGGACATGGGATGAATTGATCTGACCACCTTTCTTGACGTGGAAATGCTGCCAAAAAGTGCACTGTGCCTAACCAAAAATTCGTCAGGTAAAATCTACATTGTGAGTTAGTATTAAAAACTAAATAAAATAGAAAACAATTAGTTATAGGACTATCCTCCACAGGACACATCATTCCAAAATGTTCCTACGACTGCCAGTGATGATTTTTGGCCCTGATACAAAAGGCCATTTTAATGCTGTCTTTGACTTTTGAGTTCACATTCCGGGGGTTTTCGAAAAAGTCCCATAAGCTAATCTCGAGCAGTGTACATTTCAGGTAATGAAACCAGGGATTCCTATCAACAGTAGAGATGGCAAGACAGTCCCTGGTGATATCTCTCAAAGAGGCTAAATATTCAGATAGCTAAATCTTTACCCATAATAACAGAGGAGCAAGGCCAACACGGTCCTCTATATAATCCAGCCCTAATTCAGGGTGGCAAAATGTTGTAGGTGCACTTTTCAGCACCATCAATACTCTGATAAAATTATTTTCTACAACTTGAAGCTTATTGCTACTGCTATATCCTCAAACTCCTGCACTGTATGTGGTGATGTATAGGCATTTTGCTTTATAGAGAGCTAATAGTTCTTTTACCGGTTTTTGACTCAATGTAGCAGCAAACTGGAAAAGCGCATCTAAGCCTCTAACTGTCTGCTGCTCTCTTAAGGTCAACAGGTAATCCAAAGTCAACTGAGAATTAAAAAGGATACCCAAATACGAAAAACTTTTGGCTTTTTCTATCTCTTTTTCCTGCATCATAAAAGTTTTTAATTTTGAAGAATTGGGACCACATACCATGATATATGATTTCTTAAAATTAACTTTGAAACCAATTGATGTCATAAAATCTGTAAAAGCATCAAGACTTTTCTAGAGACTCATAGCAGTCCATGCCAGCAGGAATATATCAGCGTATGAGAATAGTGGTACAAACTGCTTTCCTATCAGTGGAAAACCCAACTTCTTCTCTAATAAAAATGCCTCTAGCCCATTTATATATATAAGAAATGCAAAAAGGGGATAAAATTTAGCCCTGATGAACCCCACTGGTTGAATCTCTTTGCTGTGTTCCTTTACTACCATATTTTACCCTTACCGTAAGATTTGCATGTAACCTATGTAGAAGGGCAATCAAAGCTTCTTCTACTCCCATCCCTCCCCTCGTTGCCCAAAACTTGTCCCGATTGACAGTGTCCAAAGGACTCGATAAGTTCATGAAGGCCAGATTAATCAAACTCTTCATGGAGCTTGTTTACTTGCTGACAATCAGAGACAAGTTGGGACACTGTTCAGTCGTGCCCATACCCCGTCTGATGCCATATTGTGTTTCTGAAAGAATCCTATTTGCGGCTGACCACTCTTATTGTCATGCCAAGAGAACCCTACCTAGGAACCTTACTGTTACATCAAGGACTGATTGTAGCCTATAGCAGGCTGGGTCATTTCTGTCCCTCTTTTTATAGACTGGGACCACCACAGCCTCTTTCCATGTCATAGGCAGTGGGCCAAGAATCGCTGCTTTAGGAATGCTAGTTAAAAGTGGGGCCCGCAAGACAGGGTTGACCGTAAAAAGTTCCAGTGGCACTCTGTCAGGACCTGGAACTTTCAGACAGGTGCCCTGTGATATTGCAGCCACCACTTCTTCTACTGAAATTGACATACTTAACTGGATTTCTTGATTTGGAGTATGGATCATCTTCACACCCTGTGACAAACATGAGTCAGTTAGATACATTTGGACAGTTAAGTCACCCATGAAATGCTGACTATATCTAAAAAAAAATCTTTTAGAGCACAAATTGCCTAAACATGCTATCTACGTTTGTGGAGAAATAGCATAACTGCAGTGCAGACAAACTTTAGTCGTTTATGTACGTTTTGTGTATTGGGTAACTTGAGGGATGGCGGCTGCCTTGAGAGAATCCAGTGTGAGATGACTACCTCATATGCTCTGTATTAGAGAATCTAAAGGAGTGGTGTTTCTGGTAGCTCTGTTTCCTCCTAGCACATCAGTGGTCTTTCACTAATTGAAGTTCTCTATAATTCTGTGGAACTACTGACAGAAAGGTTTAACTGTAGAAATATTACCAGAGAATGTTGTGTGAATCTGAAAGCAAGCTAATTTCTTGTTCTTGTTTCTCAGTATATACTGACAGATTAGTGCTTTATGTACATTGTGCGCTGGGGGTGATCAGACTCTGGAACATGTTCTATTTGTATGTCCGAACAAGATCGTAATTTCTGCCCGCACTAGATTTTTGGCACCAATATATTGCTCATGTAGAATCACGACAGTGAGAGAACTTATCGCTCTTTGCAAACAACCTCCGAATGAATTTGTTTTGTTTTAACTTGTATACATTTCTAAAATCGTTTTTATCTCTGTATTGATAATATTGAATCTCTTTTTATATGTAACTTGTATAATATATTTTGTGGTCCTCTGTTGAGTACCAGTACAAATAAACTTTTTGACTTTGACTTTGACAGATTAGTGCCACTATAAACCTACTAAGAGACCTGGTGTAGAGCCATGCAGTGCATCCCAAGTCGCATAACTTCCATGAGTACATTTTTATGTTCAATTTGTTTTATTAATTTAAGAGAGAGAGTATAAATAATTAAGGTACTACAACATGTAATACATTAAAAAAAACATCTTGAACAATAAATAAATAATAAACAGAATACATATGAACAATAATATATAAAATGGATAAACCCTAATAAAAACAGATAAATAAGAACCTTATATATATATATATATATATAATTTTATAAAGCGCGCAGCTACCCAAAGGCTTCCCGGCGCTAAACCAAAGACAAAGGGAGTGTGCTTGCAGACTCGTTTATTGATTGAAAAGCCAGGTTTTAAGATCCCTGCGGAACGTAAGATGGTTAGATTCCGTTCGAAGAGGAAGAGGAAGAGAGATCCACAGGGACGGGGCTAAGAAGGCAAATGAACGACCACCCATTCTGGCTCTTCTAATTCTGGGAATCTGGAGTTTGTGTTGGTTGGATGACCGCAGAGAGCGCGAGGGGATGTACAGATGAATCAAGGATGTTAGATATTGAGGTACCTTACCCCAGATGATGCTATGTGTGAAACAGAGCGCCTTAAATTTAGAGTGACTCTCAATGCAGAGCCAATGAAGGCTACGCAAAGAGGGGGAGGTGGAGGATTGAAAGGGTAAATTACATAACAGACACGCTGCCATGTTTTGGACAGTCTGTAATTTACGAATTACCTCTTTGCTAGCCCCCAGAAGAAGGATGTTGCCATAGTCTAGGCGAGAAGTAATAAGCGCCTAGATTACGATTTCCTGGGTGTCTAGGGGGAGCATCCAGGCAATTTTCCTCAGCCATTTAAGAATGACTGTGCAGGTGGAAGAGACTTTAACAGCGTGTTGCCTCATGGACAATTGGTTATCAAAAATGATGCCCAAATTGCGTGCTGTTTTGGAGGGATTGGGAGGGGTACCCACTTGGACAGGCCAATGGGAGGGCCCCCATAAGGCGGTGTTATTGCCAAACAGAAGGAGTTCTGTTTTTCCTCCGTTTAATTTTAGCTTGTTGTTGTGCATCCAGGAGGCAATGTTGTGAAGTCCAGAACAAAGTGCAGATGTAGTGACATGATGACTGGTGGAAAGTGAGAAGATGATCTGAGTGTCATCTGCATATGAAAATATGGAGAGCCCCGCTTGCCAAGGGTCTGACATACAAAT
Organism: Lissotriton vulgaris; assembly: GCF_964263255.1. NCBI lineage: Eukaryota > Metazoa > Chordata > Amphibia > Caudata > Salamandridae > Lissotriton > Lissotriton vulgaris. The sequence goes on from NC_141689.1 coordinate 1,949,521,156, forward strand.
TGAAGAGAAGGGGGCTAAGAATGGAACCTTGCGGAACTCCGTGTATTGATTATTGAATTTTTGACGTAGATGTGGCCGAAAAAACTTGGAACGTCCGGTCATACAGAAAATGTATAAGCCAATTGAGGGCAGAATGAGAAATGCCTATGGTTTTGAGAGTGCTGACCAGAATGGGGTGGGAGACCATGTCAAACGCGGCACTTAAATCGAGTAGAATAAGTGCCACGGTCTCCCCTCTGTCAACCAGATGACGAATGGTTTCAGAGACTCCCAAAAGAGTGGTTTCCGTAGAAAAACCGGAACGAAAGCCAGACTGAGAATGATGCAAAATGTTGTTAGATTCGATAAAACTGGTGAGTTGTTTAAGGACATGTTTTTCCAATATTTTGGAAAATACTGGGAGAAGGGAAATTGGACGAAAATTGGAGGGGTCATTAGGGTCAGCATTAGCCTTTTTTAACAGGGGTACAATCATTGCGTGCTTCCAATCACGGGGGACCTTTGCCTCCCTGAGTGACATATTTAGTAGCTCCAGGATGATTTTGAGAGAGGGGGGTTAAGGGTTAACAGAAATTGGGGAGGGATGGGGTCAAGAGGGGAACCCGATTTAATACTTCTGATGATGTCGTATAAAATGGATAAGGTAAGGGGGTCCCATGCGCTAATACCTGATTCGGCTGGCTGAAGATCGCCCGGAATGGTAGAGACAACAGGCACAAGGGAAGGAGTCGGAGAGTCGGGAGGACCGAAGTCAACATATATATATATCATGTCATTTCATTTGTATTACATTTAAGTAAGAATAATTGATCACAAAAAGAATAAATAAAAAGAACCACAAGAAAAAATAAAAACGAAGAGAGAAAGAAGAGGATAAAAAGGAAAGAAAAGAATAAGAAGATAGAGATAGAGAAAGAAGAAGAGAAAAAGAGAAAGGTACTCCAGCCTTACTAAAAGAAAAGTGAAAATCAATCAGCAGTGATGAAAGGATATTGAGCCACCAGACCCTGAGAGGCTAAATGGATATATTTATCAAGCGATCTCCAGACACCAGAAGAGATAAAAGGGGTATATTGTCCCTCCATCACAGAAGTGTGAGCACCACGGAGAAACGATACCCATGCCCACCATATGTGATACGATAAGGAATTAAAGGATTTCCCTTCTGACAATATAATCTTAATAGCTATTGATAACAATAGATCCAGAAGTTGTAAATCTAACTCGTCTAAAGGAAGTGAAGATGAAGCTGCCCAAGGACCCAACGGAACTAGAGGAAAGGAAAGCACAAACTTGATATTAAAAATTAGTAATAAATGCCTGTGGATTAACTTCCAAAATGTTTGGAGAAGGGAGCACACAAAAAACATATGCTGAGAGCTACCAGCAGCCCTTTTAAAGTTCCAGCAAGGATTATCATCTTTAAGTTTGAGTGTCTACAGAAGAGCTGGGGTCCAATGTAGAAGATTGATGCTGAAAAACTTTGAATCAGAGAAGGAGCAATTTTATTACATAGGGAAAATTTCCCAATGGTTTTCCAAGTGTCCAGTGTAATATGTTTGAATACATCAGAATCAAAACGGTGTATCAATTAGAGCTGTGTAACCATAGAAAGAGATGTCGGAGAGATAAACAAAAACCTATATATATCTTAGAAGCAACATGTCCTGCCTTACCCCAAAGCTGTAGGAGAGAAACAGTATTTGAGTCTGGATGAAAAGTACTTTTGGACAAAGCTACCTTAATTTTAAGGAATTAATAGAGATCAATATTATTGAGACTAAATATTGAGGCCAACGAAGAGAAAGGTAAAGGATCATTGTTAACATCATAGAAATGCCTTTGTTGGCCCAGTGTAACCTTGTCTCCGCGTCCACCTGAATCTTAATCCTGGCAATGTGCCACAAAGAGGACCATCTAGAGTTTTGAATGTGTAAGGACACTCTCCTATCAATTTTTTTCAATGCCAAAATGGTGTCCGATATGATTCGTCCAGAGAAGGGGAAAGTCAATGTAGACGCAGTCATCAAAGCAGAGGTAGGTAAGGGAGAACACAAATATTGTTCAATATACAGCCATGAAGGAATATGGCTAGTATCAGAGGAAATCCATAGAGCCCCTTGAGAGGCTATAAACGCCGACTGATATAAGCTCCAATCTGGGAAATTACAAACACCCATATCAAAAGATTTCATCAATTGTTTGTACGCGATCCTAGCATGTTTGTTTCTGAGAAATTTAGAGGTGAACACATCCATTTCATGAAAAAAAGAAGAGGAGAGATTGATAGGGAGCATCAATGACACAAAGTTGACAATGGGAGTTATCCTCATTTTCAATGTCTGGAGACGACCCCACCATGAGATGAACTTAGGCGAACACGCCTCCAACAGATTTTACACTTTATCTAATACTTGAGATTCATCATAAGAGACAGTATCTGACAAAGTCGCACAAAACCAAATCCCTAAGTATTTAAGCTGCTCAGACTGCCACTTGTATCCCGCATCTCCCATGTGAGAACAAAAGTATAACCGATTAAGAGGAAACATTTCAGTTTTGTCTTTGTTTAAAGTATACCCTGAAACAAGGGAAAATTCTTTGATAATGCGAATAATAGCAGGAATTACTCTTTCTATATCTTCTGAGAAGATAAGAACATTTTCCACATACACAGCCGTTTTGATGGTCTGTGAACAAAATTGAAAGCCCTGAATGTCCTGATTAAGATTAAGTAGTCGAAGAAGCGGGTCAATAGACAATGAAAAGAGAAGTGGTGATAACGGGCAAACCTGCCGGGTGCCCTGGCCAAGATCAAAGAAGGATGAAGTAGCTCCATTATTCCTAATATTAGCCTTAGGTTGAGTAGATAATGACATAACCATTCCAATGAACGCATCTTTTATGTTATAAGATTGAAGTACTGCTTGAAGGAAAGGCCAGGATTCCTTATCGAAAGCTTTCTCAGCGTCAAGTGCAATAGCTGCTGACGGAGAACTAGACGCCTTTACTTTCTCTAAAATATGACAGAAAGTGGGGATATTATCCCATGAGTACAATTTTAGAATGGAGTACTACTAATTGTCAGTTTTTTGGAAGGTTGGCAGCTTTATGAGTTAATATATAAACCTCGGTCTTGTGACTAGATAATTCCATTAAATAATATTTTCTTAACATGTAAATAAAAAGTTATTAATAGAGCCACAGTATTTTGAGTCACATTATTACAAAACTAGTAGAAGAAACTGTCCCCACATTTGCTGATAATATATCGTAATCAATCACTTTATGTATGTGCATTGAAAGTTATGTGTATATCTCAAAAGAAAATGCCCTATGGAGCAATAATACCTTAACATAATGATTTTAAAAGTAAAATCGTTCTTCTGTCAAACAATGCGTGCCATATCAGGGTGCATATTTCATCTCATAATGACAGTGCTTGGATCATTAGAGGCTGAACCATGATATATTTTTGTGACGCAGAGCCGAATGCCTGTTTATTGCACCTCCAGGGCTTCAATTGAATTAATTTAACCTCACATTTATCCGTGCTAGTGCTTTAATTTCAGACAGCAGAGCCGAGAAACAGGCAAACCTTGTCCACTGTTTCCGAGGTGGTGTATCTCACAATAAAGCAGTAACTCAAATATCGAGTCAAATTAATTAATTTGCCCCCTGGTGGCACATAAAAACCATGCTCTGATCTGCACTGCGCCATAAAAAGCCATCATGACACAGATCCACTTATCTACTAATATTTGATCAGGGTGTTCCTGTTTGAGGCCTATTGCTCTTAACAAATCAAAAACACTTTATCTAAAATTCACCTGAACAGCAGCGGTTCAATCGTGCAGTAGATCGGTCATTAGTCCTGCAACATATATTTCATCTACGTTTTGCCATTCATGATACTGGCTGCAGCTTTCTGAGTGGGTGTTGTAATCCAATATTATTCACTTTTGAGTGGAAATAAAGAGGGGTGGATGGGCAGCTGACCCGGGTGAATTGGATAATGATGGCTGGATTGAGGCCATGATGGCTGCCAGGGAACTGGAGATTTCAGGAGATTGTGCTTGATACAATTTAAATATTTTCATAGGATTTATTACACCCCAAAGAAGCTGCACAAAATGGGTAGATTTCCCACTGCGCTGTACCCTAGGTGCCAAGTGGAAGCTTCTTCAATTCCCCCTCTTGAATTTCTTTTCTGGATTTGGATGAATATTGGTTCACTTAAATCATTTATATCAGTATTGGCAATTCTGTTCTGTTTCATAATTATTTGGCTCAGCCTTACTGATTGGAGCCAGCCCTCAGTTGTTTCTTGCAGACCAGTTCTTAGCCATTATAGCCAATGGGAGGTTGATATTATGGCTAAGACCCTATTGGCGTTAATGTGTGAATATGGCTGTATTCTCAGCGATATTCACGCATTTCGCTGCTATCGCCGGATATTTTATCGCTTTAGAGATAAACGTTGCTAATAGCACGTTCTCTCCACGATAATATCCGGCGATGCTTGGCGATAAAATAATACTCGCTAAGCCCATTTAGCGATAAATATCGCTAGTTGTTGGTAATATGCCCATCAGTTTATTAACTATCCCACATGTACGGACAGTGTTCTGGGGGTGGGGAGATGAGCAATTTTGAGCAGTGCCTATCTGCCTTCTCATAAAGAAATAGCATCCATGGAGAGTTATTGAGGACTGGCAGGGATTACTGATGGTTTGCATAACTTTTATACAACTCACACAGGGGGAGCAACTTTTTTAACTTCTTTCACCTTGAGCACCACTGGGCCTATAAGAAAAGGACCCACATGAGTGAGGGTGCTCCATGGGCCCCAGTGCTTGTAATGCATCAGTCAAATGCCTTCCCTGAAGACCAGGAGAGGGGTCCAGGAAGGAGAAGGCAGGTGGGAATGGAAACAGACTGCCTGGCTCCACATTGGCACAATGTGTGTCGAGCAGGGAGCAAAGTCAGGGGCAGTGCAGTCTTGGGCACCCGTACAGCCCCTATCAAATTGAAATCTGGAAATCCAAAGCAGAGAAATAGACACCTTCAATAAAGAAAATGTACGAGTGCCAGTGAGTGCATGTAATATGAAAAGAAAAGGAGAATCAGGAGTGGCCTGCTCCCACATCAAGAATCTGTCCATAATGGATAATAATCCTTGTACAAAATGCACATATTGCAGAAAGTGGTGTCCCAGGAAGGGCAGGCTCACAACCTTTGTTTTGGTGACGCTCCAGTATCAGCTACGGGGACCATCATGAGAGGAGCAGGCCACCACAGGACCCGACTTTTAGTTTTTAAGTTCCATCACTAAGTCTCCCCATAACAGAAAAACAGTAACCTAAGGAGACATTTCTATATTCTTTCGTGAGCTGGTATGTCTGTATTATATCCCTAGAGTGCATGGACATTTGCTACCAGGTGTGGTGGCTGAACTGAAGCCAGCTTAATGGTTGAAGAAACGTTGAACATAGGAAACTTTGACTTGCTGTTATTGATAGTAAATCACTGCATATGAATTTGTGGTGACATCCTCAAATCTACCTTTATTGATTTGTATTGTTTTGCACTTATATTTGGCGTTCAGTTATTGTGGTGACACACTGTCAAAGCCAGTAAACCTGAATTTTGATAAATGGGCCTCTCATTTCATAATATCCCCAAAAGGGGGAGGTTTTGTGTTTTTAGGATTCAGGGTTTGTTGGTGTGTACACTATTAGAAGTTACCTAATCTATATTACTTTCAGTAATGTGTGCCCCTTTCGGTTGTTTAGACCTTTCAGTGGGTGTCAGCATAGTCATTTTCACCTGCCATTCTGTATGTCTTTGTTAATTTGTGTCTTCATTAACGTGTGTAATCATTTTATTTACATTTTTTAAGGAAAAGGAACTAACAAATTTTAAATTGCTAATTGTTGCTGCTGAGTTCTGAATTTCTAGCCCACTGCTCCTCCCCTGAGTAAGCTTTGGACTTCCCTGTCCCACTTTCCAGACAGTCAAGTGCTAATTGGGAGGTCCGTGAGGCCCAGTCCCCCTCCATGCTCTTCAAACATCTCTAATCTGGATTCTTTACAGCTCATATTCTATAACTGAATTATTTCTCTACTACATCTTTTCGGGTTCACACAAAAGAGGGCAGTGAAACATATTCAGAGCTACATTTACAAAGGCTTCGCACTGGCAATAAATGATGCAAAGGTGTGTACTGTATTTACTATCGAGCACTGGAAAAGCTTTAGAACACAAAATGCTTTACACTGCTTAGTGTTGCTTTGCATCAAGAGTAGGGAGGGCTACTCAAGCAGATCAACACAAACAGCAATAGGTTTTGGCACAACGCCCTGTCTACTAAAATATCTAGTCTGGTCATTGAGTAAAAAATGAATGACTGGAATATGCTTTTACAAATTGTAATGTGTTTATTTGCCAAAAATAAAATGAGTTGCATGTGTGTTGTACTGCACAGCACACATCAAATGCATAAGATCCTTCTGAGAGGTGCTCTACATAGTAGGTTGTACTGGAAGGGTATGCTTCCAGAATAAATCATATGCTAGACAATGCACACCCATCTCCACACCATGGTACAAGGCGGTGAGTCATGCAAGGCAAACCTGATAAGGGCCAGCGCAGGGAATGAAAACAGACGCAGGCCAAATGTAGTAGGCATGGCTCTGCACTGAGTTCTTCCCCTTGCACAATACAGAGCAGCAAACTAGGTTACTGTTCTGCGGTGTGTAAAAAAATGATCCATTTTGACAGCAGAGTCATGGGAAATGGCAGCCAAAGTTTATCCAAAGATTATCATTCAGTGGCTATTTCCTGGCTACTGAATCCACAAGTACCAGAGTTAGATCTGGTAGCCAGCTGGGGTCTATTGTCTAATTGTGTCCACAGACCCTAACCAACTGATGACAAGATCTAATCTACATATCATAACTGAGCTAATGCACCAGTTGCAACTGCCATCTTTCTAAAGTTTATGAAAGAAGTACCATCGAGTTGAGCAGTATTATAATCTATTGTTTTCCAGCAAGGCTCTGAATCTGTAACTTACAGATCACAAGTAAATCTCTGCAGTTTGTGTGTTAGACACTGAGCTGTTCAAATGATTATAACTTATTTCATGCCTAGTAATACACATTTAGATTTCTTGAAACTGGTTTGATTTTCTTGCATTGTCACTATGGTTATTTCAGGGAAATGTCTGCTGTCCTCTCATCTTCATTTTGCTTTTAATCTTTATATTGTTTGTTGTATACTGAAAATGTTGACGTGGTTCAACTGCAGAAGTTTAATAAATTAAACTTCAAAAGGCTCACTGAGTGTAAGGAACTCGTCAAAGCTTAACGCTTTTGAAAGTTTAGAGTTTGGTCAAATTACTGCTTAGGCCTTGTGCATCCCTATCATCATTCCAAGTCATGTTCATCAAAAAAAAGTCCAAATGCATGAGGTCTGTGTATGCTTTGCTACTTTTGTTACAGCTAATTTAGGGCCATATGTATCATAGTTCCGTTTTGCGATTTCTAAATAGCGATTTTTAGGGAATCGCTATTTAGAAATCGCAAAACGGCATGTATGAAAAAAATCGATTTTTTTTGCGATTCCTTAATCTTCCTTATTTGCGAATTTGTTGCAAATTCGCAAATAAGGAATATTTTCCTATTCATTCCTATGGGCCAGGAGGCCCTTAGGAATAATTGTGAAATGCATTTCATTTTGCGATTCGCAATTTGCAATTCGCAAAATGAGATGGATTTCAAGGGTGCAGGGGTGTCTCAAGGACACCCTGCTGCACCCCTGAAATCAGCATGTGTGTGCATATGGCGCACATACATGCCCTATGGGCATGTATGTGCGTCACATGCCACATTAAAAAATGCCAATTAGTGTATTTTGAAAAGAAATCGCAATTTACCACCAACTGAAAGTTGGTGGTAAATTGCGATTTCTTAAGCTAAATTCGCTACAGTAAAATGCTTCATACATAGCATTTAAGGAATCGCAAAATTCCGATTCCTTAAATGCTATAGAAAAATAAGGAAGCGCAAATATTTGCAATTCCTTAAGATGCGATTTTTTGATACATATCAATAAATGCAAAACAGCCTTTTGCGATTCGGAAAGGCCGAAATTCGGTGAGTTCCGGCCTTTGCGAATCAAAAAAGGCTTGATACATATGGCCCAAAATGCCTTTGTCTGTTGCGTTCTCTTGTTCACTGACCATGTTGAACTGAGATGAAGTAGACGGTGCCTACATCCCCAGCAGTGAAAAGCACAAGTCTGGCCACAAACTATTTCCTGTTGAGATTTGCCAAGTCTCATTGGCATCGGTGCATGATATACACCATCCATCTATGTGAGTAGAGCAGTTTATATTTAAGCAATCCTTGCACATTCTGGCTCCTGGTCAATTAGGTACAGAAATAAAATCAAAAAGAATATACTTTTTATTGTTTGGAAGTTATAGCCAAGAATTATAGGTCAGAAAATCATAAAACACTTCTGGACCTGATCTCTAGACCCCCCACTAGGCCAGCAAATAATATTAGAGCATTAATTAGAGCGGCCTTGTACGAAGAATACAGGTTGCTAATTCTTTCATTTATCTGTAGCCCTTGCACAGAAAATCCATTTACTTTTGAGCTGTTTTCTAGTTATTAAATCTCTGAGGTCATTAAAACCATTTTTGAGAAGCCGGTCTGTAAATCACAGATGCCAGAAGGTCGCCATCGCGGCACATGGGACATGGGCTGCTTTCAGAGCTCTCTTTTAATGGCCTGGCGTCGCTGAACGGATGATTCCTGCCAGAGCAGCACATGGCCCAGGTGTCGTTATTTTTTCTTCAGTGGTGTTACAAGATCAATTGACTTTTTTTCCAGTTTGGCTAGGCGCGGGTTTTTTTTTCTGACACTGTTGTGCATTTCATGCGGACTCCTATTTCACTCAATGCCACGCTACAGTTTGTGCTATTAACATACAGAAGCAGAGTGTGTAAGGGGAAGTCATTTGTTGCTGATACATTACTCTTAATACAGAACATAATGAAACAAAGAAAAAGCAAGAAAAATCCTGAAAGTAGAGATATTGGAAGAATGTGCATTTAAATCACTTTTTTTACAAGCAGTCCTGGCCTCATCCTCAGAAAATTAAACATGTTTGTTAATTTGTTGACCCTCTAGCCACTTCTGCAAATCGCTTGCAGTCTACGGTCAAGCCCAGCAATAGAACACCTTTAGGTGACCCAGAGTAAGGCCCAAAAATGTGCCACTGAGTCTACTGGAACGGGTCCCAGAGGGTTCAACATGCCAGTTTAAGGCTCAAAGCACAGAGGACTTGCAGGCTATCAGCGTTGATGGAACATCTTATAACAGTATCTGGACCAGTTTTTGGGCAGGATAGCACAGAGCTTAAGCCTTAAGCACCAGGGGGCATATTTACAATTACTGGCGCATCCCTGCATATCAGCAAGGATGCGCCAGTAATTGTGCGCCGCAGCTCCTCCCCCCTTGATGCTGCCGCATTGTAAATGAGGCGCACCATGGGGCAAAAACGGCACAGATGCGTCACGCATCTGTGCCGTAAAAGCGGCGCATTGCTGGAGTTGCATCGCAAGCGCGACGCAGCTCCAGCAATGAACAGGGGGCCCTATGTGCACAATGCTGCGTCAATCCTTACGCCTGCTTCAAGCAGGCGCAGGGTTTTGACGCAGCATGGGCCCAAAAGTGACTGAGTGAAATCTTGTAGATTTCACTCAGCCACTTTTGGGAGGCGTTTCTGCTCCGGAACGCCTCCCCCTGCGATGGTACCCCTCTTCTGGTGCAGGGCTTTACAATGGAACGCATCTGGGAGATGCGTCATGTTGTAATTACCCCGCACCATGGTGCATCTTTTGCGCTACCGCTGCGTCACAAAAGTGACGCAACGGTGGTGTAAAAGTGACGCAAGGGGCTTGTAAATCTGCCCCCAGGTCCGTGAGATACACAGTAAAGATAAAAAATGTGAGGTGGCTGTTTCCTCTTATGAGGCAGTGTTTGTTCCCTGGAGCATGCAGATGGAGCTCTGTTTCACAAAGCATCTTTTACATGGCCCATATTTGTTTCTTATTTTGGATTATGAAGTGTTGCACTGAGCCATACATGTGCTCAAGGAGACACATCTAATTACATACATGAGCCTGGGGGTTCAATAGGTAGATGAAATGACTCCCCATTTACAACAATGCAATTGTCCATGCATGTTCTTATACACAATGGGGCTCGTTATGATGTTGGATGGAAAGCCTCTGCCTGACAGTTGGAATCTTCCTGACTGTGTCAGAGCCCTTCCGACCGACTTGGTCTGTTTACAGTTTGACTGCCTGATTACGATATTTACGGTTGGAACGTAAACCAGCCTGTCATTCCAACTCAGTTACGACCAACTCGAGGAGTATGCCTGTCCATCGGAACCACACCCTATGGACAGCGTTTTCACCCTCTGATTTACGATGTCGCTTTCCAACTGCCTTTCCGGGTCGGCCTGTTCGACATGGGAAGGCGGTCGACAAGTGACATAGGGGGCCCTGGCAGGGCCTCTTTGCCCCACGGCCTACGGTTGTTGGCCAAGGGGGTACCTAAGGTACCCGAGTGAAACCCTGCACTGTGAGGCAGGCACCATGGGGTGCCTACAACAGGATGGCAGTTTTTCCACACATACCCCATTGCGCCATAGGAGACTGTGGTATGGCCGGTTCTTGGGAGTAACACGATCTTCCGTAGGTAACAATGGGAATCTGACTGAACAGTGTTCAATCGCATCGTAATCCAGCGGTTGTAACCACCGATCGCAAGTCGGTCGGTCCCGAATCCGAGACGTATCAGAGGAGGCTTTCTGCCCGACATTGTAATGAGCCCCTATATGTCTTGTTATAAAGCATGTAATAAAATTTGAGATCACTACCAGTAAAATTATTGATTGGAGGACGAATCAAATTACCTTATGCAAACATGAAAACCGTAAGGTAATGTCATCAATAAATATGGTCATCGAACAATAATAGTGCTATTGAAAATAAAACCCTGAAATATTTTGTTGTAATTCAAAATATGTTTATATGATGATGTAGTTCATGACAGCGCTATACAGGTAGAAAGCTAAATGAAGTGTAACAGTGGTTCACTGTTTTAGGTGTTTAGAGTCTGTCACTTGTGCTCCAACAATAACATGAGTTTTCCTTTGAAATTAAATAGAGAGTTTGTTATGAAATCCATACACATACACACACACACACACACACACACACACACACACACACACACACACACACACACACACACACATCTATCTATCTATCTATCTATCTATCTATCTATCTATCTATCTATCTATCTATCTATCTATCTATCTATCTATCTATCTATCTATCTATCTATCTATCTATCTATCTATCTATCTATCTATCTGTCTGTATGTATGTATGTATATATATATATATATATATATATACATATATATATATGTATATATATATATATATATATATATATATATATATATATATATATATATATATATATATATATATATATATATATATTCACAGAAAAAACCATAGGTTATAGTGGATATATAGTTAGGAATTTGCATTTACAAAACCTTGAAAATTCAATGAAAAAACCATAGGTTATAGGCCATATATAGTTAGGAATTAGCATTTACAAAACCTTATTTTACTCGCATAAAACCATTGAAATTCCATATATAGTTAGCTAACTATAAGCGCTAACTATATATCGCGCACCCGCAATCCACTGCTGATGATGTCACATATTACATCATTCATGACATGGTCAGTGACATCACTGATGACATCACTGATCACAACATCCAGTGATTGTATGTGTTTGTAAAGTTTAAATATGTTTCACATATTGAAGAATGAGTGGATGTATAAGTGTCTGGATGAAGAATTTAGTAGGTGCATGACTGACTGTATGAGTGAGTGATTAAATGTGTCTCACTGAGTACATGGGTTAGTGACTAAACTGTCTTAATTCGTGCATCAGTATGTTTGATGTTGTGTAAGCTGCTGCATGTGTTGATCAGTAGCTATAAGAGTGGCCATATGGGTTATTGATTGGTTGCCCAAATATTTGAATGGGAGGCTGAGTGTGTGTGTGGGTGGCTGGGAGGTGCGTGACTCTGTGCATAGATGTGTAAGCAGTTGATTCACTAGGAGTATGAGTTCAAGAGTGCATGTGGAAACAGCTATATGGGCGGTTGACTGTGCATGGGTGTGTTGGTGAGTGAATGGATTTCTCATTGCTACATGTGCAAGTAAGTACGTATGTAAAACACAATACATGTGAGAGTTGAGATATATAAATAACTGAACATAAGAGCCAGTGAATGTGTGAGTGGCTGTATCTATCACTGTGAGCTTGTATCAGGGATTATATAAGAGAGTAAATATGTGTTATTATATGTTTGAATAAGTAAGATGTGTATAACTGTATAGTTGAGGAAATGGAGGTGTGATTGATTCTTTGCATGACTGACTAGGTGTGTGAGTAACTCCATGGATGAGTGACAGTCTGTGAGTGTCTGTTTATACTGAGTGTATGTAAGGTTATATTAGAGTCTGAAGAGGTTCATTGTATTATCACATGAGTGATGTGATCAGTGATGACAAATGAGATGTCATCAGTGATGTCATTTGAGTTGTCATCAGTGATGTCATCAGTGATGTCATTTGAGATGTCATCATTGATATCATTTGAGTTGTCATCAGTGTAGTCATTTGAGATGTCATCAGTGATGTCATCAGTGATGTCACTGACCATGTCATGAATGATGTAATATGTGACATCATCAGCAGTGGATTGCGGGTGCGCGATATATAGTTAGCGCTTATAGTTAGCTAACTATATATGGAATTTCAATGGTTTTATGCGAGTAAAATAAGGTTTTGTAAATGCTAATTCCTAACTATATATGGCCTATAACCTATGGTTTTTTCATTGAATTTTCAAGGTTTTGTAAATGCAAATTCCTAACTATATATCCACTATAACCTATGGTTTTTTCTGTGAATTTCATTGGTTTTTTAATAGCAAATATGAAAAGCTTTAAAATGTCAAGTACGTGATAGATAAAAACATTTTCGTATTTATGCACGCTGATGTGCTTTGAACGCTGCCCCCCCCCCTCCCCTCTTTTGCCTTAGTAGTACTCTCTCTTTGCAGATACTGAAGGGTAGTTAACGCAGGCCTTTAACCCCGTTGTAATCCGTCGTGCCTCCTTGTCTCTCCATTTGATTGATTGTTGTCCAAGCATTTACTGTTTTAGAATTGGTTCTCTTTGGATCATTCTCTATTTACAAACAAGCACAAAGTCGCAATACTCTGTTTAGTCTTTGCAGATAGTGAAAAATCGTGTAAAAAAATAAAAGTAATCGAGCAAAATCAGTAGGCCACTAATTGGATCTCTTTTTGACCTCGCTAAAATAGAAATATTAGGAACAACCCTTCTTGAGAAATACGAAAATAGTGAGATGAACTGAGCTCCACACCATGAGGGCTGCAAGACAGCTCGGCTCCATCACCCATCCCGCACAAAATAATGACAAACCCTATGCAAATATTAAAAATATAGACAACACACCAGCAAAGAAACAGGGTAAAACATTTTATTAAAAAACTATTTACATAACGTTGGTTTATAAGATGATGTCAGTAGTGGACCGATGTGTGAATAGATCGAAAACAGCACAAGGCTCCAAGATCCGGATAGCAAGCTCCTGGATGTTGGGTGCCATAGTTTAGAGTTCTGAATTTCAGCCTTTTTCAATGCCTGTGCTTTGTTGAAGCAAAATGGCGGCTTGACACAAAGCTGACTCAAGCGTTGTTACTGATGCTATGCAGACCAAAACTGGTTTTCAGTTTGTACATTTTTCTAGATTTTTCAATCCAAGTTTGGTTGACTTTGTAGAACGATGGCTTCAGATTTTCAACATACGGTGTGGTGGCGCTGACTGGGAGGGGGCGCTTCGCTCCTGCCCCCTCCCCAAGTAAGATTTTCATACGTGAAAGTGTGTTAATGGTTTTGGTCCCTGAGATGCTTCGATGTCACTACCATTCTCAAATAGCATAAGTTCTGGATGTTGGGTGCCATAGTTAAGAGTTCTGAGCAGCGCTTGTAACACTGTCTGAAGCTTATTTCCACCTACTGCAGCTTCACTATTCTCAAAGTAAGTGAGTGTCGTTTGTGGACCTGACTGCATTAGAAAACAATGTGATATGTTACCTTCCTAAACAGCTTGACGGAGGCCCCTGAGGGGCGGTGTGATGGCCATGGACTCGGAGAAGACGCTTGGCTCCGACACCCTCCCCAAGTCTTATAGCACTGGTGTAGCCTGAGATCGCCCCCGACATAGGCGGCCGGCTCCCGGGGTCCGGCGGAACTTTTTGCCTTTTGATGACTCTTCAATTCTGGACCTTGTCCCACAATCCGTTTGACCTGAAGACAAGCTGTAGTGGGGCGCCCCTTTATCGTTTTAGTTGCCATTCCGCCCGCTTTTGCTACACTGTGCCTCTTCCGCCATTCAGCTGTTTTCCGCCCGCTCTTGCGACTACAGCGTCTCGCTCACCATGTAGTTGAGATGCGCCCGCTCTTGCGGTGCAGCGATAGGCGGCTGCCACAGGACTCTCAAAATGGCGGCCGGCTCTTCGGTTTTGGGCCTGGTCCACTAAAATGGCCCTGGGACACCTTGGAACTCGGACGCTTGTCTGCTAGGGCTTGGGTCCCATTCTCGAAAAGCGTCCCCTCAGCCGTGAAGATTCTACAAAAGTCTTGGGGGCCTCCGACTCCCGCAGGCTTCTGGTGGGGAGCGGCTGCCATGATTGCTCGTGGAATGGCCACGACGGAGCTACGAGATGGTAGTGGTCTCATGCTGACGCCAGCTTTAGTCTGAAACATCCAGAAACACTGTAGACTACCAATTCGATCAGTTCCGGTAGCGCCCCAACATGACCCGGAAGAGAAGAACTTGCCCTCCCCTCTTTGACTGATGGTTCTTGTTGCCTGTCCCCTCTGTTGTCATTTAACAGAACTTTTTGGACTGCTGAAAGGGGTTGTGTTCTGAACGCTGGTTGGTGGAGACATTTAGACTATATTCTTGACCTACGTTGTCGCGTAATGCGTTTTATGACACGCCGCGTTAGCGCACCCGGAAGTGATCCGAGGCGCGGCGCGCAGCGCGTAACGTAAGCATAACAGGTCATGTGACTTGTTAATAAAACTTTTCATTGGTTCATTTTACTTTTGTTAATTTAATGATGAAAAGCTTGGTCATATGACCTAAAAATTACGCTTTTTATTATTTTCGAACAATATTTTTTTTTCAAACATATGTTATAATATTCCAGGCTAATGTACTTTCCTGGAAAATTTACAACTGTCTTGCAAGTAAAATATATTCCTTTTTCGAGAAAAAGGGCGTTTCTTCCTTCCATGACGGAGCCGTTGAGTAAAAGAGATTCGGCCTGCTGTCTTAGTCGCCGATACGCCTGATTATCAGATTCTTATCGATCACTTTATGTTGCAGACATGAAAAACACAACTGCCCTTGACCATTTATCTTTACTGCGTTCCTACATATTATACCTTTTATCCGTCATGTAATTGGACTGCTTTATTTCACTTGCCTTTTACTGATTCGAAAACAGTCACTAAAAGTAAAAACTTTACAAATGAAAATACTACTACCGTGTTTTGTTTTAAAAACCTTTATTGTGAAAATGTCAGTATACAAATACGGGCCTATAACCACGTGGGCCGGCCACGGAGCAAACTGAAATCGTATATGATGAGGAGACATTTACACTGTAGAAGAACGTAACGAGCGGGCCATTAGGTGACAAGAACAAAGGTGTCTAACAGTTGCGGAATCGGTGGACGTACATTTTGTAATTAAAATACGACAGGGCCACTTACAATAACATTTTCTAGATATACATTTGCGGGCAAAGAGTTACGAGTCCCATTTATACCGGCGCCATTTTGGGCGAGGCCGGGCAGGTCCAAGATATAGTCAAAATGTCTCCACCAACCATCGGCCAGACCAGAACCCCTTTCGGCCCTTTATGCTACAAGATGGTGTCTTCCATTCAGAAAATATTGGTGGCAGCATTTTGAAAGGAAACACAAATAGCCGTTCTCCTAGTGAGTTTCACATTGTTACATTTAGGAAGAATGTTGAAGAGTAGTATGTGGAAAATCTGAAGCCATTTTTCTACAAACTCTCAATCAGACTTGGATGGAAAAAAAAACCTGAAGAATGTACAAACTGAAAACCAATTTTTGTCTGTATAGCACCAACAGTAACGCTTGAGTCAGCTTTGTGTCAAGCCGCCATTTTCATTCAATCAATAGCGTCCCCCTGCACACATTCAGGGACCTGGTCGTGTCTTCAGATGAAACGCATTGTAGGAAAAGAAGCAGAAAGGAAAAGGAAAAAAGTTCCGCCGGACCTAGTGAAGCTGCAGCAGGTGCAAATAAGCTTCAGACAGTCTTACAAGCACTGCTCAGAACTCTCAACTGAGGCACTCAACATCCAGGACTTGCCATTCGGATCTTGGCGCCTTGTATTTTTGTTTTGTTTTTGATGGAGGGGAAACAACAAAAATCAGACATTGAAAAAGGCTCAACAGTGCAGGGCGCCTTGTGCTGGTTCCGACCTATTCACACATCGGTCCGCTACTGACATCACCTCATAAACCAACGGGGCACCCCACGCCGACTTTCGGCGCAGCATTGTAGGATGGCCACACCAGTGCGGCAATTTGCTGGACACCACCTCGGTGCCATCCAGATCTCGGCGCGTTCATTCAATCAATAGCGTCCCCCTGCACACATTCAGGGACCTGGTCGTGTCCTCAGAAGAAACGCATTGTAGGAAAAGAAGCAGAAAGGAAAAGGCAAAAAGTTCCGCCGGACCTAGTCAAGCTGCAGCAGGTGCAAATAAGCTTCAGACAGTCCTACAAGCACTGCTCAGAAATCTCAACTGAGGCACTCAACATCCAGGACTTGCCATTCGGATCTTGGCGCCTTGTGCTGGTTCCGACCTATTCACACATCAGTCCACTACTGACATCCCCTCATAAGCCAACGGGGCACCCCACGCCGACTTCCGGCGCAGCATTGTAGGATGGCCACACCAGTGCAGCCACTTGCTGGACACCACCTCGGTGCCATCCGGATCTCAGCGCGTTCGAGTCACTGTGCCGGAAGAGTGACCGGAACTCAGCTGAACACGCCGTCTTTCGGCGCAGCATTGTAGGATGGCCACACCAGTACGGCAATTTGCTGGACACCACCTCGGCGCCATCCGGATCTCGGCGCGTTCGAGTCACTGTACCGCAACAGTGACCGCAATTCAGCTGGACACGCCGTCTTTCGGCGCAGCATTGTAGGATGGCCACACCAGTGCGGCAATTTGCTGGACACCACCTCGGTGCCATCCGGATCTCGGCGCGTTGTGCTGCCTTCGGCCTATTCGCACATCGGTCCGCTACTGACGCCGCCTCACGTGCCAACGGATTTTCTACGCTTTTTGTAGCCCTATGTCGCATAACAGGTCATGTGACTTGTTTATAAAACTTTTCATTGGTTCATTTTACTTTTGGTTTCCTAAAGATGGAAGGCTTGGTCACTTTTCATTGGTTTAGAACATTTTTTTTTCCCAAACGATGAAAGCCCCACCTTGTTTCTGGATCATTCAGACTGAAGCTGGCGTCAGCATGAGAGCACCACCATCTCGTGGCTCCGTCGTGGTCATTCCGCGAGCAATCATGGCAGCCGCTCCCCACCGGAAGTCTGCGGGAGTCGGGGGCCCCCAAGACTTTTATACAATCTTCACGGCTGAGGGGACGCTTTTCGAGAATGGAGCCCAAGCCCTAGCAGTCAAGCGTCCGAGTTCCAAAGTGTCCCAGGGCCATTTCAGTGGACCAGGCCCAAAACCGAGGAGCCGTCCGCCATTTTAAGAGCCATGTGGCAGCCGCCTATCGCTGCACTGCAAGAGTGGGAGCAACTCAACAACATGGTGAGCGAGACGCTGTGGCCGCAAGAGCGAGCGCAACTCAGCTAGATGGCCGCCACCTGGGGAGGCCCGTTCACGCCGGCTCCCCCACGCCCCCCCCCGGGCCGCCGCACGCCAATTTTCGGAGCAGCATTGTAGGATACCAAAACCAGTGCGGCAGTTTACTGGACATCACCTGGGTGCCTGTCGTACATGTTGTGTCAGCCATGTGACACTGGACACAGACCGCTACTGACGAGGCCTCCCCCCGCACCACCCGGGACGCCCCACGCTGTTTTTCTGTGCTGCATTGTAGGATCCCTAAACCAGTGCGGCACCCAGGCGACATCACCTGGGTGCCGTCCAGAACTCTGCACGTTGTGCTGCCTTGGGACTATTCGCACAACAGACCGCTACTGACGAGGCCTCCTCCCGCCCCACCCGGGACGCCCCACGCCAATTTTCAGAGCAGCATTGTAGGATCCCTAAACCAGTGCGGCACCCAGGCGACATCACCTGGGTGCCGTCCAGAACTCTGCACGTTGTGCTGCCTTGGGACTATTCGCACAAAAGACCGCTTCTAACCATTGTTGCTTTTTGTGTGGAGAAATGTTTAAATGTTTTTAGTTTTTGTTCCGTTTGTTAAAGTTAGTAGTTAATAAAGTTTTATAACCTTACTTTGTTGGAGTGTTATCTATTTTTTTGAAAACGGGTGAATGGGGCCTTGATTCGGGTTATTGTCATGTGTGGGCTTTGGAAGTGTGCTGCTGCAGGATCGGACATTTCAAACTCAAATGCACGTTCTTTTTCTTACCTTTCCGAAGCATGGAGCGCAATAGCAGGCAGAGAAAGGGTGATGCACGTGTTGAACACTACCTGACCTGGCAAGTTGCTGGCAGTGCCCCCCCGCCCGCTCCTGAAAGAGGGCACACACACACCGCCGCCCCGAGTACTTCACAAATCTTTAAAAGACCATGCGCTTGTTCATGAGGCTTAAATGGTTTATCACCTCTTCTAGAACCCCTACATCGACCCTCTGACGTTTCATGGAAAAATTACCATGTAACACAATACCAAGCCCTGTCAGCTGAAACCCCCAAGGAATCGTGGGGCATATTATCAAGGGGGTTTATCTCCGCTTTTTTGGCTTTAAAAACCATGAAAGCGGAGATAAAATTATTTCCCTATTATCAAGCTGTCGCTAACACCAGTTAGTGACAGCTAAAAGGAGATAGCGACCATCTTGGTCCCCGCTTTGCATGTCAGTGATACTTATCACTAATGACATGCAAAGTGGCGTGCCAAGATGTTAGCGACTGGAAACAGTCCCTAACATCGCTATCTCCTATTACCAACTTTTGGAGATATTCGCGCTAAGCGCGAATATCTCCAAAATCTAACACCTGCCCTGAGCAGTTCTTAGCCATGTTATCCAATGGGAGGTGGATAACATGGCTAAGAGCATTAGGTCGATAATACATGAATATCGCTGACTTTTCTGCGATAATAGCAAGGTTTATCTGCGATAAAAATCGCCGATGTGCGGCGATAATTTTTGTCTCTAAACAAGTGATAGACAAAAATTATCGCTAGTTGTTCGTAATATGCCCCCGGGTTTTTGCTTGCAGAAATCGGGAGGCGGGAGACTAGCACTGAAATCAGTACTCACACGCCTGAATCAGGAGGATTGGCATGTCTGAATTCTCTACAGCTGGGGCCATAAACTACATCCGCAGGGTTAGGTGATAGCCTGGAACCAGCCTGGCATCTAAAATGGCTGCCGTGCACGACAAAATTGTGGCATTCGAAAAAAGGCAAGATGGCGCAGCCGCTGGAAGAGATATATCAACATATATCAGCCTCCTCAGCCACCCTCAGGAAACATAGGGGATTAGGATATGTCTCCCGCACCCCCTTATACCTAGTACTTTAATTAACGAAGCACAAAATGGCGAATTCCCGTTTCGCTACCAGTTTGCGGCCCAGTTCGCGGCCCGTGAAGTGCTTCTACCGTGAAAAATCATTTTTTTTTTATTTTCCCCACGGGACCCTTTAATAACCCCAACAACATTCCTAGGGGGTCAAGAGGGGGATACCTTGCTCCCTTTCATTAAATTCCCCCTTCGTTTTTCACCTTTTCTTCTCTCTCGATCCTACCGAGAGACAAGATGGCGGCCGCTCCGGACTGTCACGCAGCAAAAAAAAAAAAAAAGCTCACGCACAGCCGCTGGAAGAGATGTATCAACATATATCAGCCTCCTCACCCACCCTCAGGAAACATAGGGGATTAGGATACGTCTCCCGCACCCACTTATAACTAGTAATTTAATTTACGAAGCACAAAATGGCGAATTCCCGTTTCGCTACCAGTTCGCGGCCGCGCTTCTACCGTGAAAAATCATTTTTTTTTTATTTTCCCCACGGGACCCTTTAATAACCCCAACAACATTCCTAGGGGGTCAAGAGGGGGATACCTTGCCCCCTTTCATTAAATTCCCCCTTCGTTTTCCACCTCTTCTTCTCTCTCGATCCTACCGAGAGACAAGATGGCGTCCGCTCCGGACTGTTTAGAATGTTGACAGACACCGGAGAGCCAATCAGCTTTCTGCGCGCAAAGTTCCGATAAGCGAAAAGTAAGCGGACCGGATCGCTGCCCAGAGCGCTGTTACAGATATATATCTTGGTTTGAACGTTAATTTCTCAAAAACTACTGGAGCACATATATTGAGACCTAGCAAAGGCACATCGGGCTAACAGTCCCTACAATTTTGCCAAGTTTCGTGCAAATCCATTCAGCCGTTCGAGCTAAAAGTGAGTCCAACCGCCCTATGGAAAACTCAATGCAAAAAACGCGTTTTGGGACCCCCCTTTTTTCTCAGCCCCCCCTTGACGAAACCCCACCAAATTTTCAGGGGCTGCTCAGACACAAAATGTGCCATTTTCCTGAAAATTTCAGCCGATTCCGTCCACAAACGCCAAAGTTATTAGACATAGAATTTTCAAAAGTCCCATAGGGAAAAAATCCTAACTATATATACCTACTGGCGATAGCCAGTAGGTAATATATATATATATATATATAAATATATATATATTACCTACTGGCGGTCGCCAGTAGGTATATATAGTTAGGATTTTTTCCCTATGGGATTTTTGAAAATTCTATGTCTAATAACTTTGGTGTTTGTGGATGGAATTGGCTGAAATTTTCTGGAAAATGGCACATTTTCTTTCTGAGCAGCTCCTGGAAATTTGGGGGGTGTTCGGCAAGGGGGGGCTGAGATAAAAGGGAGGTCCCAAAACGCGTTTGTCCCATGTTAATTTCCATAGGGCGGTTGGCCTCACTTTTAGCCCGAACGGCTGAATGGATTTCCACCAAACTTGGCAAAATTGTAGGGACTGTTAGCCTGATGTGCCTTTGCTAGGTCTTAATATATGTGCTTCAGTGGATTTTGAGAAATTAACGTTTAAAACAAGATATATATCTGTAACAGCGTTCCGGGCAGCGATCCGGTTAGCGAACTTTTCGCGTATCGGAACTTTGCGAAGCGAAGCTGATTGGCTCTCCGGTGTCTGTCAACATTCTAAACAGTCCGGAGCGGCCGCCATCTTGTCTCTCGGTAGGAACGAGAGACAAGAGGAGGCCAAAACAAAGGGGGAAATTACCATAAGGGGGCATAGTAGATCCTCGGTGACCCCCTAGGTTTTATGTGGAGGTTTTAAAAGGGCCCAGGAGGGTAAAAACAAAAAATTATTATTTTTTTTTGCGTGGTAAGCGCCAAGTTCGCGAACCGGAAAGCGTTCTGGGCAGCGAACTATAAGGATAAAAGAATGATAGACTTTTCTAATACTGTATGTTAATTATTTGTTGTTTTTGTTGTTTTCTTTTGTTTTGTTTATTTTAAATCTTTATTTTTTATTTTGATTGTGTGTCATAATTCATTAAACTTTTAACATTCAATAAACATATAAAAAAAAAAAATGTGTCAAACAATTTTAGAATTAAGAAATTAAAATTTATTTTTCATTTTGTTTTTCAAAATTTAAAAGAAAATCTAAAAAATCCTGATCATTTTTTTCTTCATTTTTTAGAAGAAAATCAACAGCATCTACGCATTGGACAAGTTCATTATTTATTGTGTCGTCGTAGAAATCCATGTTATTTTGTGTCTCAATTTTTTCTTCTGATTCAGTTTTCATGTTGATTTGTTGTTCTTCCATTTTCAATTCTGAAAAATGAATTTTTAAAAAATATATCAGTACAGAAAGGGCATTGTTGGGTTTCAGTACAGATTGGCAGTTTGGTTATTTATAAAGTGTTTTTTTCACAAAGAAAGGTGTCGCCTGCAATTAAGGTCTATTGCAGGGGGCCCCCTCCTTGGGCGTCCCATGGATGGTGTCAGGAGGTATAGGGGAGGGAGAAGGAGACGCTCCCTCAATTGCAAGGAGACCATTCACAGGCACTGAGGGGGCCCATTGTCCAGCATTTTTGCGCCCCCACAGTTTTAACTTTTAGACCACAATCAATTCTCACACCTATGAAGGTGTGAGATATGCGTGTGGATTTAAAGTTAAAACTGTGGGGGCGTCAAAATGCTGGACAATGGGGCCCCCTCAGTGCCTGTGAATGGTCTCCTTGCAAGGGGTCACTTATGGTCTTGGAAATTTCTTGGAATGGCTCTGCCATAACTAAAACAGAGTAGTCTATTTTTTTCTATAAGTATTACAGAGTGATAGAATATAATTCTCAGAAAATGTTTTTCTAATTAGGTTTCAGTACAGAACATATTTAAGTTTTATAAATAATATCTTACCTTTCAAATATAAGTTGAAGTTATCAGTTGATTTTTTGTTGTGCACTTCACGAAGTAGCAGTCAAAATGGCTGTGTTTCCTTCTCTTCCTTTATATATATTCAGGTATATAACCAATCAAATGTCAGGTAATAAAAGTTGAAAATGAAAGTAACATTTTCATTGGTTGTCAATTCCAACACTTCAGATGTGTTTTGTGAAGAAATTTACCTCACGGTACTTAGAGAGGTCTACAGGCTAAATGGCTAAATGAAATTTCAATCAAATTTGTGAGAATGAAAGGGATTGTTATGTAGTATGAGCTAATCTATATTTGGTGAGAGTGTCTCTGTTCGTTTGTCTGTAAATTACTTTCCCACCTTTTTTTAGGACCGCTTTCCGGAAAGCGGCCCGGTTAGCGAACCTTAAGCGTCACGGGAGTCCACCATTTTGTGTTTCGGTTGCATTAAGATACAAGATGGAGGGCAAATAATGTTTAGAATGGGTAGAAGGGATCATGGTAGACTTATCTTAACCCCCTAGGTTTTCTGAGGGTGGCTGAGGAGGCTTATATGTGCGGGAAAAAAAACATTTTTTTAAAAAAATCCGCGAGGTTAGCTTTCGGTTAGCGAACCGGGTAGCGCTCCGGGGAGCGTATTTTGTGGAAAATTAGTGAAAAAAGTTAGAGAAAAATAATAATTGTGAGTGATTAGATGTAGGGTAGCTCTCAGAAGAGCTTTTGGGTTTATGGTACATTTAGGTACTTATAAGTAGGTACCAATGCACAGTCTTAAATTCAGAATGAAAATTCTGTTGCCCTCATCTGAGAAGTGAACTCCATCTCCTCTGTAGATATCTTGCATGTAGTAACGCAAGTTATTGTTGTACAGGGAGCCCATTCCATGGTCTCTCATGAAAGCTGAAACAGATTTGTTTACATGCTTCCTCGCTTTCTCAATTTGTGGAGAAAATTGGTTGGACCACCTACATTTCTGTCTTTGGCATATATTGGAATATACCAAGGCAGTTTGAGGAAAAAGTGCCATTAATTGCTCAAAGGTGTCCTTTGAAAGCATTTCCAGACCTACCCCTGTCAAAGTGCCCAAATCATTACCTCCACAGTGCACAATTAACAGGTCAGGTTTTGGCAAATGCATAAAGGTTTTCACCAATGGTATCAATTGGTGACATTTGAATCCTCTTTGGCCCAACCACTTAATTTCCACATCTTGTAAATTGAGGTTAGGTAAATTTCTGTTCTCAGCATACCTTTGAGCCCAGTGGATGTAACTATGTCCAACAATCCAGACGTTAAACATGGTTGGAGAAGGTTGTGCTGCAGTCAGATGAAGTGTGGTAATGAAAGGGCAGTTGAAACAGTAGGAGTTTGTAAAGAAAAAAAACTGAGGATTTCCAATGCTAATGATTCATTAGCAGTGATTGGTGCATTTCCACTTTTTTAAAACAGAAAGTTAGGGTGCATGGATGTGTTCTTTGAAAGATGTAATTTGAATGGTCAAGGAAGAAACATTTAATGAAAGATTGCACTGGATACGCAGGTGCACTGAGAGTTCAGAGTTCAATTGAAACATTGTTGTGTGGATTTGCAAACATGAGAGGTCTTCAAGGAGGTGGTTGCTATGGAAAAAAGGCAGAGAGGGCAGAGGGGGGAAGGGTTTTGATTTGAAAAAAGTGAGGGAAGAGTTATGATTGGCTAATATGAGAGATATGTGAAATGAATATCTGTATTTCTGTGCTTTGAATAGCTGCAGCCTCTGGAGTGCATCCTTTTTCTTCTGCTGAAGACAATTTGGTGTATTTCTGAGACTGTTTTGAAAACTCAAAAAGTATTTGCTAAGGTGAGAAAAGATTTATTTAATTTAGATAGAGAATAGTATGATTTAAGGAGAAAATGATGAAGAAAGCTGTGTTTTTAAAATGTGGCTTTGTCTCTAGTGATATACAAATAGATTTTGTTTCTTTGAGAAATTGTAATTGCATATTCGGTGTAGCATTCTGGCATGCAGTAACACAAGTTATTGTTGTACATGGAGCCCATTCCATGGTCTCTTATGTAAGCTGAAACAGATATGTTGTTTTTAAAAACGATTTTTGAAATCACTTACATTTCTGGATATGTACTGCTAGAGCTTCATAGGTTGTTTTGGGTCATATTTATAAGGCATTTGAGTGTCTTTGATGTTATTTTTTCCTTTTTAAATGGAAAGCATTCCTCATTGGGCAAGTGTCTTGTAAATACGCTCCCATCTGCGCTTGGCAAATTTAGATTTTGATTATGGGAGTTACATAGCCATGTTAATAATGTTCAAAAAATGGTGCTAGGGCATTCCAAAAAACGCTTTCATGTGTCTCAAGGACATTTTCAGTCATTTCCTCTTGAATGCAGGTATACAATTGATTTATATGCTGTGTTTAAAAACGATTTTTTGAAATCAATTACATTTCTGGATATGTCCTGCTAGAGCTTCATAGGTTGTTTTGGGTCATATTTATAAGGCATTTGAGTGTCTTTGATGTTATTTTTTCCTTTTTAAATGGAAAGCATTCCTCATTGGGCAAGTGTCTTGTAAATACGCTCCCATCTGCGCTTGGCAAATTTAGATTTTGATTATGGGAGTTACATAGCCATGTTAATAATGTTCAAAAAATGGTGCTAGGGCATTCCAGAAAACGCTTTCATGTCTCTCAAGGAGATTTTCAGTCATTTCCTCTTGAATGCAGGTATACAATTGATTTATATGCTGTGTTTAAAAACGATTTTTTGAAATCAATTACATTTCTGGATATGTCCTGCTAGAGTTTCATAGGTTGTTTTGGGTCCTATTTATAAGGCATTTGAGTGTCTATTATGTTATTTTACCCTTTTGAAATGGAAAGCGTACCTCATGGGGCAAGTTTCTTGTAAATACGCTCCCATTTGCGGTTGGCAAATTTAGATTTTGATTATGGGAGTAACATAGGCATGTTAATAATGTCCCAAAAATGGTGTAAGGGCATAATCAAAATCTAAATTTGCCAACTGCAGGTGGGAGCGTATTTACAAGAAACTTGCCCCATAAGGTACGCTTTCCATTTAAAAAGGAAAAATAACATCATAGACACTCATATGCCTTATAAATATGACCCAAAACAACCTATGAAGCTCTAGCAGGACATATCCAGAAATGTAATTGATTTCAAATAATGACTTACTTCATTGGTAGGCTTTCTCATGTATTATCTCCTTTGTTTTCTTCAGTGAAAATCTTATCTGTAACCATGTGTTGGCCTCACCTCAAACAAACAAAACAGGTGATGGACCGAATGTGGATCAATGACACACATTCACCCCAGTCCAAAGATCTGGGCCCAAACAAACCTTTAGATAGGCCACACCTTATCGTCATCCTGAATTAATCATTTAAAATATTAGGGAGAGATTTATGATTGTTGTATGCCTATGTTGTACCACTGTGTGTCATTTTTGTGATGCAGTGCTGATGCAAAAGATTTGCTATGTTAAATAATAAGTAGGGCATTAAGTTTTTGATGATTCTTATTCATTTACTGTTTGGTAATAGTGGTTAATAACATTTTTTATTATATTTTTCCACAGATTCAACTGCAGATCTTTTTTTAATTTGAAAAATGCCAGCGAAAAATCGAATTAGAAAGGCTAGAAAACGTCAAAGACAACAGGATGATCTTTTATTGCAGCAGTCCTCTTCCCCAAATACTTTTCAAAACACCAAGAAAGCTCCGGGTAAGAGCACAAAATCATTCTTAAGAAATATTTTTAGAAAAAAAAGTATTTATTCCAAAAATGTTTCAGTTCAGAAAAAGAAATGCAATTTAAATGGAAAGGAAAGACCCATCAAAAATGTTAGTGGTAGAGGAAGAGATAACTCTGTGCATGATAGTAGAAGGAAACAACAGTTTAGGGACATTCGAAAACGAATGTTCCGTAATAGGATAATAGTTAATTTATTAAAAAATATTAACAAAGGCCAACAGAAAGTGGCATTTTATAAGAAGAAGAAAAATGTAGAGAAAATTATTGATCATGCTTTTGAAATTAAGCGAAAGTTGTTTATTTTGGTAATCAATAGAATTAGGAAACTAAGCAAGGTAATTTCTGATTTCAAAACAAAAAGTAGATGGAAGAGAGTAGTAAATCGTAGTAACTTTTGTGAAGTTTTTTTCCGGAGAATGGATGCATAGTTCAAGTTGTGAGGCATTTTTTAATGAGGAGAGTTATTTTCAGGATAATGATTTGGTGTTTGCAGTTGACACCAGTGGTCGAGCTTATGAAGTGAAGGATGGTTGTCCAGTTGAAAAAGAAAAACTTGTGACAACAGAGACAGAAGAGGCGCTAAGTGATGAGGATTTAGGAAGACGTCCTAAGGGTCCTGTGTACATTTGGAAGTGTAGTTCTATTTGCAGTGTGCGACAGGTTTCCATCAATTTGCTTTGTGATTTTATACGGACATTTAATAAGAAAAGTTTGAAGCAAAAAATGAAGTTGTTGCAAGATTTAGATCCTTGCAGAGTGAGACAAATGACAGGTTTGCGTGGTCATTCACTAGCTTGTCTTTCCAGGAGAGTATGCCAGAGTGTTTTTCATCATTTCAGGAGGCTAGCAGTGCATCATAATAAAGTGAGGAAATTAGTGAGAATGTTGTATTATGCTAAGAGTCCAGCAATTATGCTTAAACAATTATGTGCTGCTCTTTTGCATGGTTCTGAAATAGATGTGAAGAATATTTGTGAAGAAATTGAGTTTTGTTACTTTGGTAGTAAAGATGAGAATGTTGAAATTGATCCAGAAGTAGAGGGTAATGTTGAAGATAATGTACAGGTTTCCAGTACAGATAATTTTCAGAAGGAAATTGCCACGTTTCAGATGAAATCAAGTGAGAGGCCTAATTTCACTTGTGTCTGTTGTCGATGCACTTATTACAAGAATCAGATTAAGTTAGTGGATTTATATGCAAAAAGTGAAAGGGAAAATAATAGTGAATGGAAGGATTTTGCCACATACTTGATGGTAGAAAATTATTTTGATTTGGGATCGGATCAACGTGTGTGTACTTATTGTTGTAATAAATTAAACCAAAACCAGATGCCTGCTAGGGCAGTTCATAATAATCTGGAATTGGTTGAGATTCCTTCTGAATTGAAGGATTTAAATACTTATGAATCTATTTTGATTCAAAGTATCCATCCCTTTCAGGCTATTGTAAGAATGGAGCCAAAGACAGGGAAGTTGCCTCCAGCAGATTTACAGAGAGGATTAAAGGGAAGAGTTGTTTATTTGCCTCTAGATTTGAACAAAAACATAAACACAATTGGAGTAGAAAAAGTGGAAGAGGAACCTTTGGTTATCTTGGTTAATGGGGTTCCGACAAAGAATAAGAAAATATGGCAAGATTTAGTGGATGTTAGGAAAGTCAAAAAGGCAACATTGTATTTGAAGAAAAATAATAAGTACTATAAGAATGTATATGTTGCAGAAGAGGAAGTAAGTGATGAAGAGGATAGCGATTTGTGTGCTGGCCAAATTGAGAAAGTAGAGGCCTCTAAAAGTGAAGAAATATATGAACATTATAGTGTTCATCCTTTGCATTCCAAGGAAGTCATGGGGAATGCTATTGAGTTGTTTCAAATGAAACAAGCCAAAGGGAGTCCCATTAGTGTTTGGGAGGAAAGTTTGGAAGCTCGGTGTTTCCCACAGCTATTTCCCACAGGTCGAGGAGGAAGATATGATGAGCGACCTCATCAAATTCCTGCATCTGAATACCAGACTTTACGATTGTATGCAGAAGATCCTAGGTTTCGTCAATGCATTCCCTATTTGTTTCATCTTCTGTTTGAAAGCGATCTGTATGGACTGTCATATGCAGTGAACCACATCTTAAAAAGTGGTATACAGATGCGAAATATCTCGGCAAGGGACTTTATGCATAAAGTCAATGTCCAAGACAGTATTTTGGATTCTCACTTAATTAATCTCATGGCGTGTCAGCGTGGTACTAATGAGTACTGGTACCGTCGTCATGGTGATTTAAAATGTATGCTGAGGAACTTAGGAACTCCGACATGGTTCCTCACTCTGAGCTGTGCCGAGTATGGCTGGGAAGACTTACTTGAATTTCTACGAGAGGCAAATGGAAATATTGAAAACATTGAATTCAAGACACCTGGAGAACTGTGTTCTTTGGATCAAGTGAATGTATGCAGGTACTTCAATCATAGATTTGAAGCTATGATGTCTTTCATCACAAATAAGAAGAATCCACCTCTTGGAGAGGTGTTGGATTTCTTCTGGAGAAAGGAGTACCAAGCAAGAGGTGCTCCTCATATACATATGTTGCTGTGGATCAAGGATGCACCTAAATTTGGAACAGATCCGGATGACTTAGTGATGAATTTCATAGAACAGTATTCTACGTGTGGTGTTCCAAACGCAACGGAGAAGAAAAGCCTAAGAGAACAAGTTCTACGTTTCCAAAGCCATCGTTGTGGAAAGTACTGTCGTCGTAAATTCAGAAACAAGGACAAGTTCTACACCAAATGCCGTTTCAACTTTCCACGACCGGTGATATCTAAAGGAAGAGTGAACAGTTTGATGTCTTCACTGCGACATAATGTGACGAGGAAATCACCCAAAAATACATATAATTTGAAAAGGAACGAAGAGTCCAAGTACATCAACGACTACAACCCAGTGATTTTGTCCATGTGGAATGCTAACATGGGTATACAGTTTGTGGTTGACAACTGTATGGCTGTGGCTCGGTATGTGACATCTTACATCACCAAAAAAGAAAAGACAGAACTGAAGGATATGTGGGAGGACATTTCCCATGAAAAGAGCCTCAGCAAGAAGTTGTACAGTTTCAGTCTGAAGATGTTGTCGCCTCGAGAAATCGGAGCTTACGAATGTTCTGATCGATTGTCTTCAGCAAGTCTCTATGCCAAATCCAGGAGTATCGTTTGGGCGAGTCTTGGTCTTGCTGCAACGCGAAATCGAGTTCTAAAACCTGTCCGGGAAATTGAGAATTTGGCAGAAAAGGAACCAAACAGTACCGACATTTTGAAGACCAACATGTTGGATACATATTATCCAAATCGAAGCAGTCACCTTGAGAATGTTTGTCTATATGATGTTCTACAAAATTATATATTCAAGAGGAACATCAAAGAAGATATTGAGAAAGGAGTGTATGCTGTAATTGGAAGTGAGGGATGCCTGGTCAAGCAAAGAAAATGCCAATTAGTAAACCATCGAAAATTGAGTGGCGAATCTCCAGAAAAAAAGGAGTTCTTCTATTTAGCACTTTTGCAACTTTTCAAGCCGTGGCGTGCAGAAGAGGAACTGCTTGGAGATTTCCTCTGTTACGAAGACTCTTTCACTGCTGCTAAGGAGACCATAGAATGTCCTGCTTTTCACAAATATCAAGAAATGCTAACTTTGGAAATTGAGCAGGAAGCAACGATTGCAGCCGAGATTGCCAGAGACAGTTCTCAGGACAGTCAGAGTTCTGTTTCATTGAGTCAAGATCCACTTGGAGGACCTATTATCGAAAATGAAGCTGCCACTGCTATGAATGAAGTGGAAAGAGCCATGGCACATGCTCAGGAGGATTCAGTTAACTTAGAATACTTGGAAAAACAACTCAACGTTGAGCAGAGGAAAATATATGATGAAGTTACCAAGCAAATTGAGCATGGATTAAGTCATGAGAAGAAAGAGTGCTCATGTACATCGTTGAAGCCTGTCCGACTGTACGTGAGTGGAGAAGCGGGAACTGGAAAAAGTTTCCTCATTAAAGCAATTTCTTGTTATTTGCAGGAAAGGACTGAGTCATCGCTGTCTTGTGTTGTCACCGCTCCTACTGGACTTGCAGCACATAACATTAAAGGTATTACTTTGCATCGTCTACTGATGCTGCCAGTGGAGCATGACAACAAATTACAATACCACAAGTTATCTGGGGATGCTTGCTTTGAAGTTTCAAGAGTCTTGAGGAAAATGAAACTACTTATCATTGACGAAGTAAGCATGGTTTCCAATGTCATGCTTGCCTTTGTGCATTTGAGAATGCAAGAAGTACTTAAAACTGAATATGATGTGTTATTTGGTGGCAAACACATCATTGTTTTCGGAGATCTTCTGCAGCTGACACCAGTAAAAGGTCAACCTGTGTTCAAAATACTCACGCATGAAGATACCAGGAAGTGCCTAGGGAGCATTGGCAACGTCAATATATGGTTAAACTTCAATTATGCTGAACTGCATGAAAATATGCGTCAGGCGAAGGATGAAGATTACAAGAAAATTCTACAAGATATTAGAATTGGAAAAGTGACCGAGCATGGAAAAGAAGCTTTAAATGCACGATTACTTTCAAATTTATATCCCGAACAAGAGACTGTGCCTGAGAATATTTTTCAGAAAATTACTGAGAAGAAATCCGGAATATGTTTGATGCCAACTCTTGCAGAATGTGCCTTCTTCAACAACAAAATGTTGAATTTAGAAAAGCAAGAGATTGTGAAACTTGAAGCTATTGAAAAAATAGAGCATATGGGATCAACAATTATTTTGTCAGAGAATTTGAAATCAAAATTGGATTCATTAGAGAAGACTATATCTAAAACAGCGGGTTTTGAAAAGACTTTGAATGTGTGTTTAAATTGCCGAATCATTTTGAGAAGGAATTTACATGTTGAAAGAGGTCTGGTAAATGGATCAATGGGTAATGTTGTTGATTTTGAGAAATACAGAAATAGAGATGGAATAGAATTTTTAAAAATTAAATTTGATGGCATTGAGGAAGTACAGCTAATTGGTCGTTGTTCTGCTAGGTTTTTGCTTGTTAAAGACTTATATGTTCGCCGTAAACAGTTTCCTGTTTGCTTGGCATATGCGGTGACAATCCATAAATCGCAAGGTTTAAGTGTAGACAGTGCATTGGTGAATATTGGCAGTTCTGTGTTCAAGGAGGGTATGGCATATGTGGCATTGTCACGAGTTAGAACTTTATCGGGATTGTACTTGATTGACTGTGATGTCACAAACATTTGTGCGGATCTAGATTGTGTTAAGGAATACAATAGGTTAAGAAGAGAGTATGCGCCACATTTGCCTCAATATCCTTTGTTTGAGAAACGTGTGGTAGGCCGGAAACGTAGAAATATCAGTAATAGTAGGGAGGTTGTAGCAAAAAGACCAAAAGTCAATGAACCGAAAATTGTTAGCAGAAAGAAAGTGGATTCTGTTGAAGATGTTGTCGGTTTTCAATTTAAAAACAGTTCTGGTGTCAACTGCTATGCAAATGTAGTGGTTAATGTTCTCTTTTCGCTAGAGAGTTTAAAAGAACAGATTCTGTTGAATTCGGAACAAAGTTTATGCTGTTTGTTGAATTCTGTTTTCGAGAAATGTAGCACTGATCGAACAAAAGTAGAAAGTGTGTCTGAAGTTCGTTATCTGTTAGATGAATGTTCAGGTCAAACAGACTTCTCTGAAAATAATCAGCAAGATTGTCAGGAGTTTTTAATGTATATGCTTGATGTATTGCAAGATGAGGGTGTAGATGTAGATCACCTGTTTGGGCTTTCTTATCAATGGCAGCATGACTGCGAGAACTGTATGGTATCAAGTACTACTAGTGTAGACTCAGAAAGATTTATATATTTAACTTTGCCAGACAGTAAATCAGTCTCCTTTAATAAACTAGTAAATGCAGCGGATCACAACATGGAGTGTAGCCAATGTAAATCTGAAATGATGTCAACATTATTTATACGTAGATATGGCCAGTATGTCATTTTAATGATCCAACGATGTAGGCCTGATGGATCAAAATTGTCAACTTTAATAAAAAATGTTTTGGCTTCTCAGCTGTCAATATCAGGAAGGACTTTTGTAACTGTAGCAATTATCTATCACGATGGTCCTTCAACAACATCAGGACATTATACAGCTTATTTAAAGTCTCGAAACGGCTGGTCATTCTGCAATGATTCCGTTGTAACTTTCAAAAAAAAATTGCCGTTTGACCTTAAAAATTCTTACCTGGTGTTTTTAAAACCAAAATTTTAAAGAAAGAATCTCGGGATTTCCTGTGAGGAATTGCAAAAGGTTCATCAAGTAGAGGGAATGTAAGTCTGCAATGCTGTCTAGATTATTGGTCCAAAACTTTTAATTAGAATGTCAATTTAAAAATCCAACTATATAAACCTGATGCAAGTAAGTCTGCTTCATAGTAAGCAGTATCAGTGTCATAGGAAAAGGAGAACATGACTGACAAAGAAGGGTAAGATATTAGTAGTCCAGGATTGTGAAAATAATCTTAAATGTTTTCTTTTGGAAAGTTGCGAAAATAGAAAATGACGGGATTTGATTGGAAGAATTACAAGACTTGTGAATCGCTGCAACATGATTTGGCCTAGTGGAAACATGTGGTAGAATGTGAGACGTCTTTTCTTATATGTGACATATTTTTCAAAACGATGGAGGTTTTCTTTCAGAAAGTGGCGGGCTGAAAATATTTATAGCACAACAGAGTGGACGCTGTTCATAGGACATCCTTTGACGTCATTGAAAGTAAGTTAATTTTAAGGAGTTTTGAATTCAGATTTCTTAGGTTGTATGGGTTTTTTAAACACAATCATTTTGATTGTGTTTTTTTTCCCCGCTGTTACATGATGAATACCTTCAAGTCACTGATTTAAGTGAAATTTGATACATTCTGAGAACAGCAAAAATAAACCATTTAACATGTATAATTAATGTTCTGCTTTTTGTACTTATGATATACATTTAGAAATGTGAGGTAGATATGGAGAAACTGAGTCTTCTGTAAGTGTCAATTTTAATGCTTACAGTGCTGTACTTCTGGGTACTGTTTTTTTTAAAAAAAAGAAATAGGCCTCACCTCAGAGAAAGCACTTGAAAGCACACATCTTATTTGCATCCTGAAACAATCATTTAAAATGTTAGACACAATTTTATGATGGCTTTTTATCTTTTTGGCGCTGCTATTGCATCACTATTGTGAGACATCAGCAGTGCAAAAGAAGCACCATGTTCCAAAATAGGCCTCAGTTCATCAGCATGAAGATACTGTTTGTTTAAAATATATATCTTAAGGATTGTGTAGGGGACGTAGAGAAGCAGTGGCTTCTGTAAATGTCAAAGTTGTTCAAAAACTGTTTCTTCTTCAACGTTTTCCCTTTTCATTGCTAATTTTTGAATACATGTTTTAATATTTTTGGAAATGTTTGTTCTCTCTTTTACAGATTGAAAGTATGAAAAAATATTTTAAAAAGGTAACAAGAATTATAAGGTAAATGTTTTCTACTCTTTTTACCCGCAATGCACTGCTGATGATGTCACTGACCATGTCATGAATGATGTAATAAGAGGACATGACTTACTTCATTGGTAGGCCTTCACATGCATTATCTGCTCTGTATTCTTCAACAAGTGTAAAATTGATCTGTAACCCAGAGTAGGTCTCACCTTAAACAAACCTCAGGAGAGATCACACCTTATTGTCATCCTGAATTAATAAATAGATCTATTAAACAGTATCTCTGGTTTACTCCCTATAGCTGTCTTTCTTTTATCATTACTGTCTGTTTACTTCCCTTATATTAACTCTTCTTTTTTTAAAAAAAATATTTTTTTGGTTTGCTTCAAGTTCGCGAACCGGGCAGCGAACCGGAAAGCGAACCAAAAAAATTAGAGCTTGCCAGAGTGCTAAACATTCTAGCAATTTTATTTGAAAGGGGAGGTAGTTCTGAAAAGAACTTTTTTTTAATGTTTTTGTTGTTTTATGTTTTTTTTTCTTTTTCTGAACATTTTTTGGTTTTTTTGTATTTTTAGAATAGTTTTATGTTTTTTTTGTGTTTTTCATGGAGGGGAAACAACAAAAAAACAGGCATTGAAAAGGGCTCAACAGGAGCAAAAAAAAAATTACTGTTTGGGTGGGTTAGGGCACTTATGGTTTTCAAACACCAAGTTGATTAAGTTCACGCTCATGTTCCCACAGGAGATCAGAGCACCACAATACATGCACGTAAACTTCATGTGCTTGAAGTTTGGCTGTATGTTTGGCACAGTTTCCTGTGCCTCTCTTCCAGTCAAAGATATAGTTGATGTGGATCTCGCCACAGGAGTTGTCGGGGGATTATCTTGAAGGTCCCTTAACTCTGCTCGGCTGTAGTTTAAAGGATGCCACCTGGCCATATGGCGATGCATAGTATAGTTGCCCATACTATACTTTTTGTCAGTTCCTCGAGATAATCTGTATTTGCAGATTCGGCAGGTGGCATACTTGGCATTAACCTTCTTCTCCCCTCCAGGGATTGTGAAAAACTGCCATATAAAACTTGTTTTCCTTCGGGAAACACGGGGCAACTCCTGTATAAATTCAGGTTCATCTTCTTCTAGGTCCTCCTCTTCCTCCTCTCTGTTAGAGATGAATTGTGATGGTGGTCCTCTCTTGTCATGAGGAGGTTGAGGTGGTGGTGGGGGTCCACCAGCTGAAGCAACGATAGAAGCCATTGCTGTAATATTTGAAAATGGTCTTTCTCTCACCAAGATGAAAGTCAGAGTGAGGAAAGAAGGAGGGGTTTACATGATTTGGGAAAAGCAAAAGTTCTGAACCAATGAAAAGTGTTATTTTTAGGTCACATGACCTAGTCATACATCATTTGGAAACCAAAAGTGAAATGAACCAATGAAAAGTTTGATAAACAAGTCACATGACCTGTTCCGCTTACGTTACGCGGTGCGCGCCGCGTCCCGGATCGTTTCCGGTTCGCGGTCCGGAGCACTTCCGGGAGCGACAACGTGATACGTCGCGCTTCCGCGACGCGTCACAGTTGCGCTAACGAAACGTTTACCGGTTCGCGGACTAGGTCGCGGCATCAAGATGAGCTAACGGAAAGCTTCCCGGTTCGCTTACCGGAAGTGAAGAAAAAAAATATTTTAAAAAAAATTATCAATAAACATCTAAAATATATTTTGGGATTTAAAGAAGAATACATTTTACAGCTACAGATGTTAGCTTTTAAAAAACCAATGAAATTCACAGAAAAAACCATAGGTTATAGACCATATATAGTTAGGAATTTGCATTTACAAAACCTTGAAAATTCACTGAAAAAACCATAGGTTATAGACCATATATAGTTAGGGATTAGCATTTACAAAACCTTATTTTACTCGCATAAAACCATTGAAATTCCATATATAGTTAGTTGCACTAACTATATATCGCGCACCCGCAATCCACTGCTGATGATGTCACATATTACATCATTCATGACATGGTCAGTGACATCACTGATGACATCACTGATGACAACATCCAGTGACTGTATGTTTCTGTAAAGTTAAAATATGTCTTACATATTGAAGAATGAGTGGATGTATAAGTGTCTGGATGAAGGATTTAGTAGGTGCATGACTGACTGTATGAGTGAGTGATTAAATGTGTCTCACTGAGTGCATGAGTTAGTGACTAAACTGTCTTAATTTGTGCATCATTATGGAAAGGGGCGACCACTCGGTCCCCCCGAACGTATGGCGGAGTGCCTCGATCCCCCCGGGAAGCCATTTTTGGGCGGGAGGCGCGTCTCGGCTGGTATGCCCGAAGCGGCGTAGCCGGGGCGCGCCTTTTCCCGCCCTAGAGTGGGCTGGCCTAGACACCGACGTAGCCAGCCCCGCCCTAGGGGCAGGCAGGGGCGGGTTCTCGCCCGCCCTGAAGACGGATAAAAAGAGACGCAAGACCAGAAGACGTCCTCTTGTTCTTGTGCTCCGAAGCTGCACCTCCTCGCTACCCGTGAGCTCGGGACAGAACGAAGAGCCAATTTTGAGCGTTTTGATCTTTTTCTTTGTCTTCTAGATACTTCGTCGGAGAAATGCCAAAGAAAGTCGCAAAGAGAATGACGACCGACCAGATGGTGCGGGCCCTTTGCAAAGAGGTGTCCGACATAAAGAAACGGTTGGCGAAACAAGACGGGGAGGAGGGTTCGGGCCCTGCGCCGGCTGGAGGGAGACCTAAGAGGCCGAGAAGGGTTCCAGCCGGTGGAGACGTCCCGGTCCCCTCTGTACCGCTCGAGGTGCCGACCCCAGTGCCAATGGAGGGGAATCCAATCCCCGTTGTCGTCACCCCGACATCCAAAGAAGACATGCCCCCCGAGCTGGCAGCACAGCTAGCAGCTTGGTTGGGGGATAGTAGTGATGGCGCCACGGCTGCCGAGGCACAGGCGCTGATAAAAGGGCTTCGTGAGAAGAGAGATGCAGCTAAAGTGACTGCGCCGTTGGCGGGAATAGACAAGCCGCAAGCGGCCGAAGCTGCGTCCGGTGCAGGTAAGCGGCCATTGCCGATTGCAAGGGACGAGTCAGCACCCTCTCGTAGAGAGAGATTGGGACAACATGTGCCTTTAGCTATAAAGGAAAAGATCTGGGCTGGGGAGTACGTGAATATTTTCTCCTTGCTTGTTGATCATTATGAGGTGGAGCATGTTAAAAGTCAGAAGGACCTAATGCATCCGAGTGTTTGGCGCGCAAAGATGGCCGCCTTTAAGGTAAATGAGAATATTGGCAACTGGGGCAATGCGTGGGGTATTTTTACATCGATTTTGGGGGAACGTAGGCCCGAGTTGCTTTCTGAATTTCCCATTTATCAATCACGAATTATGGGTTACTCGACAGCGTATCAAGGAAACCATTGGTTTTGTTATGACAATCTGTTCAGGAAAGAAAAAGAACATAACAAGGGTTTGACTTGGGATTGTTACGATTCTGTAACATGGGATAAAATGAAAGAATCAGGAATGTTAAAGATGCCATTGGTTGGGAGCAATGTTGTAGATTACTCCCGCCAAAATGTGGGGACGCCCTTTCGACCAAGTACGAGCACCGACGACCAGTCGAGGCCCGCAGGCAATACAGGGAGGAAGGGTTTCTGCTTTAATTTCAACAAAGGGAAATGTACCAGACCTCCGGGATCGTGTAAATTCAAACATGAGTGTAGTACGTGTGGGTCGTCCCATCCTGAGTCATCGTGCAGAGCCAGAACGGGTGAGAATGGGGGTAAGGGAGGCGCCAAACAGGTCTAAACTAGTCCGAGGGGCGCCTTTACCAACCCCGATTGATACCTTGGCAATGATTCCCTGGCTCAGCGAATACCCGGATCGTACTTCTGCTGGGGTGCTGCGGAACGGTTTTTCACATGGTTTCCGCATCCCGGTGGGGGACTTTCAGGGTGTAGGGATTTGCAAAAATCAACTTTCTGTTTTACAACATACATCTGTGGTGCAAGAAAAAATTCAGAAAGAGGTTAGCCGGGGACGGGTCGCTGGCCCGTTTAGTGTACTCCCGGTACCGGATTTTGTTTGTTCTCCGTTAGGGGTGGTCCCCAAGAAGGACCCAGGTGAGTTTCGTTTGATTCATAATTTGTCTGCTCCACACGGCCTTTCGGTGAACGACGCAATTGATCCAGAAGTTTGTTCGGTGCGATACGCATCGTTTGATGAGGCAGTGGCCATCTTGAATCGCCTGGGGCCCGGGACGTTGATGGCGAAATCAGATATCGAGTCAGCGTTCCGGTTGCTCCCGGTACACCCAGACGATCAGCGTCTTTTGGGATTCGGGTTTCAGGGGTCATTTTACATGGATAGGTGTATGCCAATGGGATGCTCTATATCATGTGCTTATTTTGAGCAATTCAGTACTTTCCTGCAATGGGTGTTCACTAAGAAAACGGGTTTCCGAAATGTAATGCACTACCTTGACGACTTTTTGTTCCTTGGTCCCGCCGGAAATCCCGAATGTGCTCAGGCCTTAGCTGAATTCTGTGTGTTGATGGGTCATTTTGGCGTGCCATTAGCACCGGGTAAAACTATGGGTCCCACGACTTGCCTCGAGTTTTTGGGGATCGAGTTGGACTCAAGGGAGGGGTGTTTCCGTTTACCAGCTAGCAAAGTGTTAAAATTCAGGGCAGCCCTCCAAGTATGTTTGAATGCATCTAAGGTTACACTGCATCAGTTGCAACAATTAGTAGGAAAGTTGAACTTTGCCTTGAGGGTGATCCCAATGGCTCGCCCTTTTTCCCGCTCAATTGCCCAAGCGATGGTTGGCCTAAAGGAGGGTCATCATCGCACGAGGTTATCGGCTGAGGTCCGCCAGGACATGCGGATTTGGTTAGCATTTTTGGCGGACTTCAATGGCCGAGTCGTCTGGAACAAGCCAGCCGTGTCCTCAGAAGAACTTGGGCTATGGACAGATTCAGCAGGAAGCATAGGCTTTGGCGCCATCTTCGGCACAAAATGGTCTGCTCAAAGGTGGCCCCTATGGTGGCACGAGAAGGGGCTAACGAGTAATATTGCTTTCCTTGAACTATTTCCCATTCTGGTGGCCCTGAGAACCTGGCCAGAAGGGTTCAGAGATCATTCTGTCGTGTTCTGGTCCGACAATATGACCGTGGTAGAATGCATCAATAGTCAGGCAGCCCATTGTAAATTGATTTTGAGGCTGCTCAAAGAGATTGTCCTACTGTGTATGCAACTGAACGTGGTATTCAGAGCAAAACATGTCCCAGGGGTGATGAATCAGGCTGCTGATGCACTGTCTCGTTTTCACATGCAGGCTTTCTCGGGTTTCCTTCCTTCAGCGGACCCGGAGCCGGCACCCTTCCCCGAAGCTCTCTGGTCTCTCGGTGCCCCGAACTTCGTCACCTCGTGGGAGAGAGTCTAGCACCCAGGACAAGGAAGGCATATGAAGGGGCGTTCCAGGCCTATTTAGCCTTTTTGGGGGCAGAGAGAGGGGGACTTTGGGGTCAGGAAGAGTGGGTAGTACTTTTTCTGATGTCCTTACGTAGGGCTGGGAAATCGGTGGCTACGGCCCAAAGGCATCGTGCCGCCATTTCTTTTGTTGCCAGGGCCCATGGCATCCTGGACCCAACAGCGTCTTTTACAGTACAGAAAGCGCTGCGTGGGTGGCAACGCCTAGAGGGTCGCAGAGTAGACGTAAGACGACCGATAGGTCTAGACAGGTTGTCCCAGTTACTGGCCACACTCCCTAACACATGCTCGTCCCCTTTCGAGACCTGTTTGTTCCGGACTGCATTTACGCTGGCATTTCACGGGGCTATGAGAGTTAGTGAGCTAGTTGCAAGGAACAAACAGGATGTGACGGGGGGCTTGTGCAGGGAACATGTTCGGATCAGGGGTGATGCGATGATTGTCTCCTTTCTCAGGTCCAAGACTGACCAAGATGGGAGAGGGGACTGCACGATCATTCGCAGGAACCCCGAGTCATCCATGTGTCCGGTACAGTGCTTAGAAGATTACCTAGCACGAAGGGTGGCATCATGGGGGGGGACATTGTTGAGGCATGCAGACGCCACCCCGCTGACGAGGTTTCAGTTTCAGCGGGTGCTTGCAATGGCCATTGCCGCAGCGGGCTTGGACCCGGGCGAATTCGGGACCCATTCCTTTCGAATAGGGGCTGCCACTGAAGCTACAGCCAGGGGTCTTAATGTAGAACAAGTGAAACGTGTGGGGCGCTGGTCCTCCAATTGTTATAAGAGGTACGTGCGATTGCACATGTTGTGAAGCTGTAATCATGTACTCACGCTTCTTGTCTTTTGTTTGTTTTCAGTTGCGCAAGCCTACGCGGCAGGGCGGACTGTGCAGTCGACCCAACACCAGGCCAGCGGTCGCACGTCACCGGCTGTGAGGAAGGAGGTGTGGGTCGTGGGCCACTCATATGTGAGACGGGCCGCAGACGTATTCAAAGCAGGTGACATGATTCACGTACCTGGGGAATACGGGTACAGAGTGTCCTTCTACGGAAGGGGCGGTCTCTGTATTGACCAGTTTCAGGAATTTTTTGAGGGTTTGTTAGAGCGGATGAGGTCACCGCCGTCCATAGTCATAGTGCATTTGGGGGGCAATGATTTGGTCACCACCGGTAGACGACTTCTCCTGGAGGCTATGCTTTCCACGGTAAGTTGGTTAGCGAGGAGAGTTCCGGGGTGCATAATTGCGTGGTCTCATATGATCCCACGAAAAGTGTGGCGGGGGGCTATCTCGATCCCTGCTTTGAATCATTCTGTTAGAAAATTGAATAACAAAGTGAGTAGGTTGTTCCGTTCCAAGACATTGCATTCGATCTCGCATAGTTGTATTAATGATGACAGTATGTATCTGGGGGATGGTGTGCATTTGTCGAGGGTGGGGAATGAGTTACTCATAGGTGACTTCTTAGCTTGGTTAAAATCGTTAAAACATGACCTTTAGGTAGGAGTTTTGTGGGGGGTCCGGATAGCCGGTCAACTATCCGGACCTGTGGCGGTAAGGTCATGATCGGTGAGCACTAATTGGTAGATCCCTATGAGTGGGCGTCACCCAACACGGATGGGAGCGCTCGGGAGAGGTGGCCATTGGCCCCTCAATGGGGAGGCGGTCCCGTCTAAGGGCGGGTCGCCGGAAGTAAAGGAAAGGCGGTCAAGGCCCCTTCCTTTGTAGGAGGGGTTACAGCCCCCTCCTGGGGGAATTTCCCGGGGCCAGTGTCATCTGCGACGGCAGATGCGGTAAGTTGTGTGGGGTGGGGGGAGGTCCACGATACCTTCTAGATACCACACACAAGTCTTCGAACGACCTTTAAATGGCGTCGAGTCTTAAGTGCCCCCGTCAAGTCAAGGGAAATTGTTAGTAGTTGCACTTGAGGTAAGCCTCTGTGCTGTCGCCCCTCCCAAGTGGGAGGGGTAAGTCTGGTTAGGGATCTTGACACCGGTTATGACCTTGCCGTTGGCCCTTAAACGTTAGGATGTACAATTTCAGTGTTTCTAGAGAATGTTTTTGTAGGATGCTAGTTCGGCTAGGAGAACCTCTGTATTAGAGAATATGTTAAGGTTAGCCAAACATCGCAATGTGATAATGAAATTGTACATAACATGAAACGTTTAATGTGTTAATTTTTTGTTTTAATAAATACGGCCGGGAGGGTCACTCCCTCCCACATCCAAAAACTTTAAGAACTGTTTCCGGTTTCCCTCCTTTTGGGGATTGTGTTGAGAGGGGGTGGCGGGTATCTCAGCCATATGGAAAGGGGCGACCACTCGGTCCCCCCGAACGTATGGCGGAGTGCCTCGATCCCCCCGGGAAGCCATTTTTGGGCGGGAGGCGCGTCTCGGCTGGTATGCCCGAAGCGGCGTAGCCGGGGCGCGCCTTTTCCCGCCCTAGAGTGGGCTGGCCTAGACACCGACGTAGCCAGCCCCGCCCTAGGGGCAGGCAGGGGCGGGTTCTCGCCCGCCCTGAAGACGGATAAAAAGAGACGCAAGACCAGAAGACGTCCTCTTGTTCTTGTGCTCCGAAGCTGCACCTCCTCGCTACCCGTGAGCTCGGGACAGAACGAAGAGCCAATTTTGACCCACCCACCAGCCCCTGAGGACAGCAAGTCGTTGTGCAATAAAGTGAATTTTATAAGTATGTTTTTCGTTTCGTTTACAGGCTGTGAAAGTATCAGTTTGTTGTTGTTCATAATAAAGTATGGTGAATATTGTGTAAGTTGTTACGATTAAAATGATTTGATGTAGTGTTGCATTTTAAGCATGTTCTTTCGGTCGTAGCGACCAATGTTTTCTTAGGTTTGAGTAAGAATTGTCGTATTTATTTTTTGGTAGGCGGTAAGGTCATGATCGGTGAGCACTAATTGGTAGATCCCTATGAGTGGGCGTCACCCAACACGGATGGGAGCGCTCGGGAGAGGTGGCCATTGGCCCCTCAATGGGGAGGCGGTCCCGTCTAAGGGCGGGTCGCCGGAAGTAAAGGAAAGGCGGTCAAGGCCCCTTCCTTTGTAGGAGGGGTTACAGCCCCCTCCTGGGGGAATTTCCCGGGGCCAGTGTCATCTGCGACGGCAGATGCGGTAAGTTGTGTGGGGTGGGGGGAGGTCCACGATACCTTCTAGATACCACACACAAGTCTTCGAACGACCTTTAAATGGCGTCGAGTCTTAAGTGCCCCCGTCAAGTCAAGGGAAATTGTTAGTAGTTGCACTTGAGGTAAGCCTCTGTGCTGTCGCCCCTCCCAAGTGGGAGGGGTAAGTCTGGTTAGGGATCTTGACACCGGTTATGACCTTGCCGTTGGCCCTTAAACGTTAGGATGTACAATTTCAGTGTTTCTAGAGAATGTTTTTGTAGGATGCTAGTTCGGCTAGGAGAACCTCTGTATTAGAGAATATGTTAAGGTTAGCCAAACATCGCAATGTGATAATGAAATTGTACATAACATGAAACGTTTAATGTGTTAATTTTTTGTTTTAATAAATACGGCCGGGAGGGTCACTCCCTCCCACATCCAAAAACTTTAAGAACTGTTTCCGGTTTCCCTCCTTTTGGGGATTGTGTTGAGAGGGGGTGGCGGGTATCTCAGCCATATGTCTGTTGTTCTGTAAACTGCTGCATGTGTTGATCAGTAGCGATA
The DNA here is from genome assembly GCF_964263255.1 of Lissotriton vulgaris. Taxonomy (NCBI): domain Eukaryota; kingdom Metazoa; phylum Chordata; class Amphibia; order Caudata; family Salamandridae; genus Lissotriton; species Lissotriton vulgaris. The sequence goes on from NC_141689.1 coordinate 1,949,564,535, forward strand.
TGAGTAACTATATGGGTTATTGATTGGTTGCCCAAGTATTTGTATGGGAGACTGAGTGTGTGTGTGGCTGGCTGGGAGGTGTATGACTCTGTGCATAGATGTGTGAGCAGTTGATTCACTAGATGTATGGGTTCAAAAGTGCATGTGGAAACAGCTGTATGGGCGGTTGACTGTGTGCATGAGTGTATTGGTGAGTGAATGGATATCTCAGTGCTACATGTCAAAGTAAGTACATATGTAAAACACAGTACATGTGAGAGTTGACATATATAAATAACTGTGCATAAGAGCCAGTGAATGTGTGAGTGGCTGTATGAATCATTGTGAACTTGTATCAGGGATTGCATAAGAGAGTAAATATGTGTTAGTATATGTTTGAATAAGTAAGGTGTGTATAACTGTATAGTTGAGGAAATGGAGGTGTGATTGATTCTTTGCATGACTGACTAGGTGTGTGAGTAACTCCATGGATGAGTGACAGTCTGTGAGTGTCTGTTTACACTGATTGTATCTAAGGTTATATTAGAGTCTGAAGAGGTTCATCATATTATCACATGAATGATATCATCAGTGATGTGATCAGTAATGTCAAATGAGATGTCATCAGTGATGTCATTTGAGATGTCATCAGTGATGTCATCAGTGTTGTCATTTGAGATGTCATCAGTGATGTCATCAGTAATGTCATTTGAGATGTCATCAGTGATGTCATCAGTGATGTCACTGACCATGTCATGAATGATGTAATATGTGACATCATCAGCAGTGGATTGCGGGTGCGCGATATATAGTTAGTGCAACTAACTATATATGGAATTTCAATGGTTTTATGCGAGTAAAATAAGGTTTTGTAAATGCTAATCCCTAACTATATATGGTCTATAACCTATGGTTTTTTCAGTGAATATATATATATATATATATACACACACACACACACACACACACACATACTTTCAATGTATCTTCCATTATTTTGCTCTTGAAACAGAGTACAGATATGGGAAGTACTTATAGAGTATCTATTTTTCTCACCTATTTCTAAGTATGGAAATATAGTCTGTGATTTTAGATTACATGATTTCCATGGTATGTCTGCTTCAGGACATGTTTTTGCTGTATGAAAATGTAATAACATTTTAAATCTGTAATTCAAGATATGAAATGTGTTCAAGTAAACTAGGCAGACAAAGCTGGCAGTGAAGCTGACGTTTTTTATCGTTTAAGTTTATTACGTATTTGAAAAATAAAATGTATTCTGCCATAGCTTGGTGTGTGTGCCATTACAAATGACATACAAATATTGGTCTGTGATCACACTTCATTTACACATTTGAAGACTTCGACATGCTAAGTCTTATATTAAAATATTAGCCACAGATGCACAGGTTGGAAGTGAGGTACCAATGGTTTCTGCCAAAGAGACATCTATGTTTATAAATATTCAATCCTTCCCAATCAGAGAATGAATTGAAAAATCTCAGAGGTGCCGAGCTAAATAGTTCGTTTGAACCAAGGAGTTGCTCAGACAAGGGTATTTTCTTTAAAGTTGAGCAGGCAGAGCTAGGACTGGTATGGTGGTTTTTCAAGTCAGGGATTAGCTTCTCAGAGCTGAGGCAGGTGGCCACATCTATAGGTTTAGAGTGTAAAGTAACTTTGTATAACAACTCTCAAATCTTATACTGAGGACAGGAAATTCATCACTTTTGATGGACACTTGTTGTAAAAAGCCTCAGTTTATTATTAGGATTGGCTAGGTCTCGTTATTAAAAATTAATTGATTTACCCTTTAAAATACCCAGTCCAACTCCTTCCGATGAGGGAATGTGCCAAGATCTGAAGCAAATATAAACGTCCCTTATCGCTACTGAGTAATCCATGACTTTATGTTACAGTGTTAGAGAAGTTTAAAGTCTGTCCAGGTTCACTAAAGATTTTCAACCTCCAGAAAAGTTGTTTTCGGACTGGAAGTAAGAACGTTTAACAGGGCCAAACATCAAATTCAATCTGATTGCACTTAAACAGTTTGGTCACAGTGAGTCAATGACTTGGTCTGCTGCACGAAAGAAACGTTTAAATTTGTTTTGCACTTCCTACAAATTAGCATGCAAAACATTTTCCCAATGTTTTCCTATTTTTTAATTTCTTTAAAACTTTTGATATCTTTTGTTCCAATTAATTTTTGCCTTGCTCTTAACATTTGACATTTTAGAAATATCCATTGTTATTTGGGTGTTTACTCTAACGCCCTTAAAACAGATCACTTTTTGAAAGTTCATTTTGGAAGTTCTGAATATGATCATACACCTGAATGTCTTAAACAGTTGGCATGTCTCTCATTCTCTTGCTCAAATCATATATTGAGAAGTATAAATATAGGGGTAGATTTAGAAGCCCGTTGCGCCACTTTTGCCTCACTTTTAACATGGGAAAAGTGACGCTAAAGTGCTGCAAGGGGTTTTTAAATCTGCCCCATACTGCCTTAATGTATTTCTGATAGAGCGCGCAGGTCACCCGGCTAGGATATTTTTACTAATACTCACCTGGGCCCATAATTTTGATACACCTTAACATTACTTGGGAAACTCACGCTCTACTATCAGTATAACTTGAGATTCATACACTTCTGATTCCTATATCTATAACCTAGCAATGTAGACACTAGGGGCCCGATTCACAGAATGAACTTAAGACTAAATCCTAAACTTACTACTATTTGGTATTCACAGAATGCACTTACTACTTTCGGGATTCACAGAGTGAACTTACTACTTTCGGAATTCACAGAATGAACTTACTACTTTCGGTATTCACAGAATAGACTTAAGACTACTAACTTTACGTCCGAACTCGGGCCGTAATTTACGGCCCGGGGGCGGAATTTCCGGCTTGGGGGCGGAGCTTGCGGCCCGGAGGCGGAGCTTCCGGGCTGGAGGCGGAGCTTCCGGACCGGAGGCGGAGCTTGCGGCCCAGAGGTTAGCATTTCAGCCATGCCTAAATCCCCACTTCTGGGCCGCAAGCTCCGCCTCCGGCCCGGAAGCTCCGCCTCCAGCCCGGAAGCTCCACCTCCGGGCCGCAAGCTCCGCCCCCAAGCCGGAAATTCCGCCCCCGGGCCGTAATTTACGGCCCGAGTTCGGACGTAAAGTTAGTAGTCTTAAGTCTATTCTGTGAATACCGAAAGTAGTAAGTTCATTCTGTGAATTCCGAAAGTAGTAAGTTCACTCTGTGAATCCCGAAAGTAGTAAGTGCATTCTGTGAATACCAAATAGTAGTAAGTTTAGGATTTAGTCTTAAGTTCATTCTGTGAATCGGGCCCTAGGAACCTAATCACCTAGGATCAGGGAGTTGAGTTATAAATCAGATAGTCAAGGACATTTAAAACATTTGTAATCTATAATCAAGATCATTAAAAGCGTATAGCTATGCAAAAGATAGATTATACTAAGCATTTAAGAACTTTGAATAAGGGAAGGTAAAACAAGGAACATGCTACATTTAGAATATCAATATTTCACAACTTTCATTAAAGGAGGGTAAAGAAAGGGAACAATGATATATTCAAGAGCCTTTATAGCAGTTTAAAGAAACTTAAATTCAAGATTCAATTTAGCTCAATACTATAGGGTAGGTAAGATTGGAACATACTATTAAATTCAGCTTATCTCCAGCTTATCTCCTAAAGGGAGGGTAAGATAAGGAACATGTACTAGAATAGAAACGATTTAGCCATTAACTAAAGGTAGGTCGAAAAGTGAAATATGCTAATAGACAAGTAATTCATCACACCACCTAAAATTTGTACTTTCTCAGGCTTAATATTTCAATTTCCGTACCCGCCCCTCAAATTCCAGGTTCTCATGACATATGTCTTTTGTATAACAATAGTGAATACAATATTCGTATACATTAGTTGCATTTGTAGTACAGTTCAGCTTCGTTCAGCTAGGTCGCAGGTCAGGTTCCCATAAGCATCTTGGCTGTGGCTGCCAGCTGGCTGGGTTCCACTGCTGCAGAGTTCTTTTCCCTCCGCAATGAGACCTGCGCAGTAGGAACTTCCAAAATGGAGTAGTAAGCACCTCCCAGGCCCAAAGGATTTGATACATGAAAAGCAAGAGAAAACAATTTAGAACACAATAATAAATGATTACACTGTATAACATGAGTTTCTATACTTCACCCATTACTTCATAATAACTATAGCATTATTGATTATGCAGAACGGACAGCTTTGCGAAAGCGGCAATGCAAGCTTAAAGCATGTGAGAACACTGAGCAGACATCTTAGATTCATTGCACATGCGCAACTGTTTTCCCTCCAAGACATTGAATACGTCACGTCACGTGGTTATGACCGACGCATGCGCAGTCTAAATTCCCACGTAGCAGCGGCCATTTTATTGTGCAAGCGTATTAAGATTAATAAACACATAAGTAAGCGTCTCTCGGACACCCCGTATAATGAAAAATGTGCAAAATTAGTAAAATGAACATGTTGGTTATTTTATTAACGTTATTTGAGGTTCATGATACAAGCAAGGCGTTTAACATGCGAATCCTTGCTCCAACATTGCTATGAAGTTGTGTTTTTCTTGAAAAATAAATGAACCTTATAGAATAAGTAAACAAAGGTTCTTTAAAAAATGACCTTTGAAAGTAAGCTCCAGTCTGTGAACTGAAAGTGCTTTAGGGTTGATGTTTTGCTGACAGGCAGCTAGTGAGCAAGAAACAACGAGCACATAGCTGTCAGAACACATAGTTTGCTTTTGCTGGTGAAAGTGGAGGATGTTTAGTTTCATGACGAGCCAGAAAGCAGGTGAAATGCACACTCTGCGCATGCATTGGTCCCTCCAAGTCTTCTCCTCTGCCTCAACTCCTCCCACTTCACGATCCGCCTCTTGGAGCGCGAGCACGGAGACTGCTCGCAGCAAAGGGACTCCCAATGACATGGCCGGATGGCTGTTAAACACGCCGTAGCCTGAAGAGCGGCTTTTCAGTCGTTCAGCACTTTGTGTGCTAATCTCTACTGCCCGACGGTATAGGGATATTGAAAAACAGTCTCTCTGAAGGCGAATGTCTCGGAAGCAGCCGAAGTAATCCCCCCCCGCCCCCCCCCTCCCCGCCATGTCCATATCTCAAGCCTGCACGTGGAACCGGGCTCTTTTTAATTGACACCTGCAGCTAAACCCTGTCTTAGAAATGTTTCCAGAGTAGGGGAAGTTACCGTTCTGTCAGTCTAATGTTTCTCAAGTGAGGAGGCATACGTACAGCAGAAGGAGGAAAATCCCCACAGAAGAAAGAGCCCTTTTCAATTCGCTCTCAATGCTTGCTTCCATCGGAGAATAAGGCGGAAGTAGTCAGAATACAGCACCTTCAAACCCTATAAAGGGAGTTCTTGTCTGCATAAAAGCACCTGCTCTCTCTCGCTAATACTTATTGACAGCCATTGTATCTTGCAGCGAATAAAGACCTCACACTATGGGAAAGGGTGACTGCACGCGATTAAATAGGCCTTGTCGAGAACTCGCTTCCACTGACCTTGAAGAACACCTTTCTACATGCCGGCAAAGCTTTTCTGCCTACAGTGATGAATTAAATTATGCCTGTTCGCTGCATGCACAAATAAATCCCTTTCGTAAATGTGATTCGTTAAATGCACATGCAAGCAAAATGCTGAATTTTAAGCCAATAGTTTGCATTGTTTGTTTTCATTTCCGTAATAGGCTTATGTTACCTTGATGTATGAAATTGCCTGTTGCCCTGTGCTGGGCAGCCGTTCTGTCACTCTCACAAAGAGCTCTCAGGGCCTGTGTTTGACTGGTGAAATAGCTGGTCTACTGAATAAGAATTAAACTGTACTAAAAACATGTTTATCCAGTAGCTAATTTGAGCTGTGGTTGCAGTTGGGGCCCGCCGGTACTTACTTTTCCTTATCAGTCTGAGCCAGAGCATGAAAAAGAGAAAAACCCGACAAAGGGGAAAGAAAGAAGAAGAGATCGACAGAGAAGACAGTGACAAAGGGCGAAAGCAGAGCTGAATAGGAACATGAAAAATTGAGACAAAGAGGCAGGAAGCTTGTGGTGATGGAATAAAGAGGCATGAGGTGGAAAGAAGACTACACCGCCTTGGTATTCTGCACCCCTTATAATCATTGAGCGGGCTGCAGGGTTCTGAGCAAAACTTTGTGCACCAGCACTTAGGAGCATTTAAAACCAAAAACTCAGGCAGTGCAGCAAGTCTCCTTGCTAAGCTGAGCTGTGTGATAGGGGAGGACAGGAATGCGGCATATTTAAAAAAAAAATATGATGCATTCCTGTCCTTTCCCTGCGCTGGTGCACAATGGGTTTCATACAGGATTGTTTTAGTGCAGGAAGTGGAACCTTCCTGCACAATAACAATCCTGAGAAGATTTTTCCTCTTTCTGTGTGCTCTGCAGCAAACAGAGAAAGAGGAAAAAAAAGAGGGGAAGTACATATATTTCTCCTCGTTACGCCTCTCCTGGGGAGGCGTATGTTTATGGTGCGTTCCCAGGTTTACCTGTTTTTGTAAATCTGAAAATGCGTCAGAATACATGGATGTTGCATGGGAACACCCTTGGAAATGCCTACCTGGTGCAGAGTTATGCAACGCAGCACTTTGCGCTGTGTTACACTACTCGAGATTTATGATTTTGTGGCTTCATAAATCTCTTTTTTGAGTTGCATCTCTCTTGCACCACGTTTAGTGGTGCAAGAGCCACACATTGAGGCTCGTAATTTTGCCCCTTACTCTTTTACAAATGAAGCACTTGCGTTTATCTAGATAAAAACAAAACCAACATTGAAAAAATGCACTCAAAATGTGTCCTTATTTATAGACCCATATCTTTTAACATTTGCAAATATTCTTCTTTGGAGATGAAACAGCATCATCTTATAAAGTTATATAATTAAGACTTTGAGGCAGGCTTCTGGCTGTAACAGTTTCATGTAAGGCTTATACCTTTACCTTTACAACATTCTGGTAAAGATGTAAGCCTCTGTACCATATCAAGTAACATATCACGTATATCCTGAAATGTTCCTTTAAATTAAGAAAGACGTGCATGCTGCTTGCTGCAAGACTCATCCACACAAATGGGAAGAGAAAGAAAAAGTACTTTGGGGCATACTATCAAGAACAGCATTAAAATTATCGCTGGTTTAGCATAAAAAAACTGCTGCTAAATCTGCTATAATGGGCTTGATAATATGCACTGGAGAATTCCAATAGAAGTTCAGCTAAGAAATAACTACTAGGCAATTACAATCAATCAAGGAAACAAGCATGTCAGGGAGAATTTAAGGAAACAGAAATTATTTTAAAAAACATTCACTTTTAATGATTTGTGAAAAAACGTTATATTAAAAATTGTGTCAATAACACAATATGTAATATATTTCAGACATTACAATCGTAACATATATTTAAACAAAAAATAAAAAAATGGATTAAAATAGTGGCAAAATCTATAATCGTTATCAACTTTATCGACGGCGTTTCGGCGTACTCGACGCCTTCTCCAGGAGTAGCCTCAGAATTACTTTAAATATTTTGTAGTTCAAGAAAAAGTTCAAGGGTAATATATGGGACTTTTGATTCCTATTAGATCCCACTGTGTATATATTCAACTTCTGTAGGAACGATAATCCTCGACACTTGTTGAGGCTTAAATAATATAACTGAATATTTATGTAGATGTATCCTCTCATAGAATTAAAAGAGTCCACTTGGAAACTCCTGCGTTATTGTCACATCTACACCAAAATATGATATCCATGTGGAGACGGTCTATCTGAATGATAATCAGGAGCCGAAATGTGTAAGACAGTGTTCCAAAAAATTCGGCTTTTTCAAGTTTAAAAAGCGACGAAAAACTTTTCTAGAGTAACTTCTATTTTCATCATAGTACAGGGCAGAAGATGGCCGCCGGCGTCTGAGGTAACTCCTCCTCCGTGACGTCAGATGCCGGCGGCCATCTTCTATGAGAGGAGTATATCTAAATCAATATTCAGTTATATTATTTATGTGCTTAAAAGGCATGCCATCAGAAGAGTCTGCTCACTTTAAAGGCACACCTTTGTATAAATATCTCAGACACTAACTCTTCAGTAGACCTCAGTGCCTCTGGATACCCTGCCACGCAGAAGGACTGCTGCGCTGCTACAAGGACTGCCACTCTGTTTGACTACTGCTCTAAAGGAACTGCTGCCCTGATGTGCTCACCTGCTGCCTCTTGCATGGGGAAGAACTACTGGACCTGCAGCTTCATCTTGAATGAAAGACACCAGAGTGACTCCAAAGGCTAGTCTGCTGGCCTCCTGCTCTGGTACTAATCACCATAAAAGGCTCCCCAGAATACTGCACCAGCCTCTGGACCTTCAGCGAGTTCCCGACCCCAAAGTGATGCCTCTCAGTTCCTGGAACCTTGGTGTGTCTTAAGGGTGCTGATATAAAGCTTTTGGGCTCTTCATGACAGTGAATGAGCCAAGGTGCACCGAGTTCCCCTCACTCGCACCGCCAATCAGCCTAAAGCTCCACCAGTCCAAGTCTTCTCATTGCGGCTTCGAACTCTCATGGGGACTGCCAACGTGAACCTCCTTCAATGCCTGCCCAGGACGCCGGCTGGCTGTTTGTACTCTGGGTGCTCCTGGTGGCCCACTTCAGCGTGAACGTGTCTCTTGGTACTAACGTGAGAAGGTAAACTTCAGTTGGACAATCCTGGTGACTGTATCTGACCTGCATTGCATTGTGGTTGGCCTGGATATTTGAGTTTTAATAAAGCTCACCACAAGTCCCTGAAGTGATATCTCAATGCTGTGAACAGCATAAAAGATGGAATGAAAGCAACATTAAAACAACTGTGTTTTAAGGTGTTGTTTGAAGCCAGACATGCTAGTACATGCATGTATGTTCAAGGGAAGCTTGTTCCATTGGTGTTGTCCAAGGTAAGAAATGGCGCGCCCACCATATTTCACTTTGTGGATACGCTGGGAACATAGAAGCAGTTCATTACTAGATCATAGGTTCCTGTTCGGAAGGCACCACGTAAGTCTGCCCTGCAGGTATAGTGGGTCAGAACCTGCCAAAGCTTTTTAGGTCAGGCAGACCTGTTTGAATAATGCTCTCTTTCGAATGGGTAGCCAGTGTAGGGCTCTAAGCGTAGGAGCTGACAGTGTCCTTTGACGTAGGTTGTTTACCATAGGGGCATCAGTGTTTTGGACAACCTGCAATTTTTATAGGAGAGATTCATTAGAATCGAGGATTAGGGCATTGCCATAATCCAGATGACCCAGTATGAATCCCTGGGTGAGTCTCTTTAGGGAGCTCAAAGCAATCCATTTAAATTTTTACTTGAGAAGGAGCACATTGCCAAAACAAGTACCACAGATGGAGATAATCTGCTCTCTCATCAACAGTTTATTATGCCCAGGTTGCTAGCCATGCTACTGGACAGTGGGGTGGGAACAAGTTCTGCCGGCCACTAGTCTTCCATCCAATGGAGCCGGTTCTTTTCCAAACAGCAGAATCTCTGTTTTTACCCCATTGAGTTGGAGACAGTTGCTGTACATCAAAATCACAATTTTTCTCATGCAGGTGACAAAGCACTGTTTAACAGTCTCAGTATAGTGATCGATTGAGATGACCAACTGAGTGTTGCCTGCATAAGAAAAAGCCTTGAACCCGCAGGACTTGACTAAGCAAGCAAGAGTGGCTTTGTAGATGTTTAAAAGCAAAGGGCTCAAGGAGGACCCCTGAGGAAACCCCTTGTCCAAGGCAGTGGTGTTGGAATGGAAAGTTCCCATACAAACAGTTTGGACCCTGTCCTTAGGAAATCCGTCAGCAAGTCGAGAGCAGCTCCCTGGATGCCGCCGATAAGTCAAGCAGGAGCAGCATGGTGGTGTTCCATGGTCTAAAGATAACCTGATAGTGTCTACCACTGCAAGCAGTGCTGTCTCGGTGCTGTGGAATGGCCTGAAGTCCGATTGAGAGATGTCCAATAAGCAATTGCTCTCCAAGTAGAAGGACAGCTTCTTGATGACATGGGTCTCCAAGACCTTGCCCAACAGCGGAAGAAGAGATCTGGGATGACAATTAGTTGCATCCTTGGAGTCTGAATTAGGTTTCTTCAGGGTTGGTGTAACATGTACTGTTTTCCAGAGCTGTGGAACTGAGGCTTGGTTCAGGGATTGATTACAAAAAGTTGTAATCCCAGGTGTGAGAATAGGGGAGAGAGTTGGTATGATCTGAGGAGGACAAAGATCAGAAAGGAAGCTAGATTTAGCTCTAGCTAGCTAATCAAGCATCTGAGTTGGAGAAATAGGCTCAATTCTTTTGAGTACCACAGATGCTAAGTTTCATGGCAGATCAATGATGCAAGATTCAGTTATGAATATAGTCGTGGAATGAAAACTACGGTAGATGTTATTAAGTTTAGTTTGAAAATGGCTTGCCAAGGTGTTGCAGAGAGCCTGAGGTGATACTGACAGAGGAACATGCTAGGGATTTTGCAAAGGGGGTTAATATTCATATGTTTTCACTGTTTTACTGTTTCAAATGTTGCACAAATACTTTACGCATTGCCTCTAAGTTAAGACTGACTGCTCTGTGCCAAGCTGCCAGAGGGCTGATCACAGGTTAATTTGGGGTTTGTTGTGCGCTACCCTGACAAGCATTGTGACTGCTGATTGATTTGGGCTCACACCTCAACCACCCAGCAACCCAATGTCACACTCTCCCTTTTACTAAGCTAGATACAACAATAGGAAGGAATAAAATCGCATAAGGGGTGGTTCAATTTGAAATCGTAGGTTGATTGCTTCAAATTACAGCAATAAAAGCAATGCATTTTGGTATTCGTCCACCACAATACCTTTATGATGTACCAACATCTTGCTGCACCTATGCCGGTCTAGTGCATTCATCAAGACTTGGCCCCGCTCCTACCTATATCATACCCTGCTGTCAAGGTGTGTCACTAATATGCCAATCTAGGATGGAGATTGAGGAGAAAAAGATAAAAATTGTGGTTAGACTCTGTCTGTACGGTGGAATCACTGGTCATTTGACCAAAGGTTGCTAACCTAAAGCAACCTGGCTGCAGCTGTTGTGTCATCAGGGACGTGTCAAGTGCTGGTTACCCTCATGTAGGGAGACTCCAACCTAGGGCCCTTACTGCGGGTCAGAGTCTCCCTACACATATATCAATAGGTGCACATGTGTATTTGTGTGTGTATAGGTAGATTCATAGATCGATAGATGGATATATGATAGATAGATAGATAGATAGATAGATAGATAGATAGATAGATAGATAGATAGATAGATCGATCTAGAGAAAATATTCAGAAATGAATATAATATATAATGAAGCTATCGGAAGGCACATATTGAGGTTCTAAAAGTAAAGTGGAGCCATTCAAACAGGCATGAGTGCTCACGTAGGAATTCTTCACATACTCATACATGCCTAGGTAAAATAATCCGATTGTCTGTAAGAGTTCTAAAATGAGAATTATGCCTCTCAGTACTCATGCATTTAGAGCCACTACCGCGAAAACCAGAAGACCAGCCTACAACATCCAGCAAGATACTGTGCCCACAGCATCGACTTGACACAGGGTACGAGAGACAAATGTTATAGAAATAAAAGCTCAGAATATGATTGCAATTGAAACTTCCTCTAAGTGATGTCAAACCGCTGATGGTGCTAATATTAGACTTTTCACTCGATTCAGTTTTTATCTTGCATTTTCTAACATTTCACTTAGCAGAGTGACTCATCATTTTGAGTTTGCCAGTCTAAAAATTGTTTTTCCCCTGGTTGACTAATGGATTTTTGGTTTAACCCACTGGTGCTCTCACACTAATGCAGCTGAGATTCGGCCTGCCGGCAAGCAGACTTTCTTCAGATATACAACACATATATAGGTATATTCATGTACTACAGTCAGCACATGATTGATGCGCGTGTCTAACTCATTCTGCACATACAGCCATATATTTAGCCAAACAATGTTATCATTCCAGGTCCCCTGATGCTCAACTACAATTCTGAAGCTATTAAAACTAGCACCAAACTACAAGCTTGTGTTCAAGATATTTGATTGTTTTTTGTAAGTGAAAAGACAATACAAAAAAACTAGACATTGTTGGTATTTATAAATTTATAACAAATGCATACATAACTTTAAAATACTCTTATTGCAATATATATATATATATATATATATATATATATATATATATATATATATATATATTCCAAGCAAATAACAGTCTATAGTACGCTCTCAGGAACCACACAACAATCCAGGAGTAAACTTAGGTCTTCAGTTTATTCACACAACGCGTTTCGGCGACTTGCCTTGATCACGTGTGCTAAAAGTGTGTGAGTGAGTGTGCCATTATGAGTAAAGTTACACAATCAAAACTGAGGAAGGACTACAGAAAAAAATATAGAATTGTGTCGGCCATCTTGTAGTGGTGTTATTGACATGAAAGTAATGTTACACAAATCCTATTACAGACAAATGACTGATCAGAAGTGTAAAACTCATAAATACAATTAGAATATTATTGCATTCATGAATATTGTACAGTATATTACATATTCAACCATGATACGTGATGATGTACCAGTGTACAACAAAAACCCGTAACCTCCTAGTTAGTCATGAATTCCAGTGAGCACCAAAACAGTAGCGATGTCAAGTTACTTTCGCAGAGGGTAGGACTTGGATTAGTGCCGGCACAATCCATGATCAGTTGTGTCCTGAAACCGTGGAGTATACTTCCCATTGGTTGCACCTTATGTGTCAATTGGACTATTATCATATGGACATTTGCTCAGGAATTTCTGAATGCACACAATTCCTTCTATTCTTATGGATGCCTAGACTATGGACGAGAGAGTTATACATTGCTGTTTTGTACTTATTCCTTTGCCAATATTATACTGATTTTGTACACATTAACTATGACACTTGTCAATGATCCCTCTGATCTAATCTCCTAGTGATCTTTAACTTGAGGTTAATTCCGCGTACTTTGTGGATATTGTATGACTACATATTTGGGCATGCTTTCACATTTCAGGACACTTGTCAATGAACTGTATCCATCCTGTTGGCTTACCCTGCAGGAATTTTGTACTTTTTGCTTGTATATATTCAGAGCACATACATCACTAATACCGCCTAGTTTCTATTATGATTCATTAACAACAGTATTTGCTAGGTGTTCTATTGACACTCCCGATAAGTACTTGCGGTTGCACTATTACCATTGTCCTTGACTTCTTACTGCGCATGAACTCAGGATATATGTGGAATGAGCATGCTTAACAATATGAATTGTCTTTTATGATGAATTTATTGACATCGCTACTGTTTTTGGGCTCCCCACTACAAGATGGCCGGCACAATTCTATATTTTCCTTGATTGTGTAACTTTACTTATAATGGCACACTCACTCACACACTTTTATCACACGTGATCAAGGCAAGCCGCCGAAACGCGTTGTGTGAATAAACTGAAGACCTAAGTTTACTCCTGGATTGTTGTGTGGTTCCTGAGAGCGTACTATAGACTGTTATTTGCTTGGAATACGAAATTTCCGGTTGCTTGGCCGGAGTGTACGCCACTTTTCTAAGGGTCACAGCGTTGCAGCAGAAGCAGCTTATATATATATATAGTGCAACTAACTATATATGAAATTTCAATGGTTTTGAGTGAGTAAAATAAGGTTTTGTAAATGCTAATTCCTAACTATGTATGGTCTATAACCCATGGTTTTTTCAGTGAATTTTCAAGGTTTTGTAAATGCTAATTCCTAACTATATATGGTCTATAACCTATGGTTTTTTCAGTGAATTTCAATGGTTTTTTTAATAGCAAATATCAAAAGCTTTAAAATGTCAAGTACGTGGTAGGTAAAAAAAAATTCATGTTTATGCACGCTGATGTGCTTTGAACGTTGCCCCCCCTCCTCTTTTCTTTTAGGAGTATTCTCTCTATGCAGATAGTGAAGGATAGGTAACGCAGGCCTTTGCCCCCGTTGTAATCCGTCGTGCCTGCTTCACTCTCCATTTGATTGATTGTTATCCTAGCATTTATTGTTTTGGAATTGGTTCTCTTTGGTTCATTCTCTATTTACAAACAAGCACAGAGTCGCAATACTCTGTTTAGTCTTTGCAGATAGTGAAAAATCGGTAAAAAAAACAAAAGGAATCAAGCAAAATCAGTAGGCCACTAATGGGATCTCTTTATGACCTCGCTAAAATAGAAACATTATAAACAACCCCTCATGAGAAATACGAAACTAGTGAGAGGAACTGAGCTCGACACCATGATGGCTGCAAGACAGCTCGGCTCCGCCGCCCACCCCACCCAAAATAACGACAAACCCTATGCAAATATTATAAATATATACAACACACCAGCAAAGTAACAGGGTAAAACGTTTTATTAAATAACTATTTACATGGCAGCCTGCTGCAACATAGATCCAAACAAGCCTTTGTATTTGGGGCTCAAAATCAACAAGTAACAGGGTAAAACTTTTATTAAATATCTATTTACATGTCAGCCTGCTGCAACATCGATCCAAACAAGCCTTTGTGTTTGTGGCTCAAAATCAACCATCAATAGTAAGATTTTCATAGGTGAGTGTAGGTTCATGGTTTTCCATCCACAGACTAAAAGCCTGGAGTGGGAGTGAAAGAACAATAACTAGGTAAGAAGGAAGGCAGAGGTTGTGGGAAGGACTCTGGATATGGTATGTTGCTTGGTCCCTGAGATGCTTCGATGTCACTGCCTTGCACAAATGGCATAAGTCCTGGATGTTGGGTGCCATAGTTGAGGGTTCCGAGCAGCGCTTGTAACACTGTCTGAAGCTTATTTGCACCTGCTGCAGCTTCACTATTCTCAAAGTTAGTGGGGGCTGTTTGTGGACCTGACTGCATTGAAAAACAATGTGATGTGGTGCCTCCCTGAACCGCTTGACGGAGGCCCCCGAGATAATTGCACCTGCTCCACACCTTGTCCCACAATCCGTTTGACCTGAAGACACGTCCTGCGGTGCCCTGGTCCGACCATCACATATTCCTGCACCAGGAGACGGCGTGGGGTGCACTAGAAGGGAGAAGCGGCGCGATCAAGCCTCCCCCACCTCCCCAGGTGGAGGTTTCTCAGCTACACCCCAGCGCTTCACTCGACCAGCTGACTTGCGCCCGCTCTTGCGACACAGTGCCTCGCTCGGCCAGCTGAATTGCGCCTGCTCTTGCTTTTACAACGTCTCACCCGCCATACTAATAATTGCACCCAATCTTGCGGTACAGCGACAGGCGGCTGCTACGGAGCTCACAAAATGGCGGTCGGCTCTACAGACTTGGGCCTGGCCTGCAAGGATGGCTCTGGGCAACCGTGGAACTCAGACGTTTGACTGCTAGGGCATGGGCCCCATTCCCAAAAGAGTCCCCGCAGCCTTGAAGATTCTACAACAGTCACCGGGACCCCCGACTCCCGTAGACTTCCGGTGGGGAGCGACCGCCATGATTGCTCGCGGAATGGCCACGACGTAGCCACGAGATGGTGGTGCTCTCATGCTGATGCCAGCTTCAGTCTGAAACATCCAGAAACACTGTACACTACCAATTGGATCAGTTCCGGTGGAGCCCCAACGTGACCCGGTAGAGAAGAACTTGCCCTCCCCTCTGTGACTGATGGTTCTTGTTGCCTGTCCCTTCTGTTGTCATTTAACAGAACTTTTTGGACTGCTGAAAGGGGTTGTGTTCCGACCGCTGGTTGGTGGAGACATTTTGACTATATTCTAGACCTGCGTTGTCGCGTAATGCGTCATATGACGCGCCGCGTTAGCGCACCCGGAAGTGCTCCGGTGCGCGAGGCGCAGCTTCCCGGAAGCGATCCAGGGCGCGGCGCGCTGCGCGTAACGTAAGCATAACAGGTCATGTAACTTGTTAATAAAACTTTTCATTGGTTCATTTTACTTTTGTTTTTCTAATGATGGAAGGCTTGGTCATATGACCTAAAAATAACACTTTTCATTGGTTTCGAACATTTTTTTTTCCCAAATGATGAAAGCCCCACCTTTATTTTTTCTCACTCTGACTTGTACAGCAAAGGACCCAGATGCATTTACAGTTTATCACTAACAATGTTCCAGGCTAATGCATTTTCCCGGGAAATTTACAACTGTCCTGCAAGTAAAATATTCCTATTTCGAGAAAAAGGGCATTTCTTCGTCCCATTAGGGAGCCGTTGAACAAAAGAGGCTCGACCTGCTGTCTGAGTCGCTGATAGGCATGAATATCGGATTCTTATCGATCACTTTATATTGCAGGAGTGGAAAACACAATAGCCCTTGACCATTTATCTTTACTGCTTTCCTGCGTATTATACCTTTTAACCGTCATGAAATCGGGCTGCTTTATTTCACTTGCCTTTTACTGATTCGAAAACAGTGGCTATTATTCAAAACTTTACCAATCTAGGTACTACTACCATGTTTTGTTTTAAAAACCTTTATTGTGAAAATGTCAGTATACAAATACGGGCCTATAACCACGTGGGCCGGCCACGGAGCAAACTGTAATCGTATATGATGAGGGGACATTTACACTGTAGAAGAACGTAACGGGCGGGCCATTAAGTTGCAAGAACTAAGGTGTCTAACAGTTGCGGAATCGGTGGACGTACATTTTATAATTAAAGTACGACAGGGCCAGTTACAATAAAATTATCTAGATATACATTTGCGGGCAAGTACCAGGGGTGACGTTAATTCGAACTTTCAATAGTACAGTAATCAATAATACATCAGAACTTAATATCAATAGGGATGTCCAAATGTTTAATCAGTACTCGTCCCCGCCCGCCATGTGCTTCAAAACTGCATACGTATCTCGTGATATCAAGGTTGGGCAACCAGTACACAACAAGGAGTTACGAGTCCCATTTATACCGGCGCCATTTTTGGCGAGGCCGGGCAGTTCCAGGATATACTGAAAAGTAAAACAAAAGAGTTTTCCCAATGGGGTATATTGTTTCCTGCTCCTAAATCAGGACTCAAATTTGCCAAACATCAATCACACCATTCATTTTGTGGAACTGGAGAACACTTACCAAGAAGGAACATACCAAAACAATTTTTAAAAAAGTATACAATTTATTAAAAACTTTTATAAAAATTGTTTTGGGGAGGCGGGAGAGGCCCGTTCGCGCCGCCTCCCCCCCGGGGCGCCCCACGCCATCTTTCGGCGCAGCATTGTAGAATGGCCAGACCAGTGCAGAAACTTGCTGGACACCACCTCGGTGCCATCCGGATCTCGCGCGTTGTGCTGCCTTCGGCCTACTGTAGCAGCAAGTGCGGGTGCAACTCAGCTGGACAGCGAGTGAAACGGTAAGGGGCGCCCCACTGCAGATGAGGTGACTCCACCTGGGGAGGGGGGAGAGGCCAGTTCGCGCCGCCTTCCCCCCCCCCCCCGGGCACCCCATGCCGTCTTTCGGCGCAGCATTGTAGGATGGCCACACCAGTTCAGCAACTTGCTGGACACCACCTCGGTGCCATCCGGATCTCGGCGCGTTGTGCTGCCTTCGGCCTATTCGCACATCGGTCCGCTACTGACGCCGCCTCACAGGCCAACGGATTTTGTAGGCTTTTTATAGCCCAAAGCCGCATAACAGGTCATGTGACTTGTTTATAAAACTTTTCATTGGTTCATTTTACTTTTGGTTTCCTAATGATGGAAGGCTTGATCATATGACCTAAAAATAACACTTTTCATTGGATTGAAAAAAAATGTTTTCCCAAATGATGAAAGCCCCACCTTTTTTTTCTCACTCGGCAGTCCAAAAAGGTTCTGTTAGATGACAACAGAGGGGACAGGCAACAAGAACCATCAGTCAAAAGAGGGGAGGGCAAGTTCTTCCCTACCGGGTCACGTTGGGGCTCCACCATAAGTCATCGAATTGGTAGTCTACTGTGTTTCTGGATGTTTCAGACGGAAGCTGGCGTCAGCATGAGAGCACCACCATCTCGTGGCTACTTCGTGGTCATTCCGCAAGCAATGCGGAAGCCTGCGGGAGTCGGGGGCCCGATGACTTTTGTAGAATCTTCAAGGCTGAGGGGACGCTTTCGGGAATGGGGCCCAAGCCCTAGCAGGCAAATGTCCGAGTTCATATGGCTGAGATACCCGCCACCCCCTCTCAACACAATCCCCAAGGATGGGAAACCGGAAACAGTTCTGAAGTCTTTGGAAGACGGGAGGGAGTAACCCCCCGGCCGTATTTATTAAAATATGAAACAAAATTAAAACATTAAATAAACAGTTTCATATTATGTACAATTTCATTACCACATTGCGATGTTTGGCTAACCTTAACAGATTCTCTAATACAAAGGTTCTCCTAGCCGAACTAACATCCTGCAAAACATTTACTTGAAATTTTGAAATTGTACATCCTAACGTTTAAGGGCCAACGGCAAGGTCGTAACCGGTGTCAAGATCCCTAACCCAGAAATATCGCCCTCACTTGTGAGGGGCGGCCCAGAGGCGTACCTCAAGTGCAATTACCAATTTCCCTTGACTTGACGGGGGCCCCAATAAAACTCGACGCCACTTAGAGGTCGTACGAGGACTCGTGTGAGGTATCTAGAAGGTCGCGTAGACCCCCCCCCAAACCCCACACAACTTACCATATCTGCCGTCGCAGACGTCCTGGCCCCGGGAAATTCCCCAGGAGGGGGCTGTAACCCCTCCTACCCAGGAAGGGGCCTTGACCGCCTTTCCTCTTCTTTCGGCGACCCATCCTTAGAAGGGACCGCCTCCCCGTTGAGGGGCCAATGGCCACCTCCCCCGAGCGCTCCCATCCGTGCTGGGTGACGCCCACTCATAGGGATCTTCCAATTAGTGCTCACCGATCATGACCTTACCGCCACAGGCCGGATAGTTGACCGGCTATCCGGACCCCCCACACACTCCTACCTAAAGGTCATGGTGTAACGTTTTTAGCCATGCTAAGAAGTCTCCTATGAGTAACTCATTCCCCACTCGAGACAAATGCACTCCATCCCCCAAATACATACTGTCATCATTAATACACCCATGTGAAATAGCATGCAGTGTCTTGGAACGGAACAACCTACTCACTTTGTTATTAAGCTTCCTAACAGAATGATTTAAAGCAGGAACCGAAATAGCCCCCCGCCACACTTTTCGTGGGATCATATGGGACCACGCAATTGTGCACCCTGGAACTCTCCTCGCTAACCAACTTACAGTGGAAAGCATCGCCTCAAGAAGAAGTCGTCTACCAGTGGTGACCAAATCATTACCCCCAAGATGTACTATCACTACAGACGGCGGTGACCTCGTCCGCCCTAGCAAACCCTCAAAAAATGATTGAAACTGGTCAATACAGAGACCGCCTCTTCCGTAGAAGGACACCCTGTACCCGAATTCCCCAGCTACGTGAATCATATCACCTGCCTTGAATACGTCTGCGGCACGTCTCACGTATGAGTGGCCCACAACCCACACCTCCTTTTTCACAGCCGGTGATGTCTGACCGCTGGCCTGGTGTAGGGTCGACTGCAAAGTCCGCCCCGCCTCGTAGGCTTGCGCAACTGAAAACCAAACAAAAACAAGAAGCGTGAGTACATTGCTACAGCTTCACAACATGTGCAACCGCACATACCTTTTATAACAATTGGAGGACCAACGCCCCACCCGTTTAACTTGTTCAACATCCAGACCCCTGGCTGTAGCTTCTGTAGCAGCCCCTATCCGAAAGGAATGGGTCCCAAACTCGCCCGGGTTCAAGCCCGCAGCGGCAATCGACATCGCAAGCACCCGCTGAAACTGAAACTTTGTCAGTGGGGTGGCGTCAGCGTGTCTCAACAAGGTCCCCCCCCATGATGCCACCCTTCGTGCTAAATAATCTTCTAGACACCTTACCGGGCACATGGAGGACCCGGGAATCCTGCGTATGATTACGCAGTCACCCATCCCACTTTGATCGGTCTTGGACCTGACCAATGAGACCGTCATCGTCTCCCCTCTGATCTGGCCGTGCTCCTGGCACAATCCTCCTGTCACATCCTGCTTGTTCCTTGCCACTAATTCGCTTACCCGCATAGCCCCATGGAATGCCAGCGTAAAAGCGGCTCAGAATAACACTGTCTCAAACTGAGATGAACACGTAGCAGGGAGTCTGGATAATAACTGGGCCAGCCTATCCAAACCTATCGGGCGCCTCTCATCTACTCTGCGACCCTCAAGGCGTTGCCACCCCCGTAGCGCTTTCTGTACAACGAAAGACGCTGTCGGGTCATGGATCCCGTGAGCCCTAGCAACAAAGGAAATGGCAGCCCGATGCCTCTGAGCCGTGGCCACCGATTTCCCGACCCGATGTAAGGACATCAGAAAATACACCACCCACTCTTCCTGGCCCCAAAGCTCCTCCCTATCAGTCCCCAAAAAAGGCCAAATAGGACCGGAACGCCCCTTCATATGCCTTCCTCGTCCTGGGTGCTAAACTCTCTCCCACGAGGTTACGAAGTTCGGGGCACCGAGAGACCAGAGAGCTTCGGGAAAGGGTGCCGGCTCCGGGTCCGCTGTGGGAAGGAAACCCCAGAAAGCCTGCATACGAAAACGAGACAGTGCATCAGCCGCCTGGTTCATTACCCCTGGGACATGTCTTGCTCTGAATAGCACATTCAATTGCATACAAAGTAAAACAATTTCCTTGAGCAGTCTCAAAATCCATTTGCATCGTGCTGCCTGACTATTGATACACTCGACCACGGTCATATTGTCAGACCAAAATACCACAGAGTGATCTTTGAACCCTTCGGGCCAAGTTCTCAGGGCCACTAAAATGGGGAAAAGTTCCAGGAAAGCAATGTTACTTGTCAGTCCACTATCATGCCACCATGTCGGCCACTTTTGTGCAGCCCATCTCGTGCCGAATATGGCACCGAAACCTATGCTCCCTGCCGAATCTGTCCACAGCCCCAGCTCCTCAGAGGACACGGCTGGTTTGTTCCAGATGACTCGACCATTGAAATCCGCCAGAAATGCCAACCATATGCGCATGTCCTGGCGGACCTCTGCCGAGAGCCTTGTGCGATGATGGCACTCCTTCAGGCCGACCATGGCTTGAGCGATCGAACGGGAAAAGGGGCGGGCCATTGGTATGACCCTCAGGGCAAAATTCAACTGGCCAACTAACTGCTGTAATTGATGCAGCTTAACCTTAGGTCCCCTTATACACATCTGCAGGGATGTCCTGAACTTTGACACTTTGTCAGCTGGTAAACGAAAACAACCTTCTGCAGAGTCTAACTCAATCCCCAGAAACTCGAGGCAAGTGGAAGGCCCCCACAGTCTTACCTGGTGCCAATGGCACGCCAAACTGATTCATCAAGACACAAAACTGTGCCAAAGCCTGCCCACATTCCGGGTCCCCGGCTGCCCCCAGGAACAGAAAATCATCAAGGTAATGCATCACATTTTGGAAACCCGTCTTCCTTGTGAAGACCCATTGTAGAAAACTACTGAATTTTTCGAAATAGGCACAAGATATAGAGCACCCCATCGGCATACACCTATCCATGTAATAATGACCCTGAAACATGAAACCTAAGAGACGCTGATCGTCTGGATGTACCGGGAGCAACCGGAACGCTGACTCGATATCAGATTTTGCCATCAGCGCCCCGGGCCCCAGGCGATTCAAAATGGCTACGGCCTCATCGAAGGATGCGTACCGCACCGAACACACTTCCGGGTCTATCGCTCCGTTTACGGAAAGACCACGTGGGGCTGATAAATTATGTATCAGCCGAAACTCACCCGGGTCCTTCTTTGGGACGACACCTAAAGGGGAACAAACAAAATTAGGAACCGGTGGTACACTAAACGGACCGGCGACTCGACCTCGAGTAACCTCCTTCCTGATCTTATCCTGTACCACCGTCGTATGCTGAAAGACCGATAGCTGATTTTTACATTTCGTTGCACCTTGAAAGTCCCCCACTGGGATGCGGAAACCATAAGAAAACCCGTTCCGCAACACCCCAGCAGAAGCACGATCCGGGTATTCACTGAGCCAAGGAATCATTGCCAAGGTATCAATCGGGGTAGGTAAAGGCGCCCCTCGGACTATGTTAGACCTGTTTGGCGCCTCCTCTACCCCCGTTATCACCCGTTTTGGCTCTGCACGTGGACTCAGGATGGGATGATTGCCCACACCCACTACATTCGTGTCTAAATTTGCACGATCCCTGGGGCCTAGTACATTTACCCCTGTTGAAGTTCCAACAAACCCCCCTTTTCCCTGTGTTACCGGCAGGCTTCGAGTAATTGTCTGTACCCGCACCTGACCGAAAGGGCGTCCCCGCATACTGGCGGGAAGATTCACCAACGATACTCCCTACTAATGGCAATTTTAACATACCAGTCTCCTTCATTTTGGACCATGACACAGAATCATAACAATCCCATGTTAAGTTTTTATCATGTTCTTTAGCTTTTCTAAACAGGTTATCATAGCAGAACCAATGATTACCCTCGTGTGATACCGAGTACCCCATGATTCGTGACTGATAAATCGGCAATTCGGGTAACAGATCGGGCCTTCGCTCCCCCAAGATCGATGTAAAAACCCCCCACGCTTGGCCCCAATTGCCAATGTTTTCATTTACCTTAAAGGCGGCCATTTTTGCGCGCCAAACACTCGGATGCATGAGCTCCTTCTGGCCCTTGACATGCTCCATCTCATAGTGATCAGTAAGCAACGAGAATATGTTTACGTATTCCCCTGCCCATATCTTTTCCTTAATAGCCAAAGGAACATGCTGACCCAATTTTTCCCTACGAGAGGGTGCCGACTCATCCCTCGCAATCGGCAATGGCCGCTTACCTGCACCGGACGTTGTCTCTGCTACCGAACCCGTCCCCTGTGGCTTCTCTACTGCTGCAGCCGGCGTGGACACCTTCGCTGCTTCCCGTGACTCACACAGTTGCTTCATTAGCTCCTGCGCGTCGACAGCCGTGGCGCCCTCGCTACCTTTTCCCAACCACGCTGCCAATTGTGCTGCCAGCTCGGGCGGCATATCTTCCTCGGACACGGGGGTGACCACAACGGGAATCGGATTCCCTTCCTTCGCCATGGGAGTTGGTGCCTCGAGCGGGGCACTGGGACCCGGGATATCTTCTCCCGCTGCTCCCCTCCTGGGCCTCTTGTTTTTCCCTCCCAGGGCTGATCCCCCCAAAGGACGTTTCGGTCCCCCTTCCTCGTTCTTATCCATTCGCCTCTTTAGTTCGGTCATCTCCTTCATGAGAACGCGCAGCATCTGTTCAGTAGTCATGCGCTTTCCCGCCTTCTTCGGCATTCTCCAACAGAGTATCTGCAAAACAAACAAGAACGATTACAACGCTCAAAATTGGCTCTTCGTTCCGTCTCGAGCTCACGTGCAGCGAGGAGGTGCAGCTTCAGAGCACAGGAACAAGAGGATGCCTTCGGATCTTGCTTCTCCTTTTATCCGTCTTCAGGGCGGGCGTAAACCCGCCCCTGCCTGCCCCTAGGGCGTGGCCAGCCGCGTCAGTGTCTAGGCCAACCCACTCTAAGGGCGGGAAAAGGCGCGCCCCGGCTACGCCGCTTCGGGCATACCAGCCGAGACTCGCCTCCCGCCCAAGATGGCTTCCCGGGGGGATCGTGGTACTCTGCCATACGTTCGGGGGGACCGAGTGGTCGCCCCTTTCCAAATGTGTCCCAGGGCCATTTTAGTGGACCAGGCCCAAATCCGAAGAGCCGGCCGCCATTTTAAGAGTCCTGTGGCAGCTGCCTATCGCTGCAACGCAAGAATGGGCGCAATTCAACTGGATGGTGGGCGAGACGCTGTAGCCGCGAGAGCGGGCGCAACTCAGCTGAATTGTTGATGAGGCACAGTGCCGCAAGAGCGGGCGCAAATCTGCTGAATGGCGACTGAAACGCTAAGGGGCGCCCCACTGCAGCAGAGGAGCTTCCACCTGGGGAGGCCCGTTCGCCCGCATCCCCCCCCCCCCCGGGGCGCCCCACGCCGTCTTTCGGCGCAGCATTGAAGAATCCCCAGACCAGTGCGGCAACTTGCTGGACACCACCTGGGTGCCGTCCGGATCTCGGCGCGTTGTGCTGCCTTCGGCCTATTTGCACAATGGACCACTACTGACGCCACCTCACAGGCCGACGGATTTTGCCGACTAAAAGACAGACCAAAGCAGCCCATTGTTGCTTTGAGATGGATGTTGCAGCAGGCTGCCATGTAAATAGTTGTTTAAAATGTTTTTTTTTTAACGTGTTTACTTTGTTGGAGCGTTGTATATATTTATAAGTTATTAAAGTGTTATAATCCTACTACTTTGTTGGAGTGCTATATATTTTTAATGTGACACATAATTGTGAAGACTTTGATGTACAGAAAGGCATCCCTGGAATCTTCCGCTTCAGGCTCGGTCCCACACACCCTTACAGTGAGAATCCCCTCCCCAATCACAATACAGGATCGTTATCAGATAGTAGGAACGCGTGTGGTGTGACGGTTCTTATGGGGTGGGGGCCTTGATCTACTGTAACTCCTTTGAAGAGGGGTGATTCTTTACAGTTGGGGCCATAAACTACATCCGCAGGGCTAGGTGATAGCCTGGAACCGGCCTGGACAATCGTATACAGAGGAAGAGGAGTGTCAGAGGGTGCGGTAATGAATAGGGTGAAAGGGAGGTGTCGGGCGGGCACAGGGTGTGATTCTCAGGGAAGAGCAGCGCAGATGGGGGGAGGTTTATTGCCTATGCATGAGAGAGAGAGCGGGGGTGACCAGTGCGTGGGGGAGATGCTTGCGAGGGTGGGGAGCCATGCTGAGGATCGGCAGCGTGCAGAGAGTGGGTCTGGTCAAGGCATCTAAAATGGCTGCTGTGCATGACAAAAGTGTGGCATTGGAAAAAAGGCAAGATGGCGCAAACAATGTTTATCAATACGGATTAATTTATAACAATTATTTCTAACAATATATTTACTCGCAGTGACAAAATGGAGGTCAACACTTCCTAATTTCCTTCGAATCGAACGTTAACAGACGTCACGCAGCAAAAAAAAAATACGCTCACGCGGAGCCGCTGGAAGACATGTATCAACATATATGAGCATCCTCAGCCACCCTCAGAAAACATAGGGGGTCAGGATACGTCTCCCGTACCCCCTTATACCCATTTCTCACATTGTTTTTCCTCCATCTTGCTACCGGTTCGCGACCCGGTTCGCAAACCGGGAAGTGCTTCTACCGCGAAAAATCAAATTTTTTTTATTTGCCCCACGGGACCCTTTAATAACCCCAACATCATTCCTAGGGGGTCAAGAGAGGACTACCGTACCCCATTTCATTAAATTCCCCCTTCGTTTTTCTCCTCCTCTTGTCTCTCGATCCTACCGAGAGACAAGATGACAGCCGCTCCGGACTGTTTAGAATGTTGACAGACACCGGAGAGCCAATCAGCTTCACTTCGCAAAGTTCCGTTTCGCGAAAAGTACGCGAACCAGAGCGCTGTCACAGATATATCTGTTTTTTAAAACGTTAATTTCTCAAAATCCACTGGAGCACATATATTGAGACCTAGCAAAGGCACATCGGGCTAACAGTCTACACAATTTTGCCAAGTTTCGTGCAAATCCATTCAGCCATTCGAGCTAAAAGGGAGGCCAACCGCCCTATGGAAAAATGAATGGGAAAAATGCGTTTTGGGACCCCCCTTTTTTCTCGGCCCCCCCTAGACAAAACCCCCCAGATTTTCAGGGGCTGCTCAGAAACAAAATGTGCCATTTTCCTGAAAATTTTAGCCGATTCTGTCCACAAACGCCAAAGTTATTAGACATAGAATTTTCAAAAGTCCCATAGAGAAAAAATCCTAACTATATATACCTACTGGCGACCGCCAGTAGGTAATATATATATATATATATTCACTGAAAAAACCATAGGTTATAGACCATATATAGTTAGGGATTAGCATTTACAAAACCTTATTTTACTCGCACAAAACCATTGAAATTCGCATATATAGTTAGTTGCACTAACTATATATCGCGCACCCGCAATCCACTGCTGATGATGTCACATATTACATCATTCATGACATGGTCAGTGACATCACTGATGACATCACTGATGACATCTCAAATGACATCACTGATGACATCACTGATGACAACATCCAGTGACTGTATGTTTCTGTAAAATTAAAATATGTCTTACATATTGAAGAATGAGTGGATGTATAAGTGTCTGGATGAAGGATTTAGTAGGTGCATGACTGACTGTATGAGTGAGTGATTAAATGTGTCTCACTGAGTGCATGGGTTACTGACTAAACTGTCTTAATTTGTGCATCATTATGTCTGATGTTCTGTAAACTGCTGCATGTGTTGATCAGTAGCTAAATGAGTAACTATATGGGTTATTGATTGGTTGCCCAAGTATTTGTATGGGAGACTGAGTGTGTGTGTAGGTGGCTGGGAGGTGTATGACTCTGTGCATAGATGTGTGAGCAGTTGATTCACTAGATCTATGGGTTCAAAAGTGCATGTGGAAACAGCTGTATGGGCGGTTGACTGTGTGCATGAGTGTATTGGTGAGTGAATGGATATCTCAGTGCTACATGTCAAAGTAAGTACGTATGTAAAACACAGTACATGTGAGAGTTGACATATATAAATAACTGTGCATAAGAGTCAGTGAATGTGTGAGTGGCTGTATGGATCATTGTGAACTTGTATCAGGGATTGTATAAGAGAGTAAATATGTGTTAGTATATGTTTGAATAAGTAAGGTGTGTATAACTGTATAGTTGATGAAATGGAGGTGTGATTGATTCTTTGCATGACTGACTAGGTGTCTGAGTAACTCCATGGATGAGTGACAGTCTGTGAGTGTCTGTTTACACTGAGTATATCTAAGGTTATATAAGAGTCTGAAGAGGTTCATCGTATAATCACATGAATGATGTCATCAGTGATGTGATCAGTAATGTCAAATGAGATGTCATCAGTGATGTCATCAGTGATGTCATTTGAGATGTCATCAGTGATGTCATCAGTGATGTTTTTCGAGATGTCATCAGTGATGTCATCAGTGACGTCATTTGTGATGTCATCAGTGATGTCATCAGTGATGTCACTGACCATGTCATGAATGATGTACTATGTGACATCATCAGCAGTGGATTGCGGGTGCGCGATATATAGTTAGTGCAACTAACTATATTTGCGAATTTCGATGGTTTTGTGCGAGTAAAATAAGGTTTTGTAAATGCTAATCCCTAACTATATATGGTCTATAACCTATGGTTTTTTCAGTGAATTTCAATGGTTTTTTAATAGCAAATATCAAAAGCTGTAAAATGTATTCTTCTTTTAATTGAAAAATATATTTTATATGTTTTTAATATAATTTTTTTATGTATATATTTTTTTTTATTATTTTTTTTTTTTTTCGCTACTGGTCCGCCCACCGGGTAGCTTCCCGTTAGCTCAATTTGGTGCCAAACGTTCCGTTAGCGCAACTGTTGCGCTAGAAAACAACATTGTGACGCGTGGCATAAAATAGGGTCCCCGTGGGGCATTTAAAAAAAATATTTTTTTTCGATTTGCGCGGGGGGAGCGCCCGGTACGCGCACCGGAAAGCGCACCGGGGAGCGAAGCACGGGCCATATTTATGAAGGCCTTGTGCTGCCAGTTTTGCGCCGCCTGTGCGTCACTTTTTGTGACGCACCAGCGGTGTAAAAAAATGCGCCTTGTTACGCTATATTTAAAAAGTGACGCATCTACCTAGATGCGTCACTTTTTAAATATAGCGCAACGAGGTGCATTTTTTTACACCGCTGGTGCGATGCGTCACTTTTCTGTGCGCACTCCTTACGACATTCCAGATGTGTCATATTTAATGTATGACGAATCATGTCGCAAGGAGTTACTTTCTTTCTCCTCTCATACCTTTCTGTT
This sequence comes from Lissotriton vulgaris, assembly GCF_964263255.1. Taxonomy (NCBI): domain Eukaryota; kingdom Metazoa; phylum Chordata; class Amphibia; order Caudata; family Salamandridae; genus Lissotriton; species Lissotriton vulgaris. The sequence continues at coordinate 1,949,592,603 of NC_141689.1, forward strand.
CTTTCTTACTCATTCTCCTTTCAATTTTCAATGCACTCTATTTCACTTACTCTTTTTCATTTTTTTAAGAAGATAGCTCTTTGATGAGAATTGGAGGTAGTTCTGAAAAGAACTTTTGGTTTTCTTCTTTTTTCAAAACAGGAACAAAAACAGGGAATGGAAACTGCTCAACAGGAGCAAAAAAACAAAAAAAATTCGTGGTGGGAAGGGCAGCGATGGTTCTCCAATGCTCAAACCATCAGCTGGACAATTTGCTCACCATAGGTGAGGAGTTGATTGCAGTATCTGCATCTGACGACCCCATGGTTAAATGCAGGTTGAATGTTTGGCACCTGCTCCTGTGATTGCTCCCTCCCAGAAGAAGTCGCTCCTCCGGTTGATGTAGAGGCCCCATCTCTGGGAACCTCTTGCGCCAGAGCCCTGACACTTTCCCGGGCAAAATTCTGGGGGTGCTTCCTCTCCACATGCCGGATCATTGTAAAGTTCCCAAAAGAGTACTTTTTCAAAGGGTTACCTCGAGACAGCTCTTCTTTGCAGATCCTGCACTGTACTTTTGGAGCATTAACCTTTTTTAGTCCAGGTGGGATTATAAAAAATTTCCAAATGAAATGTTCCTTAACTTTTCGTTGAGGAGGCTGTTCATTGATGAATTCATTGGAGTCATCCTCACTACTGGATTGTCTGGCAGCCATTGAAAAACCAAGAAATATCCTGGAGCGAAAAGGCAGGTCTTTCAGTCACAAAAGTGAAAGAAGAAGTGGAGGAAATGGGTGGGGATTTCATTCTTTGTAAAAAAAACTGTTAGCAACCAATGAAAAGTGTTATTTTAAGGTCACTTGACCCGCCGCGCTTACGCTGCGCGCTCAGGAGCGATTCTGGGTGCGTTTACGCAGCGCGAACGTAGGCGCTTCCGGGGCGCAAACGCGACGCGAACGTAGGTGCTTCCGAGGGCGCTTACGTTGCGTGCCGAAGTGACGTCAACAAACTTTTACGGAAATGCATAATTATTTTCCTTATCTCTACTGATATATTTATTTTTTATGCAAATTTCAGCACAAAAATGGAAGGAGAACAGAACGTTTCCTTTGAAATTGCCCTAGAGATGAACAATGAGGAAATCATTGAACGCATTGACTTGAAATTCATGGACGAATCACGAGACCAAGAACTTCTACAATGTGTAGAATCTGTGGATTTGTTACTTTATTATGAGGACGATAAAATGTGGGAAGTTATGTTCACTCAACAAGAGGACATTTCGGACAGTCAAATATTAGACAGTCTATTAAATTTTGAAAAAGAATCAGAAAAATCAGAAGAATAAATGTATATTTAATAATCAAAAATTGTTCGAGTCTTTAATCTTTTTTATATGTAATTCATAAACTAGTACCAAATTGATTATAATGTAAAGTCAGACTTATAGTATACTGTGCAACTTGTTTATGTTACGTAGTAAATTTCCTCATAGTTACTTCCTTTCTCCAACTATATTATCTCCAATGTGTATTTAACATCTCTTTATCATCTCCTGCCTCCATATTGTTTCGGCTTTCCAGACAGACTATGGTATGAATTCCATATACCATAATAACTTCTGAAACAACTTGCAAGATATCTACAAAGGAGACGGAGTTTATTTATTTTTACACTCTGCATTGGTACCTACATGTTGCTACATAAATAAAAAAAAATAAAAAAACAAAACAATAAAACGAACAATCAATAAACATACAATATTTAAAAAGTCTTTCATTCTTGTTTCCTTATAGTACGCTCCCTGGAACGCTTTCGGGTGCGTGTACCGGGCGCACCCCACGTAAAAAAAACGTTTTTTTTTTTTTAACCTCGCGGGGCCCTTTTAAAGCCTCCACATCAAACCTAGGGGGTCAGGGAGGATCTACTATGCCCCCTTATGGTCATTTGCCCCTTCGTTTTGGCCTCCTCTTGTCTCTCGATCCTACCGAGAGACAAGATGGCGGCCGCTACGGACTGCTTAGAATGTTGACAGACACCGGAGAGCCAATCAGCTTCGCTTCGCAAAGCTCCGTTACGCGAAAAGTACGCGAACTGGAGCTCTATCCGGGACGCTGTCACAGATATATCTGTTTTTTCAAACGTTAATTTCTCAAAATCCACTGGAGCACATATATTGAGACCCAGCAAAGGCACATCGGGCTAACAGTCCCTACAATTTTGCCAAGATTCGTGTAAATCCATTCAGCCGTTCGAGCTAAAAGTGAGGCCAAACGCCCTATGGAAAAATGAATGGGAAAAAAACGTTTTGGGACCCCCCTTTTTTCTCGGCCCCCCTTTGACAAACCCCCCCCAAATATTTAGGGGCTGATCAGCAATAAAATGTGCCATTATCCTGAAAATTTCAGCCGATTCCGTCGACAAACGCCAAAGTTATTAGACATAGAATTTTCAAAAGTTCCATAGAGAAAAAATCCTAACTATATATACCTACTGGCGACCGCCAGTAGGTAATATATATATATATATATATATATATATATATATATATATATATATATATATATATATATATATAATATATATATATATATTACATTTCTTATATAGCGCCAGAATCGACCCCCGAAGGGGTATCTCCGCGCTTGCCTTGGGAACCCGTCCTGGTTTTTCCCTGTGAGATAGCCCCTACAGGGCATCCCCAAGGTGAAAGCCAGGCATCCCGCCGCGGGGGGCCGTTGTGGAGATTAAGCAAGCTTAATGCCCAGAGTTGCAGAGTGTGAACCCATGATTAGGTCAGGCACCGAAGCGAGAATTATCGAGTCCGTGGACATTTGAGCTCAACACCCTGCCGCGTCGGGAATCGAACCCTGGTCCCGGGTCTGACCTCTGCTTCAGGGTCTGCCTGCTCTAACCAGTGAGCCACACTTCTCCATATATATATATATATATATATATATATATATATATATATATATATATATATATATATATATATATATATATATATATATATATATATATATATATATATATATATATATATATATATATATATATATATATATATATATTCACTGAAAAAACCATAGGTTATAGACCATATATAGTTAGGAATTCGCATTTACAAAACCTTATTTTACTCACACAAAACCATTGAAATTCCATATATAGTTAGTTGCACTAACTATATATCGCGCACCCGCAATCCACTGCTGATGATGTCACATATTACATCATTCATGACATGGTCAGTGACATCACTGATGACATCACTGATGACATCTCAAATGACATCACTGATGACATCACTGATGACATCCCATTTGACATTACTGATCACATCACTGATGATATCATTCATGTGATAATACGATGAACCTCTTCAGACTCTAATATAACCTTAGATACAATCAGTGTAAACAGACACTCACAGACTGTCACTCATCCATGGAGTTACTCACACACCTAGTCAGTCATGCAAAGAATCAATCACACCTCCATTTCCTCAACTATACAGTTATACAAACTTTACTTATTCAAACATATACTAACACATATTTACTCTCTTATACAATCCCTGATACAAGTTCACAATGATCCATACAGCCACTCACACATTCACTGGCTCTTATGCACAGTTATTTATATATGTCAACTCTCACATGTACTGTGTTTTACATATGTACTTACTTTGACATGTAGCACTGAGATATCCATTCACTCACCAATACACTCATGCACACAGTCAACCGCCCATACAGCTGTTTCCACATGCACTTTTGAAACCATACATCTAGTGAATCAACTGCTCACACATCTATGCACAGAGTCATACACCTCCCAGCCACCCACACACACACTCAGTCTCCCATACAAATACTTGGGCAACCAATCAATAACCCATATAGTTACTCATATAGCTACTTATCAACACATGCAACAGTTTACAGAACAACAGACATAATGATGCACAAATTAAGACAGCTTAGTCACTAACCCATGCACTCAGTGAGACACATTTAATCACTCACTCATACAGTCAGTCATGCACCTACTAAATCCTTCATCCAGACACTTATACATCCACTCATTCTTCAATATGTAAGACATATTTTAACTTTACAGAAACATACAGTCACTGGATGTTGTCATCAGTGATGTCATCAGTGATGTCATTTGAGATGTCATCAGTGATGTCATCAGTGATGTCACTGACCATGTCATGAATGATGTAATATGTGACATCATCAGCAGTGGATTGCGGGTGCGCGATATATAGTTAGTGCAACTAACTATATATGGAATTTCAATGGTTTTGTGTGAGTAAAATAAGGTTTTGTAAATGCGAATTCCTAACTATATATGGTCTATAACCTATGGTTTTTTCAGTGAATTTTCAAGGTTTTGTAAATGCTAATTCCTAACTATATATGGTCTATAGCCTATGGTTTTTTCAGTGAATATATATATATATACATACGTATATAAACATATATCATCTGTATATCTATATAAATACAAACATAAATGCATGCATACATATACTTATATGCATACAGATGCATGTTATTTACATGAAAGTTGAAAAAACACTAATAAAAGCAAAGCTAAAAAGCCACCTCATTACAAACAGAATGGCTTTAACTTAAACGAGGGCGAGATCTATTGCATTTTCAATGCTTGTTTACTTTGGTTCCATCAAGAAGGCATTCAGATGTGTCACACATTTGCCATAAATTCTAAATGTTAGCACTCTAGTTGCACATTAGATCACTGTAGTAAAGCTACTGCTCACCAGGGACGTCTGCTGCTGGTATTCAAAGTGCATGTTTCAGTCTGCATGTCAGAATTTTTTTAATGAAATAGAAGAGGATTTGAGAAGTCACTCAAAATGATCCCTAATTTTTCTTTCTGAAGCACTAGTCATACTTTCTATGGCAAAATTAACCCCATCATGTTGTTCCTTTTTAAATTGAGTGTTTTCAGACTAACCACTTCATTCCAATCAAGATGGCTTCAGGTGTGCCATACCTTTGTAATAAGTAGGACTGTTAGCACTCTAGTTGTTCTTTAGAACACTCTGGGACATTCTGTCATTGGGCTATACTTGGGCTACATCTGGGTGATATTTGGGCTACATTTGGGCTCTTTTGTCTCTGGTGGCCATTTTGGGAGACTGCATGTCAGAATTTTTTAATGAAATAGAAGAGGATTTGAAAAGTGACTCAAAATGTGCCCTAATTTTTCTTTCTGCAGCACTAATAATACCTTCTATTGCATAATATACCCCCTCATTTTGTTCCTTTTTAAATTAAATGTTTTAAGAGTTACCACTTTATTCCCATCACGATGGCTCCAGGTGTGCTATACCTTTGTAATAAGTAGGACTGTTAGCGCTCTAGTTGTTCTTTAGAACACTCTGGGACATTCTGTCATTGGGCTATACTTGGGCTACATCTGGGTGATATTTGGGCTACATTTGGGCTCTTTTGTCTCTGGTGGCCATTTTGGGAGACTGCATGTCAGAATGTTTTAATGAAATAGAAAAGGATTTGAGAAGTCACTCAAAATGTGCCCTAATTTTTCATTCTGCAGCACTAATCATACTTTCTATGGCAAAATATACCCCCTCATGTTGTTTCTTTTTAAATTAAATGTTTTAAGAGTTACCACTTTATTCCAATCAAGATGGCTTCAGGTGTGCCATACCTTTGTAATAAGTAGGACTGTTAGCGCTCTAGTTGTTCTTTAGAACACTCTTGTACATTCTGTCATTGGGCTATACTTGGGCTACATCTGGGTGATATGTTACGTTATGTTATGTTATGTTACTGGGTGTTTTGTAGAGCGCTCAGCTGCTCAAAGAGCGTCCCGGCGCTATAGATCCTCTTCACAAACTACCAGCAACCAACAAGACAGCCAAACGGTACTAGAAATCCAAGGAACAACTTACAGAACAAAGAGATACGTTTTAAGTCCTTTTCTAAAGGCGGACAAATTAGGGCACGTTCGCAGCATCAGGGGCAGAGTGTTCCAAAGATGGGGGGCAAGGTAGCTAAAAGAGCGACCTCCACAGCGAACACGTCTCACTACCGGTACCATGGCATAGGCCTGGGCAGCAGACCTCAAGGG